>NC_086444.1:833876562-834522395 GCF_028390025.1 Pseudophryne corroboree | reverse complement strand
TGCGCAGGAGCACAATCATCTCCACCATCACCTTGGTGAAAATCCTCGGTGCCGTGGAAAGCCCAAACGGCAACGTCTGAAACTGGTAATGACAGTCCTGTACAGCGAATCTCAGGTCCTCCTGATGAGGAGGATATATGGGGACATGAAGGTAGGCATCCTTTACGTCCAGTGATACCATAAAATCCCCCCCTTCCAGGCTGGAGATCACTGCCCGGAGCGATTCCATCTTGAATTTGAACTTTTTCAAGTACAGGTTTAGGGATTTTAGATTCAAAATGGGTCTGACCGAACCATCCGGCTTCGGGACCACGAACAGGGTTGAATAGTACCCTTTCCCCTGTTGGACCAGGGGAACCTTGACAATCACTTGCTGTTGACACAGCTTTTGAATTGCAGCCAATACTACTTCCCTCTCCGGGGGAGAGGCTGGCAAGGCCGACTTGAAAAATCTGCGAGGGGGCACCTCTTCGAATTCCAGTTTGCAGCCTTGGGATACAATTTCCATCGCCCAAGGATCCACTTCTGAAAGAACCCAGACCTGGCTGAAGAGTCGAAGACGTGCCCCCACTGGTGCGTACTCCCTCAGTGGAGCCCCAGCGTCATGCGGTGGATTTAACAGAAGCCGGGGAGGACTTCTGCTCCTGGGAACTAGCCGAAGCAGGCGTTCTCTTTCCTCTACCCTTACCTCTGGTGAGGAAGGAGGAGCCCTGACCTCTTCTGGACTTATGCGACCGAAAGGACTGCATCAGATATTGTGGAGTTTTCTTTTGCTGTGGGGGAACAAAAGGCAAAAAAGTAGATTTACCCGCAGTAGCTGTGGAAACCAGGTCCGCGAGACCATCCCCAAATAAAACTTCACCTTTGTAAGGTAAAACCTCCATATGCTTCTTTGAGTCGGCATCACCCGTCCATTGTCGGGTCCACAGGGCTCGTCTAGCAGAAATCGCCATGGCGTTGGCTCTCGAACCTAGCAGTCCAACGTCTCTCTGAGCGTCTCTCATATATAAGACTGCGTCTTTAATGTGACCTAAGATCAATAAAATGGTATCCCTGTCTAGGGTATCCAGGTCAGCTGACAAGGTATCTGTCCAAGCTGCTACTGCGCTGCATACCCACGCCGATGCAATTGCCGGTCTGAGTAAAGCACCCGTATGCGTATAGATAGATTTTAAGGTAGTCTCCTGTCTGCGATCAGCAGGATCCTTGAGGGCTGCCGTGTCTGGAGATGGCAGCGCCACCTTCTTGGACAGACGCGTTAAAGCCTTGTCCACCCTGGGCGAAGATTCCCACCGTACCCTGTCCTGTGCAGGGAAAGGGTACGCCATAAGAATCCTCTTGGGAATCTGCAGTTTTTTGTCTGGAGTTTCCCAAGCTTTTTCAAATAACTCGTTAAGCTCATGAGATGGGGGAAAGGTAACCTCAGGTCTCTTTTCCTTATACATGCGCACCCTCGTGTAAGGGACATAGGGGTCCTCAGTGATATGCAAAACATCTTTTATTGCAATAATCATATAGTGAATACTTTTGGCCACCCTTGGGTGTAACCTCGCCTCATCATAGTCTACACTGGAGTCAGAATCCGTGTCGGTATCAGTGTCTGCTATTTGGGATATGGGACGTTTTTGAGACCCAGAAGGGCCCAGTGACCCAGTCGAAGCCGTGGATTGACTCCCTGCTTTTTCACTGGACTCTGCTTTGTCCAATCTCTTATGTAATAAGGTCACATTTGCATTTAAAACATTCCACATGTCCATCCAATCATGAGTCGGCGTTGCCAACGGAGACACCACAATCATCTGCTCCACCTCCTCCTTAGATGAGCCTTTCGCTTCAGACATGCCGACACACGCGTACCGACACCCCCACACACACAGGGATATATCTATAAGGGGACAGTTCCTCAGAAAGGCCCTTTGGAGAGACAGAGAGAGAGAGTATGCCAGCACACACCCAGCGCCAACTGACACTGGAAACAAATTCCCAGATATAGCGCTTTTATATATAATAACCGTGTAATACACTCACTGCGCCATACAAGAGCCCCCCCCCCCTCTTTTTCTGCCCTCTGTCACCGTGTTCAGCAGGGGAGAGTCCGGGGAGCCAGCGTCTCTGCAGTGCTCTGTGGAGAAAATGGCGCTGGTTAGTGCTGAGGGACCAAGCTCCGCCCCCTCCAGCGGCGGGCTTCGGTCCCGCTCAATTTTATAAAAACTGGTGGGGAATTTATCCACTAACTGCCTCCGCAGCCTATATCAATATAAATGCCAGCCTAGAGGTTTATATTGCTGCCCAGGGCGCCCCCCCTGCGCCCTGCACCCAACAGTGCCTGCCAGTGTGTGTAGTGTGTGGGAGCAATGGCGCGCAGCGTTACCGCTGCGCGCTTACCTCAGGGAAGATCTGAAGTCTTCTGCCGCCTTGAAGTCTTCTTATACTCACCCGGCTTCTATCTTCCGGCTCTGTGAGAAGGATGGCGGCGCGGCTCTGGGACGAATAGCAGGGGGAGACCTGCGTTCCGACTCCCTCTGGAGCTAATGGTGTCCAGTAGCCTAATAAGCAGAGCCTATCACTTAAGTAGGTCTGCTTCTCTCTCCTCAGTACCACGATGCAGGGAGCCTGTTGCCAGCAGTGCTCCCTGAAAATAAAAAACCTAACAAAATTCTTTTTCAGAGAAACTCAGGAGAGCTCCCCTGTAGTGCACCCAATCTCCTCTGGGCACAGGATCTAACTGAGGTCTGGAGAAGGGGCATAGAGGGAGGAGCCAGTGCACACCCATACTAAAAGTTCTTTATAGTGCCCATGTCTCCTGCGGAGCCCGTCTATACCCCATGGTCCTTACGGAGTCCCCAGCATCCTCTAGGACGTAAGAGAAAATAATATTGTGAGGTGTGAGGTGTTCAGAATAGACTGGAAATTAGTGGAAATTACGGTTATTGAGGTTAATATACTATGGGATCAAAATGACCCCCAAATTCTATGATTTAAGCTGTTTTTGAGGGTTTTTTGTAAAAAAACACCCGAATCCAACAAAAAATTTTCAGGGAGGTTTTGCCAAAACGCGTCCGAATCCAAAACACGGCCGCGGAACCGAATCCAAAACCAAAACACAGAACCCGAAAAATTTCCGGTGCACAACACTTTATATATATATATATATAATATATATACTGTAATGGGATGGGTGGTATTCCCTGTATCCAAAAAAAGGGGGGTGCTGCCTCAGACTGTTAATATCACGTGGGAAAAACCGGATAGAAGGATAGAAGAGCCTGATTTTGGTGCACAAGTTCTTCTCTCCTCTGTTTTTTCCATGGTTCCTTTGGGGAGAAACTACTCTTATAGACTGGACTTATGTCTTTACTATTTATCCCACAAATAGCTACTATATAGCCTTGGTAGCCCGTAGGCTAGAGCAGGTGTGGTGATGTGCAGCATGGGGGAGGGGGGCACATTACATTCTATATTATAGTATAGGGTAAGGGAGAGAATATTTCTGGTTATACAGATGGGGGAGCAGAATAATAGACATATTGGGCAGGATGTAATGAAGGGGGTCATTCAGACCCGATCGCACGCTAGCTTTTTTTGCAACGGTGCGATCGGGTCTGAACTGCGCATGCGTATCCGATGGATTTAACGAAGAAAGCGATCGCACCAGCGATAGCAAGAAGAGTGACAGGAAGAGGCCGTTTGTGGGTGTCAACTGACCATTTTTAAGGAGTGTCCGGGAGAACACAGGTGTGTCCAGCTGTTTTAAGGGAGGGTTCCCGACGTCAGCTCCAGGCAGGATCATCGCAGCGGCTGAGTAAGTCCTGAGCTGTGCAAAGACTGCACAAACTTTTGTTTGTGCAGCTCTCTGCACATGCATTTGCACCCCTGCACAGCGTTTACCCCATCCCCCTGTAGGCAGCAACTACCTGATCGCAGCACTGCAAAAAATGCCTGCGTGCGATCAGGTCTGAATCACCCCCAAAGTCCGAGGTCAGTCGGCCGGATGAACTCTGACTTTTTTTTATAGGGGCAATCATTTACAAGGCTAAATCATGCTTTGGAAATCAGTTACACTTTAAAAAAAAATTGCAAGTTTGGACGGTATCCCACAAAACAGACGAACTCGGACTTCAGTACATCCCGCCCAGTTTGTCCTATATTATGCTATCCCATTATATATACAGTGCCTTGCTAAAGAATTCACCCCCCTTTGCATTTTTCATGTTTGTTGCCTCACAACCTGGAATTAAAATGGATTGTTTGAAGGTTTGCATCATTTCATTCACAGAACATGCCTACAACTTTGAAGATTTTTTTTTTTAATTGTGAAGCAAACAACAAATAGGACAAAATAACAGAAAACTTCAGCGTGCATAACTATTCTCCCCCCCCCCCCGCCCCTAAAGTCAGTACTCTGTAGAGCCACCTTTTGCGGTAATTACAGCTGCAAGTCGCTTTGGCTAAGTCTCTATGAGCTTGCCACTGGGATTTTTGCCCATTCCTCAAGGAAAAACTGCTCCAGCTCCTTTATGTTGGATGGTTTCCACTTGTAAACAGCAATCTTCAAGTCTAACCACAGATTCTCAATTGGATTGAGATCTGGGCTTTCACTAGGCCATTCCAACATATTTAAATGTTTCCCCTTAAACCACTCGAGTATTGTTTTAGCAGTATGCTTCGGGTCATTGTCCTGCTGGAAGATGAACATCCGTCCCAGTCTCAAATCACAGGCAGACTGAAACAGGTTTTGCTCAAGAATATCCCTGTATTTAGCACCATCCATCTTTCCCTCGACTCGAAACAGTTTATCAGTCCCTGCTGCTGAAAAACATCCCCACAGCATGATGCTGCCACCACCATGTTTCACTGTGGGGATGGTGTTCTTGGGGTGATGGGATGTGTTGATTTTACACCAGACATAGCGTTTTCCCTGGTGGCCGAAAAGTTAAATTTTAGTCTCATCTGACCAGAGCACCTTCCTCCATACATTTCGGGAGTCGTCCAGATGCCTTTTGGCAAACTCAAAACGTGCCTTCTTATTTTTAATACTAAGTAATGGCTTTTTTCTGGCCACTCTTCCATAAAGTCCAGCTGTATGGAGTGTACGGCTTATTGTGGTCACATGCGCAGATACACCAGTCTCTGTTGTGGAACTCTGCAGCTCCTTCAGGGTTACCTTTGGTCTCTGTGCTGTCTCTCTAATTTAATGCCCTCCTTGCCCGGTCTGTGAGTTTTGGTGGCCGGCCCTTTCTTGGCAGGTTTGTTGTGGTACCATGTTCTTTCATTTGAAGATGATGGATTTGATGGTGCTCTGGGGGATCATCAAAGATTTGGATATTTTTTTTATAACCCAACCCTGACTTGTACTTCTTAACAACTTTGTCCCTGACTTGTTTGGAGAGCTCCTTGGTTTTCATGGTGTGTTGTCTCTTGGTTAGTGGTGTTGCATCCTCTGGGGCCTTTCAGAAAAGGTGTGTTTATACTGACAGATCATGTGACACTTAAATTACACACAGGTGGACTTCATTTCACTAATTATGTGATTTCTGAAGGTAAATGGTTGCACCAGAACTTTTGAGGGGCTTGATAGCAAAGGGGCTGAATACATATGCACATGCCAATTTTCACATTTTTATTTTAAATACACCTTTCTCATTTCACTTAACTAACTTAGACTATTTTGTGCAGATCCATCACATAAAATTCAGATTAAAAAAAAAAATTTAAATTACAGGTTGTAATGTAACTAAATAGGTAAAAAGCCAAGGGGGGGGGGGGGGGTGAATACTTTAGCAAGGCACTGTATATATAGACACACACACACACACACACACACACACACACACACACACACACACACACACACACACAGTCCCATTAATCAGTAATGCCTAGGTACCTTCCCAATCCGCTGTGTGGAAAAAATAGTAGAGAGAGATGAGGCGTCGCTCTTAGGGCTCCGATTACAGTCCATGGAAAATAGTGCTAGATTACAGTACAGTACATCAACATTTCAGTTGTGTTTTTTAAAAAACTTTGTATTTTGACTAGTGATGAGCGGGTTCGGTTCCTCGGAATCCGAACCCCCCCGAACTTCACCCTTTTTACACGGGTCCGAGGCAGACTCGGATTCTCCCGTATGGCTTGGTTAACCCGAGCGCGCCCGAACGTCATCATCCCGCTGTCGGATGCTCACACTGCTTTATTGTGGGGACTGGGGACCAGCAGTATTATATAGGAGTACAGTGCAGAGTTTTGCTGACCAGTGACCACCAGTATACGTTGTCTGCCTGAAAAATGCTCCATATCTGTGCTCAGTGTGCTGCATATATCTATGCTCACACTGCTTTATTGTGGGGACTGGGGACCAGCAGTTTAATATAGGAGGAGTACAGTGCAGAGTTTTGCTGACCAGTGATCACCAGTATACGTTGTCTGCCTGAAAAACGCTCCATATCTGTGCTCAGTGTGCTGCATATATCTGTGCTCACACTGCTTTATTGTGGGGACTGGGGACCAGCAGTATTATATAGGAGGAGTACAGTGCAGAGTTTTGCTGACCAGTGACCACCAGTATTATACGTTCTCTGCCTGCAAAACGCTCCATATCTGTGCTCAGTGTGCTGCATATATCTGTGCTCACACTGCTTTATTGTGGGGACTGGGGACCAGCAGTATTATATAGGAGGAGTACAGTGCAGAGTTTTGCTGACCAGTGACCACCAGTATTATACGTTCTTTGCCTGAAAAACGCTCCATATCTGTGCTCAGTGTGCTGCATATATCTGTGCTCACACTGCTTTATTGTGCGGACTGGGGACCAGCAGTATTATATAGGAGGAGTACAGTGCAGAGTTTTGCTTACCAGTGACCACCAGTATTATACGTTCTCTGCCTGAAAAACGCTCCATATCTGTGCTCAGTGTGCTGCATATATCTGTGCTCACACTGCTTTATTGTGGGAACTGGGGACCAGCAGTATTATATAGGAGGAGTACAGTGCAGAGTTTTGCTGACCAGTGACCACCAGTATTATACGTTCTCTGCCTGAAAAACGCTCCATATCTGTGCTGCATTGTAGTATATAGTAGGAGTACAGTGCATAATTTTGCTGACCACCAGTATATAATATATAGGAGTACGGTACAGAAGGCCACTGCTCTACCTACCTCTGTGTCGTCAAGTATACTATACATCCATACCTGTGGTGCATTTCAGTTTTGCACAGTTTGCTGACCACCAGTATATAATATATAGCAGTACGGTACAGTAGGCCACTGCTCTACCTACCTCTGTGTCGTCAAGTATACTATACATCCATACCTGTGGTGCATTTCAGTTTTGCACAGTTTGCTGACCACCAGTATATAATATATAGCAGTACGGTACAGTAGGCCACTGCTCTACATACCTCTGTGTCGTCAAGTATACTATCCATCCATACCTGGGGTGCATTTCAGTTTTGTACAGTTTGCTGACCACCAGTATATAATATATAGCAGTACGGTACAGTAGGCCACTGCTCTACCTACCTCTGTGTTGTCAAGTATACTATCCATCCATACCTGTGGTGCATTTCAGTTGTGCGCAGTATATATAGTAGTAGGCCATTGCTATTGATACTGGCATATAATTCCACACATTAAAAAATTGATAACAAAAATGTGGAAGGTAAAATAGGGAAAGATCAAGATCCACTTCCACCTCGTGCTGAAGCTGCTGCCACTAGTCATGGCCGAGACGATGAAATGCCATCAACGTCGTCTGCCAAGGCCGATGTCCAATGTCATAGTAGAGAGCATGTAAAATCCAAAACACAAAAGTTCAGTAAAATGACCCAAAAATATAAATTAAAATCGTCTGAGGAGAAGTGTAAACTTGCCAATATGCCATTTACGACACGGAGTGGCAAGGAACGGCTAAGGCCCTCTCCTATGTTCCTCATGACTAGTGGTTCAGCTCCACATGACGATGGAAGCACTCATCCTCCCGCTAGAAAAATGAAAAGAGTTAAGCTGGCAAAAGCACAGCAAAAAACTGTGCGTTCTTCTAAATCACAAATCCCCAAGGAGAGTCCAATTGTGTCGGTTGCGATGCCTGACCTTCCAACACTGGACGGGAAGAGGTGGCTCCTTCCGCCATTTTCACGCCCCCTGCAATTGCTGGAAGGAGCAACCACAGTCCAGTTCCTGATATTCAAATTGAAGATGTCACTGTTGAAGTACACCAGGATGAGGATATGGGTGTTGCTGGCGCTTAGGAGGAAATTGACGAGGAGGATTCTGATGGTGAGGTGGTTTGTTTAAGTCAGGCACCCGGGGAGACACCTGTTGTCCATGGGATGAATAAGGCCATTGACATGCCTGGTCAAAATACAAAAAAAAATCACCTCTTTGGTGTGGAATTATTTCAACAGAAATGCGGATAACAGGTGTCAAGCCGTGTGTTGCCTTTGTCAAGCTGTAATAAGTAGTGGCAGGGCCGGACTGGCCATCTGGCACTTCTGGCACATGCCAGAAGGGCCGATGGCCAGGTGGGCCGGTCTGGCAGCTGCAACCCCTCCCTCTTGACACTCCCACCTCCTCGCTGCGGCCGCTGTGCTCCGCGGAGAAGTCCTCTCAGCTTTCGTCCCACCTTCCCAGAATGCCGATGGAGGTGCGACGTCATCGCGCACAGCATTCTGGGAGCAGCCGCAGTGATGGGAAAAGGCCGGGGAGCAGCAGCAGCAGCCGCCCAACATGGCGTGTACTACACGCGAAGGACCATGTCTGCTGCCTGCCTGAGCCCCTGAGGAGGAGTCCCGCCACCATGCAGATCCCGGCCCCAGCAGCAGCACACACATGGCCAGCTGCAGCATCAGCACTGCAGGGAGAGTTCTGTCCCCTGGCCAAGGTGAGTGCGAGTGTATACATGCACTGGCTGATTCCTCCCTCTCTCTATCTCTCTGTCCTCACCCCCCCCCAACTCTCTCTCTCTCTCTCTCTCTCTTTTGTCCTCACCTCTTTTGTTCTCACCCCCCCCTCTCTCTTGTTCTCACCCCCCCCTTTCTCTTGTTCTCACCCCCCCTCTCTCTTGTCCTCACCTACCCCTCTCTCTTGTCCTCTCCTCTCTTTTGTTCTCACCCCCCTCTTGTCCTCACCTCTCTTTTGTTCTCACCCCCCCCTCTTGTCCTCACCTCTCTCTTTTGATCTCACCCCCCCCCCCTCTTGTTCTCACTTCTATCTCTTTTGTCCTAACCCTCTCTCTGTCTCTTCACCTCTCTTTTCCTCACCCCTCTCTCCCATCCACATCCCTCTCTCCCATCCACATCCCTCTCTCCCATCCACATCCCTCTCTCCCATCCACATCCCTCTCTCTTGTTTGTCCCCACCCCCTCTCTTTCTTTTGTCCCTACCCCCTCTATTTTTTGTCCACACCCCCTCTCTCTTTCTTTTGTCCTCACCCCCTCTTTTTTGTCCCCACCCCCTCTCTTTTTGTACACCCCCACACTCTCTTTGTTTTGTCCTCACCCCCTCTTTTTTGTCCACACCCCCTCTCTCTTTCTTTTGTCCTCACCCCCTCTTTTTTTTTTCCTCACCCCCTCTCTTTCTTTTGTCCTCACCTCTCTTTTGTCCTCACTCCCCCTCCCTCTAGTCCTTACCTCTCTCTGTCTTTCTTGTCCTCGCCTCTCTTTTGTTCTCACCCCCCCTCTTGTCCTCACCTCTCTCTATCTCTCTTTTGTCCTCACCCTCTCTCTTTTCCTCCCCCCTCTCTCCCATCCACATCTCTCTCTTTCTTTTGTCCTCACCCCCTCTCCTTCTTTTGTCCTCACTCCCCCTCTCTCTAGTCCTCACTTCTCTCTCTTTTATCCTCACCTCTCTCTCAGCTTTACCACCTCTTTTGCCCTCACTTCTCTATCTCTTGTTTTCACCCCCCTTTTGCCTCACCCCTCTCTCTTTCTATCGTCATAGCACATAGCATTCTGGGAGCGGCTATGGGGGAAAGAAGTCCTAGGAGCAGCAGCACGGTGTCCGCCCACAATCACCCAGTTTACAGCCTGCCTGAGCCCCTGGCCCTGAGGAGGAGACACGCCACCCATGCAGTCCTGGAACCCGGCCACAGCAGCACCACAGCACATGGTCAGCTGCAGCATCAGCACTACAGGGAGAGCGCTGCCTCCCACCAAGGTGAGTATGGGTATACCCATGCCATGGATGTCTGTCTCTCATTCTCTCTCTATTGTTCTCACCCTCTCTCTCTCTGTCCTCACCTCTCTCTCACTCTCTTGTCCCCACCCTTTCACCCCATCCCTCTCTCTTGTCCTCACCTCTCTCTCCCGTCCTTTGTCTCCTGCCCTCACCTCTCATTTCCATCCTCACCTGTCTTTCTCATGCCCTCACCCCTCACTCTCTCTCAAGTCCCGACCTCTCTCTCTGTCTGCACCTTTCTCACACTGTCTTTTGTCATCACCTTTCTCTCTCTATCTCGTCCTCACCTCTCTTGTCCTCACCTCCCTCCCTCTCTTTCTTGTCCTTGCCTCTCTGTCTTTCTTGTCCACACCTCTCTCACGCACTCTCTCTCATTCTCACCTCTGTCTCTCCTGTCCTCACCTCTTTTACTCTCTTCTGTCCTCACCTCTCTCACTCTCTCTCTCTCGTCCCCACCTCTCTTTTGCACTCCCCTCTCCCTCTCTCTCATGCCCTCACCTCTCTCTCAGGCCTTGACCTCTCTCCTACTTGTCCTCACCTCTCTCTCTCTCTCTCTCTCATCCTCACCTCTCTCGCTCTCTCTCTCTCTTGTCCCCACCTTTCTCTCTCTTGTCCCCACCTTTCTCTCTCTTGTCCCCACCTTTCTCTCTCTTGTCCCCACCTCTCTCTCTCTTGTCCTCACCTCTCTCTCTCTTGTCCTCACCTCTCTCTCTCGTTCTCTGTTTGGCTTTAAAATATAGATTGCCTTGCTCTAGATGGGCGTACAGTGAGGAGCTAAACTGGACAGACCTGTGCGCTCAGTCCTTCTCTGCACCTCCGCCAGCTCCCACAGCCTTCTCCTCCACACCATCTACGAGGCACACAGCCTCCTCCGCCCCGCGCCGATCACAGCCTCCTCATCCACCACAGCATCCTCTGCTAAATAGGTAATCTTACCCTGCTGCCTTTCACTCTCTCTAGTCTCTACTGTATGCCCTTGCTGTCCCTCTCTCTATCACTCTCCCTGTCCCTATGTCCTTACTGTCACTCTCCCTGTCCCTCCGTCACTCTCCCTGTCCCTCCGTCACTCTCCCTGTCCCTCCGTCACTCTCCCTGTCCCTATGTCCTTGCTGTCACTTTCCCTGTCACTCTCCCTGTCCCTCTGTCACTCTCCCTGTCCCTATGTCCCTGCTGTCACTTTCCCTGTCCCTCTGTCACTCTCCCTGTCCCTATGTCCCTGCTGTCACTTTCCCTGTCCCTCTGTCACTCTCCCTGTCCCTATGTCCCTGCTGTCACTTTCCCTGTCCCTCTGTCACTCTCCCTGTCCCTATGTTCCTGCTGTCACTTTCCCTGTCCCTCTGTCACTCTCCCTGTCCCTATGTCCCTGCTGTCACTTTCCCTGTCCCTCTGTCACTCTCCCTGTCCCTATGTCCCTGCTGTCACTTTCCCGGTCCCTCTGTCACTCTCCCTGTCCCTATGTCCCTGCTGTCACTTTCCCTGTCCCTCTGTCACTCTCCCTGTCCCTATGTCCCTGCTGTCACTTTCCATGTCACTCTCCCTGTCCCTATGTCCCTGCTGTCACTTTCCCTGTCCCTGCTGTCACTCTCCCTGAATTTTGTCTCATTCCATGTGGCATAATGTGAATTTCGGCTCGTTCAGTGTGCTACAATGTGAATTTCGGCTCATTCCGTGTGCTGTAATGTGAATTTTGGCTCACTCAGTGTGCTATAATGTGAATTTCGGCACATTCTGTGTGATATAATGTGAATTTCGGCTCATTTTGGGTGCTGTAATGTGAATTTCGGTTCATACCAGGTGCTATAATGTGAATTTCGGCTCATTCTGTGTGCTACAATGTGAATTTCGGCTCATTCTGTGTGCTACAATGTGAATTTCGGCTCATTCTGTGTGCTATAATGTGAATTTCGGCTCATTCTGTGTGCTATAATGTGAATTTCGGCTCATTTTGGGTGCTGTAATGTGAATTTTGGTTCATACCGGGTGCTATAATGTGAATTTCGGCTCATACCTTGTGGTATAATGTGAATATTGACTCATACTGTGAAAGAGGCGCCAGTACTAGATAGTATAAGGGGTCCTACTATTGTGGTGCATAATTTGAATATGGGGTATATGGTGTGGTAAACTACACTGAAGGACACGCCCCCTTTTGAGTGACCACGCCCCCTTTTCCGCAGCGCTCGCGCCTTCGGCGCGCGCTTAATTACAACCTTCACTTTTCCATACCCCCACTTAAAAATTTCCACTTCAACCACTGGTTGTGTGTATTTTAATAGAGAATGATGTACCCTTGTATGTTGTTATAATATTAATTATATTTGTAAGAGCATAGACTAAGAAGTAGGAGGAGTCAGGAATACTAAGGGGAGGAGTCGCCGAGGTGGGCCTGTGTGCTTCAAAAATGCCAGGGCCTATTTTTAGTCCCAGTCCGGCCCTGAGTAGTGGTAAGGACGTTAACCACCTAGGAACATCCTCCCTTATACGTCACCTGGAGCGCATTCATCAGAAGTCATTGACAAGTTCAAGAACTTTGGGTGACAGCGGAAGCAGTCCACTGACAACTAAATTCCTTCTTCCTCTTGTACCCAAGCTCCTGCAAACCACACCACCAACTCCCTCAATGTCAATTTCCTCCTTAGACAGGAACGCCAATAGTCCTGCAGGCCATGTCACTGGCAAGTCTGAGGAGTCCTTTCCTAACTGGGATTCCTCCGATGGATCCTTGAGTGGAACGCCTACTGCTGCTGTTGCTGCTGCCGCTGCTGTTGTTGTTGCTGGGAGTCGATCGTCATCCCAGAGGGGAAGTCGGAAGACCACTTGTACTACTTCCAGTAAGCAATTGACTGTCCAACAGTCCTTTGCGAGGAAGATGAAATATCACAGCAGTCATCCTGTGCAAAGTGGATAACTCAGGCCTTGACAACTATGTTGGTGTTAGACGTGCATCCGGTATCCACCATTAGTTCACAGGGACTTAGAGAATTGCTTGAGGTAGTGTGTCCCCGGTAGCAAATCCCATCTAGGTTCCACTTCTCTAGGCAGACGATACCGAGAATGTACACAGACGTCAGAAAAAGTGTCCTCAGTGTCCTAAAAAATGCAGTTGTACCCACTGTCCACTTAACCACGGACATGTGGACAAGTGTAACAGGGCAGACTAAGGATTATATGACTGTGACAGCCCACTGGGTAGATGTATTGCCTCCCGCAGCAACAACAGTGGCGGCACCAGTAGCAGCATCTGGCAAACGCCAACTCGTTCCTAGGCAGGCTACGCTTTGTATCACCGCTTTTCATAAGAGGCACACAGCTGACAACCTCTTACGGAAACTGAGGAACATCATCGCAGATTGGCTTACCCCTATTGGACTCTCCTGGGGATTTGTGATATCGGACGATGCCACCAATATTGTGCGTGCATTACATGTGGGCAAATTCCAGCACGTCCCATGTTTTGCACATACAGTTTGGTGGTGCATAATTTTTTTAAAAACTACAGGGGCGTGCAGGAGAAGCTGTCAGTGGCCCGAAAAATTGTCTGCCACTTTCGGCATTCAGCCACCGCATGCCGATGACTGGAGCGCCAGCAAACATTCCTGAACATGCCCTGCCATCATCTGAAGCAAGAGGCGGTAACGAGGTGGAATTCAACCCTCTATATACTTCAGAGGATGGAGGAGCAGCAAAAGGCCAATCAAGCCTATACATCTATCTATGATATAGGCAAAGGAGGGGGAATGCACCTAACTCAAGCGCAGTGGAGAATGATTTCCATGTTGTGCAAGGTTCTCCAACCCTTTGAACTTGCCACACGTGAAGTCAGTTCAGACACTGCCAGCCTAAGTCAGGTCATTCCCCTCATCAGGCTTTTGAAGAAGCAGCTGGAGAGATTGAAGGAGGACCTAAAACGGAGCGATTCCGCTAGGCATGTGGGACTTGTGGATGGACCCCTTCATTCGCTTAACCAGGATTCACGGGTGGTCAATCTGTTGAAATCAGAACACTACATTTTGGCCACTGTGCTCGATCCTAAGTTTAAAGCCTACGTTGTATTTCTCTTTCCGGCAGACACAAGTCTGCAGATGTTCAAAGACCTGCTGGTGAGACAATTGTCAAGTCAAGCGGAATGTGACCCACCAACAGCTCCTCCTTCATTTTCTACTACCACTGGAGCTGCCAGGAAAAGGATCAAATTTCCAAAACCACCCGCTGGCGGTGATGCAGGGCAGTCAGGAGCAAGTGCTGACATCTGGTCCGGACTGAAGGACCTGCCAATGATTACTGACATGTCGTCTACTGTCACTGCAAATGATTCTGTCACCATTGAAAGAATGGTGGAGGATTATATGAGCGACAGCATCCAAGTAGGCATGTCAGACAGTCCGTGCGCATACTGGCAGGAAAAAGAGGCAATTTGGAGGCAATTGCACAAACTGGCTTTATTTTACCTAAGTTGCCCCCCCCTCCAGTGTGTACTCCGAAAATAGGATTTTAATACCTACCAATAAATCATTTTCTCTTAGTCCGTAGAGGATGCTGGGGACTCCAAAAGGACCATGGGGTATAGACGGGATCCGCAGGAGACATTGCCACTTTAAGACTTTAATGGGCGTGAACTGGCTCCTCCCTCTATGCCCCTCCTCCAGACCTCAGTTATAGGAACTGTGCCCAGAGGAGACGGACATTTCCAGGAAAAGGATTTTGTTAAACTAAGGGTGAGATACATACCAGCTCACACCACAACACACCGTACAACATGGCATTTAACTAAAACCAGGTAACAGCGTGAACCAAAGAGATCAGCAACAGGCTGACCTTAACCGAAACACAACCTTTGTGTAACAAAAGCAATAAGCATTAACAAGTACTGCATCCTCTACGGACTAAGAGAAAAGGATTTACCGGTAGGTATTAAAATCCTATTTTCTCCTATGTCCTAGAGGATGCTGGGGACTCCAAAAGGACCATGGGGTTTATACCAAAGCGCCAGACCGGGCGGGAGAGTGCGGATGACTCTGCAGCACCGATTGAGCAAACATGAGGTCCTCATCAGCTAGGGTATCAAACTTGTAGAATTTTGCAAAAGTGTTTGAACCCGACCAAGTAGCTGCTCGACAAAGTTGTAACGCCGAGACACCCCGGGCAGCCGCCCAAGAAGAGTCCACCCTCCTAATGGAATGGGCCTTCACCGATTTCGGTAACGGCAATCCAGCCATAGAAGGAGCATGCTGAATCGTATTACAGATCCAGCGTGCAATAGTCTGCTTAGAAGCAGGAGCCCCAACCTTGTTGGAAGCATACAGGACAAAGAACGCCTCTGTTTTCCTAATACGAGCCGTTCTGGCTATATAAATTTTCAAAGCTCTGACAACATCGAGAGACTTTGACTCAGCCAAGGCTTCAGTGGCCACAGGTACCACAATAGGTTGATACATGTGAAACGAAGAAAACACCTTTGGGAGAAATGATTGACGAGTCCTCAACTCCGCTCTATCTACATGAAAACCAAGTAGGGGCTTTTGTGAGACAAGGCCGCCAACTCTGACACCCGCCTTGCGGACGCCAAGTCCAATAGCATGACCACTTTCCAAGTGAGAAATTTCAACTCAACCTTTTGTAAAGGTTCAAACCAATGCGACGTAAGGAACTGTAACACCACGTTAAGGTCCCATGGTGCCACTGGGGGCACAAATGGAGGCTGGATGTGCAGCACGCCCTTCACCAAAGTCTGTACTTCTGGAAGCGAGGCCAATTCCTTTTGAAAGAAAATAGATAAGGCCGAGATCTGCACTTCAATGGAGCCTAACTTAAGGCCCGCATCCACACCAGCTTGCAAAAAATGGAGAAAACGACCCAGCTGAAATTCTTCCGTAGGCGCCTTCTTGGATTCGCACTAAGACACATATTTTCTCCAAATACGGTGGTAATGCTTCGCCGTTACCTCCTTTCTAGCTTTCAGTAGAGTGGGGATGACCTCTCCGGGAATACCCTTTCGAGCTAGGATTTGGCGTTCAACCGCCATGCCATCAAACGCAACCGCTTTAAGTCTTGGAACACTCACGGCCCCTGCTGTAATAGATTCTCTCTTAGAGGAAGAGGCCAGGGATCTCCCATGAGTAATTCCTGAAGATCCTGATACCAGGCCCTCCGTGGCCAATCTGGAACAAGGAGTATCGCCTGAACCCTTGTTCTTCTTATGATCCTTATCACCTTTGGGATGAGAGGAAGTGGAGGGAACACATAGACCGACTGAAACACCCACGGTGTCACTAGAGCGTCCACAGCTACTGCCTGAGGGTCCCTCGACCTGGAACAATACGTCTGAAGCTTCTTGTTGAGGCGAGATGCCATCATGTCTATTTGAGGAATTCCCCAACAACCTGTCACTTCTGCAAAGACCTCTTGATGAAGACCCCACTCTCCTGGATGGAGATCGTATCTGCTGAAGAAGTCTGCTTCCTAGTTGTCCATGCCTGGAATGAAGACCGCTGACAGAGCGCTTGCATGTTTTTCCGCCCAGCGAAGAATCTTTGTGGCCTCCGCCATCGCCGCTCTGCTCCTTGTTCCGCCTTGGCGGTTTATGTGTGCCACCGTTGTTATGTTGTCCGACTGAATCAGGACTGGTAGGCCGCGCAGCAGATGTTCCGCTTGTAGAAGGCCGTTGTAGATGGCCCTTAATTCCAGAATGTTTATGTGTAGACAAGCTTCTTGGCTTGACCATTTTCCCTGGAAATTTACCCCCTGTGTGACTGCTCCCCAACCTCGGAGACTCGCATCCGTGGTCATCAAGATCCAATCTTGGATCCCGAACCTGCGACCCTCTAGAACAGTGATTTTCAACCTTTTTTTATTCACGGCACACCGAACAATATGATAAAATTGCCAGGACACACCATCAGTTTCCCACAGAAAAAACAAACAAAAAACACACATTGGCCCTCACAGTAAAATAAGAATCCACACATACATTGGCCTACACAGGAAAAACAATTACATAAATCATGTTGCTCACACATAAATCAATCACATAAATCATGTTGCTCACACATAAATCAATCAATCACATTTCTTCCCACATAAATCCTATTGCTCCCCACATGAATTATTCTCATTGTTCCCCCCATAAATCCATAAATCCTATTGCTCCCCACACGAGAAGTAACATAACAAATATTAGCCCCTACTGGTTAGCTGTCCTCCTCCCTATCCCTTAGTGGCAGGGTTGTTCATAGTGGAGTGCTGCAAATACTGAGCAGCGGGCGGTCGGGCAGGTGTGGATGTGGGTGGGCAGGGAAAGCTGTGGATGCAGGCGGGAACTGGAAGATGTGTATACAGGCGGATGGGCTGGCTGGGTGGAGATGGGGCGGCCGTGACTTATAATATCACAATGCCGTGTCATCAAGGCATAGGTCACAGCCGGAGCATGACTGATCCTCTAAGAAGAGCCCGAGCCAACAGTTCACTCTGAAGGTACAGGGAGCTGCTCTGGCTCCGTGGCACACCTTGCAACTGGTCGCGGCACACTAGTGTGCCACGGCACACTGGTTGAAAAAGCCTGCTCTAGAAGGTGAGAAAGTTGGAGCCACTACAGGATAGAAATCCTGGCCCTGGGGGACAGGCTTATCTTCCTGTGCATGTGTAGATGGGACCAGGACCACTTGTTCAATAGGTCCTACTGAAAAGTTCTTGCATGGAACCTGCCAAACGGAATGGCCTCGTAGGCCGCCACCATTTTCCCCAGCACTCGAGTGCATTGATGAATCGACACTCTTGCCGGTTTCAGAAGCTTCTTGACCATGTTCTGGAGTTCCAGAGCTTTATCCAACGGGAGAAAAATTCTCTGTAGTTCCGTGTCCAGAATCATGCCCAAAAACGACAGCCATGTTGTCGGAATCAACTGCGACTTTGGCAAATTTAGGAGCCGGCCATGTTGTTGCAGAACTGTCAGGGAGAGCGCAACGTTTTTTAGCAACTGCTCCTGTGATCTCGCCTTTATCAGGAGATCGTCCAAGTACGGGATAATTGTGACCCCTTGCTTGCGCAGGAGTACCATCATTTCCGCCATTACCTTGGTGAAAATCCTCGGGCCGTGGAAAGACCAAACGGCAACGTCTGAAATTGGTAGTGACAATCCTGAACAGCGAACCTCAGGTACGCCTGATGTGGAGGATATATGGGGACATGTAGGTAAGCATCCTTTATGTCGACTGACACCATAAAATCCCCCCCCCCCCTCCAGACTGGAGATCACTGCTCGGAGAGATTCCATCTTGAATTTGAATCTTTTTAAATACATATTGAGGGATTTTAAATTCAGAATCAGTCTGACCGAGCCATCCGGTTTCGGGACCATGAACAGGGTTGAATTAAACCCTTCCCCCCCGCTGTAATGGGGGTACCGCGACAATGACTTGCTGCCGACACAGCTTTTGTATTGCCGCACACACTACCTCTCTTTCTGGAAGAGAAGCTGGCAAGGCCGATTTGAGAAATTGGTGCGGAGGCACGTCTTGAAACTCCAGTTTGTATCCTTGGATCACAATTTCCAGCACCCAAGGATCCAGGCCCGAGTGAACCCAGACCTGACTGAAGAGCTGAAGACGTGCCCCCACCGGTGCGGACTCCCGCAGCGGAGCCCCAGCGTCATGCGGTGGATTTGGCAGAAGCCGGGGAGGACTTCTGCTCTTGGGAGCTTGCCACAGCCGGCGATCTTTCCTTTTCCCTTACCTCTATTACCTCTAGCAGCAAGGAAAGAGGACCCTTGTCCTTTCCTGAATTTATGAGACCGAAAGGACTGCATCTGGTATTGAGGGGTTTTCTTTTGCTGTGGAGGGACAAAATGCAAAAAGGATGACTTACCCGCAGTAGCTGTAGAAACCAGGTCCGTGAGGCCTTCCCCAAACAAAACTTCACCTTTGAAGGGCAGAGCCTCCATAGCCTATTTAGAATCAGCATCACCATTCCATTGATGCGTCCACAACGCCCTCCTTGCCGAGATTGCCATGGCATTGGCCCTTGAAGCCAAGAGGCCAATATCTCTCGCAGCGTCCTTTAGATAGACTGCAGCGTTCCTGATGTGACCCAGCATCAAAAGCACGCTTTCCCTATCCAGGGTGTCTATTTCAGATGACAAGTAATCTGCCCACTTTTCAATAGCGCTACTCACCCATGCCGATGCCATGGCCGGCCTGAGCAGCGTACCCGTAGTGACATAAATAGATTTCAAGGTAGTTTCCTGCTTACGATCGGCAGGATCTTTAAGTGCTGCCGTGTCCGGGGACGGTAGCGCCACCTTCTTGGACAAACGCGCCAGGGCTTTGTCCACCGTAGGGGAGGATTCCCACCGTAACCTATCCACCGAGGGAAATGGATACGCCATAGAAATCCTCCTGGGAATCAGTAGTCTCTTGTCAGGAGATTCCCAAGCTTTTTAAAAAAGAGCGTTCAGTTCATGAGAGGGAGGAAACGTTACCTCAGGTTTCTTTCCCTTTAACATACAGACCCTTGTCTCAGGAACAGCGGGGTCTTCTGTGATATGTAACACTTCTTTTATTGCCACAATCATGTACTGAATACTCTTAGCCACCTTAGGATGTAACTTGGAATTATTATAGTCGACACTGGAGTCGGAATCCGTGTCGGTATCTGTGTCTGCTATCTGGGTAAATGAACGTTTCTGGGACCCTGAGGGGGTCTGAGATTGTGACAAAACATCTCCCATGAATTGTCTCCATGCTTGGTGCGCTTGTGTCCCGCTTTTCTTTATACTGGCAGGGGTCTGTATACAGTGCCTATGCACTGTATACCAACTTGCCAGTCTCAGTTAGAGGTTTTATTGCTGCACAGGGCGCCCCCCCTGCGCCCTGCACCCATGTAGTGCCTTGTGTACCTCAAGGAAGAACTGAAGTCTTCTGCCGCCTCTGAAGTCTTCTTGCTTCTGCTAGTCACCCGGCTTCTTACTTCAGGCTCTGTGAGGGGGACGGCGGTGCGGCTCCGGGAACGAACAGCTAGGCTATACCAAGTGATCAGACCCTCTGGAGCTAATGGTGTCCAGTAGCCTAAGAAGCAGAGCCTTTGAACTCACAGAAGTAGGTCTGCTTCTCTCCCCTCAGTCCTGTTGCCAGCAGTGTTCCCTGAAAATAATAAACCAAACAAAAGTATTTTTTAGAGAAACTCTGTAGAGCTCCCTAGTGTGTGACCAGTCTCCTCTGGGCACAGAATCTAACTGAGGTCTGGAGGAGGGGCATAGAGGGAGGAGCCAGTACACGCCCATTAAAGTCTTAAAGTGCCCATGTCTCCTGCGGATCCCGTCTATACCCCATGGTCCTTTTGGAGTCCCCAGCATCCTCTAGGACGTAGGAGAAAGAGTGTTTAGTGCAGCCTGTCACCTTGTCAGCGATTGGCATAGGAGGTTACTTCCAGAACATGTGGAGAAGATGATGTTCATCAAAATGAATGATAAATTCCTCCGTGGAGACATTTACCAGCAATTGCCTCCAGAAAGTACACAGGGACCTGTGATGGTGGATTCCAGTGGGGACGAATTAATACTCTGTGAGGAGGAGGATGTACACAGTGAAAGGGGTGAGAAATTGGAGGATGAGGATGAGGTGGACTTCTTGCCTCTGTAGAGACAGTTTTTGCAAGGAGAGCTTGATTGCTTCTTTTTTGGTGGGGGCCCAAACCAACCAGTCATTTCAGCCACAGTCGTGTGGCAGACCCTGTCGCTGAAATGATTGGTTTGTTAAAGTGTGCATGTCCTGTTTATACAACATAAGGGTGGGTGGGAGGGCCCAAGGACAATTCCATCTTGCACCTCTTTTTTTATTTATCTTTGCATCATGTGCTGTTTGGGGACTATTTTTTTAAGTGCCATCCTGTCTGACACTATTTTTTTAAGTGCCACTCCTAGATGGGCCAGGTGTTTATGCTGCCCACTTGGGTCGCTTAGCTCAGTCATCCAGCGACCTCGGTGCAAACTTTAGGACTAAAAATAGTATTGTGAGGTGTTCAGAATAGACTGGAAATGAGTGGAAATTATGGTTATTGAGGTTAATAATACTACAGGATCAAAATTACCCCAAAATTTTACGATTTAAGCTGTTTTTGAGGTTTTTTTCCAAAAAACACCCGAATCCAAAACGCATCCGAATCCAACAAAAATCCGAAAGGGTGGTTTTGCCAAAATGCGCCCGAATTCAAAACACGACCGCGGAACCGAATCCAAAACCAAAACACAAAACACATAAAAATTCCTGCTACACATCTCTAAAAAAAAATTGGCCAGAAACAGCACATCATGCAAAGAAGAAAAAGAGGTGCAATTAGGTAGCTGGATGGCTAAGCTAAGCGACACAAGTGTGCGGCAAAAACACCTGGCCTATCTAGGAGTGGCACTGCAGTTGCAGACAGGATGGCACTTAAAAAAAACAAGGCCCCAAACAGCACATCATGCAAAGAAGAAAAAGAGGTGCAATGAGGTAGCTGTATGACTAAGCTAAGCGACACAAGTGTGCGGCAAAAACAACATGGGACGTGCTGGAATTTGCCCAGATGTACTACATGCACAATATTGATGGCACAGGAGAGCATACCCCTAAACCACACACAAAGCCTGTAAAATTTATTTGGTTAATAACACCTTAAGTAAAATAAAGCCCCAGTTGCAGGAGAAAATGAAGGAGGAGCTGTTGACGGGTCACGTTCTTCTTGAGTTGACAATTTTCTCACCAGAAGGTCTTTGAACCTCTGCAGGCTTGTGTCTGTCGGAAAGAGATTCAACGTAGGCTTTAAACCTAGGATCGAGCACGGTGGCCAAAATGTAGTGCTCTGATTTCAACAGATTGACCACTCTTGAATCCTGGCAAAGCGAATGAAGTGCTCCATCCACAAGTCCCACATACTTAGCGGAATCGCTCCATCTTAGCTCATCCTTCATTTTCTCCTGCTGATTCTGCAAAATCCTTACGGGTGCTCTTCCCTCCGTCATATGGAGCTACGCCCCCTTAACCCTTGCATGCCCTTGTGGCGTGCAATATTTGTATTATATGGCGTATTACCTCCAATCATAATTGTGTGAGTGGTTAAATATTGCACGGACAAAGGGCGTGCGATGGTTAAGGAGTTGTAGCCCCTTGCAACGGCGTGAACAGCGCACGCAAAGCCTGCTGAATCACCTAGTAGGTGCTGTGGTTGGGGGAGTGGTGGGTGCGGGGGAGATGCAGAAGAGGGAGGAGGTCTGGGGGTGCTGTGGGTGGGGGAGGGGCGGTTGCGGGAGTGCCGCAGGTGGGGGAGGGGCTGGTGCGGTGGTGCCATCAGTGGGGGAGGGGCAGGTGTGTGGGTGCCACGGGTGGGTGTCCGTAGCCACCGTGGGTGGTGGAGGTGCAGTTGCGGGGGTGCCGCGGGTGGGGGAGAAGTGGGTGTGGTGGTGCCGCAGGTGGGGGAGGGGCGGGGGAGTGGTTTCCGGAGCTACCACTGGTGGTGGAGGGGGGAAGTGTGGGGGCGCCGCAGATGGGCCCGGAGGTACTGTGAGTGGGGGAGGGGCGGGTAATGCTTCTCCTGCTTCTCCTCCTGGAAGCAGCTAAGCTGCCGTCCTCCCTTTGGCAGTGGCTCTCCCGGAGACTCTGGGTATCTGGGCGTGGCTGTGGCGGGGAGGCACTTCTGTGACATCACGCGCAGAGGAGCCTATTTTGGGGTGTGGACCTGGAGCTGCAGCTCCATCAGCCCCATTGTTAATTCTGCTCTGGGAACACACAGTAGCCAAAGGGAAGAGCCTCCCACTGGATGTAACCTGTGTGGGAGGGCGTTTCTCGCCCAATCCGCTATGGACTGCGTGTGACAGACCTGCTGCTAACCCAATGAGAGCTCTTAGCCATGCCCAGTGTTATAAACATAGTCACTCCGGGCTACTATATAGGAGATGATATATATATATATATATATATATATATGTATAATATATATATATATATATATCTCTGGATACGACCGGCACTCCAACAGCATGTAGTTGTATACCAGGGTGCCTTCCCGTGGCACTGCAAGGCCCAGCAAACAAAGAAGATATAGGGCGGCACTCCAATGGTTTTGTGAAAAAGAAAGCTCACTGAGGCAGCATAGTTATAATAACTATGCTGCCTCAGTGAGCTTTCTTTTTCACAAAACCATTGGAGTGCCGCCCTATATCTTCTTTATATATATAATGTCCTTGTAGCATAATTCTCGTTTCCTGATGACGGGTAATAAAACTGAAACTTAGCAGCGCAATATGGTCTGATTGTCTGTTATTTACATGTGGAAAGTCCGAGTGGCGCTACAAGGTCATTTGCTATTACTGATTAAGCGTGCAATACGGCTGGTGCATTTTTCTGAGGGATTGTGTCAGCTTCCTGGATATATATATATATATATATACATACACAGAAAATTCAGCACTCACCATAGCAAGCTCACTTATCCTCACCAGTGGTATTTGTGTTTATTTAAGTATTTGGTCATGGGCTACATGCACCCCACCCTATGAGTGGTAAGTGCAGTCATGTACCCTGCTTCTGGGGTGGCGAGTGCTGTGGTTTTATATTTGTTTGTGTGTGTGTGTGTGTGTATATAATATTATATATATATATATATATATATATATATATATATCCAGGAAGCTGACACAATCCCTCAGAAAAATGCACCAGCCGTATTGCACGCTTAATCAGTAATAGCAAATGACCTTGTAGCGCCACTCGGACTTTCCACATGTAAATAACAGACAATCAGACCATATTGCGCTGCTAAGTTTCAGTTTTATTACCCGTCATCAGGAAACGAGAATTATGCTACAAGGACATTATATATACATATACATATATATAAATATATATATATATATATATATATATATAGAGAGAGAGAGAGAGAGAGAGAGACTCTCTTTTGCCAGGTAATGAAAAAAAGAATATACCAGCATTCACTATTAGAGTTAAAGAAATGATTATTTATACTTCATAAAGATTCCATCGAATATAGGGGCTAATTCAGACCTGACTGCTAGGGTGCGTTTTTTGCATCCCTGCAATCAGGTAGTCGCTGGGGAGGGGGAAATTGATGTGCAGGGGTGCGATCGCATGTGCAGGAGTTTGTGCAGTCTCTGCACAGCCCAGAACTTGCTCAGCCGCTGCGATGATCGGGGCCAGAGCTGACGTCAGGAATCCTCCCTTCAAACGCCTGGTCCCTCCTGCGTTTTTCCGGACACTCCTCAAAAACGGTCAGTTGCCACCCACAAACACCCTCTTCCTGCCAATCTCCTCGCAATCGCCAGTGCGATGGGATTTTTTTGCACCATCCCGTCGCTGCGGGCTGTTGCAGCTGCGCAATGTGGTGCATGCCCAGTTTAGACCTGATCTCCCGCTGTGTGAAAACGCACAGCAGCGATCAGGTCTGAATCAGCCCCATAGACCAACAGCTGCAGCCCGACAGCTGTTTCAACCAGCACAGAGTGGTTTTCTTTAGAAGCTCCTGTAGAAAACCACTCTGTGTTGGTTGAAACAGCTGACGAGTTGCAGCTGTCGGTCTATATGCAATGGAATCTTTATGAAGAATAAATAATAGTTTTTCATCTCTAATAGTGAGTGGGGTATATTCTTTTTTTTATTTCCTTGGAAAAGTGAGTGTCAATTATAACCCTTTTTTGACCTTGCACCACCATCTGTTTTGTTGGTTATATCTTTCACTCAGTGCTTGCTTTTCCACTATATATATATATATATATATATATATATATATATATATACTGATGGTCTCATTACTTTTGTTACTATTAGTAATGTGGCCAGATACATGGATTGCATGTCTTGAAAAAGATCTGTGTTCAGACCAAGACGTTGATGGCCTTATACTGCGGCCAGGGGCCGGATGTAATGACGCCCGAGTACGACGGCCATGAGGGATGCCTGCTGAGCTTGACCTTTTTTTAAAGTGGCAATAACTTACAAGGCAAAACCATGCCTTGTAAGTGGTTGCCCCTTTAAAAAAAAGTCAGAGTTCGGCCAGCATCCTGTATAGCCGCTGAACTCGGGCGTCATTACATCCGGCCCAAGACATGGAATATTGTGATTATTGCTGATTTAGAATTAAATATTTAAGTTAATTGATTTCAAAGACTGGTGAGTGCTCTTACAATTACCCTGCTGTAATATATTTAAGTAGGACCCGCACTGCTGCCTCATGCAGGTGCGGGGGTAGGGGAGCTGTGCTGACAACTGGGGAAGGGCCCCCCTAAGGCTTAATCCTGGTAGCAGGCACTATACTGTTGGACATTATGTGTAGCAGGCACTATACTGTGGGACATTATGTGTAACTGGCACTATTCTGGGAGAAACATGTAACTGGCAGTATACTGGGAGACATTATGTGTATCTGGCACAATACTAGGAGACAGTATGTGTAACTGGCACTATACTGGGAGACATGTGTAACTGACAGTATACTGGGAGAAATTATGTGTAACTGGCACTTTACTGGGAGACATTTGTAACTGGCACTATACTAGGAGACATTATGTGTAACTAGCACTATACTGGGAGAAATGCGTAACTGGCACAATACTGGGGGCATTACTTGTAACTGGCACTATATGGGGGACAATATGTGTAACTGGCACTATAGTGGGGCATAAAAAGAAAAATATTCCGAAATACGGAAAAATCCGTTTTACAAAATGCTTCTTATTCCAAGCATTTTGGATAAGGAATACTCAACCTGTATATATTTATTATTTTCTTCTTGTGGCCCACAAAAGACTTAGACCTTGATAATTCGGCCCAGTTAGGATTTTGATTTTGACATGCCTGCTCTACAACCCTGCTCAGAACACTCTCCTCCTCCATTACAACATAAAGCAAAAAACACAGACAAAAAACTAAAAACTAAATAAAACCTACTCTACCACTAACCACACACGCACCAAACATACACAAATACTGACAAGACCAAAAAAAACAAAATAAGATAGATATGGTTCCATTTGATTTTCAGTGACTATTTTCTAACTGATTGAATATTTGTATAGCATATTCAGCACCTAAAACAAAGTACTTGAATTATATTGCTGCTGAATAGAAACTACTTTTGATACTGTTTTTGTTTGACTATAAGTTTCTTTAATTGCCAATTTACCATTTTTATTGTGTATGTCTATATTAAGTCTTTTTTGGGGTATGAATAAATATTATTCTAAGAACTGAAAAACTTAATTTTGTTGCCCCAATAGAACATGGCAGTGCAATTTTTTCTTGTTAATTTTATGTATTGTGGAGTGGGCAATTGTCCCTTTATTACTACTGCACAGGTGCCCTTAGCCCTCTGCTATATCAGGTGCTGAGTATAACCTGTTTATGTGACTAAGGGGTCTACTTACTATGCCTTGGATGGCGATAAAGTTGCTGGAGATTTTGGGGCAGATGTATTAACCTGGAGAAGGTCATAAGGAAGTGATAAACCAGTGATAAATGCAAGGTGATAAATGCACCAGCCAATCAGCTCCAATATGCATATTAACAGCTAGGAGTTGATTGGCTGGTGCGTTTATCACCTTGCATTTATCACTGGTTTTTCACTTCCTTATGTCTGCTCCATGTTAATACGTCTGCCCCTATGGGGTAGATGTATTAACCTCGAGAAGGCATAAGGAAGTGATAAACCAGTGATAAATGCAGTGTTAAGTGCAAGGTGATAATGAACCAGCCAATCGGCTCCTAACTGTTAATTTACATATGGGAGCTGATTGGCTGGTGTGTTTATCACCTTGCATTTATCACTGGTTTCTCACTTCCTTATGCCTTCTCCAGGTTAATACTTCTGCCCCATTGTTTAAAAAATGACAGTTAGGAGCCGATTGACTGGTACTTTATCTCCAGCGACTTTATCTCCATCCAAGGCTTAGTAAATAAACCCCCAAATATGATGTTTTATTTTCTACAAGTTTAGGTATGAATTAAAGTATCATTTCAGAAATCAATTTTTCATGAATTTTGTAAATCATAAAAAAAAAATTGCCATTGCGTCTGTGGATTTGTAAAAAATTAGTGATTGTTAAAATGTAATGTATTTACTGAACTCCCATTAACGACAGTGAAAAATTATTTTCTCTGACGTCCTAGTGGATGCTGGGAACTCCGAAAGGACCATGGGGAATAGCGGCTCCGCAGGAGACTGGGCACAAAATAAAAGCTTTAGGACTACCTGGTGTGCACTGGCTCCTCCCCCTATGACCCTCCTCCAAGCCTCAGTTAGATTTTTGTGCCCGAACGAGAAGGGTGCACACTAGGTGGCTCTCCTGAGCTGCTTAGTGAAAAAGTTTAAGTATAGGTTTTTTATTTTCAGTGAATCCTGCTGGCAACAGGTTCACTGCACCGAGGGACTAAGGGGAGAAGAAGCGAACTCACCTGCGTGCAGAGTGGATTGGGCTTCTTAGGCTACTGGACATTAGCTCCAGAGGGACGATCACAGGCCCAGCCATGGATGGGTCCCAGAGCCGCGCCGCTGGCCCCCTTACAGAGCCAGAAGACAGAAGAGGTCCGGGAAATCGGCGGCAGAAGACGTCCTGTCTTCAATAAGGTAGCGCACAGCACCGCAGCTGTGCGCCATTGCTCTCAGCACACTTCACACTCCGGTCACTGAGGGTGCAGGGCGCTGGGGGGGGGGGGGCGCCCTGAGACGCAATAAAAACACCTTAGATGGCAAAAAATACATCACATATAGCTCCTGGGCTATATGGATGCATTTAACCCCTGCCAGTTTTTCCTTAAAAAAGCGGGAGAAAGGCCGCCGAGAAGGGGGCGGAGCCTATCTCCTCAGCACACTGGCGCCATTTTCCCTCACAGCTCCGTTGGAGGGAAGCTCCCTGACTCTCCCCTGCAGTCCTGCACTACAGAAACAGGGTAAAACAAGAGAGGGGGGGCACTATTTTGGCAGATAAATCAATACAGCAGCTATATAAGGGAAAAACACTTATATAAGGTTATCCCTGTATATATATAGCGCTCTGGTGTGTGCTGGCAAACTCTCCCTCTGTCTCCCCAAAGGGCTAGTGGGGTCCTGTCCTCTATCAGAGCATTCCCTGTGTGTGTGCTGTGTGTCGGTACGTTGTGTCGACATGTATGAGGAGGAAAATGGTATGGAGGCGGAGCAATTGCCTGTAATAGTGATGTCACCCCCTAGGGAGTCGACACCTGACTGGATGGTCTTATGGAAGGAATTACGTGATAGCGTCAGCACTTTACAAAAGACTGTTGACGACATGAGACAGCCGGCAAATCAGTTATTACCTGTACAGGCGTCTCAAACACCGTCAGGGGCTCTAAAGCGCCCGTTACCTCAGATGGTCGACACAGACCCAGACACGGACACTGACTCCAGTGTCGACGGTGAGGAAACAAACGTATTTTCCAGTAGGGCCACACGTTACATGATCACGGCAATGAAGGAGGTTTTGAACATTTCTGATACTACAAGTACCACAAAAAAGGGTATTATGTGGGGTGTGAAAAAACTACCCGTAGTTTTTCCTGAATCAGATGAATTAATTGAGGTGTGTGATGAAGCGTGGGTTTCCCCCGATAAAAAACTGCTAATTTCTAAAAAATTATTGGCATTATACCCTTTCCCGCCAGAGGTTAGGGAGCGTTGGGAAACACCCCCTAGGGTAGATAAGGCGCTCACACGCTTATCAAAACAAGTGGCGTTACCGTCTCCTGATACGGCCGCCCTCAAGGAACCAGCTGATAGGAAGCTGGAAAATATCCTAAAAAGTATATACACACATACTGCTATTATACTGCGACCAGCAATCGCCTCAGCCTGGATGTGCAGTGCTGGGGTGGCTTGGTCGGATTCCCTGACTGAAAATATTGATACCCTGGACAGGGACAGTATATTATTGACTATAGAGCATTTAAAGGATGCATTTCTATATATGCGAGATGCACAGAGGGATATTTGCACTCTGGCATCAAGAGTAAGTGCGCTGTCCATTTCTGCCAGAAGAGGGTTATGGACGCGACAGTGGTCAGGTGATGCGGATTCCAAACGGCATATGGAAGTATTGCCGTATAAAGGGGAGGGGTTATTTGGGGTCGGTCTATCGGACCTGGTGGCCACGGCAACGGCTGGGAAATCCACCTTTTTACCCCAGGTCACCTCTCAGCAGAAAAAGACACCGTCTTTTCAGGCTCAGTCCTTTCGTCCCCATAAGGGCAAGCGGGCAAAAGGCCACTCATATCTGCCCCGGGGCAGAGGAAGGGGAAAAAGACTGCAGCAGGCAGCCTCTTCCCAGGAACAGAAGCCCTCCCCCGCTTCTGCCAAGTCCTCAGCATGACGCTGGGGCCTTACAAGCGGACTCAGGCACGGTGGGGGCCCGTCTCAAGAATTTCAGCGCGCAGTGGGCTCACTCGCAAGTGGACCCCTGGATCCTGCAGGTAGTATCTCAGGGGTACAAATTGGAATTCGAGACGTCTCCCCCTCGCCGGTTCCTGAAGTCTGCTTTACCAACGTCTCCCTCCGACAGGGAGGCGGTATTGGAAGCCATTCACAAGCTGTATTCCCAGCAGGTGATAATCAAGGTACCCCTCCTACAACAGGGAAAGGGGTATTATTCCACGCTGTTTGTGGTACCGAAGCCGGATGGCTCGGTGAGACCTATTTTAAATCTGAAATCCTTGAACACTTACATACAAAGGTTCAAATTGAAGATGGAGTCACTCAGAGCAGTGATAGCGAACCTGGAAGAAGGGGACTATATGGTGTCTCTGGACATCAAGGATGCTTACCTCCATGTCCCAATTTGCCCTTCTCACCAAGGGTACCTCAGGTTTGTGGTACAGAACTGTCACTATCAGTTTCAGACGCTGCCGTTTGGATTGTCCACGGCACCCCGGGTCTTTACCAAGGTAATGGCCGAAATGATGATTCTTCTTCGAAGAAAAGGCGTCTTAATTATCCCTTACTTGGACGATCTCCTGATAAGGGCAAGGTCCAGGGAACAGTTAGAGGTCGGAGTAGCACTATCTCAAGTAGTACTACGACAGCACGGGTGGATTCTAAATATTCCAAAATCGCAGCTGATTCCGACGACACGTCTGCTGTTCCTAGGGATGATTCTGGACACAGTCCAGAAAAAGGTGTTTCTCCCGGAGGAGAAAGCCAGGGAGTTATCCGAGCTAGTCAGGAACCTCCTAAAACCAGGCCAAGTGTCAGTGCATCAATGCACAAGGGTCCTGGGAAAAATGGTGGCTTCTTACGAAGCGATTCCATTCGGCAGATTCCACGCAAGAACTTTTCAGTGGGTTCTGCTGGACAAATGGTCCGGATCGCATCTTCAGATGCATCAGCGGATAACCCTGTCTCCAAGGACAAGGGTGTCTCTCCTGTGGTGGTTGCAGAGTGCTCATCTTCTAGAGGGCCGCAGATTCGGCATTCAGGACTGGGTCCTGGTGACCACGGATGCCAGCCTGAGAGGCTGGGGAGCAGTCACACAGGGAAGAAATTTCCAGGGCTTGTGGTCAAGCATGGAAACGTCATTTCACATAAATATCCTGGAACTAAGGGCCATTTACAATGCCCTAAGTCAAGCAAGGCCTCTGCTTCAGGGTCAGCCGGTGTTGATCCAGTCGGACAACATCACGGCAGTCGCCCACGTAAACAGACAGGGCGGCACAAGAAGCAGGAGGGCAATGACGGAAGTTGCAAGGATTCTTTGCTGGGCGGAAAATCATGTGATAGCACTGTCAGCAGTGTTCATTCCGGGAGTGGACAACTGGGAAGCAGACTTCCTCAGCAGACACGACCTCCACCCGGGGGAGTGGGGACTTCACCCAGAAGTCTTCCACATGATTGTGAACCGTTGGGAAAAACCAAAGGTGGACATGATGGCGTCCCGCCTCAACAAAAAACTAGACAGATATTGCGCCAGGTCAAGGGACCCTCAGGCAATAGCTGTGGGCGCTCTGGTAACACCGTGGGTGTACCAGTCAGTGTATGTGTTCCCTCCCCTGCCTCTCATACACAAGGTACTGAGAATCATAAGAAGGAGAGGAGTAAAGACTATACTCGTGGCTCCGGATTGGCCAAGAAGGACTTGGTACCCGGAACTTCAAGAGATGCTCACGGAGGACCCGTGGCCTCTACCTCTAAGAAAGGACCTGCTCCAGCAGGGACCCTGTCTGTTCCAAGACTTACCGCGGCTGCGTTTGACGGCATGGCGGTTGAACGCCGGATCCTGAAGGAAAAAGGCATTCCGGATGAAGTCATCCCTACCCTGATCAAAGCCAGGAAGCATGTAACTGTGCAACATTATCACCGTATTTGGCGTAAATATGTTGCGTGGTGTGAGGCCAGGAAGGCCCCTATAGAGGAATTTCAACTGGGTCGTTTCCTGCATTTCCTGCAAACAGGACTGTCTATGGGCCTAAAATTAGGGTCCATTAAGGTTCAAATTTCGGCCCTGTCGATTTTCTTCCAGAAAGAACTAGCTTCAGTTCCTGAAGTTCAGACGTTTGTCAAGGGGGTACTGCATATACAGCCTCCTTTTGTGCCTCCAGTGGCACCTTGGGATCTCAATGTAGTTTTGGGGTTCCTAAAATCACATTGGTTTGAACCACTCACCACTGTGGACTTAAAATATCTCACATGGAAAGTGGTAATGCTGTTAGCCCTGGCTTCAGCCAGGCGTGTCTCAGAATTGGCGGCTTTATCCTATAAAAGCCCTTACCTAATTTTTCATACGGACAGGGCAGAATTGAGGACTCGTCCTCAATTTCTCCCTAAGGTGGTTTCAGCGTTTCACTTAAACCAGCCTATTGTGGTACCTGCGGCTACTAGGGACTTGGAGGATTCCAAGTTGCTGGACGTAGTCAGGGCCCTGAAAATATATGTTTCCAGGACGGCTGGAGTCAGAAAATCTGACTCGCTGTTTATCCTGTATGCACCCAACAAGCTGGGTGCTCCTGCTTCTAAGCAGACTATTGCTCGTTTAATTTGTAGTACAATTCAGCTTGCACATTCTGTGGCAGGCCTGCCACAGCCAAAATCTGTAAAAGCCCATTCCACAAGGAAAGTGGGCTCATCTTGGGCGGCTGCCCGAGGGGTCTCTGCTTTACAACTTTGCCGAGCAGCTACTTGGTCAGGGGCAAACACGTTTGCTAAATTCTACAAATTTGATACCCTGGCTGAGGAGGACCTGGAGTTCTCTCATTCGGTGCTGCAGAGTCATCCGCACTCTCCCGCCCGTTTGGGAGCTTTGGTATAATCCCCATGGTCCTTTCGGAGTTCCCAGCATCCACTAGGACGTCAGAGAAAATAAGAATTTACTTACCGATAATTCTATTTCTCATAGTCCGTAGTGGATGCTGGGCGCCCATCCCAAGTGCGGATTGTCTGCAATACTTGTACATAGTTATTGTTACAAAAATCGGGTTATTATTGTTGTGAGCCATCTTTTCAGAGGCTCCTCTGTTATCATGCTGTTAACTGGGTTCAGATCACAAGTTGTACGGTGTGATTGGTGTGGCTGGTATGAGTCTTACCCGGGATTCAAAATCCTTCCTTATTGTGTACGCTCGTCCGGGCACAGTATCCTAACTGAGGCTTGGAGGAGGGTCATAGGGGGAGGAGCCAGTGCACACCAGGTAGTCCTAAAGCTTTTACTTTTGTGCCCAGTCTCCTGCGGAGCCGCTATTCCCCATGGTCCTTTCGGAGTTCCCAGCATCCACTACGGACTATGAGAAATAGAATTATCGGTAAGTAAATTCTTATTTTTACTCACCACAAAAAAATGTCCTTTTTGTGACAAAAATAATTATTTTGTTACCATATCAATCTCCATACGTATGTCAGGGAAGAGTTGAAGAATTTTACAGCATACTCCACTATAATTTTGTATTACTTTGCTCTGCACCGCAGGGCCACAGAAACATTTTGATTTGTTATAGTCATTGCACAGACAACATTTTCTAGATGCTTTACTAAAGTGCACTTAAATGATTATTGCTACATTTATCTGCTTCCCTAAATAGCAGCCACAGTGACATTGACAAAGTCTCTCTGGACTACCTTATGTTCTTTGAGCTATGGATTGTACACATGATGATCTGAGCCCACTTCATCACAGAGCAGAGATACATGCTAACATTATCTATCTCTCTGATAGCGTACAGGTGGTCTGTGAGGTAAACATGCAAACGGTATCATGAGTGTAGTAACAGGCTATCCTGGTTCATGTCATTGCTCCTATTTCGTATTTTACAGTAGTCATCCTTATGTGGCAAGTTTGGGCAAGGTGAAATACCAGAGAGATGGCTTAACCTGTATTTTAATGGTTCACGTGCTAATTTAATTTTTTTTAATTAACAAGTATTGTGTTTTGTGTGTGGCACAATATGAACTGGAGGGCACTATAATGTGTCATAATCTGATCTGCTAATTGTAATGTAGAGGGCACTATAATGTTACATAATAAGAAACAAGGGGCCATTATAATTAGAGATGTGCACCGGACATTTTTCGGGTTTTGTGTTTTGGTTTTGGATTCGGACGCGTTTTGGCAAAACCTACCTGAAAAATTTTTGTCGGATTCGGGTGTGTTTTGGATTCGGGTGTTTTTTTAAAAAACAGCTTAAATCATCGAATTTGGGGTTATTTTTGATCCTATAGTATTATTAACCCCAATAACCACAATTTCCACTCATTTCCAGTCTATTCTGAACACCTCACAATACTATTTTTAGTCCTAGAATTTGTACCGAGGTCGCTGGATGACTAAGCAAAGCGATCCGAGAGAGCGGCACAAACACCTGGCCCATCTAGGAGTGGCACTGCAGTGTCAGACAGGATGGCACTTAAAAAAAAATTGGCCCCAAACAGCACATGATGCAAAGAAAAGAGAAAAAGAGGTGCACTGTGGTCGCTGGACAGCTAAGCTAAGCTAAGCTAAGCGACACAAACACCTCAATATCACAGGAATTATTTGTTCTAATCAATGCTATTATTGGTCCAAATCACTGGAAGAAAATGACAAAATCACTGGAATTATTCGTTCTAATCAATGGTATTATTGGTCCAAATCACTGGAAGAAAAGGGAATGGATGGATACTTGCAGTGACACAGAGCTGCAAGATACAGCAATGGCCTACTGTACAACTATATATTGATAATGCTGATTATCTTTACAGGAATGAAAGCTATACCTTAAACACACCTTAAATACACTTTAAACCTTTAGCCGCTGTGGCCGCTATACTTAATTCACACTACGCACCTTTTACGCTATTAGCGTAAAAGGGTTCCGTAGTGTACGGACTTTGCGTACACACGCCGCGCTGACGGTACAAAGTACTCGCAGCGCATACACACCCAGAGATACACTTTAAACCTTCTACAGCAATGCTATGCAATAATAGTACACTTTAAACCTTAGCAGGGCAATGAGGACACAACACCAATTGTGATTTTACCGCTGGGTTCCGAACCACAGTGGATTATTTCTGAAAGGGGGTTTACAATACAAATTGGCCCTCATTCCGAGTTGTTCGCTCGGAGTTTTTCATCGCATCGCAGTGAGAATTCTCTTAGTGCGCATGCGCAATGTTCGCACTGCGACTGCGCCAAGTAACTTTACTATGAAGAAAGTAAGTTTACTCACGGCATTTTCATCGCTCCGACGTTCGCATTGTGATTGACAGGAAATGGGTGTTACTGGGCGGATGCACGGCGTTTTATGGGCGTGTGGCTGAAAACGCTACCGTTTCCGGAAAAAACGCAGGAGTGCCCGGAGAAACGGTGGGAGTGCCTGGGCGAACGCTGGGTGTGTTTATGACGTCAGCCAGGAACGAAAAGCACTGAACTGATCGCACAGGCAGAGTAAGTCTGAAGCTACTCAGAAACTGCTATCTCGTTTGTAATCGCAATATTGCGCCTACGTCGGTCGCAATTTTAAGAAGCTAAGATTCACTCCCAGTAGGCGGCGGCTTAGCGTGTGTAACTCTGCTACATTCGCCTTGCGAGCGAACAACTCGGAATGAGGGCCATTATACACTACAATACAAAACAATATAACAGAATAATGGCTACAGTCAATGTACATACGTGAGTGGATTCGCTTGCGCAACCCGGCCGGTCCCCGGTCATCTGATAGATAACTTTGTGAGTCTTGTGTCTGGCCGGGCTGCAGCAGGCTTTATTTATACAAGTCTTCCAAAAGCAATACAATGGATACTGTATTACCGTTGTCCATTGGACACAGGAATGCACTTTTACAGTACAGGAGAGGTCATAGGTTGATTTGAAAAGGTAGGCGATGTCTTTCTCAACTGCTCTTGTGGGTGGTCTCCTCTGGATTCCCGCTGCATACATAATATACAGTAAATACAGTTTATATCTATATTCTGCTTCTGCACATAACTATCCGCAGGAACATGCGATCTTCCGCAGACCAACACCGGAATGTTACCCTTAAAATACCCTACAGCTGGATACCAAATACCACCTTATAACCTTAGTCTGTCCCCTCTTATCCTGTAAAGGTGAATCCCCTTGTTCTGCAACCATTTAAACAGCTATAACTTTTTGATGTGGTGCAAGGAGACTATGTGTACATTGTGCGCTATTTGGATTAAATATGTAATGTGTTTTGATGGCTCTCCACGCGTACACAAACTCTGCCGTAAATACCCATACCACGCGCCGATGCGCAGGACCGCGGGAGCGACCATACGCAAAGTGCGTACATGTGCACGCACTGCAGAACAAGTGCACGTGCAGTGGGCATGTGTGTGCAGTTTGTACGTGATGTGTGTTCTGTAATATTTTTCGACTTTGACAGTCCACCCTTTGGCAGTCACCAATAACTGCCACTATCTAATCACTAAACAGAAAAATATCAATACAATATCTACAGACGATTGGATGGTCGGAGGAGAGTTGTAGGCGGGAAATGTATGACCTAGTGGGATAGTAAAAAGCATGTATGTATGAATCCATGTCTGAGGGGCATGTATCATTGTGCCGTATATGTTTTAGATAAGCTTCGAGGTATTGCGAAGTATACATTAAATCCTTCTTATCCCGTATTAAGGGTCTGTAAGTGGGCCGACAAACACTACCGAGCTCCTTTCGGCTTCTTGTTCCAACAAATGGGGTGCACATTTAGTTGATGATACATGGAGGGGGAACATATGTGAGTGCTAGTATATGTGGATATCACCTGTCGACTATGTGTGTCATTAACTGAAGGTTGTAGAGATGAAGATAAGACACATATCTAAAATACATTCACATAACATTTACATAAACATTCTTGGGTAGGGCTGATGCCTTTTCCGGATGGGTGTATCTGGGCAGAGGGGGAGACAAAGGAAAAACGGGTGAAAGAAACAGGCCATGGAATTCATTTGCAATCCTTATCATAACACTGTCTCTATGGATGGGTCGTAAATTAAATCTGCTGCTATGACAATGCCCTCGCTCCTTAAACTCATCAAATTTGTGCCGTGCTTGTGCCGCGTCAGAATTCGAACACACCTAAATATCAAGCCAATAATTTTGACGACTCCCAGGATACAAAGGAGAAACTTCCCTACACTCATAATAACATTTTGAGCCCACTCTCCTAATCCTGTGAACCAATTTCGTGAGTTCAACCATGAGACCCAGCCGGTCAGCTCATTACCCACAGCGGTCAGGGTAAGGTTGTGTCTCCTCCGGAACTCCCACTTCAACTGCAATATATCATCCATCTTTTGATCAATAATCTCTGTGGGGTCGTCAGTGCTGTTTGTAATATACGTACAGCACTTCACACCATACTGAGTTGCCAAAGTGACACAGTACCCACCCGTCACGGCTGTGATATAATTAAGGACCATCCTGTGCTGGATCAGTTCCGTCTTGTAATCTTGTAACTCCCTTCCCGTATACCTGAAGGTGTCGTCATACATCTCAGTGATATTATCTATCAAGTTCGCTAGCGCATGGATATACCTATAATTTATAATTCCTCTGGCAGTACGGGTGATGTCTAATGCGAGAAGGAATTGAATCCCGGTGGATTCGTAGATCAAATCAGAGGCTACGTGCTCTGTCCTCTCTATGAGGTGTCTCTTGACGATGTGTTCATAGTGAGTATGAGTATAAGGAGCCTGAGCACTGCGTTGAACGTCTTTCATCTTATCATGGGTTATGGTCATGACCTCTGGCAACACTCTTCCAACATAACACAATCCCTCTGAGCTCGGGGCAAGCCACTTATACGCCTTCCTCCCACATATGAAATAGGCATCATCGGGGATAACATAGGGGACAGAATATGACATTACCATATTACAAACTTTCCAAGTGAAAAACCCAATCCCTAGTTCACCCATCTGCTCAGTACAAGTATCAGGCTGGATGATATGAGCACAGTACCCTGGTGATACTTCTCCAACCCAGATGGTCTTGCTTCCTCGAGTATACCTATACCGAAAATACCTTCCACTGTTGGCTATTTGGCGTACAAGTTCAGAGTCTATGGGTATCCTATCAGCTCTGTGCGAAAAGGCCATTGTCTGGTTTAAGACCTTACCCACTAGTGAGTGGTAATCACTCAATGGATGACGGTCCATGTTGATATTAAGGCTGGACTGACATCTCTGGATGCACCCATCCTCGACTATGTTCTCACAATTCCTACAAATGCAATTTTCCTCAGACAATAACCCTTTACAGTGCCTCCGAGCTCCCTGACTACCAGATCGCTTTCTGATACTCGCCTTTGCTCGAGTGATGTGTTGCTTTTGAGATTCTACAAATCCATCCTCGCCATCAGAACCCATTCCAGATCCCTTCTCGACCCCTCTGGGACCCTCACCGAAACAGACTGTCCTGGTTAACATCAGGATTAACAGGAAAACCCAGAACGCAGTCTCTTAAGGTAAGTCCATCTTGTTAAGGGAAGAGAAGGGAAACAAGAAGGGGGGGAGAAAGAGAAGAAGAGAAGGAGGGCAGTGGGGAATGGAGAAAATAAAAAAACTGGTGCGACAACTGCCTCTGGTCTTGTTGTTCTCCGCGCTCAGGTGCCGTCTCAACAGTAATGCCTCTCAACCTTCCCGGAACAGACACTCCAGTGATACGATGTACTCTACACTCTGCTCTTTGTCACGGGTTCTCTCTGGGTCAGCGACCTTTCTGTAGGGAACATAAATCTTGCATTTCAATGTGTTTAACTGTTGTGTATTATCAGTTGTGTGAAGTGAACCATCTGTGGAAAGTGAAAAGAGAGGGGAAATAATAAAAAGTAAATTTGTCAGATTTGCGTTCACCATCAGGCTGTCACACCATCATGTATATCGGTATCTATGCACAGTCTCCCTTCACCAGCATTCCCATTCTCCACCCTTTGTGCATGACCAGGCACACTGATACTGGTGTCCCTATGCTGGAGAGATATACTGGGTTTGGGCAGAACTCTGAAAAGACCGAGTAGGCATGTGACGTTTGAACTGTAATCCTGTCGGTGAATTTAAGAGATGAAGAGGAAACTTTGAAGACAAATCACAGAGTTTAGTAACAGATAAGTTTGTAGAGGCAAAGAAGATTTTACAAAGTTTGACACCTGGATTGGGCACTACGGGGAATGATTCCCTAATCGGTCTGTTCCCCTAAAAAAAAATTCTATGTGTGTTATATCTCTACTGGGACTATCCCAGCCATCAATCCAGTGTCTTGTCCATTCTAAGTTCATAGGGAACCCGGTATGTTTGAGATAATTTCCTCTACCTGTGATGGACATGCATCTAAAACAGTGAAATGCAATATTAGTCTTCGTGGGTATCTAACATATTTTGTGCTTCCTGGGTGGGAGCACTCTATATGTATACCATCTCTAACAAAACTGTTAAATTACTTAGAGGTCACTTCTGCTAGAGAGAGAAGCAGAAGTTTAGAGGCCTCCTCCTAACCCCAGTAAGTTCTGTCAAAAGGGTAAAGTTGCATTTATTCTGTTCTTCCCATTAACCGAATCTGTGTTTTCTATATGTATCGTGATTCCTTACTATATGTCCCTTGATCCCGTGTATGTGTTTAATAACGTGGCTTGTTTTCTCTGTCTAGGGGTCTATATTGGCTATGTGTTCTACTATACCTACAATCTCTGGCAAAATGGCCTTCCTTCCTACAAATGTAGCATGTTCTCGGTCTTTTCCAAACAGCAGGGGTCTGGGGTTTAGGCTGATGAGACTTTGGTGTAAGAGCCTGTATACTTTCAATCCTCAGCCTCTCCTCCTGTTGTTTTCTACGCCTAACAATATTCTTGTGGTGTACAATTGCGCACTCTCTAAGGAAAGCTACTGTGACTCCTCTCCAATTAGGCAAAGATGTTTGTACTCTGTCCCTTACTGTCTTATCGAGTCCATCCATTAGCACAGAGACAGCCACCTCCCTGTAATTCGTATCGTTCCCTGTATCCGATACCCCCATGTATCTATCCATTATTTGCAGGGCCCGATGGAAATATTTCATTTTCCCTCTGCTTTATGGAGAAAATTCTTCTCCACTTAACAGTTGTGGGAAAATACAACTCTAGGTGCCTGTTAATTTGCTCTAAGTTCTCAGTGATACATTTTTGGGTGTCAATATTAGGGGATAGGCATGCTTTCAAAAGTATCCGCCAGTGTTTGTTTGTCGGTTCATACGCATTACCCAGATCTCTGATACATTTCTGACATCTAGCTAAATCCTTCCGAGGGTCGGGGCATTCTGAAATGATTGATCGCAGCTCATCTCTGGGCCACGGGCAATACATTGCATTATTCCTGGTGAGGACTACTCCCTGACTATCGGTTCCACCATTGGGAGTTACTGTTCCCAAGACAGGGTGTAATTCTACCATTCCGTTCCTGCTTTGTTTACTGTGAGATGTTGTTGTCTCTGTGCAATGAGCTGTCTCACACTTACCGGTAGCTGTGACCTCACCAGTTCTTTCATTGGGGAATATTGTTACTGCACTACCTGGTTGGACAGACCCCACCTGATTGTCCTGCAAAGTGACTGCTTGGAGGAGAGCTGCGATTTGGCTGGATCCTTCATCTTCCTGTGACCTATAACCTGGAAAAGACTTCAAAACAGGATACATCTTGCAAAAATTAGGGTTAATACATTGTTTTTGCTTACTACTATCGTTTACGGATATATCATTGACTGTAGCCATCTCTTCCCTTTCGACCTGTGTCGACACTGGTGTGTTTGTGTTCTCATTCCCGCTAGGTTTTGAACCTGTTTTGCGAATTTGTTCTCTTTGCATATCCCCCTCCTGTTGCCATAATTTTAAACAATCATTATGTCTAATCCTTTGTTTTCTGGATTTTTGAAGACATATTTTACTGCTTACATTCTGCAGTACCTCTGGTTCAAAGCTGCCCACCTTAGGGAATGGTTCCCCATCTTTGTCAGTCACACGTTCCCATTCAGACAAAAAGTCTTCAATACTTTTTCCTTTAAACTCCGCTGACCCCATGGGCCGCGACTCTACAACCTGAACCCTGGTTAAACGTCCCTTACTTGAGCAACTGGCTCCCATAATTGTGGGCCTTTTCCCACAAACACCAAAATACTCAATATAAGGTAACGGTGAAAGTTCTCCGAGCGCTCTTCACCCGCTCACCGCCCACGTTGGCCAGTACTACCATACACTGTCGATAGCGAAGGCAATGTACCCAACTTAGGGCCCTATGTGACCTATATTTACTGGAAGTTTTTAGGAATAACCTACCCTTTCCAGTAAAGTATCGGCCGTTGGAGATTTTCCTGAGAGAGACCAGCGAAAACTCCCTATGCACTTTATTATACACAAATCACACTTGCGTATGTTCTATACAGCGCTGATGATACCGCGATTTTACGCAAAAGCTCGTAAAAAGGATATCACGTTGCGCTATATATCGCACCCACAAACGCGCGGTCCAATCGCACAGCGTATAGGTACTTGTTACTTATCTGCCGTACGACCACTGGAATCGATTTTCAGGCTGCGAAACCTCAGCTGGAGCATATAAAAAAAAAACTATATGGGTCACAACACTTCACAATTCCCTACCACGCTCCTATAAGTCTCCTCACGACTTACGTATTAAACCTTATATTAACGTGAGTCAGCCGCCTCACGCCACCAAGTCTCCACTCACTTGATGTACCACACACCGAGATTCCAAATTCCGTGGTTCAAATTTCCACTCGCTCCTGCGTTCGCTCACTCAATTACACTTTGGTTTTTTCTGTACAGAAAATGATCATTCATTCAGACAAGCAGCTTTACTCCCAGAGGCAATACAGTAAATAAGGGTTTTATACTAAACTTTGGAAGCTGGGCAATCTTGTGTTATTGTAGCGTGGCTACTGTCCCACCTTTAAACTAAACGAACTATCGTGTGGTTTTACTATGCGCACACAACGCTACGCAAGCTTGCGTAATTACGCAACCGTGCGTACCTCTATGCCACGTGTGCGGCCTTGCGCTACGTGCACATATTTTTTTTGTACGCTGTCCTCACGTTCCGTACCATGTATACCAATGTGCGTATGCAATAAAACAGATCACACAACTTCTATAAATGTGAGCAATATTAACTATAATCGCTCACTTAACACGCCACACAGTTTCTTTCTGTATAAACCTTTATGCAGAACTGCGTTTGTGTCTTTACGCTTACTTACGCTAGCAATAATCAATAATTTAAATAATATGATTCAGATTGGATAGCTATCTTGCAGAACATACACTGATATAAATATACACATAATTATAATATTATATATATGTATCATTCACTGGTCTCCTATGAAACTCATTTACTCATTTAGTGCTTCTAATTTGCATATCAATGCTGTGTGCTTTTGGCTGCCTGTAAACGTGGTTTTCACTGCTAAGAAAAAGCAGTTACACAGGTTAATTTGCATTTCAATGGCTATCTTATAGCAAGCAGAGTTAACTGAATCCTAGAGGTAGAAGGGAAAAAAAAACTTTGTTTTTATCTGTGTGTAATTCTTACATCAAGTATTCATCTTACTATTAACTTTTACTAGGCCCCATTGAAACTATTTGTAATTGACTATGGCATGGGTTAAATAATGCATTGGTAACTCATAAATCGTGTTTCATGTGACCAAGGAAAGCTGATTATTCTTGAGCAGACTGAAAATCAGCCATTTAGAAAAATGACCTTCCCAAAATGGCCGCTGCTCCTCCCCCTTCCACATCCATGAGGGTTACACAAAATGGTGGACAGGCCATGTGGTTAGTCCAAAATGGAGGACAGACCATGCAGCTTCCTTTGTCACAAAGAAATCACACACCATGCAAGCACCTGAAGTTATTTTAGGCCTGAGTTAAACATAAAAACTATATCAATGCTATGCAGCAACTTTTAAATGTACTTTTAACCCTACTTAACAGATAAGCAATCCAGTCTGAATCAAACACAATATGACTTATTTGAACCTTGTTTTGCAACAATGTGAGAGAGTATGCAAAGAGTATGGGTGCTGTGAACGCTTTTTGGTGCCAAAAAAAAATTCACAGATTTTAAATAGCTTTTTTCCTGCTTACAGTACGAGTTCTACCAGCATCTCTACAAACCATACAGAGCAGACTCCATCTAATCAGCAATTAAGTAGGGTTTTCAGTGTCTCCACCGACCAAGAAAAGGATACATAGGATCCCTGTCCACCCTTATGCTGATAGATTAAGTCTGCTTGTGACCTATTAAGCAGTAAAAAATGTGGAAAACCGGATGATGCCCCCAATTGATAATGCTGATTATCTTTACAGGAATGAAAGCTATACCTTAAACACACCTTTAATACACTTTAAACCTTTAGCCGCTGCGGCCGCTATACTTAATTCACACTACGCACCTTTTACGCTATTAGCGTAAAAGGGTTCCGTAGTGTACGGACTTTGCGTACACAGGCCGCGCTGATGGTAAAAAGTACTCGCAGCACATACACACCCAGAGATACACTTTAAACCTTCTACAGCAATGCTATGCAATAATAGTACACTTTAAACCTTAGCAGGGCAATGAGGACACAACACCAATTGTGATTTTACCGCTGGGTTCCGACACCACAGTGGATTATTTCTGAAAGGGGGTTTACAATACAAATTATACACTACAATACAAAACAATATAACAGAATAATGGCTACAGTCAATGTACATACGTGAGCGGATTCGCTTGCGTAACCCGGCCGGTCCCCGGTCATCTGATAGATAACTTTGTGAGTCTTGTGTCTGGCCGGGCTGCAGCAGGCTTTATTTATACAAGTCTTCCAAAAGCAATACAATCGATACTGTATTCCCGTTGTCCATTGGACACAGGAATGCACTTTTACAGTACAGGAGAGGTCATAGGTTGATTTGAAAAGGTAGGCGATGTCTTTCTCAACTGCTCTTGTGGGTGGTCTCCTCTGGATTCCCGCCGCATACATAATATACAGTAAATACAGTTTATATCTATATTCTGCTTCTGCATATAACTATCCGCAGGAACATGCGATCTTCCGCAGACCAACACCGGAATGTTACCCTTAAAATACCCTACAGCTGGATACCAAATACCACCTTATAACCTTAGTCTGTCCCCTCTTATCCTGTAAAGGTGAATCCCCTTGTTCTGCCACCATTTAAACAGCTATAACTTTCTGATGTGGTGCAAGGAGACTATGTGTACATTGTGCGCTATTTGGATTAAATATGTAATGTGTTTTGATGGCTCTCCACGCGTACACAAACTCTGCCATAAATACCCATACCACGCGCCGATGCGCAGGACCGCGGGAGCGACCATACGCAAAGTGCGTACATGTGCACGCACTGCAGAACAAGTGCACGCGCAGTGGGCATGTGTGTGCAGTTTGTACGTGATGTGTATTCTGTAATATTTTTCGACTTTGACAATACTGTTAGTCACCAAAATGCTGTACTGTAATACTATATATACTGCTCACAAAAATGCCGCACAGATATGGAATGGATACTTGCGGTGACACAGAGCTGCAAGATACAGCAATGGCCTACTGTACAACTATATACTGTTAGTCACCAAAATGCTGCACTGTAATACTATATATACTGCTCACAAAAATGCTGCACAGATATGGAATGGATACTTGCGGTGACACAGAGCTGCAAGATACAGCAATGGCCTACTGTACAACTATATACTGTTAGTCACCAAAATGCTGCACTGTAATACTATATATACTGCTCACAAAAATGCCGCACAGATATGGAATGGATACTTGCAGTGACACAGAGCTGCAAGATACAGCAATGGCCTACTGTACAACTATATACTGTTAGTCACCAAAATGCTGCACTGTAATACTATATATACTGCTCACAAAAATGCCGCACAGATATGGAATGGATACTTGCAGTGACACAGAGCTGCAAGATACAGCAATGGCCTACTGTACTGTACTACTATAATTATTATATAGATGACAGATATAAAGTGACATTGTGGGAGAATCCAGTAAACGTTCTGTCACCAGGTACCAGTGAATGGCCACATCATGTATATAGGTGACAGATATAAAGTTACATTGTGAGGGAATCCAGTATACGTTCTGACACCAGGTACCAGTGAATGACCACATCATGTATATAGATGACAGATATAAAGTTACATTGTGGGGGAATCCAGTATACGTTCTGTCACCAGGTACCAGTGAATGGTCACATCATGTATATAGGTGACAGATATAAAGTTACATTGTGAGGGATTCCAGAATACGTTCTGTCACCAGGTACCAGTGAATGACCACATCATGTATATAGGTGACAGATATAAAGTTACATTGTGGGGGAATCCAGTATACGTTCTGTCACCAGGTACCAGTGAATGACCACACCATGTATATAGATGACAGATATAAAGTTACATTGTGGGGAAATCCAGTATACGTTCTGTCACCAGGTACCAGTGAATGACCACATCATGTATATAGATGACAGATATAAAGTTACATTGTGGGGAAATCCAGTATACGTTCTGTCACCAGGTACCAGTGAATGACCACATCATGTATATACTTATACTGGTGGTCCCCAGTCCCCACAATGCAGCACACTGATCAGATATTTGCAGCACACTGAGCACAGATATGGAGCGTTTTCAGGCAGAGAACGTAGATATTTTCAGCACACTGAGCACAGATTATTTGCAGCACACTGAGCACAGATATTTGCAGCACACTGAGCACAGATTACGGAGCTTTTCAGGGAGAGAACGCTGCCACGTCCTCTCCGTTCAATCTCCAATGCACGAGTGAAAATGGCGGCGGCGCACTACTCCTTATATAGAATACGAATCTCACGAGAATCCGACAGCGGGATGATGACGTTCGGGCGCGTTCTGGTTAACCGAGCAAGGCGGGAAGATCCGAGGCTGCCTCGGAACCGTGTAAAATGGGTGAAGTTCGGGGGGTTCGGATCCCGAGGAACCGAACCCGCTCATCTCTAATTATAATGTTGCTGAATGTGAACTGGGGACACTGTTATAATGTGAATGGGATACTGTATGGCACAATATGTACTGGCAGCCCTACAATGTGATATAATGTGAAGTAGGGCACTACGATGGCTAATAAAAAAAAATAAGGGCACTACTATGGGGCATAATATTAACTAGGGCACTACTAGGTTCAAAAAATTAACTAGGGCACTATTATGGGACTTAAAATAAATATCTGTTTTGCAGAGAGGTGTCTCTCTAGAAGCATTGGAACAGGGGCCCCTTCAATATGCATACCCTCCAACTGTACCTTTGTGGCAGATACAGTACCCTTTTTTATGTTCTGTACCGATTTTTGGCTCTCCAAACTTCCATTGAAAGTATAGTAAAAGGGGCATGACCACGCACCCTTTTCCCGTGGCCATGCCCCCTTTTCGAATTTGTACCGATTTTTATGTGTAAAATGTTGGAGGGTATGCAATATGATGCTATAGGGTTCACAAAGTTCTGGTGACGCCCCTGAATCAATGCATATATTTTCTGCCCTGGCCTCCAGAATGTATTTTGACTTTGTGAAGAGAGCCCCATGAGAAAACTTCTTAAAAGTTACAATTTAGACTGAAAAGGGTTTTATTGCAGTAGACAGCCACGTCAGTGTTTCTCCTCATTTCATAACAAGCTTTGTAAATCCAACACACCATAAGATCTTTTTCCATTTTTTTTTTTAAATGTGTGGTGTCTTAAATGCATCAAATGTCTTATGGCAGAATCTGTAAAGTCAAAATGCAAAGGTTATTAAATAGTCTATTTTTTCTAAATACAAAAAAAATTCTTGCCAACGTTTTATCCCCTGCTGTCGAGAGCCTTCTAGTGAGTCATGTTTCCAGAAAGTACACACGTTGCAGAGCAGGCCTGCTTCTTATCCAAACACAACATACGGGAAACAACTGAATGTCAGATCACAGTTCATGTAGTCTGTGTACTGAGAAATGATATATCAAGTCAGACTAAACTAATTTTTTTACAGCTTTGGGCATGAGGTTTCTTGGAAAACATAACATTTGGGATAGCATCAAATCCTTTAACAAATTACTTAACCCCCCCCCCCCCCCACACACACACACACACACACACTCCCCCCCTTCTAAGAAAAAATATAAAAAAATCGAGGCATTAAGTGTGAAGAATACTTTTGGTAAACCAAGTATCGTGTCATGATAGAGATATATATGAAGCGCTGCTTGAATGCAGGGAAGTTTAATGGCTTTTATTGATGATTTGCTCTTTTTTTATTATACTGGACATATTTATTGGATACCCTTACACTGAAAAAGATATGCAAATTTGGAATTTAACTGCAAATGTAATTTGCAATGCAAGTTCACTGTGAATGCATCTTTTAGGACAAAACTTGCAAATAACTAGGCTTACCCAGGGCTGCCAGGAGAAATCCTGGGCCACGGTACAACCCCCCCCCCCCCCCCCCCCGAAGTGGGTGTGGTCGCCACAGTATGTATACTTATCTATTTCTATATATAGGTAACTATATATTTATTTCTATCTATCTATTTATATGGGATGTAGTTGTGTAGTTATACCTCCCCCTACATCCAGCCCTTTCACAATCCCGATGGTCCACGACACCCATAGAGTGGGAATAGAAACCGTGGCGACCGCAGGTCGCCATCGAGCCCGCATCGCAGCGTGCCCACAAGGGACTCATTGCACTCGCCCCCTGCCATCATTCCGCTGCCAGGATGCCAGCGTCTGTACCGTCGGTCACGCAATATTTATATAGAATTTATAAGACACAGTGCTGTGTCTGTCACTCACAGTTCTCAGCTCCCAGTGTCGCAGCCTAACAGACTAGCTTCCGATGAGGTGACCAGCCCTGCTGCTGATTCTTACAACTGAGCTGCGCCACTTCTTAAACCCATGGGCCACACCCAGCCAGCTACATGCCTGCCCCTCCCAGCCCCTGACCACCTCCTGATGCTTGCTGATTCTGAAGAGGCCATCCAGAGCTGGCTACAGAGACTGACTCGCGAGATGATAATATAATTTTGAAAGATTCTAACAGCGGCGCCGCGGCTGGAAATGTCTGTAAGGGATGTCCACGACAAGGGATAAACAGCCAGGTGACACACACATACATTCCTCCTCCCGGTAGTCCAACCTGTCGCTCACACAACCGCCCGCCTATTGATTTATACTAAAGGGAAAAAAAGTATCCAACCGAAAAAATGTCTACTAGTAGGCTCTGGTCTGGGCCCCCTGGCATGCCCGGGCAATCTGTACCCTCTACCCCCCTCTCTCGACATCACTGGGTTTACCAAACCATCTCTTTAATTGCACTCAGCAGCAGCCTCCCTGGACCTATTGGAGCCCAGCACACATGGAGACAGAGGCTGACATGTAAATTGGGCAAGGACGGATTAAGCCTTGGGGATGTATATTATATTGTGCATACCTTCCAACATGTTCCATTCCAGGAGGGACAAAATGCTCTCTACCTGAACTTCCCACTTAATATATGATTGGCGTCACCTGTGTTGAACTATTTAATTGATAAGAAAGGTAGTTCAACACAGGTGATTGCAATAATAATAAATTAAGAAGGAAGTCCAGACTTCCGGTTCCGGCTCCCATGTGATCGGGTGCCTGTTGTGAGAGCTCCGCTGCTACCCCGGCCAGCACAGCACGCAGCGCCGCGTTCGCGGCAACAATCCCGGCGGTTCCCGCAGCCTTGGCGAGGGGAAGCTCTTCTCCACCTTATGGAGAAGTTTCTCACCTATCCCATGCCAGCAAAGCAGCAAAGATCCCGCTCTGAGCGGCGCCGGGCGGAATCCAACATGGCCGCCACACCGGACACACTGGAGGGCACGCAGCAGTTGGATAATGGATCTCAGCCTGCCTCTCCTGACCCTGCAGCTCCAGTCTCATATGAGGATGTAGTGAAAGCAATCCAAGTAACAATGTGGCCCCTCATGGACGCGCTAAACTGACGCAGGTGGCACAGGACATTAAGTCTCAGATGAAACAGCTGTACCAGAGGGTTTTATCCACTGAGCAAAGATTGGGGGAAGTATTCCAAGATGTGGCAGAATTAAAAATGAATACTGACACTATGCAGAAATCTAATTACCAAGTTATGAATAAATTAGACGACCTGGAAAACAGGCCGAGGAGGAATAACCTCAGGATCATGGGCCTAGCAGAATCTCTTAAAGCGCCAGACCTGTATCGTTTTTTACAAGTGTCCCTCCCAGAGTTGTTGGAAATCCAGGACACATGTGCAGACATGGTAGTGGAAAGGGCCCACCGGTTAGGACCACCCAGGACGGGTCAGAACGCAAGGCCACGTGTGGTGATTTTTCGCTGTTTAAACTTTCTTCATAAAGAAGCTATTTGGTCTGCTTCCAGGAGACACAGGACTCTTGCATGGGATGGTGGGGACATTCGTCTCTTTCAAGATTACTCTGCAGAAGTATCCCGAGCTCGCAAGGATTTCTCTCAGATTTGCTCTCACCTGGTCCAGGAGGGCAGGAAGTTTGCACTGCTGTACCCTGCACGTTTACGGCTCTTTGAGGGGGACTCCTTTCGTGACTTTTCTAATGTAGCTGACGCAGCTGGTTATCTGTCTGAAGGAAGGAAATCGAGACATTCGTCTTCTCCTATTTCTCCACGTTCCACATCATAGGCTCTGAGTGGGGGGTTACATGTGTTACTTGATGGATGGCCTGGGAGTTCCGGCCGGGACTGCTCATATGCTTGCGATTTGTATGGTACAAATGAACGGGGAATACTTGCCTAAATGCTTTTCATCTAGTTTATAAGTACCAGACACCCTCTTTTCCTTAGCTTCAGTCTAATCTGTTCAGTTGGACTGGGTGGAGGCTGGGATTCTCATTTATCTTTTTGAATGTCGTTATTGGCCGGGGTGTGCTAGGGGTAAGCACGCCAAGTTTGAAGTTAGCCTTACGGATTTCTATATGGCTGGAAGTTCTTATTTCTTGGACGGTAGAGGCGAGTTAATGCCTCTTGTCCTGTTCTGTCTTTTCTTTCTCTCTATGTGTTGTTACCCTCTTTGTGTCCCATCTTGTCCCCCCTGTATGTCTGCTCAAGTGTCGCGATGGATGGAGCAGCGGTGGCTGGACCACCACTTCCTTTATGTACTCGTCATTACCTCATTGGGTTTATTTAGATTAGTTACATGTCGTCTCTAGCAATTAGCACATGGAATGTGGGGGGTATAAACTCCCCGGCTAAGAGGAAAAAAATCCTTATGTATCTAAACATGCTCCGCATGGATATAGCATTCTTGCAGGAAACGCACCTCCTCCCTCTAGAGGTAGCCAAACTTAACACACTTCGGTGGTCAGTATTGGCCTCGGCCCCATACTCCTCTAAGGCACGGGGAGTGGCCATACTGATAACACAGTCCTTATCTCATACTGTTCATTCTATAAAGGCTGACCCGCAGGGTCGATACGTTATTGCAGACGTCACAGTAGATTGAACACGCTTATTGCTATGTAATATATATGCTCCGAATAACCGCCCCAAAGTGTTTTTTTTTGGATATGTTGAACAAACTATATGGTCATATAGAGTCCAACATTGTGTTAGGGGGGATTTCAATGTAGTTTCGTCTCATGTTTTGGATAGGAATGTGGCTTCAAGTTGAGGATATAGCACCCTGAAAGTGGGTGTTCAGTATCTAACACGCCGACTGCGGGTGGTGGATGTGTGCTATCCGCTGGAACGGGATTATACCTGCTTGTCTGCTGCGCATGGTACGCTCTCCCGCATTGACTACCTGTTGTTGTCAGAGCACATGTTCCCCAAGGTTATGGATAGTATACAGATATCCAATACCCAGAAAAAGCCCACAGGGAACATAGGATTATAAACCACTCCAAAGTAGGAAAGTTATATATATCCCAGATATTTCATAACAATACCAAAGAATCCACTTTACCATAATTGTTGACACACAAGAAACATCTTGAATTTTTTAAAAGCTCCGTGATCAGATAGCATACTAACAAGCCACATACCATTGCCACATAAAAAAAAATAAAAAATAAAAGGGAATTTCATTTGCATTGCCATGTTTTCATACTTTCCCTGTTTCTGAAACTCACAAATGGGACAGATTGCAGGAACATGTGATCTGCCCCCTGCAATACTAACAACCTCAACCACCAATAAAAAAAAATAAAAATAAAAAGGAATTTCATTTGCATTGGCATGTTTTCATACTTTCCCTGTTTCTGAAACTCACAAATGGGACAGATTGCAGGAACATGTGATCTGCCCCCTGCAATACTGACAACCTCAACCACCAATCAAAAAAATAAAAATAAATTTCATTTGCATTGCCATGTTTTCATACTTTCCCTGTTTCTGAAACTCACAAATGGGACAGATTGCAGGAACATGTGATCTGCCCCATGCAATACTGACAACCTCAACCACCAATCAAATCAGTGGAACAAAGGAGGAACTGATGCTGGTCCCGCCCGCAAGCCAATTTAACATCCAATACTGACAACCTCAACCACCAATCAAATCAGTGGAACAAAGGAGGAACTGATGCTGGTCCCGCCCGCAAGCCATTTTAACATCCACCACTATCAGAACACTGCAAAGACTCCCAGAGGAAGACCGATCCGGTTGAAATGCGTTGGAGGAGACGACTAAGAGACATCAAACCATTGGAGGACAGGAGAGTGCTGTGAGACCCTCGGACCTATGGCGCAGACATCGGTAAGCAGTACAGACGGACGGGCAGCAGGAGGACCACACAGGTGAGTACTCCGTTGTGGGGAGGTGCAACACTGCCACAGGCTCTGTTTAGATCCTGCGGCTGAGCTCCCCCCCACGCGAACACGACCAACCCAGCGAGCGGCGCAGGCACACGGGGAGATCCCTAACAGGACGAACCGGAGAGCGGGTGCGCGAGCTGAGGGACGAGTCTGTCCGGAGCTGCCAGGAGGTTCCCGCTGCCCCCCGCACCTGTACATCTTACAAGTACGGCCGCAACGATAGTGCACGAATACCTGACTTCCACACGCAGAGGTACGGGACGCCGTCCTCTGCAACTATATGAATCTAATTACTAAAGACAGATTTTTAAAGCCCACACAGTCCGGTCAGGACTAGAGACATTTCCACTGGAAAATCTATATTTGACTTTTAAAGCAACACAGCCAGATTTAATCATTACATATATATATTTTTTCCAGCCCATTGGCCTTTGTGTCAGAACACACACGCCAAGAACCTAAAGGATTTAATCACCAATTTGAGTGATTAAAGGACTGAGTAAAACAGGTGCTCCCCGTGGAGCACACATTGTGATTACCACCTTTTTCATGTTCAACAATATTTATCTGCACTGTTTCATTATATTGAGTGTCATATTTGATACATGTGAAAGTAAAACACACCTTTATATAAGTATCCATTTACATCATTTCACGAGTACTCAAACTGTAGGGGATGAGCGCAGTCAGGTGAAAACCAGATATCCATATTGAACCAAAGGGCAAGGACACCCTTTTGACTAGCAGCACATCCCATACAGTAAAACCACCCCAGTGCGCAGATTACCTCCCTTTTTGTTAATACTCTCAGGTCAGGCCCTGCCTAGTTTCTTTAATTCAGCGTTCCTTAGGGTGTTGCCGAAGCCAGGTAGAGACCTGGAACTCCCGGAATCTTATAGACCTATCTCCCTCCTTAATACGGACTATAAGTTGTTTGCCAAGATATTAGCTGACAGGTTGAAACTTGTATTGCCCTCTATTGTCCACCCAGATCAGTCGGGGTTCATTTGGGGCCATCAGGCAGTTGTGAATATCAGAAAAGTTTTAACTGTAATGCAGAGGTTACAGGATTCCTCAGAAACGGGCACCAATGTTATCCTATCACTTGACGCCGAAAAGGCATTTGATATGGTAACTTGGGACCATTTATTTGATACACTACATAGGTTCGGGGCCCCGTCTGCCTTTGTAGAGGTGTTGGTCTGCTTGTACAAAGACCCTGCCACGCAGGTATTGGGAAATGGTTATATTTCTTCCCCCTTCTACATTCAGAGAGGCACCCGTCAAGGTTGCCCCTTATCCCCACTGCTGTTCGCTCTGGCCCTGGAGCCACTGGCGATAGCCCTCCGTGACGCGTCTTCCTTTAGAGGCATTTCTGTGGGCAGGCTGGAGGTTAAAATAGCACTGTTTGCTGATGATATGCTGCTGTTTATTGCTGACCCCAGTAGGTCAATAGGACCTATAGTCTCCATCATTGACAGCTTTGGATCCTTTGCGGGTTACAAGGTTAATCTTTCCAAATCTGAACTAATGCCTCTATCGGGAGATGCGTCTTTTTTCAATAGGCACCCGGTTTTATCCCAGTTCCCTAGGACCCAGAGGGCTCTTAAGTATTTGGGGATAATGATCCCTACATCACTGGAACTGTTATATGCAGTTAATGTTGCACCGGTCCTGACGGCTGTTCGGGTCCTCCTAGACGGGTGGGTTAATTTGCCTTTGTCCTTGATGGGTACGGCCACGGTCCTTAAAAGCGTGGTGTTCCCGAAACTCTCATATGTTTTGCAGATGCTGCCATTCTGCCTTACAAAAACAGACTGTAAGTCGGTGAATTCCATGTTCTCTAAATTTTTATGGGGAGGGAAGAAACCTAGGATTTCCTATGCTAAACTTCAGTTGCCAAGGGCGGAGGGGGGGCTGGGAATCCCAGACTTGGAAGCGTTTAGCAGAGCAGTGATGTTCCGTTATGTCATGGACTGGTTATGGCAGCAATCCTGCTTTACCAATTATACATTGGAGGAGGAACTGTTTGCCCCCTTCTCCCCCAGCGCCCTCCTCCACACCCCAAAGAACAAACTGCCGGCAGCAGTTAAAACGAATATTATCCTTTCTGATACTTATAGAGCCTGGCACTATTCCAATTCCAAATTACATAGACACCCGACCTCCTCCCGATACACAACTTTCTGGGGGAACCCTTGCTTCAGCCCGGGGCTGGAAAATGTTAACTTTAAGCAGTGGCGGGAGCGGGGAATTTCGTCTATTAGAGATGTGTTTGACCCTGGGGGACGACATATGCTGTCCTTTGAGGAATTGAGGTCCAGATATGGTATAGCAAATTCACATTTTTATATGTACCTGCAAGCCCGACATTTTGTCACTACTATGGCGACCCCTATGCCCTCGCCAGACATACAGGATCCGATAGCCACTCTCCTCTCTCTCACGAATGCCTCTACTTATCGTCTATCATATTATTATGATCATTTACGGGTGATGCAGGAGGAAAAGTTATGGAATCGCACGATTTCTAATTGGACGGGGGATATACCGGATTTACCGGCGCAATCAATCCTACTGAAATCCTGTCAATATACATTTAAATATTTACATTCGGCTCAGCTTCAGGAAGTGTATTTTAAGTTATTACACAGGGCTTATATAGCCCCAGCCCAAAGAACACATATGATCCCGGATGGGACAAGTGAATGCTTAAAATGTCACGTGTCAAGGGCCTCCTTCTTTCACTGCTTCTGGGCATGTAGGAAGATTGCTACGTTTTGGAACAAAGTTATTGCTTTCATTAATAGAACTCTCTCATTGGGGGTTGCCAGAGACCCCATAGCTTGTTTATGTAATTGTTTTGAGGGTTGGCCTCTTGGCCCAGACAGGAAGTGAGTCACCCCCATTCTCACGGTCATTCTCACGGTGGCTAACAAAGTTATTCTGAATCATTGGACGAAAAAGTCGTCTCCCTCTTTAGGGGAATTAAAAAATGTGCTTTTACGGGTCCTCTATTTCGAGCGCCAAGCCACCTTGCCAGACATTGAGAGAGGGGTTGCTCGCTTTTATTCGAAATGGGAGCTTTACATTGACAGCCTAGACATTGCAACACAGGGCCATATTGAAAGGCTTTTTGAAAATACCTCCTGGATTCTATATAAACGAGTGGATGCTAATTAATATAAGTGTATACTTTGCTGTTTTGAGGCTGATGAGTTCATAAGTTGTTTGTACTGTATGTATTCCGAGCGACTACGGAGTGAATTGTCTTGTCATGTCTCCCCCTTCCCCTTTCCCTTCTAGTTTTTCCCCTTATTATTATTTTATCATGTTTATAATAGAGATGAGCGGGTTCGGTTCCTCGGAATCCGAACCCGCCCGAACTTCATGTTTTTTTTCACGGGTCCGAGCGACTCGGATCTTCCCGCCTTGCTCGGTTAACCCGAGCGCGCCCGAACGTCATCATGACGCTGTCGGATTCTCGCGAGGCTCGGATTCTATCGCGAGACTCGGATTCTATATAAGGAGCCGCGCGTCGCCGCCATTTTCACTCGTGCATTGAGATTGATAGGGAGAGGACGTGTCTGGCGTCCTCTCCATTAGAATAGAGATAGATTAGATAGAGAGAGATTGTGCAGAGTCGCAGACAGAGTTAGTTTACCACAGTCAGTGACCAGTGCAGTTGCTAGTTAACTTTTATTTAATATAATATATCCGTTCACTTCTCTCTGCTATATCCGTTCTCTGCCTGAAAAAAAAAACGATACACAGCACAGTCAGTCACACAGTGTGACTCAGTCTGTGTGCACTCAGCTCAGCCCAGTGTGCTGCACAGTCATCAATGTATAAATTAAAAGCTTATAATTAATTGTGGGGGAGACTGGGGAGCACTGCAGGTTGTTAGCAGGAGCCAGGAGTACAATTATATTAATTAACAGTGCACACTTTTGCTGCAGGAGTGGTGACCAGTGCCTGACCACCAGTATAGTATTGTTGTATACTACTAATATCTCTTTAAATATCAACCAGTCTATATTAGCAGCAGACACAGTACAGTGCGGTAGTTCACGGCTGTGGCTACCTCTGTGTCGGCACACGGCAGGCAGTCCGTCCGACCAGAATTGTATTATTTATTATTATATACCTACCACCTAACCGTGGTTTTTTTTTCATTCTTTATACCGTCATAGTGTCATCCTAATTGTTACGAGTATACTACTATCTCTTTATCAACCAGTGTACAGTGCGGTAGTTCACGGCTGTGGCTACCTCTGTGTCGGCACACGGCAGGCAGTCCGTCCGACCAGAATTGTATTATTTATTATTATATACCTACCACCTAACCGTGGTTTTTTTTTCATTCTTTATACCGTCATAGTGTCATCCTAATTGTTACGAGTATACTACTATCTCTTTATCAACCAGTGTACAGTGCGGTAGTTCACGGCTGTGGCTACCTCTGTGTCGGCAGTCGGCAGGCAGTCCGTCCATCCATAATTGTATTATTATTATAATATATACCACCTAACCGTGGTTTTTTTTTCATTCTTTATACCGTCATAGTGTCATCCTAATTGTTACGAGTATACTACTATCTCTTTATCAACCAGTGTACAGTGCGGTAGTTCACGGCTGTGGCTACCTCTGTGTCGGCACACGGCAGGCAGTCCGTCCGACCAGAATTGTATTATTTATTATTATATACCTACCACCTAACCGTGGTTTTTTTTTCATTCTTTATACCGTCATAGTGTCATCCTAATTGTTACGAGTATACTACTATCTCTTTATCAACCAGTGTACAGTGCGGTAGTTCACGGCTGTGGCTACCTCTGTGTCGGCAGTCGGCAGGCAGTCCGTCCATCCATAATTGTATTATTATTATAATATATACCACCTAACCGTGGTTTTTTTATACCACCTAACCGTGGCAGTCCGTCCATAATTGTATACTAGTATCCAATCCATCCATCTCCATTGTTTACCTGAGGTGCCTTTTAGTTCTGCCTATAAAATATGGAGAACAAAAAAGTTGAGGTTCCAAAATTAGGGAAAGATCAAGATCCACTTCCACCTCGTGCTGAAGCTGCTGCCACTAGTCATGGCCGAGACGATGAAATGCCAGCAACGTCGTCTGCCAAGGCCGATGCCCAATGTCATAGTACAGAGCATGTCAAATCCAAAACACCAAATATCAGAAAAAAAAGGACTCCAAAACCTAAAATAAAATTGTCGGAGGAGAAGCGTAAACTTGCCAATATGCCATTTACCACACGGAGTGGCAAGGAACGGCTGAGGCCCTGGCCTATGTTCATGGCTAGTGGTTCAGCTTCACATGAGGATGGAAGCACTCAGCCTCTCGCTAGAAAACTGAAAAGACTCAAGCTGGCAAAAGCACCGCAAAGAACTGTGCGTTCTTTGAAATCCCAAATCCACAAGGAGAGTCCAATTGTGTCGTTTGCGATGCCTGACCTTCCCAACACTGGACGTGAAGAGCATGCGCCTTCCACTATTTGCATGCCCCCTGCAAGTGCTGGAAGGAGCACCCGCAGTCCAGTTCCTGATAGTCAGATTGAAGATGTCAGTGTTGAAGTACACCAGGATGAGGAGGATATGGGTGTTGCTGGCGCTGGGGAGGAAATTGACCAGGAGGATTCTGATGGTGAGGTGGTTTGTTTAAGTCAGGCACCCGGGGAGACACCTGTTGTCCGTGGGAGGAATATGGCCGTTGACATGCCAGGTGAAAATACCAAAAAAATCAGCTCTTCGGTGTGGAGGTATTTCACCAGAAATGCGGACAACAGGTGTCAAGCCGTGTGTTCCCTTTGTCAAGCTGTAATAAGTAGGGGTAAGGACGTTAACCACCTCGGAACATCCTCCCTTATACGTCACCTGCAGCGCATTCATAATAAGTCAGTGACAAGTTCAAAAACTTTGGGTGACAGCGGAAGCAGTCCACTGACCAGTAAATCCCTTCCTCTTGTAACCAAGCTCACGCAAACCACCCCACCAACTCCCTCAGTGTCAATTTCCTCCTTCCCCAGGAATGCCAATAGTCCTGCAGGCCATGTCACTGGCAAGTCTGACGAGTCCTTTCCTGCCTGGGATTCCTCCGATGCATCCTTGCGTGTAACGCCTACTGCTGCTGGCGCTGCTGTTGTTGCCGCTGGGAGTCGATGGTCATCCCAGAGGGGAAGTCGTAAGCCCACTTGTACTACTTCCAGTAAGCAATTGACTGTTCAACAGTCCTTTGCGAGGAAGATGAAATATCACAGCAGTCATCCTACTGCAAAGCGGATAACTGAGTCCTTGACAACTATGTTGGTGTTAGACGTGCGTCCGGTATCCGCCGTTAGTTCACAGGGAACTAGACAATTTATTGAGGCAGTGTGCCCCCGTTACCAAATACCATCTAGGTTCCACTTCTCTAGGCAGGCGATACCGAGAATGTACACGGACGTCAGAAAAAGACTCACCAGTGTCCTAAAAAATGCAGTTGTACCCAATGTCCACTTAACCACGGACATGTGGACAAGTGGAGCAGGGCAGGGTCAGGACTATATGACTGTGACAGCCCACTGGGTAGATGTATGGACTCCCGCCGCAAGAACAGCAGCGGCGGCACCAGTAGCAGCATCTCGCAAACGCCAACTCTTTCCTAGGCAGGCTACGCTTTGTATCACCGCTTTCCAGAATACGCACACAGCTGAAAACCTCTTACGGCAACTGAGGAAGATCATCGCGGAATGGCTTACCCCAATTGGACTCTCCTGTGGATTTGTGGCATCGGACAACGCCAGCAATATTGTGTGTGCATTAAATATGGGCAAATTCCAGCACGTCCCATGTTTTGCACATACCTTGAATTTGGTGGTGCAGAATTTTTTAAAAAACGACAGGGGCGTGCAAGAGATGCTGTCGGTGGCCAGAAAAATTGCGGGACACTTTCGGCGTACAGGCACCACGTACAGAAGACTGGAGCACCACCAAAAACTACTGAACCTGCCCTGCCATCATCTGAAGCAAGAAGTGGTAACGAGGTGGAATTCAACCCTCTATATGCTTCAGAGGTTGGAGGAGCAGCAAAAGGCCATTCAAGCCTATACAATTGAGCACGATATAGGAGATGGAATGCACCTGTCTCAAGTGCAGTGGAGAATGATTTCAACGTTGTGCAAGGTTCTGATGCCCTTTGAACTTGCCACACGTGAAGTCAGTTCAGACACTGCCAGCCTGAGTCAGGTCATTCCCCTCATCAGGCTTTTGCAGAAGAAGCTGGAGGCATTGAAGAAGGAGCTAACACGGAGCGATTCCGCTAGGCATGTGGGACTTGTGGATGCAGCCCTTAATTCGCTTAACAAGGATTCACGGGTGGTCAATCTGTTGAAATCAGAGCACTACATTTTGGCCACCGTGCTCGATCCTAGATTTAAAGCCTACCTTGGATCTCTCTTTCCGGCAGACACAGGTCTGCTGGGGTTGAAAGACCTGCTGGTGACAAAATTGTCAAGTCAAGCGGGGGGTGCGAGGAAAAGGCTCAGAATTCCGAGCCCACCCGCTGGCGGTGATGCAGGGCAGTCTGGAGCGACTGCTGATGCTGACATCTGGTCCGGACTGAAGGACCTGACAACGATTACGGACATGTCGTCTACTGTCACTGCATATGATTCTCTCAACATTGATAGAATGGTGGAGGATTATATGAGTGACCGCATCCAAGTAGGCACGTCACACAGTCCGTACTTATACTGGCAGGAAAAAGAGGCAATTTGGAGGCCCTTGCACAAACTGGCTTTATTCTACCTAAGTTGCCCTCCCACAAGTGTGTACTCCGAAAGAGTGTTTAGTGCCGCCGCTCACCTTGTCAGCAATCGGCGTACGAGGTTACATCCAGAAAATGTGGAGAAGATGATGTTCATTAAAATGAATTATAATCAATTCCTCCGCGGAGACATTGACCAGCAGCAATTGCCTCCACAAAGTACACAGGGAGCTGAGATGGTGGATTCCAGTGGGGACGAATTGATAATCTGTGAGGAGGGGGATGTACACGGTGATATATCGGAGGGTGAAGATGAGGTGGACATCTTGCCTCTGTAGAGCCAGTTTGTGCAAGGAGAGATTAATTGCTTCTTTTTTGGGGGGGGTCCAAACCAACCCGTCATATCAGTCACAGTCGTGTGGCAGACCCTGTCACTGAAATGATGGGTTGGTTAAAGTGTGCATGTCCTGTTTTGTTTATACAACATAAGGGTGGGTGGGAGGGCCCAAGGATAATTCCATCTTGCACCTCTTTTTTCTTTTCTTTTTCTTTGCATCATGTGCTGATTGGGGAGGGTTTTTTGGAAGGGACATCCTGCGTGCCACTGCAGTGCCACTCCTAGATGGGCCCGGTGTTTGTGTCGGCCACTAGGGTCGCTAATCTTACTCACACAGTCAGCTACCTCATTGCGCCTCTTTTTTTCTTTGCGTCATGTGCTGTTTGGGGAGGGTTTTTTGGAAGGGACATCCTGCGTGACACTGCAGTGCCACTCCTAGATGTGCCCGGTGTTTGTGTCGGCCACTAGGGTCGCTAATCTTACTCACACAGTCAGCTACCTCATTGCGCCTCTTTTTTTCTTTGCGTCATGTGCTGTTTGGGGAGGGTTTTTTGGAAGGGCCATCCTGCGTGACACTGCAGTGCCACTCCTAGATGGGCCCGGTGTTTGTGTCGGCCACTAGGGTCGCTTATCTTACTCACACAGCGACCTCGGTGCAAATTTTAGGACTAAAAATAATATTGTGAGGTGTGATGTGTTCAGAATAGGCTGAAAATGAGTGTAAATTATGTTTTTTGAGGTTAATAATACTTTGGGATCAAAATTACCCCCAAATTCTATGATTTAAGCTGTTTTTTAGGGTTTTTTGAAAAAAACACCCGAATCCAAAACACACCCGAATCCGACAAAAAAAATTCGGCGAGGTTTTGCCAAAACGCGGTCGAACCCAAAACACGGCCGCGGAACCGAACCCAAAACCAAAACACAAAACCCGAAAAATTTCCGGCGCTCATCTCTAGTTTATAAGTGGGTGGTAATAGTTTACAGTTTAAAGTGTATGATTACAGGATATGCGGAAGTAGGTGGCACAAGATGCAAGGCACTGAGATATCCGCAGTTTTGCTATAGCGGGGATGTACGTCTGTATTTCTGCCTTACTTATAACTTTTTATTATGAATCACCACTGTATGTAACTCTTTACATTATGAAAATAAGAAAATAAAAACAGTTTTACAAAAAAAAAAAAGAAGGAAGTCCAGGTAGAAAGCATTTTGTCCCGCCTGGAATGTGTCATGTTGGGAGTTATAGATTGTGTATATTAAATTTAAACCAATGGTGTATATTAGTTTTAATAATTTAGTTTAATAATGCCTGGGTACTGTTTATAGCGCCACCTAATTGAAAGACTATTTTATAAACTTTTCTTGTAGTGGAACAAAGACAACTTAACCATAAAATACACATAGAAAAATTAAATAATTTATCTTGTCACATGCAAGAATAGCAGCAGCCTCTGTACTATTTACACACTGGGACAGGACTCAGAAGGACTCTGTGTGTCTCTATCTCTAGAGCCAAATGGTTTAGTTCCATAACAGTTTACACAGGACTCAAACACCCAGACAAGGAGGAGGAGAAGCTGGGATCCCTGTGTCACTTACAGCTCTCTCCACCCTCCTATCTCACCTCTGGTCAGTAAGCTCTGTCGGTAGCTCACGAAAGTTGATATTCCTGTGTCTCTGCCTGCATTGCATACTGTCCTCCTTGCATTCTGGCTGCTGGTTCTGCTGCTGCTTAAGAGGGAAAGCTAATGATGGCAGCGTGCTCTGGCCCAGGGTACAGTATGCCCTGCATCCCCCCCCCCTTAATCTGGCTATAAAAGGGGGGCGGGGGGAGGCAAAGGGGTGCATGGATCCAGTCCCCACCAGGCCCCTCCAAGAAGCCGGGTAATTAGTACCGGCTCCCCCCCCCCTCTCAGCGCCAGAGTGTTGCAGCATACATTTCCACTTTGTTTACGGTCTCTGAGGCATTGCTGACCACCCTCCATTGCTGGCTGCCAGTATTATCAGCTGTATATTTTTAATAGGATTTTGGTACTTACCGGTAAATCCTTTTCTCCTAGTCCGTAGAGGATGCTGGGGACTCCAAAAGGACCATGGGGTATAGACGGGATCCACAGGAGCTTGGGCACACTTAAAAGACTTAATCTGGGTGTGAACTGGCTCCTCCCTCTATGCCCCTCCTCCAGACCCCAGTTATAGGAACTGTGCCCAGGAGAGACGGACATTTCGAGGAAAAGATTTTTGTTTAAACTAAGGGCTACAAACATACCAGCCCACACCACAAACATACCGTACAACCGGAGTAACTTTAAACCAGATAACAGTATGAATTAACACCAGCAGGAAGCTGAAACAAGAAATACACAACCCGTGTATAAACTAATTTAACCAGCAAGAAAACACTGCAAGTAATAGTCCGCACTGGGACGGGTGCCCAGCATCCTCTACGGACTAGGAGAAAAGGATTTACCGGTAAGTACCAAAATCCTATTTTCTCTTACATCCTAGAGGATGCTGGGGACTCCAAAAGGACCATGGGGATTATACCAAAGCTCCAGAACGGGCAGGAGAGTGCGGACGACTCTGCAGCACCGACTGAGCAAACGCAAGGTCCTCATCGGCCAGGGTATCAAACTTATAGAACTTAGCAAAAGTGTTTGAACCCGACCAAGTAGCTGCTCGGCAAAGCTATAACGCCGAGACGCCTCGGGCAGCCGCCCAAGATGAGCCCACTTTCCTGGTAGAATGGGCTTTTACTGACTTCGGCACCGGTAGTCCGGCCGAAGAATGAGCCTGCTGAATTGTACTACAAATCCAGCGTGCAATAGTCTGTTTTGAAGCAGGATGACCAATTTTGTTGGAAGCATACAAGACAAACAGCGCCTCAGTTTTCCTAGCAACAGCTGTCCTAGTGACGTAGATCTTCAACGCTCTTACAACATCCACAGATTTTGGAATCGCCACAGCTTCCGTAGCCACCGGGACTACAATAGGTTGGTTAATGTGAAATGAAGAAACCACCTTCGGCAGAAATTGTTGACGAGTCCTCAATTCCGCCCTATCCGAATGAAAAATCAAGTACGGGCTCTTATGAGATAAGGCCACCAACTCTGACACCCGCCTGGCAGACGCCAGTGCCAATAGCATAACTACCTTCCAAGTGAGAAATTTCAACTCAGCCTTATGCAAAGGTTCAAACCAGGAAGACATGAGAAACCGTAAGACTACATCAAGGTCCCATGGAGCTACAGGAGGCACAAATGGAGGATTAATATGCATTACTCCTTTCACAAAAGTCTGAACCTCTGGGAGGACAGCTAACTCTTTTTGAAAGAAAATAGACAAAGCCGAAATCTGCACTTTGATGGAACCCAATTTCAGGCCTGCATCTACTCCCGCCTGTAAAAAGTGGAGAAAGCGACCCAAGTGAAAATCTTCCGCAGGAGCCATTTTAGACTCACACCAGGAAACATACTTTCTCCAAATACGGTGATAATGCTTCGCCGTAACCTTCTTCCTAGCCTTAATGAGAGTTGGAATGACCTCCCTGGGAATACCCTTACGAGCTAAGATCTGGCGCTCAACCTCCATGCCGTCAAACGCAGCCGCGGTAAGTCTGGAAACACGCATGGACCCTGCAACAACAGGTCCTCTCTTAGAGGAGGCGGCCAAGGATCTTCCACCAGTAATTCCTGAAGATCCGGGTACCAGGCCCTTCTTGGCCAATCTGGAACGATGAGAATCGCCTGAACCCTTGCTCGTCGAATGATCCCCAGCACCTTTGGAATGAGAGGAAGTGGAGGGAACACATACACCGACTGGAAAACCCACGGAGACACCAGGGCGTCCACTGCACTGGCTTGGGGGTCCCTTGATCTGGAACAATACCTCGGGAGCTTCTTGTTGAGACGAGACGCCATCATTTAGATCAACGGAATTCCCCAACGTTTTGTCACCTCTGCAAATACCTCTTGGTGAAGAGCCCACACTCCCGGATGGAGATCGTGTCTGCTGAGGAAATCTGCTTCCCAGTTGTCCACTCCCGGTAGTGTCAAAGTCGAAAAATATTACAGAACACACAGCACGTATAAAATACTCACACATGCCCACTGCGCGTGCACTTGTTCTGCAGTGCGTGCACATGTACGCACTTTGCGTATGGTCGCTCCCGCGGTCCTACGCATCGGCGCGTGGTATAGGTATTTATGGCAGAGTTTGTGTACGCATGGAGGGCCACTAGAACACATTACATATTTAATCCAAATAGTGCACAATGTACACATAGCCTCCCTGCACCACATCAGAAAATTATAGCTGTTTAAATGGTAACAGAACAAAGGGATTCACCTTTACAGGATAGGAGGGGACAGAACAAGGTTACAAGGTGGTGTTTGGTATCCAGCTGTAGGGTATTTTAAGGGAAACATTCCGGTGTTGGTTTGAGGAAGATCGCATGTTCCTGTGGATAGTTATGTGCAGGAGCAGAATATAGATATAAACTGTATTTACTGTACATTATGTATAAGGCGGGAATCCAGAGGAGACCACCCACAAGAGTAGTGAAAATAGACATCGCCCACCTATTCAAACAGACCTATGACCTCTCCTGTACTGTAAATGACCATCCCTGTGTCCAATGGACAAAGAGATTACAGTATCCATTGTGTTATGTTTTGGATAAAGTGAATAAAGAGATCCTGCAGCAGGCTTAGTCAGACAGAAGGCTCACAACGCTATCTATCAGATGGCGGAGGAGCGGACCGGGTAGCGCAAGCGAATCCACTCACGTATGTACATTGACTGTAGCCATTTACTCTGTTGTATTGTAGTGCATAAATTGTATTGTTAAACCCCCTTTCAGAAATAATCCACTGTGGTGTCGGAACCCAGCGGTAAATCACAATTGGTGTCGTGTCCTCATTGCCCTGCTAAGGTTTAGAATGTTATATCATTGCACTGCATTGCTGCATAAGGTTTAGAGTGTTATATCATTGCACTGCATTGCTGCATAAGGTTTAAAGTGTAATATCATTGCACTGCATTGCTGCATAAGGTTTAGAGTGTTATATCATTGCACTGCATTGCTGCATAAGGTTTAAAGTGTAATAGCATCACACTGCATTGTTGCATAAGGTTTAAAGTGTATTCATTATTGTATTGATTATCTGTATAAGGTTTAAAAGCGTTATCAATTGGGTGTGTACGCGCTGCGGGTACTTTGTACCTTCAGCGCGGCGTTTGTACGCAGAGTCCGTACATTGTACGGGACTCATTACGTAAATAGCGTAAAAGGTACGTAGAGTGAATATTAAGTCTAGCGGCCGCAGCGGCTCCATGGTAAAGGTGTGTTTTAAGGTATAGCTTTCATTCCTGTAAAGATAATCAGCTTTATCAATTGGGGGCTCGTCCAGGATATCACGTTCTTAATGATGCACTGTACATTACAAATGCGGCTGTAATTGACCAGCTCCAATGGACGCATTGAGAAGCTGATGAAAATAACATCCACGTTAATGTAATTTTGTGGTATCAGTAAGCCGCTGGTATGAAATTCAAGGGACAATGCGTTTCTCATAATATTTAAGATGCTAAAATGTATTTTTATTGTTGCAAAACAAGGTTCAAATAAGTCATATTGTGTTTGATTCAGATTGGATTGTTTATCTGTTTAAGTAGGTTTAAAAGTATATTTAAAAGTTGTTGCATAACCTTGATATAGTGGGGTTTTTTTTTTAACTCAGGCCTAAAATAACTTCAGGTGCTTGTATGATGTGTGATTTCTTTGTGACAAAGGAAGCCGCATGGTCTGCCCTCCATTTTGGACTAACCACATGGCCTGTCCACCATTTTGTGTAACCCTCATGGATGTGGAAGGGAGAGGAGCAGCGGCCATTTTGGGAAGGTCATTTTTTCTAAATGGCTGATTTTCAGTCTGCTCAAGAATAATCAGCTCTCCCTGGTCACATCAATCACCATTTATGAGTTACCAATGCATTTATTTAACCCATGCCATAGTCAATAACAAATAGTTTCAGCTGGGCCTAGTGAAAGTTAATAGTAAGATTAATACTTGATGTAAGAATGACACACAGATATAAACAAAGTTTTTTTTTCCTTTACCTCTAGGATTTAGTTAGAATCTGCTTGCTATAAGATAGCCATTGAAATGCAAAGTAACCTGTGTAACTGCTTTTTCTTAGTAGTGAACAACCCTCTTGAACAGGCAGTCAAAAGCACACAGCATTGATATGCAAATTAGAGACTTTAAAGGAAAAACATTCATTTCAGTAGGTGTGTACTGTGTGGGGGTTCTATGAGTGTCAAGTGATATATATTATATAAATATATATTATATATAATATTATTATAATTATGTGTATATTTATATCAGTGTATGTTCTGCAAGATAGCTATCCAATCTGAATCATATCATTTAAATTATTGATTATTGCTAGATTCATTTAGAACTATGTGAAAACCGGAGATATTTGGTGCTATATAGTTAAAAAAATAAAATAAATATTTAAGGAAGTAAGTGTAAGACACACACGCAGCCTGGCCTAGTTGTAAAGGTTTATACAGAAGAAACTGTGTGTTGTGTTAAGTGAGTGATTATAGTTAATATTGCTCACATTGATAGAATTGTGTGATTTGTGCTATTGCGGACGTACGGTTTTTGTACACGTGTCTCGGACAAAGTACAAGACCGCGTACGCAGCGTAAGGGACACGCACGGTCGCGTGTTTGCGCAAAGTGCGTAAGAATGCGGGCACTGAGTACAAATTATACAATAGTGTCGTTTAGTTTAAAGGTGGGATAGTAGCCACGCTACAATAACACAAGATTGCCCAGTTTCCAAATTTTAGTATAACACTTTTTTTTACTGTATTGCCTCTGGGAATAAAGCTGTTTTATCTGAATGAAAGTTAATTTTCTGTACAGAAAAAAAAAACCAAAGTGTATTTGAGTGAGCGAACATGAGTGAGCGAACGTAACATTGAACGTAGTGGACCCCAGGAATTCGGGATCCCGTAGAAGTGGTACACCGAGTGAGTGGAGACTCGGTGGCATGAGGCAGCTGACTCATGTTAATATAGATTGAAGTACAAAGGAGCAAGGTAGCAGAGTACCGCAGACCAGAAGGTCAGCGAGGTTTAGAGTACCGCGGCCCAGGAGGTCAGCGAAGTTTAGAGTACCGCGGCCCAGGGGGTCAGCGAAGATACCCATATAGGTTTTTTTTATACGCACCGGCTGAGGTTTCGCAGCCTGAAAAACGATTCCATTGGTCGTACGGCGGATAAGTAACAAGTACCTATACGCTGTGCGATTGGACCGCGCGTGAGTGGGTGCAATATCTAGCGCAACGTGATACCCTTTTTACGAGCTTTGCATAAAATTGCGGGATCATTAGCGCTGTATATAGCATACGCAAGCGTGATTTGTGTATAATAAAGGTTAAGGGAGTTTTCGCTGGTCTCTCTCAGGAAATCTCCAACGGCCAATATTTACTGGAAAGGGTAAGTTATTCCCAGAAACTTCCAGTAAATAGAGGTTACGTAGGGGCCCTGGGTTGGGTACATTGCCTGCGCTATCAACAGTGTATGGTAGTACTGGCCAACGTGGGTGTAAGTGGGTGAAAGCACTCGGAGAACTTTCACCGTTGCCTTATATTGAGTATTTTGTTTTTTTGTGGGATTAGCCTTTCAGAGCTCTGCCTAAATCTAGTATATCTCACTAGCATAGGGACACCAGTATCAGTGTGCCTGGACATGCACAAAGGGTGGAGAATGGGAATACTGGTGAAGGGAGACTGTGCATAGATACCGATATACATGATGGTATGACAGCCTGACGGTGAACGCAAATCTGACAAATTTTCTTTTTATTATTTCCCCTCTCTTTTCACTTTCCACAGATGGTTCACTTCACACAACTGATAATACACAACAGTTAAACACATTGAAATGCAAGATTTATGTTCCCTACAGAAAGGTCGCTGACCCAGAGAGAACCCGTGACAAAGAGCAGAGTGTAGAGAACATCGTATCAATGGAGTGTCTGTTCCGGGAAGGTTGAGAGGCAGGACTGTTGTTACGGCACCTGAGCGCGGAGAACAACAAGACCAGAGGCGGTTGTTGCACCAGTTTTTTCTTTTTTATTATTTTCTCCATCTCACACTACCCTCCTTCTCTCCTTCCCTTTCTCCCCCTTCTTGTTTCCCTTCTCTTCCTTTAACAAGATGGACTTACCCCAAGAGACTGCGTTCCGGGTTTTCCTGTTAATCCTGTTGTTGGCCAGGACAGTCTGTTTCGGTGAGGGTCCCAGAGAGGTCGAGAAAGGATCTGGAATGGGTTCTGATGGCGAGGATGGATTTGTAGAATTCCAAGAGCAACACATCACTCGAGCAAAGGCGAGTATCAGAAAACGATCTGGTAGTCAGGGAGCTCGGAGGCACTGTGAAGGGTTACTGGCTGAGGAAAATTGCATTTGTAGGAATTGTGAGAACATAGTCGAGGATGGGTGCATCCAGAGATGTCAGTCCAGCCTTAATATCAACATGGACCGTCATCCATTGAGTGATTACCACTCACTAGTGGGTAAGGTCTTAAACCAGACAGAATGCTGGGTGTGCTCACAAGTACCTCAAGGTCAGAGCAAGTCAGGATTAGTACCATAACCTTTAGCAATAGATGAGGTACTCGAATTACGGGGTGGGAGACCGGTGGACAAGAAATTTAATATTTCTGGGCCCCCTAGCTTGAAGCTCCACCAGTATCGTGTAGATAGATCCTTAGTGTGTTTCAACATTTCCAATTACCGAAAACCGGGAAATTGGGAACTGACGTGGAATAACCAGACAATGACCTTTTCGCACAGAGCTGATAGGATACCCATAGACTCTGAACTTGTACGCCAAATAGCCAACAGTGGGAGGTATTTTCGGTATAGGTATACTTGAGAAAGCAAGACCATGTGGGTTGCAGAAGAATCACTAGGGTACTGTTCTCATATCATCCAGCCTGATACTTGAACTGAGCAGATGGGAGAACTAGGGATTGGGTTTTTCACTTGGAAAGTTTGTAATATGGTAATGTCATATTCTGTCCCTTATGTTCTCCCCAATAATGCCTATTTCATATGTTGGAGGAAGGCGTATAAGTGGCTTGCCCCAAACTCAGAGGGATTGTGTTATGTTGGAAGAGTGTTGCCAGAGGTCATGACCATAACCCATGATAAGATGAAAGATGTTCACCGCAGTGCTCAGGCTCCTTATACTCACACTCATTATGAACACATTGTCAAGAGACACCTCATAGATAAGACAGAGCACGTAGCCTCTGATTTGATCCACGAATCCACCGGGATTCAATTCCTTCTCGCATTAGACATCACCCGTACTGCCAGAGGAATTATAAATTATAGGTATATCCATGCGCTGGCGAACTTGATAGATAATATCACTGAAATGTATGACGACACCTTCAGGTATACGGGTAGGGAGTTACAAGCTTTCAAGACAGAACTGATCCAGCACAGGATGGTCCTCAATTATATCACAGCCGTGACGGGTGGGTACTGTGTCACTTTGGCAACTCAATATGGTGTGAAGTGCTGCACGTATATTACAAACAGCACTGACGACTCCACAGAGATTATCGATCAAAAGAGGGATGATATATTGCAGTTGAAGTGGGAGTTCTGGAGGAGACACAACCTTACCCTGACTGCTGTGAGTAATGAACTGACTGGCTGGGTCTCATGGTTGAACCCACGCAATTGGTTCTCAGGTTTAGGAGAGTGGGCTCAAAATGTTATTATGAGTGTAGGAAAGTTTCTCCTTTGTATCCCGGGAGTCGTCATAATTATTTGCTTGATATTTAGGTGTGTTCGAATTCTGACGTGGCGCAAGCACGGCACAAATTTGATGAGTCTAAGGAGCGAGGGCATTGTTATAGCAGCAGATTTAATTTACGACTTATCCATAGAGACAGTGTTATGATAAGGATTGCAAATGAATTCCATGGCCTGTTTCTTTCACCCGTTTTTCCTTTGTCTCCCCCTCTGCCCAGATACACCCATCCGGAAAAGACATCGATCCTACCCAAGAATGATTATAAAGATGTTATGTGAATGTATTTTAGATATGTGTCTTATCTTCATCTCTACAACCTTCAGTTAATGACACACATAGTCGACAGGTGATATCCACATATACTAGCACTCACATATGTTCCCCCTCCATGTATCATGAACTAAATGTGCACCCCATTTGTTGGAACAAGAAGCCGAAAAGAGCTCGGTAGTGTTTGTTGGCCCACTTACAGACCCTTAATACGGGATAAGAAGGATTTAATGTATACTTCGCAATACCTCGAAGCTTATCTAGAACATATACGGCACGATGATACATGCCCCTCAGACATGGATTCATACATACATGCTTTTTACTATCCCACTAGGTCATACATTTCCCGCCTACATCTCTCCTCCTACCATCCAATCGTCTGTAGATATTGTATTGATATTTTCCTGTTTAGTGATTAGATAGTGGCAGTTATTGTTGACTGCCAAAGGGTGGACTGTCGAAGTCGAAACATATTACAGAACACACAGCACGTATAAAATACTCACACATGCCCACTGCGCGTGCACTTGTTCTGCAGTGCGTGCACATGTACGCACTTTGCGTATGGTCGCTCCCGCGGTCCTACGCATCGGCGCGTGGTATTGGTATTTACGGCAGAGTTTGTGTACGCATGGAGGGCCACCAGAACACATTACATATTTAATCCAAATAGTGCACAATGTGTTAGGCGCCGGGGTCCGCTTGATGGTCTGCGTGGCCCGGCGCCTTCTAACTAGAGATGCCGTGCACGTACAGCCGCCGGCTCCCTAGCAACGCTAGACGCCGGGCGCGCTGAGCTGCACGGACCCTAGCAATGGGGACGCCACTGGCGGACCGCGTTCCCCGTTGCTAGGCTTTAGGAAATTAGATATTCACCTGCTCTCTGGCCGTGCAGCAAGGCAGCTGCACGGCATTTATTCAAATCAGCCTTTAGCAGCTGATTGGAGGACTCCTTGTTAAATACACTCCCAGGGCTTCTCACAGATGCCGGTAATAGCTTCCTGCATGCTGCCTTTGTTTGCTGAGAGTCTGTTTCCAGTCCTGCTGTATCCGGTCATTCCAGTCCTCAGAAGTCCGGTATTCGGGAGTTGTCATCTCATCCCAAGAGGTCGTTTGGTTCCCTGGAGTCCTGACTGATCACCGTTTTATATCCAGTGGTGTTCGTGAGTTGCGGCTCTGCCGTGTGTTGCGGCTCAGCCGCTTTACCTTTTATATTTTGTGTTTGGAGCATTTGCGGAGGGTTCCACTTCCACAAGTCCTCTCTGGTACTCGGCGGTGCCGGGTAGGAGAATTGGACAAGTGGATATTTTGGTTGTCCTTTTCCCTGGCGGTTTCTCCGCACATATAATAGTTTTGAGTTTGCTTAGCCCCTGGCCTGGTTGTTTAGTTAGAGGGCCTCTTGTTATCACCCTGTCTCGGGTTTCCCTTTGTCTCTCATTAAGACCGGGGGGCATCGAAGTTGGGCAGACATAATCCGCCCTTCAAACGCGGCTGCCAAGGGCTCAAGAAACCATAGTCTCGCAGGGGATTTCTGACAACACGGGTGAGACAACAGAGTTAGGGCGCCAGGGGCTATTTTCCTGTCCTGCTCCCTTCCCCAGCATTCCGTTCCAGTGCTCCGGTCCTTGCCATAAGATCTCCTCTGACCAGAGTGCTGGAATCATAACATTATTACCGGCCATACCAAAACTTAAAATTAAACGGGGTTTAATTTTTTCTCATTTCAGTTTTGTGAGAGTTTATCGGCCTCATGAATCCAACAGGTTTAGGGCCAAATCCTGGTCAGCTCTTGGTCAGCCAGATTCAAGGACTTACTCAGATGGTTCAGGATCTTTCTCTTCGGGTGAAGTCGCAGGAAGATCTTTTGCGAGCTTCCCCAAGGGTAGTCCCTGAACCAAAGATGCATTTGCCTGACCGTTTTTCTGGTGATAGAAAAGAGTTTTTTAATTTTAAAGAATCCTGTAAACTTTATTTTCGTTTAAGACCGACTTCCTCGGGTACTGAATCTCAGCGGGTCGGGTTTATTATTTCTTTGCTCCAGGGGGATCCTCAGACCTGGGCATTTGGTTTAAGAGCAGAGGATCCGGCATTGTTGTCAGTTGACGCTTTTTTTGAGTCTTTAGGGCTCTTGTATGATGACCCTGATAGAGAGGCATCCGCTGAAAGTCAGTTGCGCGCTCTCAGACAGGGTAGAAATCCTGTGGAGGTTTATTGTACGGAGTTTCGCCGTTGGTCAAACGACTGTGGCTGGAATGACCCAGCCCTGCGCAGTCAGTTTCGCCTCGGCTTATCAGAGTCTATAAAAGACAGTCTCCTTCAGTGCCCCGCTCCTGAGACTCTCGATAAACTCATGGAGCTTTCTATTAAGATTGATCGTCGTCTCAGAGAGCGGAGGGCTGAAAAAAGAGCACCTGTAAGGTCAAGTCCGTGTGTATATTCCATTCCTGAAGACATAGAGGAGCCCATGCAGATGGATCTCTCCCGGCTGTCTCCTGAAGAAAGAGCCAGAAGGCAAAATTCTGGTCTTTGTCTGTACTGTGGGGGTAAGGGACATTTTGCTCGTAATTGTTCGAACAAGTCGGGAAACGCTTTGACCAGGTGAATTGTGAGGGGGTTCACCTAGGTCTGCAGCTTATCTCCTCGAATAACTCCCTTTTAGTCCCAGTTAAAGTTTCCTTTGACAGCCTCAGTTCTTCAGTGTCGGCTTTTGTTGACAGTGGAGCTGCAGGAAACTTTATGGATTTAACTTGGGCTAAGGCCTTAGGCATTCCTCAGTTACCTTTGGGTAGGTGTGTCACCATGCATGGCTTAGATGGGAGTCCGCTGTCTAATGGGATTATTTCTCTCCGTACACCCCCTGTACTACTTACAGTAGGAGCTCTACATTCCGAGAAAATCGAGTTCTTTCTTACACATTGCCCAGCAGTTCCAGTTGTTCTGGGTCACCCTTGGCTGGCCTTTCATAATCCCACCATTGATTGGCGGTCGGGGGAGATTTCACATTGGGGTACTTTTTGTGATAAGGAATGTATCACGTTTCCAGTCAGAGTAGCAGCTATCATTCCAGAACTCATTCCGGTGGAATACCAGGAGTTTGCTGATGTTTTCTCCAAAGGCAATGCGGACATTCTGCCTCCCCATCGGCCTTATGATTGTGCTATTGAGTTAATTCCTGGTGCCGCATTGCCAAAGGGAAGATTATATGCATTATCCGGGCCAGAAACTGCGGCTATGAATGATTATGTAAAGGAGAGCCTTGAGAAAGGATTTATTAGACCATCAAAATCTCCTTTAAGTGCAGGCTTCTTCTTTGTGGAGAAAAAGGATGGCTCGCTTAGACCTTGCATTGATTTTAGAGCCCTGAATAAGATCTCAGTTAAAAACACCTATCCTTTGCCGTTGATTTCTGTACTCTTTGATCAGTTACGTTCTGCTGTGATTTTTTCTAAAATTGACCTTAGAGGAGCGTACAACCTCATCCGAATTAAATCTGGAGATGAGTGGAAAACGGCCTTCAGTACTCAGTCGGGTCACTACGAATACCTGGTGATGCCGTTCGGCCTGTCCAATGCTCCGGCAGTTTTTCAAGACCTCATTAACGATGTGCTCCGTGACTTCCTAGGGAAATTCTTGGTCGTTTACTTAGACGACATCCTGATTTTTTCTGAATCAATGGAACAACATGTTACCCAGGTGCGTCTGGTTCTTCAAAAGTTACGTGAGAATCATTTATATGCCAAGCTGGAGAAGTGTGAGTTTCATGTCACGGAAGTATCTTTTTTAGGGTACATAATTTCCCCTCAGGGATTTTCCATGGAACCAAAGAAACTCCAGGCCATCCTTAGTTGGGCGCAACCCACCAATTTAAAAGCAATTCAGCGCTTTTTAGGGTTTGCGAATTATTATAGGAGGTTCATTCATTCTTTTTCTGACCTGGTTGCTCCCATTGTAGCTCTGACAAAGAAAGGAGCGGATCCTACCAACTGGTCGCGTGAAGCTGAGTTGTCCTTCCGGGCCTTGAAACAAGCCTTTGTCTCGGCTCCAGTCCTCAGACATCCTAATCCGGAATTGCCCTTTGTGGTGGAGGTTGATGCCTCGGAGGTTGGAGTGGGGGCTATCCTTTCTCAAAAGGATCCGGAGTCTCTGGAGTTACATCCTTGTGCCTTTATGTCCAGGAAATTCTCCTCCGCTGAATCCAACTATGACGTTGGTAATCGGGAGTTACTGGCGGTAAAGTGGGCTTTCGAGGAGTGGAGGCATTGGCTGGAGGGAGCAAAACATACTATTTCGGTATTGACTGACCATAAGAACCTGCAATACATTGAATCGGCTAAGCGGCTTAATGCCCGGCAGGCACGTTGGGCATTATTTTTTACGCGTTTCAAATTTATAATCACTTTCAGGCCTGGTTCCAAGAATACTAAGGCTGATGCCCTGTCATGTAGCTTTCTTCCGGTTCACAATAACAATCCTGTTACCCCCATACTTCCATCTTCGGTCATCTGGGCGGGCCTCACACAAGATTTATTTACCCAGTTAAAACAGCTTCAACACCAAGCTCCTAAAATTACTCCTGCTGGTCGTCTTTACGTCCCTGAGTTTTTGAGAGCTACTGTTTTAACGGAATTCCATGATAACAAAGTTTCAGGGCATCCAGGAGTCTCTAAGACATTGGAGTTAGTCTCTCGCTCAGTATGGTGGCCTGGTCTTTCTAAAGACGTCAAGGAATTTGTTTATTCATGTCAGGTTTGTGCACAGCATAAGGTTCCCCGTTCCTTGCCCATCGGGCAACTTATGCCCTTAAATGTTCCTCTCAGGCCGTGGTCTCATATTTCCATGGATTTTGTGGTTGACCTTCCCCTTTCAGCCGGTTTCCGAGTCATATGGGTGGTAGTGGACCGTTTTAGTAAAATGGCTCATTTTATTGCTCTTCCCTGATTGCCTTCTGCCCAAGGGTTGGCATTTTTGTTTCTCCGCCATGTATTCAGGCTTCATGGGTTGCCTACTGATATTGTTTCTGATCGGGGTTAACAATTCATCGCACAATTCTGGAAATGTTTTTGTGCCTCATTGAAGATGAAATTGTCGTTAACATCCGGTTACCACCCACAATCCAACGGGCAAACCGAACGAGTTAACCAATCATTGAAACAATATTTGCGCTTATATTCAGCCAAACTCCAGAATGATTGGTCCGAGTTTCTTCCGTTGGCTGAATTTGCTTACAATAATTCTTGTCATTCCTCCACTAAAGAGTCTCCATTCTTTTCAGTTTTTGGTTTTCACCCCAGAGCTAATTCTTTTTTTTCATCATTCCTCAGTCTCCTCGCTTACCTTAACCTCCCATCTCAGAGCCATTTGGAAAAAGGTGCACCTTGCTCTCAGAAAAGCGGCCTTTCGAGAGAAGAAATTTTCTGACAGGCTCCGACGTCCTTGCACTTTTAAGGTGGGAGATAGGGTGTGGTTGTCGACTCGCAACATCAGGCTTCGACAATCCTCGGCTAGACTGGGACCCAAATTTATTGGGCCATTTCTTATTATTAAAAAAGTCAACCCAGTTGCCTTTCGGTTACGTTTACCAAGATCTCTCAGGATTGGAAATACGTTTCATTGTTCCCTGTTGAAACAATACGTTTCTTCCAGTAGATTTCCTCGGAAGATCTCTCTGGGTAGATCTCCAGTGGATGTACAGGGACAACAGGAGTTCTTGGTAGAGAAGGTTCTCGATTCCAAATTGTCCCGGGATCGGCTGTATTTTCTGGTTCACTGGAAAGGCTATGGTCCGGAGGAAAGGTCTTGGGTCCTGGATAAGGATCTTCATGCCCCGAGGCTCAAGAGGGCATTTTTTCGGGAATTTCCTCAGAAACCTGGCTTTAGGGGTTCCTTGACCCCTCCTCAAGGGGGGGTACTGTTAGGCGCCGGGGTCCGCTTGATGGTCTGCGCGGCCCGGCGCCTAGCAACTAGAGACGCCGTGCACGTACAGCCGCCGGCTCCCTAGCAACGCTAGACGCCGGGCGCGCTGAGCCGCACGGACCCTAGCAACGGGGACGCCACTGGCGGACCGCGTTCCCCGTTGCTAGGCTTTAGGAAATTAGATATTCACCTGCTCTCTGGCCGTGCAGCAAGGCAGCTGCACGGCATTTATTCTAATCAGTCTTTAGCAGCTGATTGGAGGACTCCTTGTTAAATACACTCCCAGGGCTTCTCACAGACGCCGGTAATAGCTTCCTGCATGCTGCCTTTGTTTGCTGAGAGTCTGTTTCCAGTCCTGCTGTATCCGGTCATTCCAGTCCTCAGAAGTCCGGTATTCGGGAGTTGTCATCTCATCCCAAGAGGTCGTTTGGTTCCCTGGAGTCCTGACTGATCACCGTTTTATATCCAGTGGTGTTCGTGAGTTGCGGCTCTGCCGTGTGTTGCGGCTCAGCCGCTTTACCTTTTATATTTTGTGTTTGGAGCATTTGCGGAGGGTTCCGCTTCCACAAGTCCTCTCTGGTACTCGGCGGTGCCGGGTAGGAGAATTGGACAAGTGGATATTTTGGTTGTCCTTTTCCCTGGCGGTTTCTCCGCACATATAATAGTTTTGAGTTTGCTTAGCCCCTGGCCTGGTTGTTTAGTTAGAGGGCCTCTTGTTATCACCCTGTCTCGGGTTTCCCTTTGTCTCTCATTAAGACCGGGGGGCATCGAAGTTGGGCAGACATAATCCGCCCTTCAAACGCGGCTGCCAAGGGCTCAAGAAACCATAGTCTCGCAGGGGATTTCTGACAACACGGGTGAGACAACAGAGTTAGGGCGCCAGGGGCTATTTTCATGTCCTGCTCCCTTCCCCAGCATTCCGTTCCAGTGCTCCGGTCCTTGCCATAAGATCTCCTCTGACCAGAGTGCTGGAATCATAACACAATGTACACATAGCCTCCCTGCACCACATCAGAAAATTATAGCTGATTAAATGGTAACAGAACAAAGGGATTCACCTTTACAGGATAGGAGGGGACAGAACAAGGTTACAAGGTGGTGTTTGGTATCCAGCTGTAGGGTATTTTAAGGGAAACATTCCGGTGTTGGTTTGAGGAAGATCGCATGTTCCTGTGGATAGTTATGTGCAGGAGCAGAATATAGATATAAACTGTATTTACTGTACATTATGTATAAGGCGGGAATCCAGAGGAGACCACCCACAAGAGTAGTGAAAATAGACATCGCCCACCTATTCAAACAGACCTATGACCTCTCCTGTACTGTAAATGACCATCCCTGTGTCCAATGGACAAAGAGATTACAGTATCCATTGTGTTATGTTTTGGATGAAGTGAATAAAGAGATCCTGCAGCAGGCTTAGTCAGACAGAAGGCTCACAACGCTATCTATCAGATGGCGGAGGAGCGGACCGGGTAGCGCAAGCGAATCCACTCACGTATGTACATTGACTGTAGCCATTTACTCTGTTGTATTGTAGTGCATAAATTGTATTGTTAAACCCCCTTTCAGAAATAATCCACTGTGGTGTCGGAACCTCTGCGGTTAATCACAATTGGTGTCATGTCCTCATTGCCCTGCTAAGGTTTAGAGTGTTATATAATTGCACTGCATTGCTGCATAAGGTTTAGAGTGTTATATTATTGCACTGCATTGCTGCATAAGGTTTAAAGTGTAATATCATTGCACTGCATTGCTGCATAAGGTTTAAAATGTAATATCATTGCACAGCATTGCTGCATAAGGTTTAAAGTGTAATAGCATCACACTGCATTGTTGCATAAGGTTTAAAGTGTATTCATTATTGTATTGATTATCTATATAAGGTTTAAAAGCGTTATCAATTGGGTGTGTACGCGCTGCGGGTACTTTGTACCTTCAGCGCGGCGTTTGTCCGCAGAGTCCGTACATTGTACGGGACTCATTACGTAAATAGCGTAAAAGGTACGTAGAGTGAATATTAAGTCTAGCGGCCGCAGCGGCTCCATGGTAAAGGTGTGTTTAAAGGTATAGCTTTATGTTTTAAGATAAAAATAAGAATTTACTTACCGATAATTCTATTTCTCGGAGTCCGTAGTGGATGCTGGGGTTCCTGAAAGGACCATGGGGAATAGCGGCTCCGCAGGAGACAGGGCACAAAAGTAAAGCTTTCCGATCAGGTGGTGTGCACTGGCTCCTCCCCCTATGACCCTCCTCCAAGCCAGTTAGGTACTGTGCCCGGACGAGCGTACACAATAAGGGAGGAATTTTGAATCCCGGGTAAGACTCATACCAGCCACACCAATCACACCGTACAACTTGTGATCTAAACCCAGTTAACAGTATGATAACAGCGGAGCCTCTGAAAAGATGGCTCACAACAATAATAACCCGATTTTTGTAACTATGTACAAGTATTGCAGATAATCCGCACTTGGGATGGGCGCCCAGCATCCACTACGGACTCCGAGAAATAGAATTATCGGTAAGTAAATTCTTATTTTCTCTATCGTCCTAGTGGATGCTGGGGTTCCTGAAAGGACCATGGGGATTATACCAAAGCTCCCAAACGGGCGGGAGAGTGCGGATGACTCTGCAGCACCGAATGAGAGAACTCCAGGTCCTCCTTAGCCAGGGTATCAAATTTGTAGAATTTAGCAAACGTGTTTGCCCCTGACCAAGTAGCTGCTCGGCAAAGTTGTAAAGCCGAGACCCCTCGGGCAGCCGCCCAAGATGAGCCCACCTTCCTTGTGGAATGGGCATTTACATATTTTGGCTGTGGCAGGCCTGCCACAGAATGTGCAAGCTGAATTGTATTACACATCCAACTAGCAATAGTCTGCTTAGAAGCAAGAGCACCCAGTTTTTTGGGTGCATACAGGATAACAGCAAGTCAGTTTTCCTGACTCCAGCCGTCCTGGAACATATTTTCAGGGCCCTGACAACATCTAGCAACTTGGAGTCCTCCAAGTCCCTAGTAGGTGCAAGGCACCACAATAAGCTGGTTCAGGTGAAACACTGACACCACCTTAGGGAGAGAACTGGGGACGAGTCCGCAGCTCTGCCCTGTCCGAATGGACAAACAGATATGGGCTTTTTTGAGAAAAAACCACCAATTTGACACTCGCCTGGTCCAGGCCAGGGCCAAGAGCATGGTCACTTTTCATGTGAGATGCTTCAAATCCACAGATTTGACTGGTTTTAAACCAATGTGATTTGAGGAATCCCAGAACTACGTTGAGATCCCACAGTGCCACTGGAGGCACAAAAGGGGGTTGTATATGCAATACTCCCTTGACAAACTTCTGGACTTCAGGAACTGAAGCCAATTCTTTCTGGAAGAAAATCGACAGGGCCGAAATTTGAACCTTAATGGACCCCAATTTGAGGCCCATAGACACTCCTGTTTGCAGGAAATGCAGGAAACGACCGAGTTGAAATTTCTTTGTGGGGCCTTCCTGGCCTCACACCACGCAACATATTTTCGCCACATGTGGTGATAATGTTGTGCGGTCACCTCCTTTCTGGCTTTGACCAGGGTAGGAATGACCTCTTCCGGAATGCCTTTTTCCCTTAGGATCCGGCTTTCCACCGCCATGCCGACAAACGCAGCTGCGGTAAGTCTTGGAACAGACATGGTACTTGCTGAAGCAAGTCCCTTCTTAGCGGCAGAGGCCATAAGACCTCTGTAAGCATCTCTTGAAGTTCCGGGTACCAAGTCCTTCTTGGCCAATCCGGAGCCATGAGTATAGTTCTTACTCCTCTACGTCTTATAATTCTCAGCACCTTAGGTATGAGAAGCAGAGGAGGGAACACATACACCGACTGGTACACCCACGGTGTTACCAGAACGTCCACAGCTATTGCCTGAGGGTCTCTTGACCTGGCGCAATACCTGTCCCGTTTTTTGTTCAGACGGGACGCCATCATGTCCACCTTTGGTATTTCCCAACGGTTTACAATCATGTGGAAAAAACTTCCCGATGAAGTTTCCACTCTCCCGGGTGGAGGTCGTGCCTGCTGAGGAAGTCTGCTTCCCAGTTTCCATTCCCGGGATGAAACACTGCTGACAGTGCTATCACATGATTTTCCGCCCAGCGAAAAGTCCTTGCAGTTTTTGCCATTGCCCTCCTGCTTCTTGTGTCGCCCTGTCTGTTTACGTGGGCGACTGCCGTGATGTTTTTCCCACTGGATCAATACCGGCTGACCTTGAAGCAGAGGTCTTGCTAAGCTTAGAGCATTATAAATTTACCCTTTGCTCCAGTATATTTATGTGGAGAAAAGTCTCCAGACTTGATCACACTCCCTGGAAATTTTTTCCCTTGTGTGACTGCTCCCCAGCCTCTCGGGCTGGGCTCCGTGGTCACCAGCATCCAATCCTGAATGCCGAATCTGCGGCCCTCTAGAAGATGAGCACTCTATAACCACCACAGGAGAGACACCCTTGTCCTTGGATATAGGGTTATCCGCTGATGCATCTGAAGATGCGATCCGGACCATTTGTCCAGCAGATCCCACTGAAAAGTTCTTGCGTGAAATCTGCCGAATGGAATTGCTTCGTAGGAAGCCACCATTTTTACCAGGACCCTTGTGCAATGATGCACTGTTTTTAGGAGGTTCCTGACTAGCTCGGATAACTCCCTGGCTTTCTCTTCCGGGAGAAACACCTTTTTCTGGACTGTGTCCAGAATCATCCCTAGGCACAGCAGACGTGTCGTCGGGATCAGCTGCGATTTTGGAATATTTAGAATCCACCCGTGCTGTTGTAGCAGTATCCTAGATAGTGCTACTCCGACCTCCAACTGTTCCCTGGACTATGCCCTTATCAGGAGATCGTCCAAGTAAGGGATAATTAAGACGCCTTTTCTTCGAAGAAGAATCATCATTTCGGCCATTACCTTGGTAAAGACCCGGGGTGCCGTGGACAATCCAAACGGCAGCGTCTGAAACTGATAGTGACAGTTCTGCACCACGAACCTGAGGTACCCGTAGTGAGAAGGGCAAATTTGGGACATAGAGGTAAGCATCCCTGAAGTCCCGGGACACTATATAGTCCCCTTCTTCCTGGTTCGTTATCACTGCTCTGAGTGACTCCATCTTGATTTGAACCTTTGTAAGTGTTCAAAAATTTTTTTAGAATAAGTCTCACCTAGCCTTCTGGCTTCAGTACCACAATATAGTGTGGAATAATACCCCTTTTCTTGTAGTAGGAGGGGTAATTTAATTATCACCTGCTGGGAATACAGCTTGTGAATTTTTTCCCATACTGCCTCCTTGTCGGAGGGAGACCTTGGTAAAGCAGACTTCAGGAGCCTGCGAAGGGGAAACGTCTCGACATTCCAATCTGTACCCCTGGGATACTACTTGTAGGATCCAGGGGTCCTGTACGGTCTCAGCGCCATGCTGAGAACTTGTCAGAAGCGGTGGAACGCTTCTGTTCCTGGGAATGGGCTGCCTGCTGCAGTCTTCTTCCCTTTCCTCTATCCCTGGGCAGATATGATCTTATAGGGACGAAAGGACTGAGGCTGAAAAGACGGTGTCTTTTTCTGCAGAGATGTGACTTAGGGTAAAAACGGTGGATTTTCCAGCAGTTGCCGTGGCCACCAGGTCCGATGGACCGACCCCAAATAACTCCTCTTCCTTTATACGGCAATACACCTTTGTGCCGTTTGGAATCTGCATCACCTGACCACTGTCGTGTCCATAACATCTTCTGGCAGTTATGGACATCGCATTTACTCTTGATGCCAGAGTGCAAATATCCCTCTGTGCATCTCGCATATATAGAAATGCATCCTTTAAATGCTCTATAGTCAATAAAATACAGTCCCTGTCAAGAGTATCAATATTTTTAGTCAGGGAATCCGACCAAGCCACCCCAGCTCTGCACATCCAGGCTGAGGCGATCGCTGGTCGCAGTATAACACCAGTATGTGTGTATATACTTTTTATGATATTTTCCAGCCTCCTGTCAGCTGGTCCTTGAGGACGGCCCTATCTATAGACGGTACCGCCACTTGTTTTGATAAGCGTGTGAGCGCCTTATCCACCCTAAGGGGTGTTTCCCAACGCGCCCTAACTTCTGGCGGGAAAGGGTATACCGCCCATAATTTTCTATCGGGGGGAACCCACGCATCATCACACACTTTATTTAATTTATCTGATTCAGGAAAAACTATGGTAGTTTTTTCACATCCCACATAATACCCTCTTTTGTGGTACTTGTAGTATCAGAAATATGTAACACCTCCTTCATTGCCTTTAACGTGTGGCCCTAATAAGGAATACGTTTGTTTATTCACCGTCGACACTGGATTCAGTGTCCCTGTCTGTGTCTGTGTCGACCGACTAAAGTAAACGGGCGTTTTAAAAACCCGACGGTGTTTTTGAGACGTCTGGACCGGTACTAATTGTTTGTCGGCCGTCTCATGTCGTCAACCGACCTTGCAGCGTGTTGACATTATCACGTAATTCCCTAAATAAGCCATCCATTCCGGTGTCGACTCCCTAGAGAGTGACATCACCATTACAGGCAATTGCTCCGCCTCCTCACCAACATCGTCCTCCTACATGTCGACACACACGTACCGACACACAGCACACACACAGGGAATGCTCTGATAGAGGACAGGACCCACTAGCCCTTTGGAGAGACAGAGGGAGAGTTTGCCAGCACACACCAAAAACGCTATAATTATATAGGGACAACCTTATATAAGTGTTTTCCCTTATAGCATCTTTTTTATATATTTCTAACGCCAAATTAGTGCCCCTCCCTCTCTGTTTTAACCCTGTTTCTGTAGTGCAGTGCAGGGGAGAGTCTGGGAGCCTTCCCTCCAGCCTTTCTGTGAGGGAAAATGGCGCTGTGTGCTGAGGAGATAGGCCCCGCCCCTTTTTCGGCGGCCTCGTCTCCCGCTCTTAACGGATTCTGGCAGGGGTTAAATATCTCCATATAGCCTCCGGAGGCTATATGTGAGGTATTTTTAGCCAAAATAGGTATTCATTTGCCTCCCAGGGCGCCCCCCTCCCAGCGCCCTGCACCCTCAGTGACTGCCGTGTGAAGTGTGCTGAGAGGAAAATGGCGCACAGCTGCAGTGCTGTGCGCTACCTTTAGAAGACTGAGGAGTCTTCTGCCGCCGATTCTGGACCTCTTCTTACTTCAGCATCTGCAAGGGGGCCGGCGGCAAGGCTCCGGTGACCATCCAGGCTGTACCTGTGATCGTCCCTCTGGAGCTGATGTCCAGTAGCCAAGAAGCCAATCCATCCTGCACGCAGGTGAGTTCACTTCTTCTCCCCTAAGTCCCTCGTTGCAGTGATCCTGTTGCCAGCAGGACTCACTGTAAAATAAAAAACCTAAGCTAAACTTTTCTAAGCAGCTCTTTAGGAGAGCCACCTAGATTGCACCCTTCTCGGCCGGGCACAAAAATCTAACTGGCTTGGAGGAGGGTCATAGGGGGAGGAGCCAGTGCACACCACCTGATCGGAAAGCTTTACTTTTGTGCCCTGTCTCCTGCGGAGCCGCTATTCCCCATGGTCCTTTCAGGAACCCCAGCATCCACTAGGACGATAGAGAAATCAACATTATCAGTAGGAAGACTGCTGACAGGGCGCTCACGTGTTGTTCCGCCCAGCGAAGGATTCTTGTGGCCTCCGCCATTGCCGCTCTGCTCCTTGTTCCGCCTTGACGGTTTATATGCGCCACCGCTGTGATGTTGTCTGACTGTACCAGGACAGGTCGACCCTGAAGAAGGCTTCTTGCTTGCAGCAGGCCGTTGTAAATGGCTCTTAACTCGAGAACATTTATGTGGAGATAGGCTTCCTGGAGCGACTATTTCCCCTGGAAGTTTCTTCCTTGGGTGACTGCGCCCCAGCCCCGGAGACTTGCATCTGTTGTTAGAAGCACCCAATCCTGGATACCAAACCGGCGTCCCCCTAGGAGGTGATGATCTTGTAGCCACCACAGGAGAGAAATTCTGGCTCTGGGAGATAGACTTATCTTCCGGTGCATGTGCAGGTGAGACCCGGACCATTTGCTCAGCAAGTCCCACTGAAACACCCGGGCATGAAACCTGCCAAATGGAATGGCTTCGTACGCCGCAACCATCTTCCCCAGAACCCGAGTACAGTGATGGATTGACACACTAGTCTGCCTCAGAAGTTCCCTGACCATCGCCTGCCGTTCCAGAGCCTTTTCTTCTGGAAGAAATACTTTCTGTAAATCCGTATCCAGAATCATGCCCAGAAAATGCAGCCGAGTGGTCGGAATCAACTGAGATTTTGGCAAATTGAGTACCCAACCGTGCTGTCGCAGAACCGACAGTGACAAATCTACACTTCTCAGCAACCATTCCTTGGACCTCGCCTTTATCAGGAGATCATCCAAGTACGGGATAATTGTAATCCCTTGTTTGCGAAGGAGAACCATCATTTCCGCCATGACTTTGGTGAAAATCCTCGGAGCCGTGGAGAGCCCAAACGGCAACGTCTGAAATTGGTAATGAGAATCCTTAATCGCAAACCTGAGGAAGGCCTGATGCGAAGGATATATCGGGACATGTAAGTAGGCATCCTTTATGTCGACTGATGCCATAAAATCCCCCCTTCCAGGCTGGCAATTACCGCTCGAAGGGATTCCATCTTGAACTTGAAAACTTTCAATTATGGATTGAGGGATTTTAGATTTAGAATTGGTCTGACCGAACCGTCCGGTTTCGGCACAACAAAGAGGCTCGAGTAGAACCCCTCCCCCCGCTGGGACGAGGGAACGGGAACAATGACCCTCTGTAGACACAATTTTTGAATCGCTGCCAGCACCACCTCCCTGTCCGGAAGAGCTACTGGTAATGCTGAAATGAAGAACCGGTGACGGGGTATCTCCTGAAACTCCAGTTTGTATCCCTGAGACACAATCTCTAGGACCCAAGGATCCAAGTCTGATTGAATCCAGACCTGACTGAATATTCGTAGACGGCCCCCCACCGGTCTGGACTCCCCCAGGGAAGCCCCAGCGTCATGCGGTGGACTTGGTAGCAGCAGGGGAGGACTTTTGGTCCTGGGCGCCTAAGCCTGCAGGAGGTTTCCTTCCCCTTCCTCTACCTTTTGAAGCGAGGAAGGACGTACCTTTTCCACGCCTGTATTTATTGTGACAAAAGGACTGCATTTGCTGATGTGGTGCCTTTTTCTGGTGTGTGGGAACATAAGGAAGAAAAGAGGACTTACCCGCAGTCGCGGTCGAGACCAGGTCAGCCAAGCCGTCCCCAAACAAGACAGTACCTATGAAGGGTAACGCTTCCATAGCCCTCTTGGAGTCGGCATCAGCGTTTCATTGATGGATCCACAACGCCCTCCTGGCTGATATCGACATGGCATTGGTTCTTGAACCCAAGAGACAGACGTCCCTCGCCGCATCCTTCAGGTAATCTGCAGCGACCTTGATATAACCGAGAGTCAAAAGGACATTATCTTTATCAAGGGTATCCATATCATTATCTAAATTCTCAGCCCATTTAGCAATAGCACTACTCACCCATACCGACGCCACAGCAGGTCTGAGCAATGCACCAGAATTAGCGAAAATGGACTTCAAAGACGTCTCCAGCTTACGATCCGCCGGATCCTTGAGAGCTGCCGTGTCAGGGGACGGAAGTGCCACTTTCTTAGACAAACGAGATAGAGCTTTGTCAACATTTGGAGACACCTCCAATTTTTCCCTGTCATCAGAGGGGAAAGGATACGCCATGTAAATTCTCTTGGGAATCTGCCACCTCTTATCCGGCGACTCCCAAGCCTTTTCACAAAGAGTATTCATTTCATGAGAGTGGGGAAACTTCACCTCAGGTTTTTTTCCCGTGAACAAGCAAATCCTTGTTTCCTGTACCTCAGGTTCATCAGAAATGTGTAAAACATCTTTTATAGCCACAATCATGTACTGAATACTCTCAACTAACCGTGGATGTAAAGCAGCCTCAGTGAAATCGACCTCGGAATCAGAGTCCGTGTCGGTATCAGTATCTACCACCTGAGTAAATGGCCGCGTTTGCGACCCGGATGGGGTCTGAACCTGAGACAAAGCCTCTTCCATGGACTTTTTCCACACCTGCGTCTGTGACTCAGACTTATCTAACCTCTTTGATAAAGAAGCAACATTCTAATTTATCGTACTGAGCAATGCGAGTAAATCAGGTGTCGGCTGCGTCGACAGTCCCAAATCTAGCCCCGCATCCGCTCCCCCAATAACCTCCTCTGGTGAATAACATTCAGCCTCAGACATGCCGACACGTAGTACCGACACACAACAACACACAGAACGTCCCAGCTAGGTAACAGGCCCACAATGAAGCCCAGATAGAGGACACAGAGGGAGTATGCCAGCTCACACCCCAGCGCCCATATATCCCAAGAAAAGATACATGTACCCAGCGCTGCTTTGTAATGATAATAAGCACCACACTGCGGCCCCCCCCCCCCCCCTTCTGAATATCTCCCCGTTACTTGTCTGAGGAATGTGGAGGTCCCGGCAGCGTCTCCCTTCAGCCGCGTGTTGAAGGAGAAGATGGCGCTTGTGAGCCGCGGGACGAAGCTCCGCCCCCTTCCCAGTTCGCTTCGGCCCGCCAAATTTAAAAATGAAAAATGCCGGCGGGGGTTTCTGGAAACGGTGCCGAGGCACCGAAAAGCTCTCTGCCAGCCCCAAAACTCCAGTAACATGCTGCCCAGGGCGCCCCGCCAGTGCCCTGCACCCAGATAATACCGTTGGTGATGTGTGTGGGAGCATGGAGCACAGCGTTACCACTGTGCTGTACCTTCCGTTACTGAAGTCTTCTGCCGTCCTGAAGTCTTCTGATCTTCTCATACTCACCCGACTTCTTTCTTCTGGCTTCTGTGAGGGGGTGACGGCGCGGCTCAGGGAACAAGCAGCTAGGCGCACCAAGTGATCGAACCCTCTGGAGCTAATGGTGTCCAGTAGCCGAGAAGCAGAGCCCTTAACTAAGAAGAAGTAGGTCTGCTCCTCTCCCCTCACTCCCACGCTGCAGGGAGCCTGTAGCCAGCAGGTCTCCCTGAAAATAAAAAACGTAACATAAAGTCTTTTCTAGAGAAACTCAGGAGAGCTCCCCTAGTGTGCATCCAGTCACTCCTGGGCACAAAGTCTAACTGGGGTCTGGAGGAGGGGCATAGAGGGAGGAGCCAGTTCACACCCAGATTAAGTCTTTTAAGTGTGCCCAAGCTCCTGCGGATCCCGTCTATACCCCATGGTCCTTTTGGAGTCCCCAGCATCCTCTAGGACGTAAGAGAAATAATAAGAATTTACTTACCGATAATTCTATTTCTCATAGTCCGTAGTGGATGCTGGGGACTCCGTAAGGACCATGGGGGATAGCGGCTCCGCAGGAGACTGGGCACATCTAAAGAAAGCTTTAGGACTAACTGGTGTGCACTGGCTCCTCCCCCTATGACCCTCCTCCAAGCCTCAGTTAGGATACTGTGCCCGGACGAGCGTACACAATAAGGAAGGATTTTGAATCCCGGGTAAGACTCATACCAGCCACACCAATCACACCGTATAACTTGTGATCTGAACCCAGTTAACAGTATGATAACAGAGGAGCCTCTGAAAAGATGGCTCCCAACAATAATAACCCGATTTTTGTAACAATAACTATGTACAAGTATTGCAGACAATCCGCACTTGGGATGGGCGCCCAGCATCCACTACGGACTATGAGAAATAGAATTATCGGTAAGTAAATTCTTATTTTCTCTAACGTCCTAAGTGGATGCTGGGGACTCCGTAAGGACCATGGGGATTATACCAAAGCTCCCAAACGGGCGGGAGAGTGCGGATGACTCTGCAGCACCGAATGAGAGAACTCCAGGTCCTCCTCAGCCAGGGTATCAAATTTGTAGAATTTAGCAAACGTGTTTGCCCCTGACCAAGTAGCTGCTCGGCAAAGTTGTAAAGCCGAGACCCCTCGGGCAGCCGCCCAAGATGAGCCCACTTTCCTTGTGGAACGGGCTTTTACAGATTTTAGCTGTGGCAGGCCTGCCACAGAATGTGCAAGCTGAATTGTACTACAAATCCAACGAGCAATAGTCTGCTTAGAAGCAGGAGTACCCAGCTTGTTGGGTGCATACAGGATAAACAGCGAGTCAGATTTCCTGACTCCAGCGTTCCTGGAAACATATTTTCAGGACCCTGACAACATCCAGCAACTTGGATTCCTCCAAGTCCCTAGTAGCCGCAGGCACCACAATAGGTTGGTTCAGGTGAAAACGCTGGAACCACCTTAGGGAGAAACTGAGGACGAGTCCTCAATTCCGCCCTGTCCGAATGGAAAATCAGATAAGGGCTTTTACAGGATAAAGCCGCCAATTCTGACACGCGCCTTGCCCAGGCCAGGGTCAACAGCATGACCACTTTCCATGTGAGATATTTTAACTCCACAGATTTAAGTGGTTCAAACCAATGTGACTTTTGGAACCCAAACTACATTGAGATCCCAAATTGCCACTGGAGGCACAAAAGGAGGCTGTATATGCAGTACCCCTTTTACAAACGTCTAAACTTCAGGGACTGAAGCTAGTTCTTTTCTGGAAGAAAATTGACGGGGCCGAAATCTGAACCTTAATGGACCCCAATTTCAGGCCCATAGACACTCCTGTTTGCAGGAAATGTAGGAATCGACCCAGTTGAATTTCCTCCGTCGGGCCTTACTGGCCTCGCACTACGCAACATATTTTCGCCAATTGCGGTGATAATGTTTTTGCGGTTACATCCTTCCTGGCTTTAGATCAGGATATGGATGACTTCATCCGGAATGCCTTTTTTCTTTCAGGATCCGGTGTTCAACCGGCATGCCGTCAAACGCAGCCGCGGTAAGTCTTGGAACAGACAGGGTCCTTGCTGGAGCAGGTCCCTTCTTAGAGGTAGAGGCCACGGATCCTCCGTGAGCATCTCTTGAAGTTCCGGTTACCAAGTCCTTCTTGGCCAATCCGGAGCCACGAATATAGTGCTTTCTCCTCTCCATCTTATCAATCTCAGTACCTTGGGTATGAGAGGCAGAGGAGGGAACACATACACTGACTGGTACACCCACGGTGTTACCAGAGCGTCTACAACTATTGCCTGAGGGTCTCTTGACCTGGCGCAATATCTGTCGAGTTTTTTAATCATGTGGACGACTTTTGGGTGAAGTCCCCACTCTCCCGGGTGGAGGTCGTGCTGAGGAAGTCTGCTTCCCAGTTGTCCACTCCCGGAATGAATACTGTTGACAGTGCTATCACATGATTTTCCGCTCAGCGAAGAATCCCCGCAGCTTCTGCCATTGCCCTCCTGCTTCTTGTGCCACCCTGTCTGTTTACGTGGGTGACTGCCATGATGTTGTCCGACTGGATCAACACCGGCTGACCTTGAAGCAGAGGTCTTGCTAAGCTTAGAGCATTGTAAATGGCCCTTAGCTTCAGGATATTTATGTGAAGTGATGTATCCAGGCTTGACCCTAAGCCCTGGATATTCCTTCCCTGTGTGACTGCTCCCCAGCCTCGCAGGCTGGCATCCGTCGTCACCAGGACCCAGTCCTGAATGCCGAATCTGCGGCCCTCTAGAAGATGAGCACTCTGCAACCACCACAGAATGGATACCCTTGTTCTTGGTGACAGGGTTATCCACTGATGCATCTGAAAATGCGACCCGGACCATTTGTCCAGTAGGTTCCACTGGAAAGTTCTTGCGTGGAATCTAACGAATGGGATTGCTTCGTAGGAAGCCACCATTTTTACCCAGAACCCTTGTGCATTGATGCACTGAGACTTGGTTCGGTTTTAGGAGGTTCCTGCTAGCTCGGATAACTCCCTGGCTTTCTCTTCCGGGAGAAACACCTTTTTCTGGACTGTGTCCAGGAACATCCCTAGGAAACAGAAGACAAGTCGTCGGAACCAGCTGCGATTTTGGAATATTAAGAATCCAATCGTGCTGCCGCAACACTACCTGAGATAGTGCTACACCGACTTCCAACTGTTCCCTGGATCTTACCCTTATCAGGGAATCGTCCAAGTAAGGGATAACTAAAATTCCCTTCCTTCGAAGGGATATCATTTCGGCCATTACCTTGGTAAAGACCCGGGGTGCCGTGGACCATCCCTACGGCAGCGTCTGAACTGATAGTGACAGTTCTGTACCATAACCTGAGGTACCCTTGGTGAGAAGGGTAAATTTTGACATGAAGGTAAGCATCCTTGATGTCCCGAGACATCATGTAGTCCCCTTCTTCCAGGTTCGCAATCACTGCTCTGAGTGACTCAATCTTGAATTTGAACCTCTATATGTAAGTGTTCAAAGATTTTAGATTTTAGATTTAGAATCGGTCTCACCGAGCCGTCTGGCTTCGGTACCACAATAGTGTGGAATAATACCCCGTTCCCTGTTGCAGGAGGGGTACCTTGATTATCACCTGCTGGGAATACAGCTTGTGAATGGCTTCCAAAACTGCCTCCCTGTCAGAGGGAGACGTCGGTAAAGCCGACTTTTGGAAACGGCGAGGGGGAGACGTCTCGAATTTCAATATGTACCCTAGAGATATTACCTGAAGGATCCAGGGGTCTACTTGCGAGTGAGCCCACTGCGCACTGAAATTCATTGAGAACGGGCCCCCACCGTGCCTGAGCTTGTAAGGCCCTAGCGTCATACTGAGGGCTTTGCAGAGGCGGGAAAGGGTTTCTGTTCCTGGGAACTGGGTAATCTCTTCAGCCTTTTTCCTCTCCCTCTGTCACGAGCAGAAAAGAGGAACCTTTTGTCCGCTTGCCAACAAAGGACTGCGCCTGATAATACGGCGTCTTATTTTGAGAGGCGACCTGGGGTACAAACGTGGATTTCCCAGTTGTTGCCGTGGCCACCAGGTCTAAAAAACCGACCCCAAATGTCCCCTTTCAAAGGCAATACTTCCAAATGCCGTTTGGAATCCGCATCACCTGACCATTTTACTGGTAGAATTGGACAACGCACTTATACTTGATGCCAGTCGGCAAATATTCCGCTGTGCATCATGCATATATAGAAATGCATCTTTTAAATGCTCTATAGGCAATAATATACTATCCTTATCTAGGATATCAATATTTCCAGTCAGGGAATCCGACCATGCCAACCCAGCACTGCACCTCCAGGCTGAGGCGATTGCTGGTCGCAGTATAACACCAGTATGTGTGTGAATACATTTTTGGATACCCTCCTGCTTTCTATCAGCAGGATCCTTAAGGGCGGCCATCTCATGAGAGGGTAGAGCCCTTGTTCTTACAAGCGTGTGAGCGCCTTATCCCCCCTAGGGGGTGTTTCCCAACGCACCCTAACCTCTGGCGGGAAAGGGTATACAGCCAATACTTTTTAAGAAATTATCAATTGTTATCGGGGGGAAACCCACGCATCATCACACACCTCATTTTATTTCTCAGATTCAGGAAAACTACAGGTAGTTTTTCCCTCACCGAACATAATACCCCTTTTTGGTGGTACTCGTATTATCAGAAATGTATAAACATTTTCCATTGTCTCAATCATGTAACGTGTGGCCCTACTAGAAATCACGGTTGTCTCTTCACCGTCGACACAGGAGTCAGTATCCGTGTCGGCGTAGAGCCCCTGACGGCCTATGAGACGTCTGGACAGGCACAAGCTGAGTAGCCGGCTGTCTCATGTCAACCACTGTTTTTTTTATACAGAGCTGACACTGTCACGTAATTTTCAACAGTACATCCACTCAGGTGTCGACCCCCTAGGTGGTGACATCACTGTTACAGACACTCTGCTCCGTCTCCACATCATTTTTCTCCTCATACATGTCGACACAAACGTACCGACACACAGCACACACACAGGGAATGCTCTGATAGAGGACAGGACCCCACTAGCCCTTTGGGGAGACAGAGGGAGAGTATGCCAGCACACACCAGAGCGCTATATATATATACAGGGATAACCTTATATAAGTGTTTTTCCCCTTATAGCTGCTGTATGTTTTAATACTAAAACTTTCACTAAGAAGCTCAGGAGAGCCCCTAGTGTGCACCCTTCTCGTCGGGCACAGAAATCTAACTGAGGCTTGGAGGAGGGTCATAGGGGGAGGAGCCAGCGCACACCAGTTAGTCCTAAAGCTTTCTTTAGATGTGCCCAGTCTCCTGCGGAGCCGCTATCCCCCATGGTCCTTACGGAGTCCCCAGCATCCACTTAGGACGTTAGAGAAATTAATTATTAATCAGAGCCCTAAAATATATTTTCTTTTTTTAGGAAGTAGCCTGGGCCTGGATCCGTGTAGGACCAGGAAGATGTAGAATAGAATAGAATAGAATAAAAATGTATTGGCCAGGCATACTTGTGCATACAGCAGACAGATTGGGAAGGGGGGGGAGCAGTCCTAACACTACATAATAGCAGTGCCCACATAGGGCCATGTAATTTGTCTACAGTAGGCCTCGTGATAAAGGCTCATACTAAAACACATCCAGACAGGGAGCTACCTTACACCGGGAGCCACCCCCAGAATCTCCCATTAGCACTACAAGGAACAGCATGCCTTCCATATACTGCTCCCATTCAATGCCTTTCTCACAGGAGCTAGAAAGAGGGAGGAGTCACAGACAAACAGCAGACAGAGTGGGGGGGGGGTGCTTTCCCCCTCCCTGATCCCAACTGCCATTGTTTTTCTGCATGTGTGAGAAAGGCATTGAATGGGAGCAGTATTTGGAAGGCATGCTGTTCCTTGTAGTGCTAATGGTAGATCCTGGGGGTGGCTCCAGGGTAAGTTAGCTCTCTGTCTGGATGTGTTTTAGTAATAGCCTTTATCATGAGGCCTACTGTAGACAAATTACATGGCCCTATGTGGGCACTGCTATTATGTAGTGTTAGGACTGCTGATATCGGAGAAGCCTTGGCGCGGCTCAGCAGCTAAACATGTCTTTGCAAACATGTGTGACTAATTCTCTGACATTCTATTACCATATAGGTTCAGGTATGATTACAGGTAATTTTTTAGTGTGCTGGGGGGATACCACGGGGGGAAAAAGCACTCCCCCTCTCTGTCTGCTGTTTGACTGTGACCCCTCCCCCTTTCTAGCACCTGATAAAATTATCTCCAGGAATGATAGAGCAACTGCCATTGTTTGTCTGCATACTTGTGCATACCCAGAATTTGTTTCCGATCAACTGCAATACACAAAAAAATTTTTTATACAGATACCACATACAAATATACCACATACATACTGTAGCACAAAAAGTAGCACAAAAAAAACAGTACTATATACAAGACATTAGTAACAGCTCTAAAAGGCAACCCTATTTTAAAAGAGGGAAGCACCTAAACAACATTTATTTAACAGGCGAATCACATGTGGGGAAAAAAACTATTCCTGTGTCTAGCTGTTTTAACAGGGAGCATTCGGTATCGCCTGCCCGATGGCAACTTCTGAAGTGAGGACCAGCCAGGATGCATCTGGTCCATTACAATATTGCTGGCTCTTGATAAATACCCTTGATAAATACAATTCTTGAACAGACGGCAGACCCACCTCAATAATTCTCTCCACAGTTCTAACAATTTTTTGAAGCCTAGCCTTATCACATTCAGTTGCTGAACCAAACCAGACTATCACTGACGAGCATAATACAGACTAAATTATAGCCAAGTAAAACAGGATCAGCAACTCGCGAGGTAAATTATTTTTTTTCAGCTGACGTAAAAAGAACAGTCTTTGCTGAGCATTTTGACAACTGCGTCAATGTTGGCCCCCACTTGAGGTCCCGTGAGATAAATCACCCCAGGAACTTGAAGGAATCCACCATGGACACACTATTGTCAGCTATTATTAGTGGAATTACAGGGATTGTGCCCCTCCTACAATCCACGACCATCTCTACAGTTTTAATTGGATTTAACTCCAGATTGCTCCCGCAACACCACAGGATCAACCAGTCCACCTCCCTCCTGTATGCTGACTCTTCACCATCCCTAATTAAGCCAACAACAGTGGTGTCATCCGCGAATTTCAAAAATTTCAAGGAATCCTCCTCAGCACAGCAATCATTAGAATATAATGAAAAAAGCACAGGGGATAGGACGCACCATTGAGGGGCGCCAGTACTGATCCTCCGAACGCTAGAAGTAACTTTTCCTGCTTTCACACACTGTTCCCTGTCTGTCAGAAAATCAACAATCCATTCACATGTGGATAGCAAAACCCCACAGTTTAACTACTTGGAGAATGGTATCCCAGGCAGAGGTGTAGCGTGTAGCCATAGCAGCCGGAGCAAGCTCATGCCACGGTGCCCCCCTCCACCCCACATATATATGTAAACACATCCCCATCACTTTCTTCAGCTATAGCCCCTTCACCTTCCTTAGCCCCCAGATCCATCACCATCCTCAGCTCCCAGACGCTCATCTTCCTCTGCCACAGCCCAGTCTTCAGCCTCCATCACCTTCCTCAGCGCTTTGCCTTCCTCAGCCTCCAGCTCCATCACTTTCCTCAGCCCCTAGCTCCATCACCTTCCTCGGCCCCTAGCTCCATCATCTTCCTCAGCTCCCAGCCCATCACCTCCCTCAGCTCCCAGACCCTCACCTTCCTCAGCCACAGCCCCATTCCCAGCCCCATGAAAATAGTCAGCCCTCACCTTCCTCAGACTCCAGCTCTATCACTTTCCCTGCAGTGGCAACCTGAATTATGCCATTGTGGATCCCCTTACTCACATTAGACCTCAGTAGAGACCGTTATACACATTACGCCAGGTAGCCCCATATACACATTAAGCAAGGTAACGCCATATACACATTACACCAGGCAGCCCCATATACACGTTACGCCAGGTAACCCATATACACATTATGCCAGGTAACCCCATATACACCTTACACCAGGTAGCCCCATATACACCTTACACCAGGTAGCCCCATATACACCTTACACCATGTACACTTTACGCCAGGTAGCCCCATATACACTTTACGCCAGGTAGCCCATATACACTTTACACCAGGTATCCCCACATACACTAGCCAGGAGAGAGTGAAAGTGTGTGTGTCACCCTCCCTGCAGCGCCGGGACCTGCCACTCCACTATTCATGGAACCCGACTCTCTGCTGCTTACCCTCACTGCACCTCCAGGACCCATCGCTCTGCTGACCATGCTCCCTGCAACTCTGGGACCCGCCACTCCACTGACCACGCTCCCTGCAGCTTCAGGACCCGCCAGCCCCCTCTGGAGGTTTCGGCGCCTGAAGCTTGCGCTCCGCTGGAACAGCACTCCCTACACCCCTAATCCCAGGAGCAATTGTACTATTTTCCCAGAGTTGGAAAATCACTGGGAAAATGTCCACCATGCCATTTTACCGGAGATCTGCACATGCGCTCTAGACTCTGAGATAGCGCTAGGGTCCCCTAGGGACCCTAGTGCCCAGAGATTCAGAGCTGCTGGCTAGAGAGGAGGGGGCCCAGATGAATCCTGCACATGGGCCTACTCCTCTCTAGAAATGCCCCTGGATCTGCTAACCTGACCTGAATGATCTGGCAAGTGTAAAGGGGGGTAGGAGGGATCAGTGCTTACATTCTAAGCAATCTGGCTAGATTGCTTAGAACTCAAGCACGGATCTCTTTGTCTGTATGCCCACAGCGATAGCAATGCCCGGTCCTGCGCATTGCTATCGCTGGAGCTAGATTGGCCTGCATGCAGGCACAATCTAGCAAGTCACTCATTTCACCGCTGGGTGAAATGAGCTGCCCCCCCGTCCGCCCCCTCACCCAGCACATAATGCGCTGTGCTGAGCGGGGGGAGAGATGTGTTCTGAGCGGTCACTGATAGATCGCTCAGCACACATCTCTCCCCGTGTGTACAGGGCTTAAGGCCCATATAGACGGGCCGATGCGGGAGAGATGTGTGCTGAGCGGTTCGCTCAGCACACATCTCTCCTGCTGCTCAGCACAGCGCGATCTGTGCTGAGCGTGCGGGGGGAGACGGGGGGGCACAACATGCAGCATAAATAATTCAGACAGGCGTCTGGCCGATGGCAGCCCAACCAATGGAACGAAGTGCGCCATCTTCGAAAACCTGTCAACGACAACCCAGATGGCTGTCATCCCCGAGGATTTGGGCAAGTCCACCACAAAATCCATTGAAATGTGGGTCCATGGCTTAGATGGAATAGAGAGTGGATGTAATGGGCCAACAGGAACCCCTCTAGGAGTCTTATTTCGGGCACAGATGTCACATGCCCGAACCCACTGATCCACATCCCTAGCCACCGAGGGCCACCACACCGCCCTAGATAGCAACTCCCGAGTTCTGGCAATACCCGGGTGACCTGCCGACTTCTTGGCATGGAATTCCAGGAACACTCGCTGTCTTAACCTAGGAGGCACAAACAAAAGACCTACCGGAAGGTCTGGAGGAGCCTGCTCCTGTGCTCTAAGAACTAATGACAGGAGGTCCTGGGTAATGCCCACTTTAATACATGATGGGGACACAATGGGCAATGGCTCCTCGGTGGTCTCCTGGATTGGAGCAAAACTCCGCGAGAGCGCATCAGCCTTGATGTTTTTTGACCCAGGGCGATATGTTATCAAAAAATTAAAGCGAGCAAAAAACAAAGCCCATCGTGCCTGCCTGGCATTGAGGCGCTTCGCTGACTCTAAATATGCCAAATTCTTATGGTCGTGAGAATTGAGACCACAAACTTAGCCCCCTCAAGCCAGTGTCTCCACTCCTCGAGTGCATCCTTAATAGCCAACAATTCCCGGTTACCCACGTCATAATTCATCTCGGCAGGCGAAAATTTACTGGAAAAGTAAGCACAGGGATGAAGGCGATTATCAGACACCCCCATCTGAGAGAGCACTGCCCCAATACCCATCTCAGAGGCATCCACCTCCACCACAAAAGGACGCTCTGGATCTGGGTGTCGCAGCACCTTGGCCGAGACAAATGCCCTTTTGAGACGGGCAAAAGCCGCTTTGGCCTCACAAGACCAGTGAGCAACATCCGCCCCTTTCTTAGTGAGTGCCACCAAGGGCGCCACTATAGACGAAAATCCAGTGATAAATCGTCTATAAAAATTCGCAAAGCCCAGAAAACGCTGAAGCGCCTTCAAACTAGTGGGCTGCACCCAATCCAGGACTGCCTGTACCTTGGAACCCTCCATTTGGAAACCTTCTGGGGAGATAATATATCCTAGAAATGCGATTTGCTGAACTTCAAATTCGCACTTCTCCAGCTTCGCCCCAAGCCGGTGGTCTCTGAGTTTCTGGAGGACTAAGCGTACATGCTTCCGATGTTCCTCCAGGGAATGGGAGAAGATTAGGATGTCATCTAAGTATACAACTAAGAATCTATCCAAATATTCCCTGAGCACATCGTTCATGAAGTCCTGGAAGACTGCCGGGGCATTACAGAGCCCAAAAGGCATCACCAAATATTCATAATGCCCTGAGTGGGTATTAAAGGCAGTCTTCCATTCATCCCCCTCTCTTATTCGGATTAGATTGTACGCACCGCGTAGGTCAATCTTAGAAAAAATGGTGGCAGTACGAAGCTGGTCAAACAAGACCGAAATGAGAGGCAGTGGGTATGATTTTTTAATCGTGATACGGTTCAATTCCCTGAAGTCGATGCAGGGTCACAACGGACCGTCCTTTTTACCCACGAAGAAGAACCCCGACCCAACTGGAGACTGTGAAGGTCTGATAAATCCCTTAGCCAAGTTCTCCTGAATGTACTCTGCCATAGCCTGAGTCTCAGGATGTGACAGGGAGTACAACCTGCTCTTGGGAAGCTTAGCATTCGGCAACAAATCAATGGCACAGTCATAGGGGCGATGGGGAGGTAGTACCTCTGCAACTCTTTTGGAGAACACGTCCGCAAAATCTGCATAACATCCTGGCAAACTTAGCTGCGAAAGCCTGACTGGAAGGCTCAAGCAACTCCTGAAACAATCAGTACCCCAACTAAGAATCTCCCCAGAGACCCAGTCAAATTGAGGATTGTGGGCCCTTAACCAGGGTAACCCCAACACCAATGGGGCAAAAGTACAGACAGTCACATAAAAGGACAATTTTTCAGAGTGTGTGGCTCCAATAAACAAAGAAATCTGGCTAGTGCAAGAGGTAATTTTACCCTGGGATAATGGTTCCCCGTTTAACCCACAAATCTCAATTTCCGATGCCAAGGGTACTAAGGGAACAGAATGTTTCAGGGCGAATTGGCGGTCCATAAAAACCCCGTCGACCCCACTGTCCACAAAGGCCACAGTCTTGACAGTTTGACCGAGGATCTTCAAGGTCACCGGAATGATAAAAGTCTTCTTGGGAAATTCTGACTTCTGGCCTGACAGGATATTTCCCATCACCCTCAGGCCCTGAAGTTTTCTGGCTTTTCTGGGCATGATACTACCACATGACCTTTATTCCCACAGTACAAACATAACCCCTGCTGTCTCCTCCGCGTCTTCTCACGCGAGGAGAGGCGGGTAGCCCCAATCTGCATAGGCTCCTCGGAAAATTCCTCAGAGTCTGAGGTTCCCTTGGGAAAGAAGGAAACCTCGGTCTCCCTTTCAAGCCTGCGCTCTCTCAGCCGTCTATCCACCCGAATGGATAACTGCATGAGCTGATCCAAGCTATCAGGCAAGGGATATTGTACCAGTTGGTCTTTTAACTGGTTAGAAAGACCTCTTCGGTACTGGTGTCTCAGGGCTGGGTCATTCCACTGGGTATCATGGGCCAACCTCCGAAACTCCGTACAATAAACCTCAACTGGCCTTCGCCCTTGCTTAAGGATCGAAATCTGAGCCTCGGCTGAGGCGGTCTTGTCAGGGTCATCATACAACATGCCCAGTGCCGTAAAAAAAGCATCAACACTTTTAAGTGACGGACAGTCAGGCTGCAACCCATATGCCCAGACCTGTGGGTCTCCTTGTAGCAAGGAAATCACTATGCCCACCCGCTGAATCTCCGACCCAGAAGACTGAGGCCTAAGCTGGAAATATAGCTTGCAGCTCTCCTTGAAACAAAAGAACTGCGAGCGATCTCCAGAAAAACGATCCGGGAGATTTACTTTCGGCTCTTTAACCCCTGAAGGTACTGCTGCTGCGGGAGCTCCGCCAGCGGCCTGTGAGGTGTGCATTTTAATGGACAAATCATTAAATTGTCGAGTCAGGACCTGCACCTGATCGACCACCTGTTGCAAAGTATTTTGAGGGGTATGCTCCATATTCCCACAAAATTTCAACAGGAGTATTAGGCTGCTGAATATGTTATGCACACCAGTGCCAGCAGGAATGTACTAGTGTCTGAACGGTGTGGGATGCAAAATAAATGAACTCACAGACAGACTGGGGAATATGACATTACATACACAGAAGGTGATAGGGTAACAAAAGAAACACAAAGTGAACAGAGAAGCCCAAAGGCTAAGAAACTGGGTGTCTCCCTAGTATTAGGAATGCTCAGATGGAAAGAAGCGAGATGTAGTGATTTAATACGTAGAGAACCCGAAATGCTGTTGCTAAGGGCAACAGCAAAACCCTAAAGGGTTACCAACGGGTGTGGCAGTAAACTCCTTGGTCAGAGATGGAATAATAGACACAAGGAGAGTCTCCACAATCCTAGTCCTCACTTGCAGTGCACTGGTTCAGTTTACTGCCACTAAACTGACACCTGAACACCTTGCACAGTGAGAAAGGATTTTGGCAGGCAAGTCTGAGAATACAGCCGCAAACTTGCTAGGTTCACAGAGTAGCAAAAGAACCCCAGCAGGTTAAACGACTGACTCCAGTCTTACTGCTAGGTCTGGATTGGCAGAGTGTAATACCAAATCCCAAGGCCTATTTGCAGTAAGCAACAAACAAATACAAAGTTTACATAGTACTAGCTAGCTTTCAGGAACTGACTAACCAACAAAGATTCAGCAGCATCTGCCTAACCTGAGAAGAGGGTTTATATAGCAGGTGCTGTCCACGCCCCACTCAGACCTCACAGACTGTGAGCACAAAAACCAGCACCGGATCCCCTGCCGTGCACAGAGCCTGTAACCACTGCACAGCAAAAGACCCGAACCGGAGTATCAGCTACGCTCAGGTTACTCCGCTAGCACTTGTCTCCCGGTTGCCATGACGACATGGCAGCACAGAGCAGGAGACCCTAACACATACCACCTTCTCCCTGCATTTGCAATGCGATTGCATCTGAGATGACCATCGCGACCGTTCATCTGCAACGACAGGCTGAGTGAGCCTAAGCTTTCTCAGCCTTGCCATCGCAGGGCTGCTTGTGTGTCCAAGGAAACTGCATCTCAAGACGCGGTACTTGGCCTCGCCACTCCCGGAAAAAGGGAGCCACACGCCCCCATTTTCCCAATGTCAGCCGCCCACGTCTCTCCCCGCAAACGCCTCTGCGTTCTCATTCCTGCAGAGAGATCGCAAGACCTGTTTCGACTATTGGGGTAAATGCAGTAAGGATTGCATCAGGGATCTTTACTGAGTCACCCCTTAAGATCCTTTGGACAGCAAATATCAGCAGCAAGTGTGGATGTGCTGATGGTAGCAGCAATGCTACTTTATTCATATAACAGCTATTAGGTAAATTACAGTCATCATTTGTTTCATTGTTACCTAAAACATTTATCTAATTTACTCAGTAGCATTCTATATGCTTATATTAACATAATTAAAGATATACAGACTGTCAATAATATTAACAGTATTAATATTTTATATTTCTCTAACGTCCTAAGTGGATGCTGGGGACTCCGTAAGGACCATGGGGGATAGCGGCTCCGCAGGAGACTGGGCACATCTAAAGAAAGCTTTAGGACTAACTGGTGTGCACTGGCTCCTCCCCCTATGACCCTCCTCCAAGCCTCAGTTAGATTTCTGTGCCCGACGAGAAGGGTGCACACTAGGGGCTCTCCTGAGCTTCTTAGTGAAAGTTTTAGTTTAGGTTTGTTATTTTCAGTGAGACCTGCTGGCAACAGGCTCACTGCATCGAGGGACTAAGGGGAGAAGAAGCGAACTCACCTGCGTGCAGAGTGGATTGGGCTTCTTGGCTACTGGACATTAGCTCCAGAGGGACGATCACAGGTTCAGCCTGGATGGGTCCCGGAGCCGCGCCGCCGGCCCCCTTACAGAGCCAGAAGAGCGAAGAGGTCCGGAGAAAGCGGCGGCAGAAGACGTTCCTGTCTTCAAATAAGGTAGCGCACAGCACTGCAGCTGTGCGCCATTGCTCTCAGCACACTTCACACTCCGGTCACTGAGGGTGCAGGGCGCTGGGGGGGGGCGCCCTGAGACGCAATAAAACAGAAATACCTTACATGGCAAAAAATGCATCACATATAGCTCCTGGGCTATATGGATGCATTTAACCCCTGCCAGAATATACAAAAAACCGGGAGATAAGGCCGCCGAAAAGGGGGCGGAGCCTATCTCCTCAGCACACTGGCGCCATTTTCCCTCACAGCTCAGTTGGAGGGAAGCTCCCTGACTCTTCCCTGCACTACAGAAAGGGTTAAAAAAAAGAGAGGGGGGCACTATTTAGGCGCAGTATTAAAACATACAGCAGCTATAAGGGGAAAAACACTTATATAAGGTTATCCCTGTATATATATAGCGCTCTGGTGTGTGCTGGCATACTCTCCCTCTGTCTCCCCAAAGGGCTAGTGGGGTCCTGTCCTCTATCAGAGCATTCCCTGTGTGTGTGCTGTGTGTCGGTACGTTTGTGTCGACATGTATGAGGAGAAAAATGATGTGGAGACGGAGCAGAGTGTCTGTAACAGTGATGTCACCCCCTAGGGGGTCGACACCTGAGTGGATGTACTGTTGAAAATTACGTGACAGTGTCAGCTCTATATAAAAAAACAGTGGTTGACATGAGACAGCCGGCTACTCAGCTTGTGCCTGTCCAGACGTCTCATTGGCCGTCAGGGGCTCTAAAGCGGCCGTTACCTCAGATGGCAGATACAGACGCCGACACGGATACTGACTCCTGTGTCGACGGTGAAGAGACAACCGTGATTTCCAGTAGGGCCACACGTTACATGATTGAGACAATGGCAAATGTTTTTATACATTTTTGATAATACGAGTACCACCAAAAAGGGGTATTATGTTCGGTGAGGGAAAAACTACCTGTAGTTTTCCTGAATCTGAGAAATAAAATGAGGTGTGTGATGATGCATGGGTTTCCCCCCGATAACAATTGATAATTTCTTAAAAAGTATTGGCTGCAAACCCTTTCCCGCCAGAGGTTAGGGTGCGTTGGGAAACACCCCCTAGGGGGGATAAGGCGCTCACACGCTTGTAAGAACAAGGGCTCTACCCTCTCATGAGATGGCCGCCCTTAAGGATCCTGCTGATAGAAAGCAGGAGGGTATCCAAAAAGGTATTTACACACATACTGGTGTTATACTGCGACCAGCTATCGCCTCAGCCTGGAGGTGCAGTGCTGGGTGGGCATGGTCGGATTCCCTGACTGGAAATATTAGGATAGTATATTATTGCCTATAGAGCATTTAAAAGATGCATTTCTATATATGCATGATGCACAGCGGAATAATTGCCGACTGGCATCAAGTATAAGTGCGTTGTCCAATTCTACCAGTAAAATGGTCAGGTGATGCGGATTCCAAACGGCATTTGGAAGTATTGCCTTTGAAAGGGGACATTTGGGGTCGGTCTTTTAGACCTGGTAGCCACGGCAACAGCTGGGAAATCCACGTTTGTACCCCAGGTCGCCTCTCAAAATAAGACGCCGTATTATCAGGCGCAGTCCTTTGTTGGCAAGCGGACAAAAGGTTCCTCTTTTTTCTGCTCGTGACAGAGGGAGAGGAAAAAGGCTGCAGAGATCAGCCAGTTCCCAGGAACAGAAACCCTTTCCCGCCTCTGCCAAGCCCTCAGTATGACGCTAGGGCTTTACAAGCTCAGGCACGGTGGGGGCCCGTTCTCAATGAATTTCAGTGCGCAGTGGGCTCACTCGCAAGTAGACCCCTGGATCCTTCAGGTAATATCTCAGGGGTACATATTGGAATTCGAGACGTCTCCCCCTCGCCGTTTCCAAAAGTCGGCTTTACCGACGTCTCCCTCTGACAGGGAGGCAGTTTTGGAAGCCATTCACAAGCTGTATTCCCAGCAGGTGATAATCAAGGTACCCCTCCTGCAACAGGGAACGGGGTATTATTCCACACTATTGTGGTACCGAAGCCAGACGGCTCGGTGAGACCGATTCTAAATCTAAAATCTAAAATCTTTGAACACTTACATACAGAGGTTCAAATTCAAGATTGAGTCACTCAGAGCAGTGATTGCGAACCTGGAAGAAGGGGACTACATGATGTCTCGGGACATCCAGGATGCTTACCTTCATGTCAAAATTTACCCTTCTCACCAAGGGTACCCCAGGTTATGGTACAGAACTGTCACTATCAGTTCAGACGCTGCCGTAGGGATGGTCCACGGCACCCCGGGTCTTTACCAAGGTAATGGCCGAAATGATATCCCTTCGAAGGAAGGGAATTTTAGTTATCCCTTACTTGGACGATTCCCTGATAAGGGTAAGATCCAGGGAACAGTTGGAGGTCGGTGTAGCACTATCTCAGGTAGTGTTGCGGCAGCACGATTGGATTCTCAATATTCCAAAATCGCAGCTGGTTCCGACGACTTGTCTTCTGTTTCCTAGGGATGATCCTGGACACAGTCCAGAAAAAAGGTGTTTCTCCCGGAAGAGAAAGCCAGGGAGTTATCCGAGCTAATCAGGAACCTCCTAAAACCGAACCAAGTCTCAGTGCATCAATGCACAAGGGTTCTGGGTAAAAATGGTGGCTTCCTACGAAGCAATCCCATTTGTTAGATTCCACGCAAGAACTTTCCAGTGGAACCTACTGGACAAATGGTCCGGGTCGCATTTTCAGATGCATCAGCGGATAACCCTGTCACCAAGGACAAGGGTATCCATCCTGTTGTGGTTGCAGAGTGCTCATCTTCTAGAGGGCCGCAGATTCGGCATTCAGGACTGGGTCCTGGTGACCACGGATGCCAGCCTGCGAGGCTGGGGAGCAGTCACACAGGGAAGGAATATCCAGGGCTTAGGGTCAAGCCTGGATACATCACTTCACATAACTATCCTGAAGCTAAGGGCCATTTACAATGCTCTAAGCTTAGCAAGACCTCTGCTTCAAGGTCAGCCGGTGTTGATCCAGTCGGACAACATCATGGCAGTCACCCACGTAAACAGACAGGGTGGCACGAGAAGCAGGAGGGCAATGGCAGAAGCTGCAGGGATTCTTCGCTGGGCGGAAAATCATGTGATAGCACTGTCAACAGTATTCATTCCGGGAGTGGACAACTGGGAAGCAGACTTCCTAAGCACGACCTCCACCCGGGAGAGTGGGGACTTCACCCAGAAGTCGTCCACATGATTAAAAACTCGACAGATATTGCGCCAGGTCAAGAGACCCTCAGGCAATAGTTGTAGACGCTCTGGTAACACCGTGGGTGTACCAGTCAGTGTATGTGTTCCCTCCTCTGCCTCTCATACCCAAGGTACTGAGATTGATAAGATGGAGAGGAGAAAGCACTATATTCGTGGCTCCGGATTGGCCAAGAAGGACTTGGTAACCGGAACTTCAAGAGATGCTCACGGAAGATCCGTGGCCTCTACCTCTAAGAAGGGACCTGCTCCAGCAAGGACCCTGTCTGTTCCAAGACTTACCGCGGCTGCGTTTGACGGCATGCCGGTTGAACACCGGATCCTGAAGGAAAAAAGGCATTCCGGATGAAGTCATCCATATCCTGATCTAAAGCCAGGAAGGATGTAACCGCAAACACATTATCACCGCAATTGGCGAAAATATGTTGCGTAGTGCGAGGCCAGTAAGGCCCGACGGAGGAAATTCAACTGGGTCGATTCCTACATTTCCTGCAAACAGGAGTGTCTATGGGCCTGAAATTGGGGTCCATTAAGGTTCAGATTTCGGCCCTGTCAATTTTCTTCCAAAAAAGAACTAGCTTCAGTCCCTGAAGTTTAGACGTTTGTAAAAGGGGTACTGCATATACAGCCTCCTTTTGTGCCTCCAGTGGCAATTTGGGATCTCAATGTAGTTTGGGTTCCAAAAGTCACATTGGTTTGCACCACTAAAATCTGTGGAGTTAAAATATCTCACATGGAAAGTGGTCATGCTGTTGGCCCTGGCCTGGGCCAGGCGCGTGTCAGAATTGGCGGCTTTATCCTGTAAAAGCCCTTATCTGATTTTCCATTCGAACAGGGCGGAATTGAGGACTCGTCCTCAGTTTCTCCCTAAGGTGGTTCCAGCGTTTTCACCTGAACCAACCTATTGTGGTGCCTGCGGCTACTAGGGACTTGGAGGAATCCAAGTTGCTGGATGTTGTCAGGGCCCTGAAAATAATTCCAGGACGGCTGGAGTCAGGAAATCTGACTCGCTGTTTATCCTGTATGCACCCAACAAGCTGGGTGCTCCTGCTTCTAAGCAGACTATTGCTCGTTGGATTTGTAGTACAATTCAGCTTGCACATTCTGTGGCAGGCCTGCCACAGCTAAAATCTGTAAAAGCCCGTTCCACAAGGAAAGTGGGCTCATCTTGGGCGGCTGCCCGAGGGGTCTCGGCTTTACAACTTTGCCGAGCAGCTACTTGGTCAGGGGCAAACACGTTTGCTAAATTCTACAAATTTGATACCCTGGCTGAGGAGGACCTGGAGTTCTCTCATTCGGTGCTGCAGAGTCATCCGCACTCTCCCGCCCGTTTGGGAGCTTTGGTATAATCCCCATGGTCCTTACGGAGTCCCCAGCATCCACTTAGGACGTTAGAGAAAATAAGAATTTACTTACCGATAATTCTATTTCTCATAGTCCGTAGTGGATGCTGGGCGCCCATCCCAAGTGCGGATTGTCTGCAATACTTGTACATAGTTATTGTTACAAAAATCGGGTTATTATTGTTGGGAGCCATCTTTTCAGAGGCTCCTCTGTTATCATACTGTTAACTGGGTGCAGATCACAAGTTATACGGTGTGATTGGTGTGGCTGGTATGAGTCTTACCCGGGATTCAAAATCCTTCCTTATTGTGTACGCTCGTCCGGGCACAGTATCCTAACTGAGGCTTGGAGGAGGGTCATAGGGGGAGGAGCCAGTGCACACCAGTTAGTCCTAAAGCTTTCTTTAGATGTGCCCAGTCTCCTGCGGAGCCGCTATCCCCCATGGTCCTTACGGAGTCCCCAGCATCCACTACGGACTATGAGAAATAGAATTATCGGTAAGTAAATTCTTATTATCACAGTTACAAAAAGGCATCGATATTTTAAAAGCAGACTCAGCAGAGTGAAATGTAACAGTCATATTTCCATATTCATTGTTCTATCTTGTCAATTTGTGATATATATATATATATAGCTATATATGTATATATATATATATAGCTATATATATATATATATATATAGTCCATGAAGACAGCCCGGCACTCCGTTGTCCCCAAAGGGGTATCGCTCCGGTGCCCTCCTAGGGGTATTGTAGCCCCAATATGTAGGATGGAGGGGGACGGCAGCACTCAGAGTCTTTCACAACCAGGTAAATCAAAGCAGAAAGTGCATTTAATGGTCAACGTTTCGGGGGACGGACCCCCTTCCTCAGGACACTGCAAACTTGTGACAATACTAAGAAAAACAACTTAAATACCTTACCTATTCCGGGTGCCTGCGTCTGCATCCACGTCCGCGCCGTGCAGTGTGTGGAGCCCGCACTTCCGGCAGCGTGTGGCATGCGGCGTCCGGAAGTCGCGTCATCCTGCTACACGGACCCGCTGGTGACGTGGCTGCAGACAGAGTAAAGCCGGTTACCATGGAGACGCGACGCAGCATAGCACCGCTGCGCCGCCTCACGTGACACATGAAACATAGAAAAACATAATTCAAGTGCTTGCATGAATAAATAAAGATAAAAAAACAAGTGTTCTATAAAAAGATAAAACGGTCAGAGATTGTGTAAACAGTGAATATGGATGAATGATGCATGAATGCAAAGGTTAACAATTGACATCAGCCCTAAATAACCACTGGTGGAACAAACATGACCCTATCCAACAAAGAACTAATTGAAAAACTTGTATACATCAAATCAATTAAACTGGACATCATTAAGTATACAAGGAGTGTGATCCCTACTTAACCCCTGTGTTGCTAGCTGCCTAGACCTACAACAAAAACCTAATCTCACTCAGATCAGGGCAGAGTATTACTTAACGCTTATTCTAACTATGCGCTTTTTTTAAAAAAAATGCGCTTTATAGAGGAAATATAAGGTTTACTTGTGAAAAAAGTTGTAGGCCAACTATTGAAAAGAATACTGGAGAGAAAACGAAAATGGTCAGTGGCTGGTGCCAGGCCCACCTACAGAAAACACTGTAAATTCAGTTGTTCATTTAGGCCTCTGGGGTGGATGGTATCTAATTTAAAAATCCACCGGGCTTCCAATTGAAGTAATTGGGCTGCTCTGTCCCCGCCACGGGGGGAAGCCGGGATGTGGTCCACAATTTTATACCTGATGGCTGCCAGACTGTGCCGCATCTGGGTGAAATGGCGAGCGACCGGTTGGTCGCTTTTGCCGGTGTTGAGGGCGGCCCTGATGGCAGACCTGTGATGGGCCATTCGTTCCTTGAAAAGGTATTGTGTCTTGCCTACATAATATAGGCTGCATGGACAGATCAGTACATATATTACAAATGAGGAACTACAGGTCAAAGGCCATAGGATGTTAATTTTTCTCCCTGTATGCGGGTGTAGAATGAAGTCACCCGTCAACATGTAGCTGCATGTAGTGAAGCCTAAACATTTGAAACAGCCTGGCTTGCGGCTCAAAAAGTGTGAGGCTGTCGTGGCTGTTTTAAAGCCGGTGACATCATTTTTGACCACTAGGTCCTTGATGTTGGCGCTGCGTGTGTAGCAAGGCATTATTTTGGTATGTTTAAGGGACGATAAACCAGGGTCTGAACTAATGATTGGCCACATTTGTTTGATGCGCTTATTGGTCCTAGAGCTGGTAGTATTAAACTCGTTGACCCAGGTTATTTTATCGCTTTTTACTTTAGGGCTTTCACCTCTCAATGCCTCACTTCTGCTTAGGGCCATGACCTTTTTACGTGCGTGTTTCAAAATGTCATTGGGATAACCCCTCTGGCGAAATTTTTCAGACATAGAGTCTAACTGTTTTTCGAGGTCGTCAGGTTCGCTAGTAATTCTGCGAGCCCTGAGAAACTGTGAATACGGCAGACCCCTCACCAAGGGTCTTGGATGGAAACTGTCATACCGTAACAGGGTGTTACGATCTGTAGGCTTACTGTAAAGTGTAGTAAGAATCTTACCATCATGCAACATAATTTTGATATCCAAAAAACAAATTTCATTGGCATGTGAATTAAGGGTAAACTTAACCGGACTAGCTGACCCATTGTGTTCCTCAATTAAGGTGCATAATATTTGGGGTTCGTGTGTCCAAAACAAAAGTAAATCATCTATATACCGAACATATAATGAAATATGGTTAGAGATGGACACATTTTCAAAGAACAAATTACGTTCTATCTCCCACATATATGCATTAGCCAGCGATGGAGCCACCGCCGACCCCATGGCACATCCTTTCTTCTGGATAAAAAACCGGCCGTTAAACAAAAAATAATTATGTGTTAACGTAAACTCCAATAATGTGATGAATAGATCTATGTCTGGCCCGGTGTATAATGGATTATTGATAATAAGATGTCTTACTGCAGATAAACCCGCTTGGTGCGGAATACATGTGTATAAGCTAGTTACGTCCAGAGTATTAAGTGTGGTATGGTTATCAACAGGCCCAAAATTAACCAACTTCCTCAGTAGAGTGTTGGAATCCTTCAAGTGAGTAAAAGTGGCCTGAATGCAAGGCTGTAGATACACTTCCAGGTAAATGGCTAGTGCCTCACACAGTGATCCCCTGGCGGATATGATGGGCTGGCCAGGGGGGTGCTGGGCCGGATAAGTTTAAATGGAAGATAGAGACGTTCAGATTCAATAGATCACTCAAGCTCCGTGAACACTTTGACAAATCCACCACACATCCAGTCAAACCAAGCTCACAACTGCAGATTAGGAGACTAGGCACTGCCTCCAAATTTGACCCCGTATCCACCAATTCATCCATCAAAACTTTCACGCGCATGATGGACAGTCTACAGGATGCTCCCGCCCCCCGGGCCAACAAAAATCTCACAAGAGAAGAACAGCAGGCCCTCAAGTCCTTACATGAGAGGCAGGACATAATCGTGAGAGGAGCAGACAAGGGTGGTGGTATTGTCGTTATGGACACGGACTTCTATATTGCAGAATGTGACCGTTTACTGGCTGACCGACACATACAGTGAACTGCCAGCAGACCCTACCAAGGAATTTAAATCTGAGCTTGATGACATTTTAACATAGCTTTGACTGAAGGGCTTATTACACAAGAAATACATAACAAGTTGTGTTGTAGGTTCCCTGTCACCCCTATATTTTATGCCATTCCCAAATTGCATAAAGATGCCCAGCACCCCCCTGGCCGGCCCATCATATCCACCAGGGGATCACTGTGTGAGGCACTAGCCATTTACCTGGATGTGTATCTACAGCCTTGCATTCAGGCCACTTTTACTCACTTGAAGGATTCCAACACTCTACTGAGGAAGTTGGTTAATTTTGGGCCTGTTGATAACCATACCACACTTAATACTCTGGACGTAACTAGCTTATACACATGTATTCCGCACCAAGCGGGTTTATCTGCAGTAAGATATCTTATTATCAATAATCCATTATACACCGGGCCAGACATAGATCTATTCATCACATTATTGGAGTTTACGTTAACACATAATTATTTTTTGTTTAACGGGCGGTTTTTTATCCAGAAGAAAGGATGTGCCATGGGGTCGGCGGTGGCTCCATCGCTGGCTAATGCATATATGTGGGAGATAGAACGTAATTTGTTCTTTGAAAATGTGTCCATCTCTAACCATATTTCATTATATGTTCGGTATATAGATGATTTACTTTTGTTTTGGACACACGAACCCCAAATATTATGCACCTTAATTGAGGAACACAATGGGTCAGCTAGTCCGGTTAAGTTTACCCTTAATTCACATGCCAATGAAATTTGTTTTTTGGATATCAAAATTATGTTGCATGATGGTAAGATTCTTACTACACTTTACAGTAAGCCTACAGATCGTAACACCCTGTTACGGTATGACAGTTTCCATCCAAGACCCTTGGTGAGGGGTCTGCCGTATTCACAGTTTCTCAGGGCTCGCAGAATTACTAGCGAACCTGACGACCTCGAAAAACAGTTAGGGGTATATGCAATTGCGGTCGAATTCCCGAAATTGTCGAATTTCGGGTCATTTTCGACCAAAAAAAAAATTTGCCTATGCAATTCAGTGCTTTCCGACCAAAAAACGGACTTTCAAAATTCGACTTTTTGAAATTCGAATTTTTGCAAATTCGACTTTTTTGCAATGATACAAGTGCTGCAATTCGACCAAAGCATATTCAATTCAAGTTTGGAAATTCGACAACAGTGCTTTTAGACAGTAAATTCGTCATTTTCAATCCGCCACACTTTGGAGGGTGAAAACAAATAAAAAAAATTTAAACATGTTTTTTTTTTTGTGTTTTTTTTTTTGGGAATAGCAGATCTATTTATATTAGAAGGGATTAGGTACTTTTTTTTTTTTTTTTTTGGAGGCACAAATATTATTTATATATTTTTTAAAATATTATTATTATTATTTTTTTTTTTTAATGCTGGAACGGTAAAATCATAAAAAAAAATGGCGTGGGGTCCCCCTTCCAAAGCATAACCAGCCTCGGGCTCTTCGAGCTGGTCCTGGTTCTAAAAATGCGGGGGGAAAATTGACAGGGGATCCCCCGTATTTTTAAAACCAGCACCGGGCTCTGCGCCTGGTGCTGGTGCCAAAAATACGGGGGACAAAAAGAGTAGGGGTCCCCCGTATTTTTAACACCAGCATCGGGCTCCACTAGCTGGACAGATAATGCCACAGCCGGGGGTCACTTTTATGCCGTGCCCTGCAGCCGTGGCATCAAATATCCAACTAGTCACCCCTGGCCGGGGTACCCTGGGGGAGTGGGGACCCCTTCAATCAAGGGGTCCCCCCCCCAGCCACCCAAGGGCCAGGGGTGAAGCCCGAGGCTGTCCCCCCCCATCCAATGGGCTGCGGATGGGGGGGCTGATAGCCTTTTGTGATAATAAAAAGATATTGTTTTTTCCAGTAGTACTACAAGTCCCAGCAAGCCTCCCCCGCAAGCTGGTACTTGGAGAACCACAAGTACCAGCATGCGGGAGAAAAACGGGCCCGCTGGTACCTGTAGTACTACTGGGAAAAAAATACCCAAATAAAAACAGGACACACACACCGTCGACAGTAAAACTTTATTTCATACGTCGACACACACATACTTACCTATGTTCACACGCCGACATCGGTCCTCTTCTCCATGTAGAATCCACGGATACCTGAAAAGAAAAGTTCAATATACTCACCTCAGCCATGGTCCAGAGATAAATCCACGTACTTGGCAAAAAAAGAAAACGCAAATACCCGACCACCGGACTGAAAGGGGTCCCATGCTGACACATGGGACACCTTTCCACGAATGAGACCTGTCAGTGACAGCTGTCACAGAAAGGTCTCTAAGCCAATCAGGAAGCGCAACTTCGTTGCGCTCACCTGATTGGCTGTGCGCTGTCTGAACTCAGACAGGGCATCGCACAGCCCCGTCCATTATATTCAATGGTGGGAACTTAGCGGCTAGCGGTGAGGTCACCCGCCGGTCAGCGGCTGACCGGCGGGTGACCCCACCGCTACCCGCAAAGTTCCCACCATTGAAAGTAATGGAGCGGCTTTGCGATGCGCTGTCACAGTACAGAAAGCGCACAGCCAATCAGGTGAGCGCCACGGAAGTAGCGCTTCCTGATTGGCTGAAGGGACTTCAGTGACAGGAGTCACGTGATGTCCCGGCATTCGGGAGAAAGGGGTCTGATGTGAAAGCATTGGACCCCTTTCAGTCCGGTATGGAGCGGGTATTTGCGTTTTTTTTTTTTTTAGCAAGTACGTGGATTTATCTCTCTGGACGTGGATTTATCTCTGGACGCTGGAAGGTGAGTATAATTTTTTCACAGGTACCCTCGGATCTTCGGAGACCGTGGCAGTCGGCGTGTCAACATAGGTAAGTATGTGTGTGTCGGTAGTGTGTAATAAAGTTTTACTATCAAGGTGTCTGTGTCCTGTTTTTATTTGGGTATTTTTTTCCCAGTAGTACTACAGGTACCAGCGGGCCCGTTTTTCTCCCGCATGCTGGTACTTGTGGTTCTCCAAGTACCAGCTTGCGGGGGAGGCTTGCTGGGACTTGTAGTACTACTGGAAAAAACAATATCTTTTTATTATCACAAAAGGCTATCAGCCCCCCCATCCGCAGCCCATTGGATGGGGGGGGACAGCCTCGGGCTTCACCCCTGGCCCTTGGGTGGCTGGGGGGGGGGGGACCCCTTGATTGAAGGGGTCCCCACTCCCCCAGGGTACCCCGGCCAGGGGTGACTAGTTGGATATTTGATGCCACGGCCGCAGGGCACGGCATAAAAGTGACCCCCGGCTGTGGCATTATCTGTCCAGCTAGTGGAGCCCGATGCTGGTGTTAAAAATACGGGGGACCCCTACTCTTTTTGTCCCCCGTATTTTTGGCACCAGCACCAGGCGCAGAGCCCGGTGCTGGTTTTAAAAATACGGGGGATCCCTGGCCAATTTTTCCCCGGATTTTTAGAACCAGGACCAGCTCGATGAGCCCGAGGCTGGTTATGCTTTGGAGGGGGGACCCCACGCCATTTTTTTTTCGGGTTTTTCCCGTTTTTTACCGTTTTTTTAAAATCGCGGCAAAATCCGCCAAATCGGCCGATTTTCGCCCGCGATTCTGGCGAATCCGTTTTTCATTGAATATGGTGAATTCCGGCAGGCACCTGCCGGAATTCACCTGGCGAATTGAGTCGGAAAAAAAAACGGCGAAAAATTGCCGCGATTCGCCGTGAATTGCATATACCCCAGACTCTATGTCTGAAAAATTTCGCCAGAGGGGTTATCCCAATGACATTTTGAAACACGCACGTAAAAAGGTCATGGCCCTAAGCAGAAGTGAGGCATTGAGAGGTGAAAGCCCTAAAGTAAAAAGCGATAAAATAACCTGGGTCAACGAGTTTAATACTACCAGCTCTAGGACCAATAAGCGCATCAAACAAATGTGGCCAATCATTAGTTCAGACCCTGGTTTATCGTCCCTTAAACATACCAAAATAATGCCTTGCTACACACGCAGCGCCAACATCAAGGACCTAGTGGTCAAAAATGATGTCACCGGCTTTAAAACAGCCACGACAGCCTCACACTTTTTGAGCCGCAAGCTAGGCTGTTTCAAATGTTTAGGCTGCACTACATGCAGCTACATGTTGACGGGTGACTTCATTCTACACCCGCATACAGGGAGAAAAATTAACATCCTATGGCCTTTGACCTGTAGTTCCTCATTTGTAATATATGTACTGATCTGTCCATGCAGCCTATATTATGTAGGCAAGACACAATGCCTTTTCAAGGAACGAATGGCCCAGCACAGGTCTGCCATCAGGGCCGCCCTCAACACCGGCAAAAGCGACCAACCGGTCGCTCGCCATTTCACCCAGATGCGGCACAGTCTGGCAGCCATCAGGTATAAAATTGTGGACCACATCCCGGCTTCCCCCCGTGGCGGGGACAGAGCAGCCCAATTACTTCAATTGGAAGCCCGGTGGATTTTTAAATTAGATACCATCCACCCCAGAGGCCTAAATGAACAACTGAATTTACAGTGTTTTCTGTAGGTGGGCCTGGCACCAGCCACTGACCATTTTCGTTTTCTCTCCAGTATTCTTTTCAATAGTTGGCCTACAACTTTTTTCACAAGTAAACCTTATATGTCCTCTATAAAGCGCATTTTTTTTAAAAAAGCACATAGTTAGAATAAGCGTTAAGTAATACTCTGCCCTGGTCTGAGTGAGATTAGGTTTTTGTTTTAGGTCTAGGCAGCTAGCAACACAGGGGTTAAGTAGGGATCACACTCCTTGTATACTTAATGATGTCCAGTTTAATTGATTTGATGTATACAAGTTTTTCAATTAGTTCTTTGTTGGATAGGATCATGTTTGTTCCACCAGTGGTTATTTAGGGCTGATGTCAATTGTTAACCTTTGCATTCATGCATCATTCATCCATATTCACTGTTTACACGATCTCTGACCGTTTTATCATTTTATAGAACACTTGTTTTTTTATCTTTATTTATTCATGCAAGCACTTGAATTATGTTTTTCTATGTTTCATGTGTCACGTGAGGCGGCGCAGCGGTGCTATGCTGCGTCGCGTCTCCATGGTAACCGGCTTTCCTCTGTCTGCAGCCACGTCACCAGCGGGTCCGTGTAGCGGGATGACGCGACTTCCGGGCGCCGCATGCCACACGCTGCCGGAAGTGCGGGCTCCACACACTGGACGGCGCGGACGTGGATGCAGACGCAGGCACCCGGGATAGGTAAGGTATTTAAGTTGTTTTTCTTAGTATTGTCACTAGTTTGCAGTGTCCTGAGGAAGGGGGTCCGTCCCCCGAAACGTTGACCATTAAATGCACTTTCTGCTTTGATTTACCTGGTTGTGAAAGACTCTGAGTGCCGCCGTCCCCCTCCATCCTATATATATATATATATATATATATATATATATATATATATATAATGTAGGGAAAGAAAGACTGTTTGTAGTAACAGATGGAACTAATACCCCTTTTACAGCAACCAGCATATAACACGGGTTATTGCACATGAACGCAGTGCCGTAACTAGACATTTTAGCGCTGTGTGCAAGAAACAGCATCGGCGCCCCCCCCCCCCCCCCATATTTAAAACAGGGCCAGTGCGCATCGTAGGCGTGTGCCAAAACTATAGGAGTATGACATCTAGGGGAAGGGATGTGACCACAAAATAATACCAATTCATATTACGCTGCACAGTAGTCTCCATTACTCAAATTACACTGCACAGTAGCGCCACTTACACACTTTACACCAGGTAGAGCCCCTATCACACATTACACCAGGTAGGGAAATATAAAATAACAATAACATTCTTGTTTTAAACATCACTCACCACCCAAAGCTCTGTGACTGAGGGCAGGAGGGGAAAAGGTCACCGGAGGTCTGACTCTGGACTCGCTGGCCTCCGCCTCAACCTCCCTGTCATCATGTCTCTCCCTAGAGACACTGCAGGGGGGGGGGGGGGGGGGGAGCAGCAGATCCAGGGGAAAGGTGGGGCTGTTATACAGAGGGAGCAAGAAGGAATGAGAGAGTGTTATACAGAGGGAGAGACAAGGAAGAGAGTGTTATATGGAGGGAGCATGGAAGAAGGAGAGAGTGTTATACAGAGGGAGGAGGAAGAAGAGAGTGTTATACAGAGGGAGGAGGAAGAAGAGAGTGTTATACAGAGGGAGAGACAAGGAAGGAGAGAGTGTTATACGGAGTGAGCGCGGAGGAAGGAGAGAGTGATATACAGTGGGAGAGACAAAAAAGAGAGTGTTGCACGGAGGAAGGAGAGAGTGTTATACAGAGGGAGAGAGGAGGAAGAAGAGGGCGTCATACAGAGAAGGAGATGAGGAAGGAGACAGTGTTATACAGAGGGAGAGAGGAGGAAGGACAGTGTTATACAGAGGGAGAGAAGAGGAAGGAGAGTGGTATACAGAGGGAGAGAAGAGGAAGGATAGAGTGTTATACAGAGGGAGAGAAGAGGATGAAGAGAGTGTTATACAGTGGGAGAGAAGAGGAAGAAGAGGGTGTTCTAAAGAGGGAGAGAAGACGAAGGAGAGTGTTATACAGAGGGAGAGATGAGGAAGAGAGTGTTATACGGAGGGAGCGCGGAGGAAGGATAGAGTGTTATACGGAGGGAGCGCGGAGGAAGGAGAGGGTATTATACAGAGGGAGAGAGGAGGAAGAAGAGGGTGTTATACAGAGGGAGAGAAGTGAGAGTGTGTTATACGGAGGGAGCGCGGAGGAAGGAGATAGTGTTATACAGAGGGAGAGAGGAGGAAGAAGAGAGTGTTATACAGCGTTAGATAAGAGGAAGGAGAGAGTGTTATACAGATGGAGCAAGGAGGAAAGAGAGGGTGTCATACAGAGGTAGAGAGGAGGAAGAAGAGGGTGTTATACAGAGGGAGAGATGAGGAAGGAGAGAGTGTTATACGAAGGGAGCGTGGAGGAAGGAGAGAGTGTTATACAGAGGGAGAGATAAGGTAGGGGAGAGTTACACAGGGGGAGAGATAAGATGAGATAAGATAGGGGGGAGAGTTACAAAGGGGGAGAGATAAGGTAGGGGGGAGAGTTACACAGGGGGAGAGATAAGGTAGGGGAGAGTTACACAGAGGGAGAGATAAGGTAGGGGGAGATTTACACAGGGGGAAAGATAAAGTAGGGGGAGAGTTACACAGGGGGAGAGATAAGGTAGGGGGAGCATTACACAGGTGGAGAGATAGGGTAGGGGTGAGAGTTGCACAAGGGGAGATATAAGGCAGGGGAGAATTACACAGGGGGAGAGATAAGGTAGGGGAGAGAGTTACACAGGGGGAGAGATAAGGTAGGGGGGAGTTACACAGGGGGAGAGAAAAGGTAGGGGGAGCGTTACACAGGGGGAGAGATAAGGTAGGGGTGAGAGTTGCACAAGGGGAGAGATAAGGCATGGGAGAGTTACACAAGGAGAGAGATAAGGTAGGGGTAGTGTTACACAGGGGGAGAGATAAAGTAGGGAGAGAGATAAGGTAGGGGAGAGATAAGGTAGGGGTGAGAGGTGCACAAGGGGAGAGATAAGGTAGGGGAGAGTTACACAGGGAGAGAGATAAGGTAGGGGGAGAGTTACACAAGGGGAGAAATAAGGTAGGGGGAGAGTTATACACAGGGAGAGATAAGGTAGGGGGAGAGATAAGATGCAGAGAGTTTTATACAGAAGGAGAGATAAGAAAGATAAGAGAGAGGGGAGAGTGTAATACAGAGGTAGAGATGAAGGAGAGAGCAGGAAGAGAGTGACAGACTTACACATTTCCGTCACGGTAGATGCTAGAATCAAGTGGGCTAAGGGACCTTTTCCGTAAGGGGGAGGAGTTACGACGCAAGGGGGAGGAGCTATGCCAGCGGGATAGTTCCTCTACTATCCACGCCACCAACTATTACCTTTAGTAATTAGGTGGTGAGCGAAGCGAGCCACCGTGCCCGAAGCGTGGCGAGCGAAGCGAGCCCGCGAGGGTACTTTTCGGGTACCCTGTTCGCCCGTAGCTCCTCCCCCTGATGACGTAGCTCCTCCCCTCAATACGTCACAAGGTCCCTTCAGCCCCTCCGATATAGAACCAACCTTCCTGTCACCTCTGCTCCTCCGGAATGTGTGGGCCTTCTGTCTCTAACGTCTGCCTGAGCTTGGCTCCGCCCCCTGACAGCCTGAGAGCTCGGTCAGCTCCCAGCAGCAAGGGCTGGCTTCTCAGTCTCCTCTCCTGCAGTGCTGCACTGTCGGGCCGGCAACAGTAAGAGCGCGGGGGCAGCATCACACGCCGCACCCACTCTGGCTGAGTGATGAAAGGAAATAAACTACAGCTACCAGCAGCCCTTGCTGCCAGGAGCTTCCTGCAGTAAGGGCTGCTGGGAGCTGTAGTTTATTTCCTGTTTCTTCACAAGTACGGAGCTGTAGTGCGGGGGGCGCCTCCTCGGTACTGTCAGATTAATTCTTATTCAGCGGCCGTGCGGGTGGTGCTGCCAATGGTGCGCCTACAGTGCATATGCGCTGTGGGCAAGGCACCATTGGCACACACCTAGTTACAGCCCTGCATGAACGTGCATAACCCATGTTGCTGGTTGGTGTAAAAGAGCCGAGTTGGAATAATCCGGGTCGAGTGACCCGGTATTCCAACTCGGGTAGCTTGCACGGTTGAACCCTTGTTCAACCCGGCAAGCTGTGCTGTGTAAACAGAAGTTGGGTCGATGCGACCTGGCTCCCATTCACATTGCATGGAAGGGCTGCGCTGGGAGATCATGTGATCTCCCAGTGCCACCCCCGCCACGTCATCGGCAACGTCACCACCCGGCAATATGCTGGGGTTGGTGATTGCAGCAGGAAAGGGGGCTTTTCTAGGTGTAAAAGGGGTATTAATGATGTACCTTCCCCAGCATCTTCACAATGATTAAATACAACTTAATTAAATGGTTTCCTACATTCATTTTCCCACTGAATGTGCTCTTGCTTGCAAACACTGATAACAAGTGATAGCGATGTGGTGTCTGACTGTCTGGCTGCATCAGTCCATCAAGGATAGATAATAATAGAGACTAAATGATAACAGGTAGGATAAGTAATCACTAAGCCTGAAGCACAAGCAAACTGCTTTTATTCCCTGAGCCTGTCAGAGCTAAAGATATTTCGAGAAAAAGAAAAGAAGATGATGTGGGCACTTATATTGGCTTCTCTGAGTGTAAAATGGGTGATCACAGAGGGTAATTGCATGCAGTGGCAGACCTAAATTTTTGTGACCCTATAGCTTGAACTGTTATGGGGGCCCTTATGCAACCAGCAGCAATAGGGCAACACTGGTCCAGGAGCTGCTGGGAGTTGTAGTCTAGCTCTGTGATTTGTGCTCTGTAACTGTAAATAGCGTAAAATATGTATCCGTTTTAAATTACAATTCCCGACTCAGAAAATTTAGTTTAAAATGGATACGTTTCAGGTATTTACAGAGCACAAATCATAGAGCTAGACTACAACTCCCAGCAGCTCCTGCGGTACTAAGCGTCGCGCATCCAAGCTGTACTAGAGGCCTGGTTGTCATGGTATTATTGGTGACAAGCTATAACCATACAGTACACAAAAACAAGAGTCGAAAGTCTGATTTTTGGTGTTAAAATACACAAGCGCGACAAATGCAGCCGGGCCCCTCCAGGATTAGGGGCCCTAAAGCTTAAGCTTCATTAGTTTCAATGTAGTTTTGCCACTGGTCACCTGTACTAAAACATGGTCTGTCAAGATGTGTAAAGCTGAACACTCCAGGACTTGTAAAATAATGACACACATACATTACCCCTTAGTTTAACGTTTGATTGTATTCCTGATGAAGGTGGAATGCTGTCATGGCGTGCTGCCATCATCCTCTGACTAAGAAATACACCGATCGGCGGTCATCAGTGATCGGCAATCCATCATGGAATCGTACGTGTTAAAATTCCCCAATATGCCCCATCTGATAATTTTTTTTGGCTGGGATTGGCAAATAAGCAAAGTTCAACATGTTGAATTTCCCTGATTCCCCAACCAAGGCGTTGGGGGATCAGAGTATTGCCACAATCCATCATACAGTAGATGTATGGGGGCCTTAGGAGAATGATAAAGTGGAGAAGTCGCCCAAAGCAACCAGTCAGATTCTAACTTTTTTGCAAACAAAATGTTTATATATCGACCTGTAGGAGAGATATGGGACCAAAGGTCTGTAAATGCTATACTAAACCTCTACTCTTAGCGGAAATGTGATATAGTTTATAACATGATGACAGATACTGTAAATTGCTCCTGCATTTGGATATCAATATTTACATAAGTGCTTTTAAAAGCAAGTGGAACATTTATAATATATTTAACCTACCATGAGACAGGAAATATGCTGTTAGCAAACTGTGTCGGTGCTGATCGTAGAGATGCTTCAGGACAATTAACTTCACGTGTTATTTATTTTATTTATTAACAGTTTCTTATATAGCGCAGCAAATTCCGTTGCGCTTTACAATTGGAAATAACAATGATATAACAAAACTGGGTAATAACAAACAATCATAGAGGTAGGAAGGCCCTGCTCGCAAGCTTACAATCTATAGGGAAATAGGCATGTATACACAAGGAAAGGTGCTATCTATTGCATAGTTGTCCGCCAGATTGCAAAGGTTCTTGGTGGGCTGTATTATATGGTCATACAGCAATGATGAACCGGGTTCGAGAGGAAGGGAAAGTGAAGAATGAGAAGACATGTGAGGATATGTGTGGACCGTGCAGAGTGGATGCAATTTGATAGGAAGGTTTATGAAAGTTATGTGGGCGGTTCTGGAATATGATAAGTTTGCCTAAAGAGGTGAGTTTTCAGGGAACGCTTGAAGGTTTGGAGACTAGAGGAGAGTCTTATTGTGCGTGGTAGAGCATTCCACAGAGTGGGTGCAGCCTGATGAAAGTCCTGCAATCGTGAGTGAGAGCAAGTAATGAGTGTGGATGAGAGACACAGGTCTTGTGAAGAGCGAAGAGGTCGGGTTGGGAGATATTTTGAGATAATCGAAGTGATGTACCTTGGTGTAGTTTGGTTAATGGCCTTGTGTTCCGACTAGTCAGTAAAATCAGAGGTTACCCATTTCTTTTTATGTAATACTAGTTTCCAGTTTTCCACTAAACTAAAAGCTGTTTTCCAAATTTTTTCCACAATATTTAAGTTCCGTTAAATGTATCATGCTGAAACATAGAAGATATGGGAAGTATGATAACATCAACAATTAGTCGCCAAAACAGTAGAACACAGTGGTTCTTGGCAGGGTGGATTGGAATGGAAAACTAGCCCGGAAAAAAATGTATGAAAGCAGCCCTAGTGAAGGTGTGGTCTGATGAGGGGGTGGGGTCTGTCATAGGGGGGTGGGATACCTTTCCATATGGGACTGATTGTACACAATTGTGGCCTTCCTAGCGTCTTTTGCTGCAATTGTGTTTGAGATCAGGGGCGGATTGGGAACCATAAGTGGCCCTGTAAAATTTTGTAGAAATGGGCAGCATAATATACCATGGCGGCAGAGTTGCCATACTGCAGAGATGGAATACCAGAATGAATGAGGACAATGCAATGTACTGAGGGGGTCATTCCGACCTGATCGCATGCTGCGCTTCGTCGCAGCTGTGCGATCAGGTCAGAACTGCGCATGCGCTGCGGACTCATTGCGCAGGCGCGTTGTTGCCCAGCGATGGCTGTCACTGGGCAGCGATGCCGCTAGCAAAGAAAGCGGTCGCAGCGGCGACCGCAAGAAGATTGACAGGAGGAAGGCACTCCGGGGTGTCAACTGACCGTTTTCTGGGAGTGGTGCTGCGACCGCAGGCGTGTCCAGGCATTTGGAGGGCGGATGTCTGACATCAATTCTGGGACCGTCAACGCTGGGTTCATCGTAAGTAACTAATACCCTGGTCTCGTTCTGCACAACACTTTTTTGGCATAGCAGGGCTGTACAAGCGATCGCAGCCTTGCTATGTAAAAATACACTCCCTTATAGCTGGCGTCTAGTTGATCACATGGGCTGCAAAAAGTTGCAGAGTGCGATCAACTCGGAATGAACCCATAGTGCAGTGGGTTGTCTTTCATGTGGGGGATGGGACCACATGACAACAGTCATAATATGCCCCACAGACACATCAGCCTACCAGGAATGTATCAAACTGAGAATTTGTTCAAACTTTGCATGCTATAGATACTGTGACAACATTACTGAATAAAATTCTACAACACGTGATGTAGCCTATAGCAACAGACAGGTATCATTTTTACTGTACTGTGTACTGGACTGCTACAAGTCTGATTTGGTTCTGGGCAGGGCCGGTGCAAGGTTTCTTGGCACCCTAGGCAAAACTTCTGCCTACTGCCCCTTCCCCATACCCACCCTTCAGGTGAAAGGCATGCTGCTGCTCTCCCCCATCCCCAGTCTGTTGCATGGCTGCTCCCTTCTCCCCAGTCTCTGCGTATGCCTGCTGCTCTCACCCCCCCCCCCCCCCCCGTTAAATGTCTCCTGTTCTATCCCCCACCATATGTGTGCATGCTGCTGCTTATCCCCCTAAGACTGTGTGCATGCCTGCTGCTCATCTCCCAACCCCCCCCGCCACACACACACACACACACACACACACACACACACACACACACACACACACAGAGACTGCTGCTCTCCCCCTCTTTCCTCATCAAATGCAGAGAGTGCACTGTGCAGCCACCTCTACCTGCAGGCTGCATTGCAGAGTAGTCTGTGAAAGAGCCTGAAATGAAGAGTAGTACCGTATGTCACCCCTCGCCAGGACTCCAGGAGATGTCAAAGTTACTGCCTGTGGCGGGTGAAGGCAGAGCGTGGCAGTCGTGGCTACTGTCAGATGAGTGCTGGGGGGATTGGGGCTGCTGTAAGAGGTAGGACCACGGTACCTTTTTCAGGTAGCTGTAGCAGGCCGCCCCCTCAGGTCCCGGTGCCCCTAGGCAACTGCCTAAAGCTGCCTAGTGGAAGCTCCGACCCTGGTTCTGGGACATCCTGTACCACAACATAGCTTCCAAAACTATTATACTACTACATACCTCTCAACTTTCATCTGTAGAAAATAGGGACTCCTGTGAGGCAAAGCTGCGCCCAGGGCCGGCGCCACCATTAGGCAGCTTTAGGCAGCTGCCTAAGGGTGCCAACACTTAAAGGGCGGTGCTGAGTTCAACAAAAAAACAGAAAATGAGGGAAGTGACTGCATCACTCACTTTACCCCACCCTCCTGACCCGGTGACTGTGTAAAAGATCTGCCCATTCCGATGGAGCCCGAGGAGCAGGCCGAGCAGGGACCTTCACCCGGGGATTCCCCAACCACTGGCGGATCCAAATTCCCCAACCACTGGCGGATGTCTTCGCCGGGAGCTTTAGCTGCTTCCCACCCCCCGAAACCACAAGTGTCGCTGCCTTGCAACTCACCCTCAAAGCCCACCAGAAAGAAGAGGTGAGCAGCAGCGCAGGGGCTTGCAGGTGGAGGGTTACACACTGACAGCGCCGCACTGCACATGACCCCCTAGCAGTGACCGGCATCTGCTCTACCTGCTCCTGTGTGCTCCGTGCAGTCAGGAGAGAGTCACATCCTCCAACACAGTGATTGCCATGTGGGTCTATTATCCTGGCAGTCTGCCCCTGCCACTGATGATTATGGAAGGGGGCTTCTACGTGGTTGTAACACTACAGAAGTGTATAGTATATATACACACATCTCCCTATTAATAACCCCTAAGCTTAACCCACAGTGGTAGATCAACCCTGATACCCTATACCTAAAACCCTAACCCCATCCCCCAAACTAACCCTAATAACCCAAACTGCAAAATTATCAGGCTGTGGAATGTATAAGATGGCGCATCTGCACAGTTTGACCTGAGGGCTCTGTATTTTGACAGGGGGGCGCTGACTATTTGCCTAGGGTGCTGACAAACCTTGCACCGACCCTGGCTGCGCCTGCTCCCAAAATAGGGGTGCAGCCTCAGGAAAAGAGGGACTGGCATTGCGGTAATGCCATGCTCGCAAGCCAGGCCCCTGGCCGCAAGTGACAGGAGCCTCCCAACTGCCCCCCCACCGTGGGACACTGCGGGGGGGGGGGGGGGTCAGTGGGACAGTAAATGGGACTGTCATAACAATACACAGAACACAGACACACAACAATACACAGATAATTTTTGTGGCTGTTATCCAATTCAAAGAACATTTGAGTCACCGCCATACACTACAATAAGCATTTTTAGGACTGTCACACAGTATAGAGAGCAGTTTTGAGACCCCCATACAAACCTAGAGCATATTTTGATCTTCATCCCTAATAAAGCCCTCCTCAAAAATCATTAACTTTTTCAGCAAAATAGCACCAACCCGTTTCATCATGATTAGCCCCTTAAATCAATATGTGTGGTATTTATCAAATCTTGGAGAGAGATAAAGTGGAGAAATACCTCATATTAAGTAATCAGCTTCTGACATTTTTCTAGCACAGCCTATAAAATGACAGTTAGGAGATGATTGGTTGGTACTCTTTTTGGTAGAACCTTTGAGGCCAGATGTAATGATACCTGAGATTGCTGAAGGTGCGAGGTGCCGGACGATCTCAGACATTTTTTTAAAGGCGCAATCACTTACAAGTAGGGATGTGCTCTGTCCACTTTCTCTGGTTTTAGGTTTGGCTCTGTATCTCCTCCATGTTTTTGGATCTGTATTTGGTTTTGCCAAAACTGCCCTTGCGAGGTTTGGTTTTTACAAAAATCATAAAAATAGTAAAACCACAGAATTTTGGCCTGTTTTTGTTCCTACAGTATTATTAACCTCAATAACATTAATTTCATTTCCAGTCAATTTGACCACCTCACAGCTCAATTGCTCAATATTGGTTTCATCCAATTTAGGCGAAAAGGTTGCACCAGGGTAGTTGGATGACTAAGCTAAGTAACAGCAGTGGATGGCACAAACATGTGGCGCTTAAACATCCAACATGGAGCATCTAGGAGTGGCACTGCAGTGGCAGACAGGATGGCAGTTTAATAAACTACGCAAAAAAAATCCAAAACAGTCAGCAATGCTCCAAACAGCACATAATGCATATAAAAGAGGTGCAAGATGGAATTGTCCCTCCCACCCATCCTTATGTTGTATATATTAAACAGGACATGAACAGTTTAACAACCAAACACTTCAGCGACAGGGACTACCACTTGTGGATGAAATGATTGGTTTGTTTGGGCCCCCACAAAACAAGCTACCACTGGTCTCCACGTACACAAACTGGCTCTACATAGGCAAGAAGACGTCATTGTCACCATCATCCGATTTCTCATCCCCATCAATGTGTATAGCCCCATCTTTACACAATATTAATTTGTTCCCTCTGGAAACCACTGTATGCCTCTGTATTTTGTGGACGTAACTGTCAGTAAATGTCTTCCTCGTGGAATTGCTAATTCACTCTGATGAACTTCATATTTTCCACATTTTGGGGAAGTAACCTCCTACCTACGCCGATCGCTGACAGGGTGGGCAACTTAAATAAAGCAAAGCCAGTTTGTGCTAGGGCCACCAAATTGCCTTTTGTCCCTGCCAGTATTGAAACAGACTGTCTGACATGCCTATTTGGATGCTATCACTGAAATAATCACCAACCATTTTTTGAATGGTGATCGTATCATATGCAGTGAAAATTCAGTAATTGTAGTCAGCTCCTTCAGTCAGGACCAGATGTCAAAAGTTTTTCCTGACAGATCTGCATCACCGCCAGTGGGTCTCTTAGGAAAATGTAGTTTTTTTTCCTCTCAGCTGCAGTTGCCAGAGAAACTGAAGGAGGAGGTGTTGCCATGTCACATGCAGCTTGAACTGTCAATTTTCTCAGCAACGGCTCTTTGCATCTCTGCAGATTTGTGCCCATTGGAAAGAAAGACACAATGTTTGACTTAAACCTAGGATCAAGTATGGTCGCCAAAATATAGTGATCTGATTTCAAGAGATTGATGACCCTTGGATCCTGGAAAAGCAAATGAAGGGCTTGATCTACAAGTCCAACATACTTAGTGCAATTGCTCTATTTCCACTCCTTCACTTTCTCCAGCTGCTTTTGCAAAAGTCTGATGAGGGGAATGACCTGACTCAAGCTGGCACTTTGTAAACTAACTTCACATGTGGCAACTTCAAAGGTTTTGAGACCCTTGCACAACATGGAAGATATTCTCCACTGCACTTGACTAAGGTGCATTCCCGCTCATTTCCCTATGTCATAGGTCGATTTGTGGCTTTGGATGGTCTTTTGCTGCTCCTCTATCCACTGAAGCATATAGAGTGTTACATTCCACCTCATTACTACATCTTGCTTCAGTTGATGGCAGGGCAAATTGAACAGTGTAATCTTCTACATGCACTTGTAGAATGGTGAAAATGTCCCAAACTTTTCTGTGCCACGGACAGCATCTCCTGCATGCCCCTGTCATTTAAAAAAAAAAAATGCACCACTAAGTTACTTGTGTGAGCAAAACATAGGACATGTTGTAATTCACCCAAATGTAATGCTCTCACAATATTGGTGGCATTATTAGATATCACAAATCCAGTGGAGAGTCCAAGTGGGGTAAGCCATTGTGCAATGATTTCCCTGAGTTTTTCTAAGAGGTAGCCAGTGGTATGCCTCTTAGTGAAACCAGTGATACACAGAGTAGCCTGCCTCTGAATGAGCTGGCATTTGTGAGATACTGCTGCTGCTGTTGTTGCTGCTGAAGGCAGTACATCTACCCAGTGGGCTGTCACAGCCATGTAGTCTTTAGTTTGCCCTGTTCTGCTTGTCCACATGTCCGTGGTTAAGTGAACAGTGGGCGCAATGGCATTTCTGAGGACACTAATAACTCTTTTTTTTAATGTCCTTGTTCAGGCTGTGAATTGCTTTTCTAGTGAAGTGGAATCTAGATGGGATTTGGTACCGGGAACACCGTACGTCCATCACCTATTTAAAGTCCACTGCATTAATGGCAGATACTGGATGCATGTCTAATATAAGCATAGTTGTTATGGCATCAGTAATCCACTGTTTAAGTGGGTGACTGCTGCCATATTTAATCCCCCTTGCAAATGATTGTTTAGCAGTCAATTGTTTTGTTAGACTACTACAAATAGTCTTCCTGGTCCCCTTCGACAGCAGCAGCATCAGCAAGAGGTATAGCACTCATAGATGCTTCTGAGGAATCCTGGATAGGAGAGGAGTCAGTCATCCTTATGAAATTGGATGCAGGACTACTTTTGATCATGACTGAGGATGTTGATGATGCAGGTGTTGATGGTGGATATTGCAGGCCCTAGCATCTAACAGAGAGAAGGGAGCAGCTAGGTGATGCTGGACTGACTGTTACATTTTTAGCCAAAGTTTCTTAATTTGACAAAAACTTTTGATGAATGTGCTGCGGGTGACGTAACAGGGAGAATGTTCCTAGGTGGTTAAGGTCCCTACCTCTCCTTACTATGGCTTTACAAAGGCTACAGATGGCTTGACACTTGTTGCCCGGATTTGGGCAGAAATATTTCGACATGGAAGAGGAAGATTTTTTTTGTCTTTTGCCCAGGCATGATGATGGACTTTTTCATATCATGGGCAACAACTGCTTCCACTGGTGCCTGATTAACACAAACAGCATCCTCATCATCAACATCCTTATTAGCGCCAGCTACACAAATATACTCCTTATCCTGGTGCTCTCCCACAGAAGCATCCTCAATTTCTATGTCAGCATGTTGACTTGTTCTTGGAGAACCATACTTGCTCATTTCTGCTTACAAGGCAAAACCATGCCTTGTAAGTGATTGCCCCTTTAAAAAAAATGTCCAACATCGGTTTGCATCTTGCACATCCGGTGATCACGGGTGTCATTACATCTGGGCCATGGTGTTAAAAATTTTCAACAGTGTGTGATGAAGGTCATTCCACAAGAAGCATAGCTTAACCAGGGATTGATTTATTAACCAGGTAGAACACAGGATGCTAGTCAATAGAGGGTTAATTCAGCAAGTGTTCAATGCAGGAACATAGATTATAACAGATCTAGCAAGGAGTGAGTTAATGAAGGTAGTGTGTGATATCTGGAGCACATAAACACAGTGGTGATAGTGGTATGCAGGACTGTAACTATGGGTGTGCAACCAGTGCTGCCACAGAGAGCGCAAGCCAATTGGCCCTTGCTTCTGGCTAGCAGGGTGCCTGCATGCAGGATCTCTGCTGCAGCACTGCCAGGGCATCCTAGAATCTCTAGACAGGCACCCTGCAGCCTGTATAGCTGATCGGATTGTAATCTGGATGCTCCGGTCAGCACTGCACTGTGGTGACACTTTGGTGATTGTGCACATGATGTCAGTGCACCTCCCCCGCTATGGGGACCCTGCAGCATCTACACGGAGACAGTGTAGAGCGGGCTTCTCAACAGCTCTCTCTACTTTATCTATCTATTTATTTGATAAATCTCCCTTATCCTAATAATTCATTACTCCCCATATCATCAGTTACTTCATTAATACTGGAGATGTGCAGCGGACACTTTTCTGGTTTTGTGTTTTGATTATGGATCTGGATCCCCGCTCGTGTTTTGGATCTGGATTGGTTTTGCCAAAACCACCCTTTCGTGTTTTGGTTTTGGATCTGGATGATTTTTGAAAAAAACATAAAAACAGCTAAAATCACATAATTTGGGGGTAATTTTGATCCTACAGTATTATTAACCTCAATAACATTCATTCACACTCATTTTCAGTCTATTCTGAACACCTCACAATATTGTTTTTAGGCCAAAAGGCTGCACCGAGGTCGCTGGATGACTAAGCTAAGCGACACAAGTGGGCGGCGCAAACACCTGGCCCATTTAGGAGTGGTACTGCAGTGGCAGACAGGATGGCAGTTTTAAAAACTAGGCTCCAAAGAGCACATAATGCAGAGAAAAAAAAGAGGTGCACCGAGGTCGCTGAATGACTAAGCTAAGCGACACAAGTGTGCGGCACAAACACCTGGCCCATCTAGGAGTGGCACTGCAGTGTCAGACAGGATGCCAGATTTAAAAAACTAGGCCCCAAAGAGCACATATTGCAAAGAAAAAAATAAGAGGTGCAAGATGGAATTGTCATTGGGCCCTCCCACCCACCCTTATGTTCTAAAAACAGGACATGTACACTTTAACAAACCATCCTCATCCTCTGATTCCTCACCCCTTTCAGTGTGTTCATCCTCCTCCTCATAGAGTATTAATTTGTCCCTACTGGAATCAACCATCACAGATCCATCCCTATGTACTCTCTGGAGGCAATTGCTGGTAAAGGTTTTCCTGGAGGAATTTATAATTCATTTTGATGAACATCATCTTCTCCACCGATTGCTGAAAAGGTTACCGGCTGCACTAAACACTCTTTCGAAGTACACATTGGAGGGGGGTGCAACTTAGGTAAAAAAAAAAAGCCTGTTTGTGCAAGTGCCTCCAAATTGCCTCTTTATCCTGCCAGTATACATATGCACTGTCTGACATGCCTACTTGGATGCTGTCACTCATATAATCCTCCACCATTCTTTCAATGGTGACAGAATCATATGCAGTGACAGTAGACCAGAGGTTCTCAAACTCGGTCCTCGGGGGCCCACACAGTGCATGTTTTGCAGGTCTCCTCACAGAATCGCAAGTGAAATAATTAGCTCCACCTGTGGACCTTTTAAAATGTGTCAGTGAGTAATTAATACACCTGTGCACCTGCTGGGTTACCTGCAAAACATGCACTGTGTGGGCTCCCGAGGACCGAGTTTGAGAACCTCTGCAGTAGACTGTAGAGGAAGTCGCACAGACACTTATTATCTTTAAATATGCTCTTTTATGTAATGCATAAGTCCTTTCCTGTTTCATAATCTTTTTATATATATGTATCCTTCAGGAGGTGCTCCAGGAATAAATTTGAACATATCGTAAACCAAAGAGAGGAAGTATTCCCTATTAGGGGCACACATAGACAACTGTATACAAAATTTACTTAAAGTCAAATACCGGTTAGATAAGTGACCACTAATGATAAATTATAACTTTTATTGATTTCATGCTGTAAAAAAGCAATTTGCGAAATATATATATCTAATTAAAGTCAATTTGTTTGTGTCTAGGTACAAAATATACCAATATATGGGTAATCTGACTTTCAATTTGATCTCATTCTAATCAAGGAGATCCCATCAATCTCCTTGATATGAATGAGATCAAATTGAAAGTATAATACATACATCAGATAGGAATTACTATTTAAAGAATAAGGGCAATATCATTTACCTATTGAACAACAACGTCAGATTACCCATATATTGCTATATATTGTACCTAGACACAAACAAATTTACTTTAATTAGATATTTCAACCTTTAGAGAATGGTCCTTATTAGTGACCACACATAAAATAAACATTATAAAAAAATAATATACAGCAGCATAAACTAGTGCTGCAATATCATCATTTAGTGTGGTAATTAGTAAACACACTTGTGACGACGCTGCCGGCCAATTCCACAAATATGCCAATTTGAGAACTGCCACATGCGACGTACGGGGTCCCTTTTAACACAGGGGATTACTTAAATACTTTCAGCTGCCACCAGCAAAGACTTTTCAACGTATTACGGACGTTGCAGGCGTCTTTAGCTTTACCTGTCACACACACACTGCAATACTTAGAAAAATAGGTAGGCGTGAGCCACACACAGGATTTCAGTTCATAAGAACAACAGAAATCTGAACTAAAATTAGGATTTTAATTTCAAGAATACTTCAGAGCTTTGGTTACAAAAATGTTACAAAGATTATTAAGAATATTTTAAAACCACACACAGAATACAGCAATCTCAATAAATGAAAAGGAAATAAAAATTTTTACAGAAACCTTAATTCGATGCAAACGAATATTGGCTATTTCTGCCGTGCGGGACTTCACAGAATAACTCAGGGCATCTCCAGCATACTAGCTGTGTCCCCAAGAGATCACAACACCTATTTTCATGAGAGGGGTAGATATAGTCTCCAGCTTCATCAGGCTCCCTCCCTTGGGATTTTTAACTGTTTCCCTGTTAGACATACTTGGTAACAGCCAAGGGGGGTGGTAAGGGGTGTACTGTATGAATCTCTTTCCAAGATAGTGAGGTTTATGACATTAGCCAGGAAATAGGATCCCTGCATCCCTGGTCTGTTTACAGCCCCTCTGTTGACCTAACAAATTGGCCTTATCAGCCCTCAATGTCCAGAGCTTGCAAATCTCTGCTTTTGATTTAGAAATGTCGTCCCCCTTTACAATGGTCCAGTCAGGCACATGTCATCTCAAACTTTATGGTCTGCAGATCTCCCCTGGCCTGGACCTATGGGGGTCAAATGCAGCCATCTTGTCACATTTAGGCTGAAAGAATGCAAAATTATATATATACAGTCACTTGAAAACATTATTGGTGATTATTCCTGCAGGTAATCACCACACCTTAGATCACATATAATTTGTGATCCTCCTTTCTGTATTTAGACGTGACATCTCCCCCAGCAAATGGCGCACAAGGGCCAGTGACCCACGCCACCGACTCATTGCTGCGCTACTGACCACTTGTTCACCTTGCCGTGATAAACCATCTGCATTAGTGTGTTGAGAACCCTTTCTGTGCTGGATGGTACAGGTATACTGCTGCAAGGTGAAACTCCATCTCAGGAGTTTCCTATTGTCTCCAGACAATCTATTAAGTTTACTCTGACTGACATTAGACACATTTCTACACATTTGATTCCCATGGTTCCCTGGTACTTTCAACTCTACATGGGTGAATATATTACCAACGGGAGTACTCTCATGATTAATGCTCACGGTGGGACAGGTGACTATGTTCTTCTCCCACATAATCTCACCTTGTGCCCTTTCCTGATATGGTGGCCTGCCCCTCACCCACATGGGCCCTGAGGTCGGGGCATCTTTTCCTACAGGATGCTCTTGACAGGTTTCCTTGCACGTCATTTGGGGTATACCTAGGACATTGGGATCCTCACCTAAATGTCCCTTTCTGAGATAAAGCCTTCCTGATTTATCTCCCCAGCCTGACTGATCTGCGTCCTTACAGATGCTAAGTCAGGATCAGCTGGTTGCCCTTCCTTGGTATAGTGGGCAAATATGTGTTTTGTGATGGGAACACGCTCTTTCGTACACGGTGCTCCCTGTGTTGCTATCTCTGATGTTAGTGCATGTGTTATAGCTGCATCACAGCTACGGCCTTTGTCACTGTCAAAGTCAGAAAAATATCACGCTGCACATTGCCATATATGCACCTCATGCGTGTGCCCGCTGCACGTGCACAGGCCCTCCCGTGTGTGCGCATATTCGCAGTCGCGTGCACGCTCAGGCGCACGGTATGTGCATTTACGGTAGAGTTTGTGCGCGTCTAGCATGCGACTCGATCGCTACATATTTAATCAAAATAATGTATTTTAGAAGTTAATATTCCCCTCAATAATGTCAGTAAATCAGTTTAATCTGTCGAATGCCAGATTATTGTCAATACAGGGGGATATGTTACAGAGTCTTTTTCTTGTGGTATTGGCTTCTGTAACCTGAAGCCTAATTAACATCCCTATACTGTAGCCTTGGCTAATTAGCATTTGAATAACCAAGATCACATGGCCAGCTCAGCTCACTGATACAGCTAGCCCACATGCTGTGAAAGACACACACTTCCTGTGGATCACACCCCCCCACAGCTGGAACGCAGGTATGATATATCCACTGGAAATCACAGGGCTCACTCACTCAGGACCAACCTAGCATCCAGAAGCATGGCTTGCTCATCACCAGGACTGATCTCCTTACTAAGGCTAAGTATTGTATACACATGGCTTAATGGCATAGAATAGTTAAATATGTGTTTGTGGTAAAGTAGTTGTGAAATGATTGGCATAGAATAGTTAGTTTGGAGATACAAATGGCTTAAGGTTAATGATGCTTGTGCAGTTATGTGATTGTTGTATGGTTGTGATGATACTCTATGAAATCTGTAATGAATTGGAACAGTAGACAATCTGTAGCATAGCATCTCTGGTATACATTTATGGATGGTGATTTATAACAGATTATAGTAGTTTTACATGATGCATCTTGCTGAAGGTTAGAAGTCAAAACATCCTTTTGTTACTGTAGTCATGTGCTTGTAGCAATAGCAGGCTGATACTTGTGGGTACCTGGTAATCTGGCCTTGTGATGGCTTGAAATTGTGAAAGGTGATTTAGATGGTTTGGAATTGTAAAATCAGCACATATGCATTATATTGAAGCTTAGACATTTTGGAATATAGTGGAGTCTTATGTCTTCTGCTATGTGATTATGGTGTAGCAAAGAATGCCATGTGTTTGGACTTGCAAATCTAAAATGGCTGCTGGCATTCCCTTTTGAACCATATGTTACAGACTTTGGAATCATGGGAGTTTTTCCCAAAATGGAGTCTAGCTTCTGTCCCATGCGGTATTGTAGGGACCATTGTGTTGTTGCTGTGTGTTGTGTATATAGGGACAGCCAGCCTGGGTGAGCTCAAGTTTCTCAACACAAAGGTTCTCAGCATTGACTAACTGCGTAGTGATCATTCCCACATGTGTAAGTTCTCTGCAGACATTTTGTCTCTTATTAATGTTGTAAGCCATTCTCTCTCTCCTTCCCCTTAAATGTAATCGTGTCGTTATTGTATTTTATGTGTAGTAATTTGGTTAGGTATTTTATGTTATTTTGGTAGTGTATAACTTGTATTGTGTATTCTTTTGCAATTGAACGTTCATTCTCTCCCTTAAAGGTGTTAGAACCTTAGACCGGTATTTGAGTGTTTATTATATTGCTAAAGGGTTCTCTGAGCATCACAGCCGCTCATACAGCTTTTAAGCTGACAAGGTTACACTGCATTACATCTACACATTATCACTGATACAAAGGTTTACAGTATAAGTACATTCCTTAAGGTATAGTTATTAAAGTTTAATTCTGTAAGTGTCTGCGACGCCTGTGTTCACACCCTGTGCACAGCGTCTGCTACGCTAAGGGCGTACCCTTGCGGTACTTTGTGCGCCAATTGCGTACTGTGTCTCTTAACCTTTTAGAGTGTTTAATATAGGATATATATAGGCTTTATCAATTGCGGGCTCTCACGGGATATCACGTTCTTAATGATGCACTGTACATTACAAACGCGGCTGTAATTGACCGGCTAATGATGGACGCATCGCAAAATGCTGACGAAAAAAAAACATCCACGTTAATGTATTGTTGTGGTATCAGTAAGACGCTGATAGGAAATTTTAAGGGACAAGGCGTTTCTCATAATATTTAAGATGCTAAAATGTATTTTTATTGTTGCAAAACAAGGTTCAAATGGATCATATCGTGTTTGATTAAGATTAGATTGTTTATCTGTTTAAATAGGTTTAAAATTATTTTTAATCGCTCTGCATAGCGTGATAACTAAAAGGAGCTGGCATGATGATTTTCTTTGTGACAAAAGGTCTGTCCCCCATTTTGTGTAAACCTCATGGAGGTGGAAGGGGGAGGAGCAGCGGCCATTTTGGGAAGGAAAAAAAAAATTTCCCCTAAGCGGCTGATTTTCAGTTGACTCAGGAAATAATCAGCCATCCATTGTCAAAAAGAAATCATCATTGAATGAGTTTTTTTTTTAAATGCATTTATTTAATCTATATCATAGTCAATCATAAGTGGTTCAGATACAGATTAATAAAAGTTAATAATAAATTAAATATTTGATTTAGAAAATACACAAATAAAACATAGTTTTTTTTGTTTTTGTTTTGTCACTTTCTCTCTTCAAGAGCTTTAACTCTGCTTGGTGTAGGACAGCCATTGAAGTGCAAATTAACCTTTGGGTTTTGTTTTTTTTCTCTCCCAGCAGTGAAAGAAATCGCCTTTACAGAGTTAGTTAAAAAAAAGCACATTCATATGCAAATTAAAAGCAGGTCTCACATAAGTAATAGTGATTGGTACATATATGTAATAGCTATATGCGTGTGCTTACATCAATGTATGTTATTAGATTAAATTTAGAATTGCATTTTCATCTGTGTATTTTCACATATCATTCTCCTGATTGCCACATACTAGTGATAACGTGCTGAGACATTTGTTGTTATTAATAGTTAAAAGATAAAAAGTAATATTTAAGGGAATAATTGTAAAAGGCACGCACACAGTCTCGCCTAGAAAACAAGGGAGATTTGGGTGGTGTTCAGTGAATGATTACTGTTAAAAATCATTCACATTGATAAACGTGTAGTGTGTTACTGTGGACGTACTTGGTCTGTGTACACGTGTCCTTACAAGGGCAGGGCGTACGCAACAAGGGTCGACGCATGGAGCGTATATTACGCAACGGAGCGTACGGATACACCCACATAATACAAACCGCACGATAGTATTGTTTAGTAGGCGATAAGGAAATAACGCGATAATAACACAGATCTATCTCAAATCCAAAAGTTTAAAGTTAAAAGAAAAAAACCTTCTCTGTTGCAATTCTTCTGGGTTAGGCTAATACCGAATGAAAGGAATTCTGTACAGAAATAAGAGTGTTCGAATGTAAGAGTGTGTATATATATGATTTCTCTTTTATTACGGACGTGGGAACCATAGGCCAGTAGAAAGAGGTACACCAGCGAGAGTGATATCGTGAGGTGGCTTGGGAGGCGTCCCTTGTTAGTCTCGACATATTAATGAGCAGTAGAGTCTGCTGTACATAACAGACCAGGAGGTCACAGACCAGGAGGTCACAGACCAGGAGGTCACAGAACAGGAGGTTCAGGTACAGCAGACTAGAAGTAGAGAGCACAACCGAAGAGGGTTGGTGCGAGACCCATATAGGCCAAAGAAGCTCATTGTTGAAGGAATTTGCAGCCGAAATTTTCAATTCCGTTGATCGTTCCGCACATAAGATTAGTTGCTTGTGTGCAGATATGATTGTACCGCATGTGATTGTGTGCATTAGCGTGTCTTGAATTCAGAAGAACGCTACTTGCACATTGTTAACGTGATTTGTGTAATTTTTTTATTTTAAGGGAAGTAGCCTGATCACTCAGGGACATTCCAGCGACTGATACTTGCTGGGTTGGGTAAGACACTCCCACACGCCCAAACAAGTAGACGTACTTAGGTGCCCTAGGTTGGGTACGGAACCTCTGGGAACTTTGGTCGCCGTATTGGCCAGCGTGGGCGGAGTTAAGTGGGCGGACCTCGTTGCAAAACCCCCACCGCAGCCTTACCCCGGACATTTTGGTTTTCTGTAAGGGTTGCCGAAGACCCTGATTAGAAGTCAGAGGCAGTGAAAGCAGCACCTGCAGAGATGGGGGCCAGTTGTTCAGGTAAGGGGCGATCAACCCAGGTTCAGGTTGATTTAGTAAACCGACCAATCGGGTCGGCAAGGTATATCATGTGTGAGAAATATGGTCATCACACAGAGACGTTGTGCAATGAATGGGAAAGGATGACTGTGCATGACGGGGAGAAGTTTTCCCGGGTAGGTACTTTTAACCCAGAAGTGTTACAAAATTTAAAGAGAAGAGTTTGCCTGATTAAATCTTCAAAAAGGCGTATTAGACATTATGATTATTTAACATTGTGGCAACAGGAAAGTGAAATGCAAAGAAATTTAACTTACATATCTGACTCTCATCTTGGGAAGAGAGACATGGCAATGGAGAGGATTATGGCTGCAGAGAATGGCGCGATGGTGTACGATAAAAATGCACTTAGTAACTGTATTAAGAATGAAAGTAACAAATGTAATAATGTTTATAAAAATGAAAGTGTCAAAATTACAAATGTTAACCTGTGCAAGTCGCACCCCATGTTAAGCTCCCCTCAGGATTACCAGCGAGAAGGTGAAACCAACACGATGTCAACACTCTACCGAGCAGTCATCATACGAGACACCCAGAGGGACACGGCCAAGTTGGTGAAGGCAATAGCAGAACCCCCTAACGGAGGGTCAGGTGAGGTCGTGTCAACAGGTAAGTACGGTATTGTATGTTACTCACAGACAAATGCATCTTACACCAAAGAGTTAACACAAAATAGCATAATGGAACAAAATCCTGTCAGGGTGAACACAATATATTAAAACAAATGTACACTACAGGAAAGTAGCAGTTTATGTGTTAATAAATGGTTTAAAGGAAGTATTAAGAACGAGTATACAAGCCTCTCTACCTAACTGGAGAAATAACTCAGTAACTGCATTAAGGAACTCCGCTGTTGGGCATGAGCAAAACATCATCAAGCACAGGGAAACAAAGAAGCCCCAGATCCCTGTGGGTAAGTCAAAGGTGAAAAGGTGTTATAATTGCCAGAAGGAAGGTCATTTTGCAAGAGATTGTAGATCAAGAAGTAGACCAAATTCATATAAACCACCTAGACAAAGATATGAGCAAAGTTATGACACACCAAATTGTAATCAGAGATCACATAGGAAGGAGTTTGGGCCGCACCTGTAACATGCAATCAGGAAAGGTGATCATTAGGACTGATAGTAAGCCTGAGGTTACAGTTAATGAAATGGGAGGTCAGTTCCTAGCAGGCACAAGGACGGCCGGGTAGACGTTGTAATTTATCTGTAAATGTTCTTTTCCCCATCTCTGACGTTCATCGGCAGGACCCAAATATCACATAGCTATTTGGTCCTTGCAGAAGTCTACCAAACCCCAGTATGACCTACCAGCATCGATGTATCCTGGCCAGATACAAAGGGTAGGTATGGAAATACTGGTGGGAGAGACTATGCAAGGATACCATTGGACATGTAGATGTGACAGCCTGATGGTGAACGGAAGATCTGACAATGTTTTTTTTCTCTCCTGAAAAATGTTTGAAAAATGTTTTTTTTCTGTTGTTGTTTATTGTTGATTTATGTGATGCATATATATATGAACGGTTCTCTCTCTCTCTCGTTGTTTTTTTTTCTCTCTCTCTTCTTTCTCATGTTCTCATAACGTTACAGATGGTATGTCACACATTAGTTGGACAAATGGTAATGCAAGATTTATTCTCCTTACAGAAAGAGCGCTGAGCTAGAAGAAATATTGATTCACCAGAATGTTTAGAAGACTGAGAGACAGCACCTTTGAGATGACAGCAGAACAAGAAGAACAACAAGACTAGAGAACTAATTATCGTAACAAGTTTCTCTCCCCCTCAAACTGTTTTCCTGTACCCCCATTACAAATTTCTCCTTTCTCCTCCTGTAAGATGGACTCGCCTCAAGAGACTGTGATCCGTGTTTTCATGTCGACCCTGATGTTGACCAGAGCAGTCTGTTTCGGTGAGAGTACCAGTGAGGTCGAGAAAGGATCCAGAAAGGTTCTGATGACAGAGATGGAGGCGTAGATTTCCAAGAACAACATAATCACCAAGCAAAGGCGAGTATCAGAAAACGATCTGGTAGCATTGACCATAGAAGGAATTGTGAAGGATTGTTAGCTGAAGAAAATTGCATCTGTAGGCATTGTGATAACTTAGTTGAGGATGGGTGCATCAAGAAATGTCAGTCCAGTTTTAACATTAACATGGACCGACATCCATTGGGTGACTATCACTCATTAGTGGGTAAGGTTGTCAAAGTCAGAAAAATATCACGATGCACACTGCCATATTTGCACCTCATATGTGTCCCTGCTGCGCATGCGTGCGCTCTCCCGTGCGTGCGCATACTCGCTGTTGCGGGCACCCGCAGGCGCACGGTATGCGCATTTACGGTAGAGATTGTATGCGTCTAGCGGGCGACTCTTTCGTTACATATTTTCACCATATAATGTATTTTGTAGATTATGGTCCCTTTGATAGAATCTGAAAGTTTGGTTAATGTAGAATGTTCATGGATGGAGAAATCCCTCTTTGTTTGATACGAAGGGTCAGACAGGAGTAATACAGTGGTGTTTAGTATCCATCGGAAGAGTATTTAATTAGCAATATTCCGGTGTTGGTTTGAAGCGAATTAATCGCTCGTGCGAATAGTTATGGACATAAGAAGTTTATGTCCATTTACTATTATTTGCACTTACTTATCCATGCGGCGGGAAACCTAGTTTCCCACCCACCTGAGCAGTTGGAAATTGTCACAGCCCACCTGTATGAATCAACCTATGACCTTTTGTTATAATGCGAGGAGGAATTCCTGTGTCCAATGAACAATGAGATTGTAGGGACCATTGAATTGTATTGTGTGTGGGGCATAAATAGACAAGCCGATCACATCCAGCACTCACTCTTCAACGGTTCTCATTGCTGATAATCGGGAGCTGGATGTCCAGAGGCGCATGCGATCGTTCCCCTTTGTGCGTAAGTTTTTCTCCGCAATCATATTGTATTTCTTGTTATTGTGGGCCATTTCTCTCTCTCTCTCTTCTCCCCTTTCTCTCTTAATTTTCCTGCAAACGTAATTGTATTATATTGTATTTCCTGTGTAGTTATCTGGTTAGTTAGTCTATGTTATATTGTAGTGTGTGACTTGTATTGTATTATTCTTTTTGCAAGTAATAACATTCATATAAGGCGTTAGACCCTAAAGCACGGTATCGGTGTATTTCATATAGTGTTAAGTATTTTCAGAGCGTCGGTGACGCTCGAACAGCTTTTAAGATAATCAGGCTACACAAGGTTGCATCTACACTCTATCATTACACTAAGGTTTTACTGCATATTATATTGTTTATGGTTTAGATATAAAGGTTTAACATTGTGAGCGTCAGCGCCGCTGGTGATCTCCTCGTGGTCCCAAGCGTCCGCTACGCTATAGCGAATCATTACGTTAGTCGGCAGCCAATAGCGTGCCTGCCTGTGATCTCTTGGCCGTGAGCGAACGTGACGCTTGAGCGTCTCGACTACGGCTAAGCGATTGTTACGCAACGTGCGTACCCTTACGGTACTCCATACGTGAATAGCGTACAGTGTTCTTAGACCTCATAAAGGGTGTTATATAAGATAAATATTTAGCTTTATCAATTGGCGGCTCGTCCTGTCCTTCACATATCTCTGCTAGGTAATTTCAGCAGACATTATCCATCAGCAAAGGGCGGGAGATCATATTCTTCGCAGTGCTGACGGGATAAGCGTCTGCTTCGCTTAGTAAAGGGTGCTGAGGGAATCCGGAACCGGAGGTAAGAACAACACGCTAGTGTCTTTTAAAACTGTTTATTTCTATCTTGCGTACGCACACACGCATATCTGCATTTCTTTTTCGTGTATTTTCATATATCACTCTCCTGTTTGCCATTTTATAATTGATAAAACGTGCTAAGAGAGATTTGTCGCTATTTCATAGTTAAAGTGTAAAAGTAATATTAAGGGATAAAGTGTAAAGCACACACGCAGCTCTACCTAAAGGTACAAGGAGAGATTGGTGTGGGGTTCAGTAGAGGATCGAGGATCATCTACATTGATAAACGGGTACATTGTGTTACGGTGGACATTGGTTTTGTGTACACGTGTCTCTAACAAAGGGCTGAGACTCGCGTACGCAAAGGCCGACGCACGCAGCGTAAATTACGCAACGGAGCGTCTGGGTACGCCCACGTAACTCAAGTCACACGATAGTGTTGATTTTTAACAAGCGAAAAGGTGGCAAGGCGATAAAAAGCGCAACAGGCGATAAATAGCGCAACAGGCGATAAATAGCGCAACAGGCGATAAATAGCGCAAGTTTATTTTAGTATTCGAAATTTAAATTAACAGATCCTTCTCCAAATTTACAACACATCTGGTCTAAAGAAAATTTCTGCGCAGAAATAGAAACAAAAGTGTATATGTGGTGAGTGAGTGTTTGTTTTTACAATTTTGGGGATTGAACCACAGAAATCATCGAGTTCTCGTGAAGGTACATACGTGTAAGTGACATGCACGGTGGCTAGGGAGGCATCCCTGGTTAAACATAAAATTTGAGCATTAGAGTGTAGCGGACCAGGAGGTATAGCAGACCAGGAGGTCGTATAACAGACCAGGAGGTCTAGGTACAAAGAAGTCCGCTATAGAGACAAGGCACAACACCAAGAAGGGTTGGTGCAACACCCATATAGGACAATAAAGCTCAGGCTGAAGGAATTCGCAGCTGCCGAATGTCGATTCCACTGGTCGCTCCGTACATAAGATTAGTTGCTTATGTGCTGAACGACTGTACCGCACGTAATTGTGTGCATTAGTTAGTAACCTGACCAGTACCATTTGTGTACAAACCCGGTCACAAACGCTATTTGTACATTCTAACGTGATTTGTGTAATTTTTTATTTTTTCAAAAAGGGAAGTTCGCTGGTCACTCTAGAACTATCCGACAACCCCACCTTTACTGGAAAGGGTTAATGCTCTTCGGATCATACCTACATGTTCCAGTAAACTAAGGTTAATAGGGGCCCTGGGTCGAGTACGCCAGCACTATATCAGTGTGTGGGCATATTGGTCGGCGTGGGCGAGTGAGTGAGGTGCTCGGTAAACTTCACCGTCAACCTATCTTTGAATATTTTGGTTTTTTTGTAAGGGTTCGCTGAACACCCTGATATAGAGGTCAGAGGTAGAGCAAGCAACACCTGCAAATTATGGGGGCCAGTTGTTCAGGAAGGGGGCGATCAACCTCGGTTCGGGTTGATTCTGTAAACCGACCAGTCGGGTCGGCAAGGTACGTAATGTGTAAAAAATACGGAAGACACACAGAAATTTTATGTGATGAATGGGAGAGAATGACTGTACATGACGGGGAGAAATTCCCAAGAGTAGGCAGCTTCAGCCCAGAAGTATTGCAAAATTTAAGGAGAAGGATATGTCTCATTAAATCAGCAAAGAGACGAATCCAACATTATGATTATTTGCAGTTATGGCAACAGGAGGGTGAAATACAGAGAGGATTGGCTCAGGCGGCGGGATCTGGCCCTATCAGGAAACTGATAGCCACGGCCCCACCGCCACCATACATATCAGGAGAGAAATTGGTTGCGGAGAATGACGCATCAGGGGGTAACAAACAGGCACTTAGCAACTGTATAAATGTTAAGGATAATGTTAATAAGTTAACCCATGCAAGTATTAACCCGTGCAAGTTGTACCCTGTTTTGAACTTTCCCCAGGAGTGTGATCAAGAGGACGAATCGGCAACAATATCGGCGCTCTCTCTAGCAGCCACTATATCAGAAACGACAGTAGGCACGGCCCAACCCATAAGATTAGTAACAAAGCCCCCTAGCGGAGGGACAGGTGAGGTCGTATCAACGGGTAAGTACGGCACCATACACTATGCTGAAACTATTTCACCACAGGCTGTAGAATCTACACAGAATGATGTTGTTAGAATTAATCCTGTTAAGGTAATAGTAGTGCCAAATGGGAAAACGGACACTTCAGGAGTCACTCCTGTTAGGAACATTGCCATGTACAGCCCGTTTTCCCGAATGGAATTAAGAACCATAGTGTCTGAATTCCCTGATCCTAGAAAAGACTTAGTTGCTAGCCAGAAATACATCAGAGACCTAGGGAACACTTTAGAGTCCAATAACAAAGATTGGCAGATATTGCTGAGGGCTTGTTTACCCTCCAATGTCGACGCAGCTCAATTTTTAGCTGACTGTGGATTGGATCAGGATGTACCTCTTACAGATGTGTACAACAAAGATAACGTAAAAAGAATAAATTTACAGTTAAAGGAGTATTTCCCAGCTGTAGCCAAATGGAATAGAATTTTTTCCATTAAACAAAAAGAGTCAGAAACAGCTGCTGATTATTTTCACCGGGCATTATTAGAAATGGCAAAGTACACTGGCATAGAGGACATTAGGACCAATGCAAACCATCAAGAAGTAGCAGTATCTGTGCTAATGGATGGTTTAAAAGAGGCATTAAAGACCAGGGTACAGACCACACAACCATGTTGGCGAGGTCTGTCAGTGGCTACTTTGAGAGAGGCTGCTATTGATCACGACCGGAATATCACCAGACACAGGGAGTCACAAGGTGATAAGTTAATGTCAGTAAGTATACAGGCCCTGACCACAAAACAGCCTGTGTTTATATCACCAAACCCTGTGGGTAAGTCAAATGTGGTAACATGTTATTTTTGTCATAAACAGGGACACATAGCACGAGACTGTAGAGCGAAAAATTCGCAAAGATCATACCAACCCCCTAGACAACGACACGACACACGACATTGGGAGCAAAGTCCGCAGAGACGGAGTTATGAGCCACATACAGGGGAAACAAAAAGATACCCCCCGAACAGAGACTGGCACGCCTCTGGTAGTTCCCAGCTAACTCCCTCACAAGTAGTTGCTGCCAGCGGGATTCAGGGAGGTCACCATACCCAATAGGGGTGTGGCCATACCTGTAATCTCCAGCCAGTAAAATTGATTGCAAATCTTGGAAGTGAACCCGAGATTGCAATAAATGTAGCTGGTAAAACATTAAACTTTCTTGTAGATACAGGGGCGGCCAAATCAGTGATAAATTCGACAGTGGGCATGAGAACCACTGGTAAGACAATTCCAGCCATAGGAGTAACGGGAGTAGTCCAGCACTACAACCAGCCGAGATTACAATAGGGCCTTTACATACCAAGCATTCCTTTTTGCTGGCTGCATCGGCACCGACTAATCTCCTGGGAAGAGACTTATTGTGTAAAATGGGGTGCGTCATTTATTGTACTCCTGAAGGTGTATTCTTGGACATACCTGAGAATCACGCTCAGGAAGTGCGAGACATGTTAGACTCCCCATCAAAATTAATGTCACATACCATTATGACAAATAGGACTCCATCCCAAGTAGAAGAAATGACATCCCAGATACCAGAGTCACTTTGGACTAAAGATGGACAGGACACTGGATTAATGGCAAATGTAGCTCCGGTAGTTGTACAAGTAAAAGATGGTAGGATAGCTCCAAAAATCCCACAGTACCCTCTGAAGCCAGAGGTGGAGTTAGGAGTGTATCCCGTAATAGAGCGCTTGCTACAACAGGGCATTCTGGTAAGAACGTCCAGCACTGCCAATAGTCCCATCTTCCCTGTTAAAAAGAGTGGGGGGAGGGGTTACAGGCTAGTGCAGGATCTAAGGGGGATTAACAAAATAGTTGAGAGTCAGTTCCCCGTAGTGCCAAATCCAGCTGTCATCCTTATGCAAATCCCTCCCACTGCAAAATTTTTCACTGTTATTGACCTCTGCTCCGCTTTCTTTTCGGTACCTCTGCACCCTGACAGCCAATACTTGTTTGCATTCACATACAGAGGAGTCCAATACACATGGACTCGATTACCACAAGGTTTCATAGACAGTCCAAGTATATTTTCCCAGGCTTTGCATGATTGTTTACAGTCTTTCCAACCAGAGAGTGGATCAGTATTAATACAGTACGTGGATGATCTACTACTGTGTTCTGATTCATTGGAAGCATCCCTGAAGGATACGAAACAGCTCCTGTTTCATCTTTCAGATACAGGACACAAGGTTTCCAAAGACAAGTTGCAATTATGCCAAACTAAGGTAAAATATTTGGGACACTGTCTAACACAAGGACTGAGACACCTGACCGCTAATAGAATTCAAGCAATTAGAGACATGACTCTGCCACAAACCCAGCAACAGATCAGAACATTTTTAGGAATGTGTGGGTATTGCCGTAACTGGATCCCAGGGTTTTCCATTCTAGCGTTACCTTTGCAGGAGATGGTCTCCTCAAACAAACCTGATCGGATTTCGCATACAGACGAGTCCGAGATGGCATTTGAGAGACTTAAACAGTGCCTAACGCAGGCACCAGCATTAGGTATGCCAGACTATGGGAAACCCTTTGAGCTGTACGGAACAGAAAGTGCTGGTTGCGCGGCAGGCGTCCTAACCCAAAAGCACGGTGATGCCAGCAGGCCAGTAGCATACTATAGCGCTCAGCTAGATACGGTAGCGCGATCCCTCCCCACATGCTTGCGAAGCGTTGCTGCGATAGCATTGCTAGTAACAAAAAGCGAAGATGTAGTGCTAGGTCACAACCTCACAATTCATACACCACATGCAGTGTCAGCCTTGCTAAATTCTGCCCAAACCAGGCACGTCTCATCAGCGCGGTTTACAAGATGGGAATTGGCACTAATGGCCCCCGTAAACATCACCATAAGGAGATGCAGTGCATTAAATCCTGCAACATATCTCCCAGGTGTGCCTGGACAGGCACAAAGGGTGGAGGATGAGAGTGGTGGGGAAGGAGAATTTAATACAAAGGAGGACACACATGATTGTATGGAATATTTGACCCAAAATTTTACCGCAAGGCCTGACATCAGTGACAACCCACTGGAAGATGTAGATCTAACTTTCTACACGGACGGTAGTTGTCACAGACAGTCAGACTCGGGAGACTTGTGTACTGGATACGCAGTCGTAGATGACCAAGGCACCATAGAAGCAGAACCGCTAGGCCCACCTCACTCAGCCCAGGTTGCTGAACTGGTCGCCCTAACCAGAGCATGTGAATTGGCTAAGGGCAAATCAGCCAATATCTACACCGACTCTAGATACGCATTAGGGGTAGTCCATGATTTCGGAGCCCTATGGCGCCTCAGAAATTTCATGACGGCAGCTGGTACACCGGTAGCGCATGCAGCTCACATCAAAAGGCTTCTAACAGCGATACAGGAACCCGACAGAGTGGCTGTTATCAAGTGTAAAGCACACACATATAGTCAAGATCCAGTATCACTTGGTAACAGCCGAGCAGACGAAGCTGCTAAGTTAGCAGCTGGTACCCCCAGACAGACAGACACCACACAATTGATGGTATTTAATACCATCAACACACAGAAGTTGTGTGAAATGCAAAATTTGTGTTCCACACAGGAAAAGGCAGTCTGGAAGGCAAAGGGATATGGCCAGGAGTCCTCAGGACTCTGGACGGATGGACATGGTAAACCGGTGGCCCCCAGAGCATATCTTCCATGTTTAGCTGAGGCAGCTCACGGGCTGACTCATCTGGGCAAGGAAGGAATGTGCAAGTTGGTAAGAGCATATTGGTGCGCCCCAGGATTTTCATCTCATGCAAGTAAGAGAGCAATGTCATGCCTTACATGCTTGAGAAAGAATATCGGAAAGGCAATACCAACAGAACCATCTCATATCCCACCTGCACGCGGTCCTTTTCAGGTAATACAGATTGACTTCATTCAATTACCCCCTTGTCGAAATTTGAAATATGTACTTGTTTGTATAGATGTTTTTTCAAATTGGGTCGAAGCATTTCCTGCGGCCACAAATACCGCTATGTTTACTGCTAAGAAAATTGTGCAGGAATTTGTATGTAGATATGGTATCCCTAGAATTATCGAAAGTGATAGGGGTACCCATTTTACAGGTGATGTCTTTCAAGGAATGTGTAAGTTGATGGGAATTGATAGCAAGCTGCACACTCCATACCGTCCACAGGCGAGTGCGAAGGAGGAAAGAGTGAACAGCACTATTAAAAATAAACTGAGCAAAGTTATGGCAGAGACAGGATTGACATGGCCAGAAGCTTTACCCATTGTACTGTACAGCATCAGAACCACTCCCAGGTCCCCTCTTAATCTGTCTCCCTTTGAAATCTTGTTTGGTCGACAACCGCATGTTATGATTAACCCTCAGGATGATTTGAAGTGTAACAATGAAGTGACTGTAAAATACTTGATTAACATGAGTAAACAGCTAAGGAATCAAAATGATAATTTGAAGTTGGTGATTCCTGATTTACCAGATAGTAATTGTCATGACATTGAACCTGGGGATTATGTAATGATACGGAATTTTCTACGCTCAGGTTGCCTTATTGACAGATGGGAAGGACCATACCAAGTCTTATTGACTAGCACTACAGCATTGAAGGTTGCCGAGAGAGAGACTTGGGTTCATTCGTCCCATTGTAAGAAGGTTGCTGATCCAGAGAGGTCCCGTGATAAGGAACAGACGGTAGAGGAAGTTGTATCGCTGGAGTGTCTGTTCCAGGAGGACTGAGGCGGCACCTGAACATTGAAAATCACAAGATCAAAAGCAGTTGTCGATTCCCTGTTCCCTTTTATTGTTTTTCTCCACTTCCCATCCCCTCTCCCTCAATTATTTTTTTCCCCTTCTCATTCTTCTCCGTTTCCTCCTATAAGATGGACTTGCCCCAAGAGACTGTGATCCGGATTTTCCTGTTGACCATGATGTTGACCAGAGCAGTCTGTTCCGGCGAGAGTACCATGGAGGTCGAGAAAGGTTCTGGAATGGGTTCTGATGACAGAGATGGAGGCATAGTTTTCCAAGAGCAACCTAATCAACAAGTAAAGGCGAGTATCAGAAAACGATCCGATAACATTGACCATAGAAGGAATTGTGAAGGATTGTTAGCTGAATAAAACTGTATCTGTAGGCTCTGTGACAATGTGGTTGAGGATGGGTGCATCAAGAAATGCCAATCCAGTTTTAATATCCACATGGACCGGCACCCCTTGAGTGACTACCACTCCTTAGTGGGTAGTGTGTTAAATCAAACAGATTGTTGGGTATGCTCTCAAGTACCTCAAGGTCATAGCAAATCAGGACTAGTACCATTTCCTTTAACAATAGGGGAGGTACTTGAGCTAAAGGGTGGGAGACCGGTGGACAGGAGGTTTAATATCTCCAGTCCTCCTAGTTTGAAGCTCCACCAATATCATGTGGATAGATCCCTAATATGTTTTAACATTACCAATCCCCGAAAGCCGGGAAGTTGGGAAGTGTCATGGAGCAACCAAACCATGACCTTTTCATATAGAGCAGATAGAATGCCGACAGATACAGAACTTATACGCCACATAGCCAGTAGAGAAAAATCTTTCCGATATAGGTATACCCTAGGAAGTAGGATTACGAGAGTTGGAGAGGTATCACCAGGATACTGCGCACATATCGTACAAACTGATACGTGTACTAAACAGATGGGAGCATTAGGGTTAGGAGATTTCACATGGAAGATGTGTAATATGGTTATGTCCTACTCCGTCCCATATGTTCTCCCCGATCTTGCATATTTCATATGCAGGAGGAAGGCGTATAAGTGGCTTGCCCCAAACTCTGAAGGATTGTGTTATATTGGAAAAGTACTGCCTGAGGTAATGACTGTATCACATGCCAAAATGAAAGATATTCACCGTGTTGCCCAAGCTCCTTATACTCATACCCACTACGAGCACGTAGTTAAACGGCACCTGATAGAAAGAACAGAGCATCCGGCCTCTGACATGATCCATGAATCCACCGGGATTCAGTTTCTAATCGCGTTAGATTTCACTCGCACCGCCAGAGGAGTGTTGAATTATAAATACATATCTGCGCTTGCAAATTTGTTAGACAATATCACAGAAATGTATGATGACACGTTTAGGTATACTGGAAGAGAACTTCAAGCTTATAAAACAGAACTGGTCCAGCATAGAATGGTTCTCAATTATCTCACGGCAGTAACAGGCTGATATTGTGTCACACTGGCAACGCAGTACGGCGTGAAATGCTGCACATATATAACGAATAGTACCGAGGATCCGGTCGAGGTCATAGACCAAAAGATGGACGATATTCTCCAATTGAAGTGGGAATTTCGCAGGAGACACAATCTCACTCTTGCTGCTGTAGGTAATAAGCTGACTGGTTGGGTGTCATGGTTGAACCCGCGAAATTGGTTCTCTGGTTTAGGAGAATGGGCTCAAGGAGTCATAATGGATGTTGGGAAGTTTCTTCTATGTATCTTAGGTGTTGTCATATCCATTGGCTTGATATTTAGATGCGGTCAGGCTTTAATGAAGTGTAAACGAAGTACCAGGGTGATGAGTTTAAGGAGTGAGGAAATTGTAATTCCAATGGATTTGATTTATGACCCAAATGTAGAAACAATGATGTGATGAAAATGCGATTTCTACGGTCCGTTTCTTTCACCTGTTTTTCTGGTTTTTCCAAGGTAAAAAGACCCACTTTTGACGAGGAATTTGATGATCCGGTATACAGACAACTGATGGATTAAAGAAGAAGTTTTGACAACCTTATACACAGATTTTGATGAACAATGCCATAGACCCCCAGTTTCCCTAGAAATTTTAAAATTACGCTAGCCCAACACTTTTGTAAGCCTATGGACATTGACAAAGCTTTTTGCCCACACGCCTTTTGGCAAAAGCACAAAGAAGACAGCATTCAACAGACACCGAACAAGACTTCAACCGACAAATGTTCATTAACCTGACATAGAATACCACTGCATTTACCGTAATTATGTCTTTTTTTCATCTCTACAACCTTCAGGTAATTACACACATAGTCGATAGGGAATACAGGCACAGATATCAGCAATCACATATTTCCCCATTCATGTATCATCAACTAAAATGTGCTCCCCATTTTGTTGCAACCAAAATCCGAAAAGAGCTCGGTAAAGTTTGACAGCCCATCCACAGACCCGTACCACGGGATAAGAAGGAATTCAAATGTATACTTCGCAATACCTCGAAGCTTGATTTAAAACACGTACGGCACGATGATACATGACCCCCAAACACGGATTCATACACACATGCTTCTGCTATCTCACTAGGTCATACCCTCTTCACACCTTCTCCTCTCTCCTCCCTTACCCAACCATGGAAATGTATTAACACCTGACATATATTTTTCTCGTTTTGAAATGTTTTAGGAAGTGGCAGTTATTGTTGACTGCCAAAGGGTGGACTGTCAAAGTCAGAAAAATATCACGATGCACACTGCCATATTTGCACCTCATATGTGTCCCTGCTGCGCATGCGTGCGCTCTCCCGTGCGTGCGCATACTCGCTCTTGCGGGCACCCGCAGGCGCACGGTATGCGCATTTACGGTAGAGATTGTATGCGTCTAGCGGGCGACTCTTTCGTTACATATTTTCACCATATAATGTATTTTGTAGATTATGGTCCCTTTGATAGAATCTGAAAGTTTGGTTAATGTAGAATGTTCATGGACGGAGAAATCCCTCTTTGTTTGATACGAAGGGTCAGACAGGAGTAATACAGTGGTGTTTAGTATCCATCGGAAGAGTATTTAATTAGCAATATTCCGGTGTTGGTTTGAAGCGAATTAATCGCTCGTGCGAATAGTTATGGACATAAGAAGTTTATGTCCATTTACTATTATTTGCACTTACTTATCCATGCGGCGGGAAACCTAGTTTCCCACCCACCTGAGCAGTTGGAAATTGTCACAGCCCACCTGTATGAATCAACCTATGACCTTTTGTTATAATGCGAGGAGGAATTCCTGTGTCCAATGAACAATGAGATTGTAGGGACCATTGAATTGTATTGTGTGTGGGGCATAAATAGACAAGCCGATCACATCCAGCACTCACTCTTCAACGGTTCTCATTGCTGATAATCGGGAGCTGGATGTCCAGAGGCGCATGCGATCGTTCCCCTTTGTGCGTAAGTTTTTCTCCGCAATCATATTGTATTTCTTGTTATTGTGGGCCATTTCTCTCTCTCTCTCTTCTCCCCTTTCTCTCTTAATTTTCCTGCAAACGTAATTGTATTATATTGTATTTCCTGTGTAGTTATCTGGTTAGTTAGTCTATGTTATATTGTAGTGTGTGACTTGTATTGTATTATTCTTTTTGCAAGTAATAACATTCATATAAGGCGTTAGACCCTAAAGCACGGTATCGGTGTATTTCATATAGTGTTAAGTATTTTCAGAGCGTCGGTGACGCTCGAACAGCTTTTAAGATAATCAGGCTACACAAGGTTGCATCTACACTCTATCATTACACTAAGGTTTTACTGCATATTATATTGTTTATGGTTTAGATATAAAGGTTTAACATTGTGAGCGTCAGCGCCGCTGGTGATCTCCTCGTGGTCCCGAGCGTCCGCTACGCTATAGCGAATCATTACGTTAGTCGGCAGCCAATAGCGTGCCTGCCTGTGATCTCTTGGCCGTGAGCGAACGTGACGCTTGAGCGTCTCGACTACGGCTAAGCGATTGTTACGCAACGTGCGTACCCTTACGGTACTCCATACGTGAATAGCGTACAGTGTTCTTAGACCTCATAAAGGGTGTTATATAAGATAAATATTTAGCTTTATCAGTGTTAAACCAAACAGACTGTTGGGTATGCTCTCAAGTACCTCAAGGTCACAGCAAGCCAGGACTAGTACCATTTCCTTTAACGATAGGGGAGGTACTTGAGTTAAGTGGTGGGCGACCGGTGGACAAGAGGTTTAATATCTCTAGTCCTCCTAGTTTGAAGCTCCACCAATACCATGTGGATAGGTCCTTAGTGTGTTTTAACATTTCCAATCCCCGAAAGCCGGGAAATTGGGAAGTGTCATGGAATAACAAAACCATGACCTTTTCATATAGAGCCGATAGAATGCCTACAGATACAGAGCTCATACGCCACATAGCCGATAGTGGAAAATATTTACGATATAGGTATACCCTAGGAAGTAGGACCATGAGAGTTGGAGAAGTATCACCAGGATACTGTGCACATATCATATAACCTGATACGTGTACTAGACAGATGGGAGAATTAGGGTTAGGAGAGTTCACATGGAAAATGTGTAACATGGTAATGACATATTCAGTCCCATATGTTCTCCCCGATGATGCATATTTCATATGCGGGAGAAAGGCGTATGAGCGGCTTGCCCTAAACTCAGAGGGGTTATGTTATATTGGAAAAGTACCGCCTGAAGTAATGACTGTATCGCATAACAAAATTGATTTGATTTACGACCCAACCATTGAAACCACACTGTGATAAAAGGTGATTCCACGACCTGTTTCTTTCACCCGTTTCTCCTTTGTTTTCCTCCAAGGTACAAGGACTCGCTTGGAAGAAGAATTTGAGGACCACATTTATACCAAGATTTTCTTTTATGGACAATGCCATAGACCCCCCATATCCCTAGTAACTTTAACTTTACGCTAGCCCAAAACTTTTTGTAAGTCTATGGACATTGAGAAAGCTTTTTGCTCGCATTTTGGCAAAAGCCCAAAGAGACTACAGTCAACATGTACATCAAGACAAGACACCAGACAAGACTTCAATCAACAAATGTTTATTAAACTCACATAGTTTATGACTGCATTTACCATAATTGCTCTTTATCTTCATTTCTACAACCTTCAGGTAATGACACACATAGTCGATAGGGAATACAGGCACAGATATCAGCACTCACATATCCCCCCATTCATGTATCATCAACTAAAATGTGCTCCCCCATTTTGTTGCAACCAAAAGCCGAAAAGAGCTCGGTAAAGTTTGACAGCCCATCCACAGACCCGTAATACGGGATAAGAAGGAATTCAAATGTATACTTCGCAATACCTCGAAGCTTGATTTAAAACACGTACGGCACGATGATACATGACCCCCCAAACATGGATTCATACACACATGCTTCTGCTATCTCACTAGGTCATACCCTTTTCCTACCTTCTTCTCTCCTCCCTTACCCAATCATAGAAATGTATTTACATATGACATATATTTTTCTCTTTTTAAACTGTTTTAGGAAGTGGCAGTTATTGGTGACTGCCAAAGGGTGGACTGTCAAAGTCAGAAAAATATCACGCTGCACATTGCCATATATGCACCTCACGCGTGTGCCCGCTGCACATGCACAGGCCCTCCCATGTGTGCGCATATTCGCAGTCGCGTGCACGCTCAGGCGCACGGTATGTGCATTTACGGTAGAGTTTGTGCGCGTCTAGCATGCGACTCGATCGCTACATATTTAATCAAAATAATGTATTTTAGAAGTTAATATTCCCCTCAATAATGTCAGTAAATCAGTTTAATCTGTCGAGTGCCAGATTATTGTCAATACAGGGGGATATGTTACAGAGTCTTTTTCTTGTGGTATTGGCTTCTGTAACCTGAAGCCTAATTAACATCCCTATACTGTAGCCTTGGCTAATTAGCATTTGAATAACCAAGATCACATGGCCAGCTCAGCTCACTGATACAGCTAGCCCACATGCTGTGAAAGACACACACTTCCTGTGGATCACACCCCCCCACAGCTGGAACGCAGGTATGATATATCCACTGGAAATCACAGGGCTCACTCACTCAGGACCAACCTAGCATCCAGAAGCATGGCTTGCTCATCACCAGGACTGATCTCCTTACTAAGGCTAAGTATTGTATACACATGGCTTAATGGCATAGAATAGTTAAATATGTGTTTGTGGTAAAGTAGTTGTGAAATGATTGGCATAGAATAGTTAGTTTGGAGATACAAATGGCTTAAGGTTAATGATGCTTGTGCAGTTATGTGATTGTTGTATGGTTGTGATGATACTCTATGAAATCTGTAATGAATTGGAACAGTAGACAATCTGTAGCATAGCATCTCTGGTATACATTTATGGATGGTGATTTATAACAGATTATAGTAGTTTTACATGATGCATCTTGCTGAAGGTTAGAAGTCAAAACATACTTCCTTTTGTTACTGTAGTCATGTGCTTGTAGCAATAGCAGGCTGATACTTGTGGGTACCTGGTAATCTGGCCTTGTGATGGCTTGAAATTGTGAAAGGTGATTTAGATGGTTTGGAATTGTAAAATCAGCACATATGCATTATATTGAAGCTTAGACATTTTGGAATATAGTGGAGTCTTATGTCTTCTGCTATGTGATTATGGTGTAGGAAAGAATGCCATGTGTTTGGACTTGCAAATCTAAAATGGCTGCTGGCATTCCCTTTTGAACCATATGTTACAGACTTTGGAATCATGGGAGTTTTTCCCAAAATGGAGTCTAGCTTCTGTCCCATGCGGTATTGTAGGGACCATTGTGTTGTTGCTGTGTGTTGTGTATATAGGCTCAGCCAGCCTGGGTGAGCTCAAGTTTCTCAACACAAAGGTTCTCAGCATTGACTAACTGCGCAGCGATCATTCCCATATGTGTAAGTTCTCTGCAGACATTTTGTCTCTTATTAATGTTGTAAGCCATTCTCTCTCTCCTTCCCCTTAAATGTAATCGTGTCGTTATTGTATTTTATGTGTAGTAATTTGGTTAGGTATTTTATGTTATTTTGGTAGTGTATAACTTGTATTGTGTATTCTTTTGCAATTGAACGTTCATTCTCTCCCTTAAAGGTGTTAGAACCTTAGACCGGTATTTGAGTGTTTATTATATTGCTAAAGGGTTCTCTGAGCATCACAGCCGCTCATACAGCTTTTAAGCTGACAAGGTTACACTGCATTACATCTACACATTATCACTGATACAAAGGTTTACAGTATAAGTACATTCCTTAAGGTATAGTTATTAAAGTTTAATTCTGTAAGTGTCTGCGACACCTGTGTTCACACCCTGTGCACAGCGTCTGCTACGCTAAGGGCGTACCCTTGCGGTACTTTGTGCGCCAATTGCGTACTGTGTCTCTTAACCTTTTAGAGTGTTTAATATAGGATATATATAGGCTTTATCATCACTCTACCCCATCTCCACAAGACTGGGGTCACCCACCTCCATACACAACCTCTGTGAATAACCACTGTATACTTCTACACTCCTGTTACCTATACCTGGAGAGAGAGTAACAGATTCCTTTCCTGGCTCAGCCTCAGGAGAAGGTTGATAGACCCTCGCCCTCAGAGGTTCTGCAGCTTCTGACTGTGACCCACCCCTCCCTGGCTACTCTCTGTCAGGACAGAGGGGGGTTTGCAGGGCAGGACTTGCATCACATTCCTGTCCAAACCTTTTGTTCATCTTACCACCTGGCACTTGTAAATGGGGATTCTCATTCTGATTAAACATAATTTCACACTTTTTACATACATCAGTGCCTATATCAGGCACAGCCATTCCTGACACTAATAAGTTTTCTACTTCAATTGCTAAGTTGAAAGGAGACAGTCACTTATCAGCATACTTTCTGATTCCTTTCCAAGGGTTAATGTGCAGCCCTTCTGCATTGCCCTCTGCTGGGTACCTATAGCTAGGCCACACCTCACATCAGGCACATCTTTATACAGTGTGCCCACATAATTCCCAGGTGTCTGTAACTCGGTGGGTCTAGTGGTACCACAATGGGGAGAAATTTCCTCATTAACACATACTGGGGAAAATACACCTAGACACTTCTCCCAAACAATTTCTTCCTGCCCTTGCGCTGTATTGGGACTGGCTCTCTGTTCGGCCTGGAGAGGTAAGTTTTCCACTGAAGCCTCAGTGTATGGGAATCCCTGCTGGGTGTCTGCATGCAAGAGCAGGGCAGGAAGGGGGGTCTGAGGGGGAGGGACAGCAATGTGTGTTTCTCCCTTCTCAGCTGTTGACACAGCCCCCTTCTCTGACACAACCCTGGTACCTAACATGCTGGCAGCACCCCCGACAGACACATTATTTCCTACATTGATACATGCATCATCAGAAGTACTTGTAACACGGATACAAGACAATACATCATCCTCATTGACTCCCTTCCCTAGGCCAGTATCTGAGCTTGCAACTTTCACCAGGAGGGAGGGGGCGGAGGGGATTCTCTGGCTTTTGAGTCACCCTCCCAACTTGCAGGGGTTAAATCACAGCTTTTCTGAGTTGCTGAACTGCGTGTCATTACTGCTACCCCATGCGTGGTATTACATATAGTATTCAACACTATTATCATCAATACAAGGAATCATTGCCCCTCCTTTATACATAGACATTTGCCTGTTTTCGGGGCCCCTCAGTACCTGCAAATCAATTTGAACATTTTCCTCAACACCTGGATTCACTGCTCTCCCCTGACACATAAACATTTGCATTTCATCTTGGTCCCACTGTACCTGCAAACAGGGCCGGACTGGGACTAAAAATAGGCCCTGGCATTTTTGAAGCACACAGGCCCACCTTTGTGACTCCTCCCCTTACTATTCCTGACTCCTCCCACTTATTAGTCTATGCTCTTACAAATATAATTAATATTCTGACAACATACAAGCGTACATCATTTTCTATTAAAATACATACAACCTGTGGTTGAAGTGGAAATTTTTAAGTGGGGGTATGTAAATGTGAAGTTTGTAAATAAGCGCGCGCCCCGGAAAAGGGGGCGTGGTCACTCAAAAGGGGGCGTGTCCTTCAGTGTAGTTTATCACACCATACAACCCTTATATGCATTATGCACCACAATAGTAGGACCCCTTATACTATCTAGTACTGGTGCCTCTTTCACATTATACCACACAGTATGAGCCAAAAATTCACATTATAGCACCCAGTATGAGCCGAAATTTACATTATAGCACCCAGTATGAGCCGAAATTTACATTATATGCCCCCAATAGTGCAGTGCCAGATCCACAATTGCCCCCACAGTGCCAGGTATACAAATGCACCCACAGTGCCAGGTAAACAATTGCCCCCACAGTGCCAGGTATACAATTGCCCCCACAGTGCCAGGTATACAATTGCCCCCACAGTGCCAGGTAAACAATTGCCCCCACAGTGCCAGTTATACAATTGCCCCCACAGTGCCAGGTATACAATTGCCCCCACAGTGCCAGGTAAACAATTGCCCCCACAGTACCAGGTATACAATTGTCCCCACAGTGCCAGGTATACAAATGCCCCCACAGTGCCAGGTATACAAATGCCCCCACAGTGCCAGGTAAACAATTGCCCCCACAGTGCCAGGTATACAAATGCCCCCACAGTGCCAGGTAAACAATTGCCCCCACAGTGCCAGGTATACAAATGCCCCCACAGTGCCAGGTATACAAATGCCCCCACAGTGCCAGGTAAACAATTGCCCCCACAGTGCCAGGTATACAAATGCCCCACAGTGCCAGCTATACAAATGCCCCACAGTGCCAGCCAATTGCCCCCACAGTGCCAGATATACAATTGTCCCCACAGCAGCCAGTGCTGCAGCTACTTACCGCTGCTGCACTGCTGCTGCTGCTGCTGCTCCTCCGGGCTGTGAGGGACGGGGGTGAATCAGGAGAGCAGAGCGCCCGCCAGCGGGGCTGTGTCTGGTGCTGCGGCGGCTTCGTTCAAACCAGCCGCCGGTTCGTGAGCCAATCAGAGCTCGCGGACCGGCGGCTTCTGATTGGCTGCCGGTCCGCGAGCTCTGATTGGCTCACGAACCGGCGGCTGGTTTGAACGAAGCCGCCGCAGCACCAGACACAGCCGCGCTGGCGGGAGCTCTGCTCTTCTCTCCTGACAGCTGAGACATGCTGCCGCCGGACTGAGCGGCAGCGTGTCTCAGTGACCGCTGGACCGGCCCAAGTGGCCATCGGCCCTTCTGGCATGTGCCAGAAGTGCCAGATGGCCAGTCCGGCCCTGCCTGCAAATCAACCTGAGCTGTCTCAACAATACAGGGAGTAATTTCCTTGTCCCTACACATAGACATTGGCATGTTATCCGGATCACCCAGGGCCTGAGGGAGATTGGTGATAGCAAGAAAAGCTGGCAATGTTGCAGTATCAGTAATGACATCACCATCATTCATGTAGGTGGAGTGCGTTTGCCCCAACCCGTTTCAAGTACCTCACTCTTAGGCAAGTTGGGTAGCACACATATGGGCACAGGGTCCCCTATCCCCACCTCGTGGTAAGATGCCTGTGGACAGACAGGGTTACATCCTATCACATTAATCAGGGTTGCACAGGACACATTGTTGCATACAGCCTTCAACCCAACTACTGATACAGGTGGAACATAATCTGCTAACTGCACCCCACACAACTCTATATCAGGGCATGCACTTTCTGACGGAATAGATTCAGCCCTGTGTAATGACAGCGTTATTTTCTAGTACACACTGGTTGGTAACATTCTCAGCATCATATACATTGGCATTAATGTTGTGCAGATCAGCAGGTGTCACCTGAGGGGAAGCAGGGTTATCTGGCAATACTGTGTCATCAACAACATCACTTCCAGTTACATAGGCAGTGCGCATCTTCCCTAGATCAGTCCCCACACTGGCAGGTAAATTGTCCAGCACCCCAACGTCCCGGACACCCCTTCCAACCCCCCAGTCCAGAAATACTTGGGCCATAGGAATCTCTGGGTTGATCCCTCCCACTCCCCGTACAGCAATAGTCTTCCCCGGGATAAGGTTCTCCGGGTCCACCAGTGCTGAATGTATGAGAGTCAGATCAGCACCCGAATCTAATAGCCTAAACGCCACCTTGTGTCCTACCTGGACGGCTTGTAGATTGTCACGTGGTCTTTCCTCGGGTCCTTCGACACACAGTACGGCGGGCACCGGTTTCATGGCCGGACCCCCCGCGGGAAGTTTCTTCTTTTTGGGGCAACTAAGACTGAGGTGCCCCACTTTACCACAATTAAAACACCTGCGGCCATTTGCCAAAACAGCTTTTCCCCCACCCTCCCAACAAATGCAGCAGCCGCTGGTTTCATTGAAAAGGACCGTGGGGGTGATCCTCCGGGTCTCCGTTCTCTCCACCCGACTTGCCCTGGCGCTCCCCAGCTTTTCTTTGCCCCAGAAGCCCTAGTGCTGGTGTACTGGTCTGCCAGGGTGGCAGCCTCTTCGAATGTCTTAGGGTTCCGATCCAGGACCCACTCTTTGACCTCAGCTGGGCAGAGTGCGATGAACTGTTCCTGGAGAATGAGATCTTTCAGTTTATCATAGTCCTTCACTTGCAAGCCCTCAACCCATTGATGCAACGGGGTTGACAATTGCGCTAATAGCCCCGCATAGGTATCAGAGGGACTGCGCTTAGAGTCTCTGAACTTTTGTCGGTAAGCCTCAGGGGTGATGTTGAAATGCTTTAACAAGGCTTTCTTGATTGCAGCATAATCACCATCCTGCTCTTGGGGAAGGTCTGCAAATGCTTCCAAGGCTTTTCCCCTCAGCCCTGGGGTTAAATAGCTTGCCCACTGACTGGTGTCCAGTGCAAACTGTCGGCAAGTTTTTTCAAAGCTCTTGAAGAAAGTATCCAGGTCACCATCTTTCTCCAACACCGGAAATTGATCATGCCGGGGCTTTTTCCTACCCGGGTCACCAACAGCACTCTGGCCTCTGAGTCTCGCCAGCTCCAGCTGGTACTCACGTTCGGCCTGACGCTCTGCAGCCTCTCGTTCGGCTTTACGCTCTGCAGCCTCAGCCTCTCTATACTGCTGTATCAGCTGTAGAGGTGTCACATCATCTGTATCCCTCCTATATTTGAGGGCAGTTTGCAAATATTGGTCCAGGGCACTATCATCACTGGAACTAGTAGAGTGCTCCGACCTCCTCCTAGCAATGGTACCAGTATCTGTTGTAGTATCTAGGGACAGAGAATTTCCCCCAACAGCATTTGCCTCAGTCTGATCCCTTTCCGCATCCTGCCTCTGGTCGGCTTCTTGGAGTGCTTGGATCAGCTGATCCTTTGTCCTGTTGGTGCTGGCAATTCCTCTGTCCTCGCACAGCTGCACAAGGTCATCCTTCCTCATTTGCTTATACTCAGACATTTTGGACCTCAGCTTTTGCCAAATAAACAGATAGAAAAGAAAAACAAGAGATGGGGAGGGGAACAGAGATTGCCACTCACTGTGAGGATTTTAAAATTATAATAAAGCTCTGAGTTCTGAATCTGGTGAAGTGGATGTTCCGCTCATGGAATTATTACCACATTCACTTAAGTTCTTAGATAAAAACAAACAATTATCATCCCACCGCTTGCCACCACTTTGTGACGACGCTGACAGCCAATTCCACAAATATGCCAATTTGAGAACTGCCACATGCGACGTACGGGGTCACTTTTGACACACGGGATTACTTAAATACTTTCAGCTGCCACCAGCAAAGACTTTTCAACGTATTACGGATGTTGCAGGCGTCTTTAGCTTTACCTGTCACACACACACTGCAATACTTAGAAAAATAGGTAGGCGTGAGCCACACAGGTGTTGGGTTCATAAGAACAACAGAAATCTGAACTAAAATTAGGATTTTAATTTCAAGAATACTTCAGAGCTTTGGTTACAAAAAGGTTACAAAGATTATTAAGAATATTTTAAAACCACACACAGAATACAGCAATCTCAATAAATGAAAAGGAAATAAAAACGTACAGAAACCCTACTCAAGCAAGCTAATAACTCAGGTCATCTCCAGCATACTAGCTGTGTCCCCAAGAGATCACAACACCTATTTTCATGAGACGGGCAGATATAGTCTCCAGCTTCATCAGGCCCCCTCCCTTGGGATTTTTAACTGTTTCCCTGTTGGACATACTTGGTGCTTGGCAACAGCCAAGGGGGGTGGTAAGGGGTGTACTGTATGAATCTCTTTCAAAGAAAGTGAGGTTTATGACATTAGCCAGGAAATAGGATCCCTGCATCCCTGGTCTGTTTACAGCCCCTCTGTTGACCTAACAAACTAATTGGCCTTATCAGCCATCAATGTCCAGAGCTTGCAAATCTCTGCTTTTGATGTAGAAATGTCATCCCCCTTTACAATGGTCCAGTCAGGCACATGTCATCTCAAACTTTATGGTCTGCAAATCTCCCCTGGCCTGGACCTATGGGGGTCAAATGCAGGGTATTGCCAGTCAGCCATCTTGTCACATTTAGGCTGAAAGAATGCAAAATTATATATATACAGTCACTTGAAAACATTATTGGTGATTATTCCTGCAGGTAATCACCACACCTTAGATCACATATAATTTGTGATCCTCCTTTCTGTATTTAGACGTGACAACACTGTATTATATAACTTATGTGTATCTAACAACAGTGATTTATATCAGAGAGATGAGAATCATAAGTGTCCTGTGCACTAAATAACTTATTTTGGCTACTCATAACATAAGGTCTCATATTTATTAAAAACAATTGAAGGTGCTTGATTAGGCACAGAGTGAGCATAATCACATAATGTAAATGAGACCTGGAAAACAAGACTAGGTTTTAACTAAGCCACAGACATAGCTTATATAAATGCTACAAATAACTCGTATTGATACAATTGTGTCTGGCCCAGGAATTGCAGGAGTTTATGTAGCAAATATCTAGTTACAACTTTGAAACACTTGAAATAGAGTCTTATCAACAGCAGTGGTCTAGCATTTTAATTCACCTTTAATTTGTTTATACACTTTTTTCACTTGCAATATATTTCGCAAACTTCTTTTTTACAGAATGAAATCAATAAAAGTTATATTTTATAATTAGTGGTCACTTATCTAACTGGTGTTTGACTTTAAGTAAATTTTGTATACAATTGTTCGTGTGTGCCCATAATAGGGAATACTTCCTCTCTTTGGTTTATGATAAGTGACAGGAGACATGTCAGTAATCGTTGGTAGGTCCTTCATTCCAGACCAGATGTCAACACTTGCTCCTGACTGCCCTGCATCACCGCCAGCGGGTGGGCTAGAAAATGTTATCCTTTTTTTCGTAGCCCCAGTTGCTGGAGAAAATGAAGGAGGAGCTGTTGATGGGTCACGTTCCACTTGAGTTGACAATTTTCTCACTAGCAGGTCTTTGCAACTCTGAACACTTGTGCTTGCTGGAAAGAGAGAGATACAACATAGGCTTTAAACCTAGGATTGAGCACAGTGGCCAAAATGTAGTGCTCTGATTTCAACAGATTGACCACCCTTGAATCCTGGCAAAGCGAATGAAGGGCTCCATCCACAAGTTTCATACTTAGCAGAATTGCTCTGTCTTAGCTACTCCTTCAATTTCTCCAGCTGCTTCTGCAAAAGCCTGATGAGGGGAATGACCTGAAGCTGGCAGTGTCTGAACTGACTTCACGTGTGGCAAGTACAAAGGGTTGGAGAACCTTGCACAAGACGGAAATCATTTTCCACTGTGCTTGAGTCAGATGCATTACTCCTCCTTTTCCTATATTGTAGGTAGATGTATAGGCTTGAATGGCCTTTTGCTGATCCTCCATCCTCTGAAGCATATAGAGTGTTGAATTCCAACTCGTTACCACCTCTGGCTTCAGGTGATGGCAGGGCAGGTTCACGAGCATTTGCTGGCTCTCTAGTCTTCGGCACGCAGTCGCTGAATGACGAAAGTGGCCTGCAATTTTTTTGGCCACCGACAGCATCTCCTGCATGCCTCTGTGATTAAAAAAAAATCTGCACCACCAAATTAATTGTATGTGCAAAACATAGGAAGTGTTGGAATTTGCCCAGATGAAATGCATGCACAATATTAGGGGCGTTGTCCGATATCACAAATACCCAGGAGAGTCTAAGTGAGGTAAGCCACTGTGCAATGATGTCCCCCAGTTTCCGTAAGAGGTTGTCAGCGATGTGCATCTTATGGAAACCGGTGATACACAGCATAGCCTGCTAGGAATGAGTTGGCATTTGTGAGATGCTGCTACTGTTGCCACCGCTGTTGTTGCTGTGGGGGGCAATACATCTACCCAGTGGGCTGTCACAGTCATGTAATCCTTAGTTTACCCTGTTCCACTTGTTCAAATGTCCGTGGTTAAGTGGACACTGGGTACAACTGCATTTTTCAGGACACAGAGGACACTTTCTTAATGACCCTGTTCATTCTGGGAATTGCTTACCTAGTGCAAAGTAATCTAGAAGAGATTTGGTACCGGGGACACAGTACATCCATCAACTGTCGAAGGGGGACATTTACTAAGCAGTGATAAGAGTGGAGAAGTGAGCCAGTGGAGAAGTTGCCCATGGCAACCAATCAGCACTGAAGTAACATCTATAATTTGCATACTATAAAATTATACAGAGCTGCTGATTGGTTGATGGGACAATTTCTCCACTGGCTCACTTCTCTGCTCTTATCACTGCTTAGTAAATGTCCCCCTAAATCACACTGCACCAATGGCGGATACCGGACACACGTCTGACACCAGCATAGTTGTTATGGCCTCAGTAATCCGCTTTCAAACATGGTGACTGCTGTCATATTTCATCTTCCTCGCAAAGGACTGTTGGACAGTCAATTGCTTAGTTGAAGTAGTACAAGTGGTCTTCCAACTTCCCCTCTGGGAAGACGATCGACTCCCAGCAGCAACAACAGCAGCGGCAGCAGCAGCAGTAGGCGTACCACTCAAGGATCCTCCGGAGGAATCCCGGTTAGGAGAGGACTCGTCAGTCATGCCATTGACATCGCCTGCAGGACTACTTATGTTCCTGACTGAGGAGGAAATTGACATTGAGGGAGTTGGTGGTGTGGCTTGCAGGAGCTTGGGTACAACAGGAATAATGGATTTAGGTGTCAGTGGACTGCTTACGCTCTTACCCAATGTTTCACAACTTGACAATGACTTCTGATGAATGCGCTGCAGGTGACGTATAAGGGAGGATGGTTAACGTCCTTACCCCTGCTTATTAAGGATTGACAAAGGCAACACACGGTTTGACACCTGTTGTCCGGATTGGTAGAGAAATAATTCTACACTGAAGAGGTGGCTTTTTTGGTATTTTGCCCAGGCATGACAATGGGCTTTCTCATCCCACGGACAACAACTGTCTCCACTGGTGCCTTATTCAAACAAACCACATCAGCATCAGAATCCTCATCGTAAACTTCCTCCTCAGCGCCAGCTACACCAATATCCTCCTCCTCATCCTGGTGTACGTCTACAGTGACATCCTCAATCTCATTATCAGCAACTGGACTGGCGGTGCTCTTCCCAGCACTTGCATGGGGCGTGCAAATGGTGGTAGTTGCCGCCACTTTCCATACAGTCTTGGGAAAGTCAGGCCTAGACATCGCAACCGCGGACACACTTGGACTCTCCTTGGGGATTTGTGATATCTCTGAATGCAGAGTTCTTTTTTCCTGTGCTTTAACAAGCTTCATTTTTTCAATTTTTGGTGAGGGAGACGGGCTTCCATCCTCATGAGAAGCTGAACCACTAGTCATAGGCCAAGACCTTAGCCTTTCCTTGTCACTTTGTGTCGTGAATGGCATATTGCTAATTTTACGTTTCTCGTCAGATAATTTCTTTTTTTCCTGATTATTCATTTTTGCTTCTTGGATTTTACATGCCCTCTATGACATTGGGCATTGGCATTAGCAGACGACGTTGATGGAATTGCATCGTCAATGTCATGAAGAAAATATAAAGTAGTGAGAATCTGCACAAAATAATTAAAGGTGCAGCTAAAATCTGTTTTTCTTAGTGCATACCCCTCTGCACTCAAAGTATACAATTTGATAGAAAAGAGTTAAAATACAGAATAAAAGCGCTCCAATAAAACCTAGTTCCACAAATATAAACCCAATAGGTGGATAATATACAATTGCAGTACCATATTTTAGGCGTATTACATGTATTATAGAGATTCCTTAAAACATCAATTGGAGTCCAGAAACCACCTTCCAATGCCTGTAACAGATTGTATCCCCTTCATATAGATAAGGGCTCCAAAGCCCATAAATGGGTACAAAGAGAAAAAGTGCAATAGTGCAATTATCCTTTTAAAATCACACAAATGTATTTGTACACTGCACTTACAATAAACAGACGAGATAAAAACATGTAAACATCCCCATAGGCATAGACAGCAACCTGCCAAAGAGTCCTGGAAACGCCCAGTTGGTTAAGAGCACCCTGCAAAAACGTCTCCGGAAACCAGGATCCAGCACATCAACTCGATGCCAGGTGAAGATGGTAAAGCCGGGAGATAAATACGCTTAACGCGTTTCAGACAAGTATAGTCGATGGCATGACTGGTGGCAGCAGCAGCTTCAGCACTAGTACTAGGAACTGTAAGTGGTTCCTGATTTTCCACTATTTTTTCCTCCAAATTGTTGTTCTCCATTTCACAGGACAGCACCCCTTTATTATTACAGCACACAGAACAGTGCCCTTTATTTTCATAGCACCCCTGTATTCTTACAGCATACAGGACCAGTGTGCTTTTAATTTTTAACAAATGCACCCTCAAATTTTTACAGCATACAGGGCCAGTGTAATGTTATTTTAACAGCAGCACCCCTATATTTTTACTGCATACAGGACCAGTGTGCTTTTAATTTTTAACAACTGCATCCTTGAATTTTTACAGCATACAGGGCCAGTGTAATGTTATTTTAACAGCAGTACCCCTATATTTTTACAGCATACAGGAACAGTGTGCTTTTATTGTTTAACAACTGCACGCCTGAATTTTTACAGCATACAGGGCCAGTGTAATGTTATTTTAGCAGCAGCACCCCCACATTTTTACAGCATACAGGACCAGTGTGCTTTTAATTTTTAACAACTGCACGCCTGAATTTTTACAGCATACAGGGCCAGTGTAATGTTATTTTAACATCAGCACCCCTATATTTTACAGCATACAAGAGCAGTGTGCTTTTAATTTTTAACAATATTTTTTAACACAGTGATAGCTAGGACAGCAACACCCAGGTACAGCTGCAGCACCCGTAACAGCACATGAAACACACCCTATCCAGGCAGCCCCATCCCTTCCAGCAGACCAAACACCAATCAGAGGCATCTAGGTGCAACCTAGGAGTAAATTCCCGGGTCGCACCATACAGACTTAAGCCAGGTTGTCTACCTGGGACTTAAGTCCCGGGAAAAACCCAGGTCAATTGCAAGTTTGTCGACCCAGGGGCCTTTCAGACACGCCAAAATCCTGGGTTGATGCGCATTCATGTGCAAAATCCCAGGATTTTGGAGGATGTCTGAAAGAGGTATCAGTGTGTTTTTTTGGTTTGTTAACAACTCTGAAAAAAAACCTATGTCCCCCTATTCCCATACCCCCTCCCCTACAACACTTAACTATTGCTGATCTCACTGTCTTCTTTATACTGTATACTCTTTGTGTGCCATTGTCACTGGAACATGAAAAAAGGAGATGGCCTTCTAAATATATCTTCACCAGCCACGGGTAACAGTTCCCATAGTGCTGAAGAGGACAGACTACCAGGGAAGAGATAAGGGCTGTGCACTGCAACAATAGCAAAAACAACAAATGTATTAGGCAGCCTATGGGAAGCTCTGCCACTGACTGTCATCACTTTCTGACATGAATCACCTTCCTCATGCTTTCCAGAATCTACATGAGACTCCAGAATTCAGTGGACTTCACCTTAGCATCCAGAGGAAACATACAACCCTCCGTGATCCACTTTTCGCCTTACATACAGTAAATAACCATTGAGCATGTTTTTGAGGTGCACTCACTGGGCCTAATTCAGACCTGATCATAGATGTGCTAAATTTAGCACATCTACGATCAGTCACACAGACATATAGAAACATAGAAACATAGAATTTGACGGCAGATAAGAACCACTTGGCCCATCTAGTCTGCTCCTTTTTTATTTTATCCTTTAGGCAATCTCAACCCTTTTTTAACCTTAATTCTTTGTAAGGATATTCATATGCCTGTCCCAAGCATGTTTAAATTGCCCTACAGTCTTAGCCTCTACCACCTCTGATGGGAGGCTATTCCACTTATCCACTACCCTTTCTGTGAAGTAATTTTTCCTTAAATTTCCCCTGAACCTGGGGGGACGCCAAGCACAGGGCTAGTCCGCCCCGCATTTTAGGCCGTACCCCCGCGCACAAGTGCAAAAGCATCGCACAGCGGCAATGCTTTTGTACTTTAGGAGTAGCTCCCTGCCAGCGCAGCTCCTGCACGCTGGCAGAAGCTACTTGTCGCTGTGAGGGTCGCAGTGGTTGCGTGTGACGTCACCCAGCCGCAGGAACCCACCCACCAACGGTCTGGGCACGCCTGTGTTGCCAAGACCACGCCCCTTAAATGGCAGGAAAACGCCACCGGCCCGCCCCCTTCCACCAAGCGACTGCCTGTCAATCGTGCAGAAGCGATCGCAGGGCTGAGACAATCCCTACCCGTACCTCCTATAATCGGACTGACAGACACTATGCTGCTAATATAGTGTCACATTATGCTTACCCCTAGTGTCAGGAGCACAGTGACAGGTGGATGGAGGAGGGGAAGCAACAGCGAGCTTGAGGCTGTAAAGCAAAGTGAGAAGCATGTTTCTGCGTTCCCTAGAAATTTGCCTCAAGACAGAATTCTCACCATGCCCTATGTGAAGTATGGCTCTGTATGTATCCAAATATGTTTTCAGTTTGAGGCTCACACAAAATAAAAGTGTCATCAATATAAAATTATATTTTAAAAAACCTAAATAAATAAATTAACTTCAATAATGATTTGGGTATTGGCAGATTTTTTGACAGAGTGAAGCAGTAAGTTGAGTCTGTAATGATACACTTTGCTCTCAGTAACACTTTTATGTGATGAAGTCACAGTCCTGTTTAGGATGTTTACGTTATCTGCCATATCAAAGCTGCACCGTCAGATACTTTACACACAGCAGCTGCACATTTTCCCTTTCTTTGCAGTTCAGTGAGTATGTACATATACATAAAAATAAGTATGCTCAATGGAAGTACACTATTACTTCTGATTTATGTATACGTACGGTGAACAGATTCAACCTGGAAGTAATACTTATTATATCATATTAGGAAAAGGAGGAAGCAAACTGCAAATTGCATAATTTGTTAGTTTAAATATAACAAAATAGAGAGGCTCATGTATTATGACCATGACCAATTGAAAATCTACAATGCAAATGCACTATTTTATGTATGTTTGAAAGAAATGTAGACTAATATGCGCACTGAAATCCATGGGGGTGAAACAGTATGCATGTTGGGAGGGTTTGGCAGATTGGGCTGTGCATTGCTAATGGGCCCTACAAACTTGTCGGCCCGATATGGCCGAGAACGTTCATATCGCTCAGTGTTATCTGCCAGTGTGTAGGGCCCATTAGTGTCTAAGCACAAGTTCCTCTAATATTGCATTGGGATACGGTCATTAGATCGACAACACTTAGGTCGACAGTCATTAGGTCGACCACTATTGGTCGACATGCATTAGGTTGACATGGTCACTAGGTGGACATGGTCATTAGGTCGACATGTACTAGGTCAACATGGGAAAAGGTCGACAAGAGTTTTTCAAAAATGTTTTACTTTTTGTAAGGGGACACGGTGCACTAATTGGGGTTCCCCATCACTTTACGAAGTAAACAACACAAAAAAAGTAAAATAACTCATGTCGACCTTTTTCCATGTCGACCTTGTACATGAATTGCATCATCAGGTACCCCTTGGACTGCCCACTGGTGCTCTGTTGTAGTGTCCGGAGGGAGGTGCGGGGGGCTGGTGGGGATGCGGGATTCCAGAGCACACAGAAGTGTAGGATTGCTGCTGGAAAAGATAAAAAATCTGACAACAGCAAGAAGTTATTTGATTCTAATCTAAACCTTTAGAATCTCTCAAATAGGGAATCCAGCTAAAATTGTCATTAGGCTGTGGAAACTATACAGTCATTAGGCTGTGGAATCCAACTAAAATTGTCATTAAGCTGTGGAAATTAATTTAGACTACTCTAAATATGTTTTCAGTAAAATAACTTTGCCTTTACGTATGGTTTAATTCATTAAGTCACCATTCAAGAAGGAAAATCATTCAACAGTCCTGGCATCATAACAAGAAAACAATTTTTGCCAAAGTACTAAACACCCCTGAAGAAGTCGCCATAGATGAAACGCATTGGGTGAAACAAAAAAAAATGTTATTAATATTTTTAGTGTATGAACAAAAATTTAACAATTACGGTATATGGTTTCTTAGTGATCAACACTTTCTTGTAGAAAATGATTACAGGAACGTATCTTTGAATATTATATTTATATTTTAATAAAAGATGTGTTTTTAACATTTGGGTGTATGTGTGTATAAGCTACTGATAAGGTCATCCTTGGTCCATATCCCCAAAAAATATTGGCTTATCCATCAAATAACAGCACCCCACAAAGATACCTCTTTGTATTTACCTCTATAGACCAATATCAGCAAAGGGTCCTTTCTTTTGTGGAAGCTGCCCAAAGAGAGCTGTATTCAACAAGAAATTGGCTCCAAGGTTATTTTACATTACTATAAAACAATAGCGCATTAGTGAACATTTTAGTATATATATACTGTATATATATATCAAACGTAATGTCCACACTCCATGCAGCTTTAGATCAATGGCGGGGTGCTCCAATAGAGATCAATGATCCATCCATATCAAATTTTATTGAATTGCACACTCACCATTTGAAGAATAAAAGTTCTTTATTTAGTAGGCAAAATACTCACAAAAAACATAGCAGAAAGTGCATATGTGCAAATGTCGACGTTTCGGTCCACTAGGGACCTTCCTCAGGACAGACAACTGTGCATCCTTGAAGCAGCTCAGCCAAAAGTAGAATGAGCTGTTAATCCAAACCATGTGGGTATTTAAACCCTGGATCATTACCCACAACCACCCTGTGTAGCACCAATGCAACATGGGATATCAAAAAACAATTTAGACTCACTAATGTACAATTCCAGTGATGCATAATCAAGGTATAAATATACAGTAAACATCAATACATAATAGAGCGCTGTGAGGACTATAACAAGAGTATTACATATAAAGAAGACTAAATATCTCATAATTGCGCCAAACAGGAAGTGTCATGCGTTCCACTGAGCTTGGAACGCATGACAAGATGCTCACTCAGCGCTGGACAGGGCGGAAGTGACTTCAGCCGGAAATACTATGCGTTCCACCGCGGTGGAATGCAAATACAGGAAGCGCTAGTCGCGCTGCCCGGAGCCAGAAAGATTATCACTGTGACATTACTTAACTACTCAAACCACTAACAAGGCATATATAAAATTATAAAACAAAACGAATACAGGGCTATTTTGGATATTTAGAAAATAACCATCAATATAACAATTTATGTTGATTGGGTATACAAGTGGGTATGGCCAAGATCCAAAATGCACAAAAGGCTATCATCATACAATAGAGCAAATACACATATAAACATATAACAGACAAGACACCACAATAAAGGTCACCTCTGTCAAAAAAGGGAAACTAAAAAAATGAATAGTCGTTGAAGCATCACATATTTACTGTTGTACTTCTTCAAAGCAAGATATTATATGAATTATGTTCATTGAGTCCTCGTGGATGAACAGTATCCAATGTATAAATCCAACGAGCTTCACATTTTTTGAGTTTATTTAATCGATCACCACCCATAATGTCAATTGGAATGTGGTCAATTAGCATACAGTTAATGCTGGCAATTGAGTGACCAGCTTCCAAGAAATGCCTTGCCACTGGTTTATCTGACATCCCAGTTTCAAATGCTGCCCTTATTGAGGACCTGTGATTGGCCATACGGTCCCTAAAGTTCCTCTTGGTCATGCCAACATACATAAGTCCACACGGACAAAGCAGAAAATAAATGACAAAACTCATTTGGCAATGTAGGTGATGTCAGATACAAATCTTTTTGCCGCTATGTGGGTGCAAAAAAGAAGACCCTGTAAGCATCGAGCGGCAGGTTGTGCAGTCCGCACATCTAAAACATCCAGTCCTCCTACCTGGTAACCAAGTACCCTGGTTCTTCCGTGGCTGTAGTAGGGGACGCATAAGCATATTTCTTAAATTCTGACCTCTTCGATAGGTGCATAGAGGTGGAGCTGCACCAAGACTGCCAAGGGCTGGATCACTCGACACAATTGGCCAATGCTGTGTTATAGATTTCTTCGCTTGTTGGGCCATGCAGTCATAAGTACTTGTACAGATAATACAACTATTGTCAAAATGTTTAGTGTGAGTATTGCCAGAAAATTTATTACGTGCCTTATGGAGACATCTACTGATAGTTTTCAGAGAATAACCGCGTGAGAGAAAGCGTTGTGTTATTTCATTTATCTGTTCTTCTGCACGGTGTGGATCTGAATTAATTCTCAAGATTCTTAGGAACTGAGAGATCGGTAATCCCTCCTTGAGGGGGCTTGGATGGTTACTTGTAGAATACAGCAAAGTGTTACGGTCAGTGTCCTTCCTATATAAGGTGGTGGCCAGAGTATCTTCATGTCGAAAGAGGGTAACATCCAGAAAATTTATACTGATCGGATCCACTTTGCTCGTAAATCTAATAGGGGTATCTAGGGTGTTAAGATAATTAACCATTGCGGTGAACTGTTCACTAGTACCAATCCAAAGTACAAACAAGTCATCTATAAATCTCTTATAGTAGAGAATTGATAAACCAAACAAGGGTAAGATTTGTTTCTGTTCGTAACACGCCATATACAAGTTGGCATACGCAGCGCCAGATTCGACCCCATAGCGGTGCCCTTAATTTGCATAAAATAGGCACCGCCATAGAGGAAATGGTTGTTAGACAAAACCAAACGTGTAATTTCCAATAGAAATTCAGAAGGTGGTCCTTGGGGGGATGTAAACTTAACGCCGTTGCCACAGATGTCAACCCCTCCTCATGTGGGATGACGGTGTAGAGGGAATTGACATCAAGTGTAGACAGCAATACATTTTTAGGTAAAGGTCCCAAACCCCTAATCCCTTCAAGAAAATAACTAGTGTCTCTAAGGTAGCTTGGTAAAGAAGTCACAATAGGCTGCAGAAAAGCATCCACAAACTGAGCTAATGATTGAAGTAAGGACCCTCGGGCTGATATGATGGGTCATCCAGGTGGATCCACTAAAGACTTGTGAATCTTAGGTAACGTGTACAAAATGGGACAATCTGGATGTTCAACTTTAAGAAAACCCATCATATCAGCCTCGATCCAACCATGTGTAAGAGCCAAATCCAATGTTCTATCAATAATACGTTTCAAACGTGGCATAGGATTGTCATAAACCCTCTGATACGTATTACTGTCACTCAGTTGTCTGAGAATCTCACTGTTGTATTTAGACCAATCTTGTAAAACAGCAGCACCCCCTTTATCTTCCTGACGGATCACAACCTGATCATTGCTGATCAGATCCCTCAGAGCAGATCTTTGTGGGGGAGTGAGGTTGTTATACCTAGGTTTATGAGTATTCTTAATCATATCATGTTCCACAACCCGTGAAAAGGTTTTAAGGCTGGCATTAGAGCTATGTGGATCAAATTGACTAGGGGCCTTAAGAATATGAGAACTAGGAGGAGTCAATTCAGTATTACCAAAGAACTCACGCAAATGTAGTTTACGTGCTAGCTTAAAATGATCAACAGACCACTGAAAATGATCATGTGCACATATGGGAACAAATTAAAGACCAAGTGAGAGAACCTCCTGTTCTGAGGGCGAAAGTATATGTTGGGACAAATTAAATACAGTATCTAATAACGGTTTGTCCGTCCTACTCGCTTTCTTGAAGCCCGCCCTCCTCGTGGGGTACCTGACCCTCGGCCTCTGCCTCGGCCAGTGACAGACCTGGTTCCTAAAAAAAAACGTGCCACTGGTAGGTCTTGAACCAACAACATTGGTATCACTAGTTTGAGCAAGTTCAGTCTCTGATAGTGATTGAGAAGAGGATGAAGGGTCAGCCTCATATGAATTACGTTGACGGTGATTAAAACGTCTATGCCTAGAAACCACAGGTTCACCTTTTAACCAAGGATAAACTTGATGATTGGCATAATCATAATTGACCTTACTAAGTTTTTTACATTTAAATGTAGTAAGATCTTGCTGAAACTTAGTAATTTGCTCAGAAATCTGTTCAACCCAATTGGCTGTCTTATCAACACTAAGGGAAGGTAACAGATCTGCATTAAATGTAGCTATATCTTTCCTGATACTAGCTAACTCAGTACCAACCTCCTCAATAACTAGGACCATAAGGTCCAAAGAACATTTGTTGAGGACCCCGCACCATTTGGTGCAAAAAGAGATGTTATTGCAGCCAAATGTAGGAATATTTCTCACACGAAATCCTTTAGGGATTTTTTTATTTCTGAAATAATCTGAGAGAAACTGGCCGTGTAAAGTAAGCTCCACTTCACGTCTACGTAATCTCATGATTTTATAAAATAGATCAGCCGGTGTCTCATCAGGTAATTTTAGAAAATCTGATTGTTCAAATAACACTTTTTCGGCGTCATCATCGGTTAGTGAAATGATATTAGATCAATGGCCTGAAAAGCAATCTCATCCAGATCTTGTGTCTGACGTTGGGACATATTGTATCAACTAGTAATATAATTACAAAGGACACTGACCGTAACACTTTGCTGTATTCTACGAGTAACCATCCAAGCCCCCTCAAGGAGGAATTACCGATCTCTCAGTTCCTAAGAATCTTGAGAATTAATACAGATCCACACCGTGCAGAAGAACAGATAAATGAAATGACACAACGCTTTCTCTAATGCGGTTATTCTCAAAAAAATATCAGTAGATGTCTCCATAAGGCACGTAATAAATTTTCTGGAAATACTCACACTAAACATTTTGACAATAGTCGTATTATCTTTACAAGTACTTATGACTGCATGGCCCAACAAGCAAAGAAATTTATAATACAGCATTGGCCAATTGTGTCGAGTGATCCAGCCCTTGGCAGTCTTGGTGCAGCTCCACCTCTATGCACCTATTGAAGAGGTCCGAATTTAAGAAATATGCTTATGCGTCCCCTACTACAGCCACGGAAGAACCAGGGTACTTGGTTACCAGGTAGGAGGACTGGATGTTTTAGATGTGCTGACTGCACAACCTGCCGCTCGATGCTTACGGGGTCTTCTTTTTCGCACCCACATAGCGGCAAAAAGATTCATAGCTGACATCACCTACATTGCCAAATGAGTTTTGTCATTTATTTTCTGCTTTGTCCGTGTGGACTTATGTATGTTGGCATGACCAAGAGGAACTTTAGGGACCGTATGGCCAATCACAGGTCCTCAATAAGGGCAGCATTTGAAACTGGGATGTCAGATAAACCAGTGGCAAGGCATTTCTTGGAAACTGGTCACTCAATTGCCAGCATTAAATGTATGCTAATTGACCACATTCCAATTGACATTATGGGTTGTGATCGATTAAATAAACTCAAAAAATGTGAAGCACTGTATTTCCGGCGGAAGTCACTTCCGCCCTGTCCAGCGCTGAGTGAGCGTCTTGTCATGCGTTCCAAGCTCAGTGGAACGCATGACACTTCCTGTTTGGCGCAATTAGGAGATATTTAGTCTTCTTTATATGTAATACTCTTTTTATATTCCTCACAGCGCTGTATTATGCATTGATGTTTACTGTATATTTATACCTTGATTATGCATCACTGGAATTGTACATTAGTGAGTCTAAATTGTTTTTTTATATCCCATGTTGCATTGGTGCTATACAGGGTGGTTGTGGGTAATGATCCAGGGTTTAAATACCCACATGGTTTGGATTAACAGCTCATTCTACTTTTGGCTGAGCTGCTTCAAGGATGCACAGTTGTCTGTCCTGAGGAAGGTCCCTAGTGGACCGAAACGTCGACATTTGCACATATGCACTTTCTGCTATGTTTTTTGTGAGTATTTTGCCAATAGCTATATTGAAAGTTAATTCAAATGCTCCACGTACCTAATACTGGTATAAACCATAGCATGCATGGATGCATACTCTTGTTCCCTTCATTGATTGATTGATTGATTGATTGATTGATAAATTGATCGATCAGTACAGTAAATTGTGCTAGTGCATGCACAATAATGTACCAAATTATTAACAGCAATGCACTGTAAAAAATACAACATGGTAGTTTGCAGAATAGTGTAACATATGTATACTATATAATTAAAGTGGACAATCTGTAACCTGATCCCTAGAGGAGGGGGTGGGACCTCAGTGAGTGGGGCTTACCTGGGGGGGGGGGGGTTTACCCTGTACCCCTGTAGGCCAGTCTGACCGTGTCCAAGGGTGGGGGGCAACGTGGACCCTCTCTGGATTTTTCAGTGAAAGTTAGCACATATTAAATATAAAAGATGCACGCTGCATGTGCAGCATTGATTTCAGTGAGTAGGTGCCTTGTGATCTGTGCTTCCATCTGGAGCGCTGTCCAGTGATCCAATTTTCCTCCTAGGGTGGTCCTCTGTAAGGGTAGTCGGAAGCTGAGGTCTGCCGGAAGATTCCTGGTATGGCCATATGGAAGCGCTTCACAGTTCATGCTGGGATTGATGTGTCTATGTTCTCACACGGCACCCGGAAGTGCCCACTAACCAGAGCCAAGGACAACTTCTGGTTTGCGTTCCACAGCGTAGACTGCTAACCCAATCTGTTTTAATTGCCAGCTATTCTGTTTTATCACAGCAGGTTATTGTTAGCTTGGTATTATATATACTGTTACCATAGATATCTGCAAGTATTTGGTAATTTGCGGGCCCTTAAGGACAGCTATAGGACAGGTTGTATAATATTAGGCTTTTCTTGTACAATGTAGGTTTTTATTAGAGATGATCTGGTTCGGTTTTACTCGGTTTCACTCGGATTTACTCGGTCTCAAAACGGCATCTTATTGGCTCACGGATGTCTCTTGTTTTGGATAGCCAATAAGATGCCATTTTGAGAACCAAGTAAATCCGAGTAAAACCGAGTAAAACCCGAACCCGCTCATCTCTAGTTTTTATAGGTTTATTTATTTCCGATTCTTTATATAGCACAAAGGTACTTTATTGCGCTGCTCCTTAGTGTTCACTTAACAAAGTATATTGAATTGTGATTAATATTATGACCTATAGACCTGATTCAGTTTGGATCGTTTGCTGGGTGCGGCCCATCACAGGGCAAGGCTGACCAGCATGCTAAACGCTGCCCCCTTCCCCTTGATGACGCTGAAATTGCGGTCACAAAATAGCAATCATACTTGCAGGCACTTGTCTGCTTGTTTTAAAAAAGTAGCAGGCAGAAGGAGCAGGGCTCCAGGGTGGTTTCTGTTGTCATTATGATTTAACAAGAGTAAACACAGTTGTTTGACAATAAATGGCTTCACCCAACCACTAACCATGAGTGAAAGAAAAGTTTGTGAGTTATCATTCATATTCTCTGACAAATGGCCAGAAAATCACAAATTCTGCTAGGGTATGTAAACTTATGAGCACAACTGTATGTCCATAGAAATTAAGTCCGTGAAGAAAGAAACCGCTACATCACTTCCGCCATCCAGCAAAGTCAGAAAAGACCGGTGGAACGCAACCACGTGACTTGCGTCACGCATTTCCGGAAGTGCGGCTTTGGTGAACGGAAACATCGGTTGGACCGCAATTATGTATTCCCGGTCACATGACCCCGGAAACGTGCCTGCACGTAATTAAGCCATCATTAGAAGATTAGTTAGGGTATAAAAGAAGCTTAAGGACCACAGCTCTTTATCCATTTTTGAAAAAGGTCGTTACCCAAGACCGAAACGCGTTATTTGGAGAAGGAGCTGTACATTTCCAGGACTCCCTGCTGATAAACCCGTGGCGGTGGTGCCAGGCCTATCAGCCTTGGACCAGCTTGTTTATTTCAACCAGCCCACCGCACGGGCATCCTATGGTGAGAGATCTCAATTTCCACGCATGCACCAGTCACCTTATTTCCTGATTTTGCACAGAGATTTAAACCATCACTGCATCTCAACCAGGTTTTGGGCGACCTATCGTGGTACTCACCGGGAAATAGTTGTCTGAAAATCAGTAGGATTCTATGCACGAGTCACTTTCTCACTGTTTTTATTATATGTAAATGTGTTGTGTTTTTTAGCAATAAAATACTGTTCCACATTCATCGTGTCATATATACCTGTTATATTAGACCATTTAGAAATATCTGGCATGTGATATATGGGATTATTTTTGAGTTACATTTGCAATCCTCTTTAAAAGACCAAGCGCCAGGGGTACCCTTCATAAATCTTTAGAATCACAACTGTATGTATATATATATAGGTGCACAAACTCAGGTCCAACAGTCCTTATAACTGTGTTCCATATGTAAAACGATATATTGTAAGAGCACTCACCAGACTTCTTAATGATGCAAAAACACTTGATAAGCTTTAATTACTTACAACATGGCAACTGAGTGTGTCAATGTTTCCGATCACTAAGGACTCTTTGTCAAGACCAAACAAACACAGAGAAAAATGTGCAAAACCTTGCCATGTGAACCCTTAAGCGTGCTTATACCTGGACTTGTACCATAGGACCTCCCACAACAACTGGCAGTAACAGTGATGTCGTCGATGTCATACAATATTCTAGGTTCATATTATTACAACTTCCGTAGACCTCTACTCACAGTCAGCTACACTTAAAATATACTTCACAACCGAGGCCAGGGACTTGTCTGCCCGATATGCATTCCACTGTTCTGGAACGCTAGCTGCAGAAGTTACACATACTTCCGGTAATCCTCCAATTGTGGCTACCTCTAGAGCTCCTGTGTTAGCTCCAGGGCCGTAACTAGGTGTGTGCCGATGGTGCATTGTCCACAGCACAAATGCACTGAGGTGCACCATCTGGCAACACACCCGTAGGGCTGCAATCTCCAGACTCCAGTCTGCACACACACTCACTGCGGCTGATAGCGCCGCCTGTGTCCAGCGTGCGGCGCCGCCTGTGTCCCGACTCCCGCTGGTGGTGCCCCCTGTGTGCCGCAGGTGGCGCTGCATGCGCAGGTGGCGCCGCCTGTGTAGAGCATGCGGCGCCACCTGTGTCCAGCATGCCGCGCCACCTGTATTCCGTCTCCCGCTAGCAGTGCCACCTGTGTTTCGCTGACAGCGGCGCTGCCTGTGTCCAGCGTGTGGCACCGCCTGTGTCCCGTCTCCCACTGGCGGCAGCGCCACCTGTGTCCCGTCAGCCACCGCTGCTTTTACACATAAGAGTCTGGCTGCCGCTGCACTCACCTGGGTTACCGCACAAGCTGACTGTCAGACCAGTGCCCAGGGGACTGTGATGCTGCTGCTGTAGTCATGCACTGACAACCCCCTTCCTCCGGAGAGATGGTAAGTATCAACTATTCTGTCTGTCTGTTTGTCTGTCTATCTATCTATATATCTATCCTGACGTAATTTGTAAAAAGGGGACACTGTCTGCCTTAATTTGTAAAAAGGGGGACTGGCTGCCGTAATGTGTAAAAAGGGGACGCTGTCTGCTGTAATGTGTAAAAGGGGCTCTACCCGGTGTAGTGACGCTACTGTTTGGCGTAATTTGAATAATGGAGACTAGTGTGCACCGTAATATGAATTGGTATTATTATGTAGCCACACCCCTAACCCATGAAGCCACACCCCTATTTTACATAAAGGGGGCCCCAATGCCGTTTCTTGCACACAGCGCTAAAATGTCTAGTTACGGCACTGGTTACCTCTACCACATTGCCAGTGGACCATCTTCCTGTTTACATTCCACCCATCTGTATTGGACCACAAAATAGACCTGCTATGTCCCTCTAATCGGACACTAAGTCAAAAGGTACTTTCAACCATTCATGTTCCTAAGTTCCTAAGTCACTACCACTGTCTATCAATCGAGGTGTCCACAGGTAAGAGTCCAGCAAAGCACGCCGTGGGTGCATGATCTTTTTCATGAAGTTTCTCCTTGCCTATGTAAATGGGTTCATTCTCTTTGTAGGGATAGGTGAGTACTTTGCTGCTGCAGAGTTACTGTTTGACACTGATAAGCATGTCTTGCTCGCTCTTCTAAGAATAATAATGTATAGCTCTTTGACCTACATTTATAGATGTTAAGCTTGGGTACAGATGGTAAGATATTTTTTATTATTATGCAGTTTTCAACCGATCGGAACAACAAATTGTTTAAAAGCTGCTGTGTGTACGCACAATAACGATGCTGATGCGCAGTGCTGCTGGTCTTTGGTCAGGGTCTGTGATCTTTTAAATATGCAGAAAGATCACGACCTGTCGTTAACGATTTGCCACACATCGTTCTGCGTGTAAGAACGACAAACGATTTCATAACAGATGAACAATTTGTCATCACTTTTCCTGGACACTCCCCTCCACCTCCACTCCCCTTTTCCAGAAGTATTTAACATGCTTTGTAAAGTTTTTTGCTGTCAATTTAAATATTGTTAACGATTTGCAGTCGTTAATGACCCATCTAATTCAGAGTTGATTGCAGCAGTTGGGCAAAACCATGGGGGTAATTCAGACCTGATCGCTGGGCTGCGTTTTCTCACAGTCTGCAATCAGGTCTGAACTGCGCATGCATATGCACCGCAATGCGCAGGCGCGATGGACCGCAGCAACAGGGATCGGAGCATATCGACGGGATGGTGCAAAAAAAGCGATCGCGCGGGAGATTGCAAGGTAACTGACAGGAATAGGGAGTTTGTGGGTGGAAACTGACCAGTTTCAGGGAGTGTCTGGAAAAATGCAGGGGTATCCAAGCATTGGAAGCAGAGGCAGAACTCTGGGAGGCAACGGAGTCATCTGCCGCCGGGCTCCTGCTCTGAAGGGGGGCACCTCTCCTCCCATTCTGTGACACCATTGAATTAAGTTAATTGATAGCTGTTGCTGTCTTTTCAGTGGCCACCTTTATCACTGGTCCCTGCACCTTACAAATCAGTTAAATCACACCCTTTTAATTAAACTGTAGGTACACATTTTACAAGTACATACCCAGGATTAGAAACCACAACCTATTACATTGGAAGCAGACACCTTACTGATGCAAGCGGTTTGCTCCTGTCTAGGAAATAAGAGAATTTTAACTATATGAAGATACTTCTCTGACAATTACACGTAACTTCATATAGGGGGTAATTCCAAGTTGATCGCAGCAGGATTTTTGATAGCAATTGGGCAAAACCACAGGTGTGCAGGTGTGGTAGATATAACATGTGCAGAAAGAGTTAGATTTGGGTGGGTTATTTTATTTCTGTGCAGGGTAAATACTGGCTGCTTTATTTTTACACTGCAAATTAGATTGCAGATTGAACACACCCCACCCAATTCTAACTCTCTCTGCACATGTTATATCTGCCTCCCCTGCAGTGCACATGGTTTTGCCCAATTGCTAACAAAAATCCTGCTGCGATCAACTTGGAATTACCCCCATAGTTAGTATTCTCATGCTTCTTCTACAGGCACAAAGAGCTCCATCAATATAGTGTCTGCTGTCAGTGTAACAGGTCATGGGTTCTAATCCTGGGTATGACTGCTAAGAAATGTGTGATTTAAAATAAAAGACAATTAAATGTATAAATACAGTATATAATTTTTTTTCAGAACACTCCGTATACACACACGCACACACACGCACACACACACACACACACACACACACACACACACACACACACACACACACACACACACACACACACACACACACACACACACACACATTTTTATCTTCATATAGGAAATAGGGGGGCACCAATATTTATCTTGCCTCCAGGCAACTGTGACGAACTTACGCCACTGATTGGAAGGGAGGGTGTTTGATGTCAATTCCGGTCCCAGACAGGCTGAAGTGATCGCAGTGCAGAGACTGCACAAAATCAGTTTGTGCAGCTCTGCTACACATGCGTTCGCACACTTGCACAGCTAAAATACACTCCCCCAGTGGGCGATGACTATCTGTTCGCAGGATTGCAAAAATCGCTGCCCAGATCTGAATTAGGCCCCATGTGCACTGCAAGTGGGGCAGACATAACATGTGCAGAGAGAGTTTGGGTGGGTTATATTGTTTCTGTGCATGGTAAATACTGGCTGCTTTATTTTTACACTGCAGTGCACATGGTTTTGCCAACTGCTAACAAATTTGCTGCTGCGATCAACTCTGAATTATTATGGGGGTCATTTCAAGTTGATTGCTAGCTGAAAATGTTCGCTGCGCAGCGATGATGCAAAAAAAGGCACTTCTGCACATGCGTATGCGGCGTAATGCGCACGCGCAACGTACTTTCACAACAGCCGATGTAGTTTCACACAAGGTCTAGCGAAGCTTTTCAGTCGCACTGCTGGCCGCAGAGTGATTGACATGAAGTGGGCGTTTCTGGGTGTCAACTGACCGTTTTCAGGGAGTGTTTGAAAAAACGCAGGTGTGCCAGGAAAAACGCAGGCGTGGCTGGGCAAACGCAGGGCGTCTTTGTGACGTCAAAACAGGAACTGTACAGTCTGAAGTGATCGCAAGCGCTGAGTAGGTCTGAAGCTACTCTGAAACTGTACAAAATTATTTTGTAGCCGCTGTGTGATCCTTTCGTTCGCACTTCTGCTAAGCTAAAATACACTCCCAGTGGGAGGCGGCATAGCGTTTGCACGGCTGCTAAAAACAGCTAGCGAGCGATCAACTCGGAATGACCCCCTATATCTTTTGGTCATTTGTACAATCGTTCTGTGTGTATGCACAATATCGTTTGCCTGAGAGTGTCAGGGAGTTCAAGGGAAATCGTTAATGAGATTATATCTTTGCATACATCGTTCCTTGTGTAGGGGCCTTTAGTCCAAAGAAGTACTATTTAACAATGCTTACCTACAAATAAGTCTATCATAGTAAACAGTACACATGTGCCAAACCGTTCTGACTGGTCGCTATTGAGGCACATTTGCCTGTTGCTGCCAACTTGCCGAGAGCAGTGCAGGGGACCCCTCTCCACAGATAGTGTGTGTACCAGTGACGTGCGGTGAGGTCACTGGCTGGGGAGGCACTGGCAGCTAACACCCAACCCCCCCTACTCCCAATGAGGGGGAAAAAAAAGTGTAGTCCCCCCACACACCACTAAAACCAGCACCAGGCAGAACCAGCCAGGGGGGAAGGGTAATGCCATAGCAGGGGAGACACAGTGTGGCGTCCCCCTGCCATAACATTAATCAGCCCCCAAGCCAGTCAGCCCAGGGCTGGAATTCCTCGGAAAGTGGGGACCCCAAAAAATAAAAATGGGGTCCCCCTCCCGAGCAACAACAAGCACTGGGCTGATAGCCCAGTGCTATGCCCCGCACTCCTCATGGCGGTGGGGGCAGGGTTCATTGTATGTTAATATTGTATTTACAGGTGGCCTACAGGTCCCAGCAATCCTGCCCCAGCATGCTGGCACTTGGAGAACCACAAGTGCCAGCATGCCCAGACATAATGGGCCCGCTGGCACCTGTAGTCCACCTGTAAAGAAAATATTAAAATAAAACACGACACTGTCTAAAAAAAAACAGTTTTATTAGACAGAGTCTTCACCTGGAGGGCAGCGGCCTTTAAGCTCTTTTGCATGGCCGCCACCTTCCCCAGGGTTTCCAGCGTCTTCACCTGGTGGGCAGCGGCTGTTAAGCTCTTTTGCATAGCCGCTGCCCATCCAGGACTTCCGGCGTCTTCTTTCTTCAGGAGCTCTTCACTGCTCCTCCTCCGTCGTTGGACTGACACCGCTGCCTCGCACTGACCTATATAAGTCAGCCGGAGGGGGTGGGGCGATGACGCGGCGAGCCGTGATTGGCTCGTGGCAGCCATCTTGAATTTCAAAAATGATGCTGATGTAAGGATGCTGAAGTGGTATGAAGCCAGCGGCCGTGTAAGTGAATCACTGCTTACCTCCGTCTGCGCACACACTCCGCCCGCTCAGCGTTGATTTCAGAGGACGTGTCTTCGGGACCTCCGCCCGGAACTTGCCGGCTAAAGGGGACAAGAAAAGCTCTCACTGCGGGCCCACTTCCCTCTTTGCCTGGGGAATAAGGGGCACACCGGGGGTGGCTGCGACGTTCACCGATTAGGTGAATGTCATCATCGGCCCGTGGGCCTCAGCTACCCAATCGTCACCTATTTGGCACTTGCGCACCGAGGTGGGAGCGAGCCCGCTAGGCCTAGCGGGATCCCGCGACCGGTGCTCAACACGGACAAGGACACACACTCACAAATAATACTCACGCTGGTACTCTTGTCAACTTGCTTGATACGCCACTCCGCTCCTGGGGAAAAGAATGACAGCAGCCTCCCTACAACTAAACAACGGCTAACAACAAACTGAGCCTAACTACTATGAACTGCAACAATTTACTGGGACGGCTACTTCACCTAATCACTAACAACAGGTCAAGCAAGCACAAAAGTAATGTGAGTACAATATAAATGGAGAGTACCTTACCATCCGATCCGACGCAGGTTCTGCCACCTCGCCCTAGTGGTGACCAACTCTCCACGGCTCTTCCCCCACCCTGGGAGTGTACCCAAGGCGTGAGGGTCAGCCGACCCTCCGTGCCCAGCCTACAATGTACCCCGCCCGAGCGGCCGCACAGCTCGCTCGCAGAGGTACACAAAAGGACAGGGCCCCGCTTGGTTTGAGAACACCCCGATGGTCTTTCCCTCCTTAGTGGGTACCGTGGGATGACCCGAACGTAATGCCCTGGGTCACCTTATGATCTCCTACCCCCGTGGTTTGCTAGGTGCTCCTATGGCCCGCAGGCCTACGGCCCGTTATGCCCCGGGCCTAATGCCCGCCTGACTGGGTGGCTGATAGGAGTGCGGGCCTAACGCCCAACACCCCACAGTTTAGAATGGCCGGGTCTGGCCTTACAGGCCGCGGGCCGGGTGGAGCCCCGAGTGCACGCGGCCTCACAGGCCCAGACGCCCCGATCTAATTGCCCACGGGCCGGAAGGGCCCGACTAATTGCCCACAGGCCGAGAGGGCCTGACTATGCCCACGGGCCTAGCGCCCGATCACCCGGTGGTCTAGGAGGAAGCAGGAGACTCGGCACGAGGCCGCTTACCGGGCCGTAGGGAGAGGCCGCGGTGGGGAGCTTCGTTAGCTCTTTTGCCTCCCACACACCGCGGCACTCTCCTCCGGGACTTCCGGTGGGCTCCTCTTCCGCGGTCGTCCTGACGTCTTCTTCCCGGCCGTCGACAGGCTCTCCGCGCTGGGACGTCTTCTGTCTTCTGCCTCCTGGCCGCTCCCGTCGCCGCCGCCTCTTCTCCTGGACCACCGCCGCCTTCTTTCTTCTGTTCCTTCTTCTTCTTCTTCTTCTTCTGGAGCTCTTCTCTGCTCCGTCCCCGGCGCCGACTGGCCGCTCCCGCTCCGCCGCGTCTGTTATAAGACGCTGGGAGGGGGCGGCGCTATGACGCGGCGAGCCCTGATTGGCTCGTCGCGGCATGCTCTGATTGGCTGACCGGGCGCGAGCCCTGATTGGCTCCCGCCCGGCGCCATCCTTGCCCGCGATTGGAGGGGCTTGAATCCCACCGGATGCAAGCCCCTCCGCACTGAGGACCCGCCGCAACGCCGCCGCTGACCGGGGGAAACGGGGGCCAGCGACTTCCCCCGTCCCCGCGTCCCGCTGCCCTCTCACATTTCCCCCCCCTGTTTCCTTTGTAGACCCTACAAAGATGCGAGCTGCGGCCCACTCGAAGTTTGGGTCCGCGAAACGGGGGGACGGCACCCCAAGGGTAGTTCGCGTTGAACGCCTGGGTAGGGTTGCTGAGGTGGGGACGGGAACCTCTGGCACAGAAGTCACCAGTTCACCACTCTCGGCTGACTCTCCCGATGGCGGAGGGTCCGAGGCCTCTTCAGGCGGCGGAATCCACCAATCATCCTCCTCCGTTCCCGGAGTATCCCCTGGGACTGTCTCCATGGGGAGCAGGTCCTCAAATAGGCAGGGACGCAGCATGTTCCTATGTAAAGTGCGGGCACGCCCACTCCCGTCTTCCGCCTTTACTTCGTAAACGGGGTTGTCAGGAGACACTCGCCGTTGCACAATGTATGGCATCACCTCCCATCGTTCGCTCAATTTGTTTCCAGGACGTTTCTCTCGGACTAACACTCTTTGTCCCTCCGCGAATGGTCCTCCTAACGACCTCCCGGGGCTAGGGTGCAGGTTGGACCCGATGTTCCCCGCTGCCACCTCCCGGGCGAACGTCAGTCGGCGTCTCTGCTCCTCAATCCACCCACTGTGCGTCCACTCTTCCTCCTCCGCCGGTAGGGACAGATCGAGGTCCTGTAGGTCTTTCTCTGGTCGGCCGAACAGCAGAAAATAAGGCGAGAACCCCGTGGTCCGGTGTACTCTGTTGTTGTATACCCACACCAACTCCGGAACAAAGTCGGGCCAGCGCCGCTTCTTGTCAGCCTCCAAGACCCTCAGCATTTGTAGCAACGTCCGGTTGAATCGCTCGCAGGCTCCATTCCCCTGGGGGTGGTACGGGGTGGTCCTTGATTTATTCATGCCATAGGTGCGACACAGCCGCTCCATCACCCGACTTTGGAAGCATGCACCTTGATCTGAATGGAGGCGCTCCGGGCAGCCGTACCTTCGGATAAAGTGCTCCACAATGGCCTTAGCCGCCGTGTCGGCAGTCTGGTCCATGGTAGGGACAACCACTGTAAATTTGGTGAAATGGTCGGTCATCACGATGGCATACTGGTACCCACGCACCGACTCCCCTACCAAGACATAGTCCACCATGAGGAGTTCCAGGGGTCTGGTGGTCCGAATGGTCTGCACTGGTGCCCGTTGTTCGCCACTTTTGGTAACAGCACACCTCCTACATGTCTGACACACGTTCTCCACCAGGGTCTGTAAACCCGGGAAGAAGTACTGCCGGCGGACCCATTGCAGGGTCTTCTCTGTACCAAAATGTGCGCCTTCTTCGTGGGCCTCTGTCACCAGACCACGGGCCAACTCTCTAGGGAGAACAACCTGCCACACCTTCCGGAGCTCATGCTCGAGATAAGCCTGGCGGCACAATACCCCTCCTCGTACGGCCAATCGTTCCCACTGACGTACCAGCCTCTTGCCCCACGGGCTAAGCTGCAGTCTCTCCGCGGCGGACGGCCAGTGGTCCCGCTCCTTCCACCCTCGCACACACCGCACCTCCTGGTTTTGCCCTTGTGCCGCAGCCCAATCCGGCAAGGCCTTCTGTAGTAGGATCCCGCGTGTTGCCCTGGGCCCGGTCGGGCTGGGGGTCATCCTGGTAAGGTCAGGGATCTCCTGACCCTCTCTCTCTTCGTCCGTGGGCCCCGTAGGTAGCCCTACCGGGTAGCGGGACAGGGCGTCTGCATTGGTATTCGCCTTACCCGGCCGGTATCGGATCTTAAAGGAGAACTTGGCCAAGCGTGCTACCCAACGCTGCTCCAGGGCGCCCAACTTAGCCGTATGCAGGTGCGACAGGGGATTGTTATCTGTGACCACTTCGAAGTCGGTGGCGGTCAGGTACTCTGCAAACTTCTCGGTGACCGCCCAGACGACTGCCAGCAACTCCAGCTTGAACGAGCTGTAGTTGTCAGGGTTCCGCTTCGACTCCCATATGCGATAACTCGCTCCTGGCCCTCCTGCAGCTGGGAGAGTACAGCCCCCAGGCCTTGGTGGCTCCCGTCGGTGTACAATATAAATGGCTTGTCAAAGTCAGCATAAGCCAGCACGGGGGCCTGGGTGAGGGCTTGTTTAAGCCCTGTGAAGGCAACCTCCTGTGCTTGGTCCCACGCCACTGCCCGATTCCGCACATCTGTGGCAACACCTCGCAACAGTCCATGCAGGGGGCCTGCAATCTTGGCAAAGTCTCGAAGGAACCGCCGATAGTAGCCTACCAATCCCAGAAATGCCCTCAACTCCGTCACATTGCCCGGGGTCCTCCATTCCTGGACTGCGGCAATCTTATCGGGGGTGGGCCGCATCCCTTCCTCTGAGACTACATGGCCCAGGTATTCCAAGCTGGACTTCAAGAGGTGGCACTTCCGTGGTTTCAATTTGAGGCCGTATTGTTCCAATCGCTGGAGCACTTGTTCCAACCTAAGCAAGTGTTCCTCCAGGGTGGGGGCGAACACTATGATGTCGTCCAAATAGATGAGGATTGCCTCGAAGTTCAAGTCCCCGAGACAGCGCTCCATTAAGCGCTGGAACGTGGCCGGTGCATTGGAGAGCCCGAAGGGCATTCGACAGAAATCAAAAAGCCCCATGGGCGTAACGAATGCCGTCTTCGCCTGATCCTTCTCCGCGACGGGCACCTGCCAGTACCCACTGGCCAGATCCAACGTGGAGAAGAAGCGCGACTTCCCTAGAGCCGCCAGTGACTCTTCAATGCGGGGTAACGGATAAGCGTCCCGGACGGTGCAGCTGTTCAACCTCCGGTAGTCCACGCAGAATCGGATGGTCCCGTCTTTCTTCTTTACCAACACGATGGGGGCAGCCCATGGGCTCTTACTTTCCCTGATGACGCCGTTGGCTAACATTTGTTGGATCATGGTCTTGACCTCCTGGTACAGCTTCGGGGGAATCTGCCGATAGCGCTCCCGAGCGGGCAGACTGTCACCGGTGTTGATCTCGTGCTCTATCTCGGTCGTGTGACCAAAATTTTCCTCGCTGCGGGAGAACGACTTCTGTCGTGCCCACAACATTTGCTTCACCCGGTCCACCTCTGCTGTACCAAGGCCCTCCAGTGATACATCCATCTGGTTCAGGATCACGTCCCCGTTCCACTCCGCGGTGGGTTCCTGTTTTTCCTCAAGGGCGACGGCCAACGTCCAAGGCTCGCATGCGTCCGGCTTCAAGGTAACCCTAGGGCCGGGTTCAATGCCACCCTCGGGGATAGCCTCTAGATGGGCCAGCACCGACCTGCCCGGGATCTTGATTGGTGAGTTTCCCAGGTTGCACACCCGCAGGGGTACGGTGCCATTCCGTACAACCGCTACGGTTCTGGACAGCAGCAACCCGGCCTCCACTTGCCTGAACCAACAAGGTTCTATCACAACTTCCCTTCCTTCCAGCCGCTGCTGCGCACGGACGGGTACTTCCAGGACCACCTCCTGTCTCGCTGGGATCCTCACCCTTTGGTTATGTCGTGTCTTAATCAGGCCGAGGGGGCGCAAGGCGTCCACAGAGGCGGTCTCTTCGTTCCGCTGGACGACCCTCTGGAAAGCTTGCTGCACCGGCTTCTGCACACCCAGATACTTCCAGTACTGGGGGCCCTTATCGTGTACAAGTACTCGATCTAGACTCCGTAGGATGTTCATCCCCAGAATCACCGGCCCATGGTGAAACTCCTCGCCACTCACCACTACGAACCCCTTCTTTCCAAGGGACTGCCCATACACCTCCACCTCAATCCACACGACCCCTGTTACAGGAATGGGAAGGTTGTTTGCGGCCACTAGGGTTACCCAATTCCCGACACTGGTGGTCGTGAGATGGGCATAATCTTCCCTAAATCGCTTCTCGGACATGGTGGACACTTGCGATCCGGTATCCAAAAGGCAACGTTGATCCCTCCCTCCTAACCTCGCCACTACCGTGGGACACTCACCGAATAAGTCCGATGAGTTGACGACGTCTACTTGGGTGCCGCCTTCCCCCGCGGTTTGTCCCGTTACCGCGAGGGACCTTAGTTTAAAGGTCTCCTACGCCCCTCCCGTCCGGAGCGGCGCCCCGGGCAATCCCGAGCGAAATGTCCAGGCTCCTCACATTCCCAACACACCAACTCGCGGGGTCCCCTCGGTCGCACCTCCCCTCCCCGACGTCCAGCGGTCTCCGTCTCCTTTTTCCTCCGAGGGTTCTTTTCTTTGGCCCGATCCTCGTTGTCCCAACCCCTCCTTTCGGGGTCGGCGTCACGGCTTTCGGCCCGTTCCACCCTCTGCCTTAACTGGGACACTTCGTCCTGGACGAGAAGGAGCGTGGTGGTCAGCTCCTTGATGCATCCCTCCAAGGGACTAACTTCTGGCGCCCGGACCCTATCTATCGGTTGAGTGGGTGGTGTGGACACGGCGCTGGAACTGAGCTCCGCGTTTTCTTCTTTCTTCAGCGCCATCTCCAACACTTCGAAGAAGGTGAGCTCGCCATCCCCATCGACCTTATCCTGGAGGTAGTTCCGCAGGGACCTGCTCCTCAGTCCACCAATCAAAATACCTCTCAAGGTGGAATCCGGGTCTCCTGTCATCAGCTCCTCATCTTCCCTCGTTTGGATCTCACCCATGTATTCCTGGATCGCGTTCGCGAACTGAGAAATCGTCTCATCTTCCCTTTGAACCCGCGCGAACACACGCTTCTTCAGCGTGGTGGTGGTGGCCTTCTCCCCATACACGCCCCTCAGGATGGTGAAGACGTCAGCCAGGCTTTTACGAAGCCGCTCGGGGCGTACTCTTACGGTCTTCCGGGCGTCGCCAGTCAGGACTTTCAACGCCAAATTCACCTGTACCCGCCTCGGAATCTGGTAGAGGTCGATCGTGGTTTCCAACTGCTCGATCCACTCCGTCAAGGGCATATTCTGCCCGTCGAACTTGTCAAGGTGGTTGAGGGCCGCCCCGATGGGTATCCTGTCCCGAGGCGGATTGCTGGTCGCGTCCTTCACCTCCTCGGGGGACTCGTTACCGTCGTCCTCCGGCTTGTCCACTTCTCGATCCATCTTCTCTAAGGATCCTGCCGACTACGCCAAATGTAAGGATGCTGAAGTGGTATGAAGCCAGCGGCCGTGTAAGTGAATCACTGCTTACCTCCGTCTGCGCACACACTCCGCCCGCTCAGCGTTGATTTCAGAGGACGTGTCTTCGGGACCTCCGCCCGGAACTTGCCGGCTAAAGGGGACAAGAAAAGCTCTCACTGCGGGCCCACTTCCCTCTTTGCCTGGGGAATAAGGGGCACACCGGGGGTGGCTGCGACGTTCACCGATTAGGTGAATGTCATCATCGGCCCGTGGGCCTCAGCTACCCAATCGTCACCTATTTGGCACTTGCGCACCGAGGTGGGAGCGAGCCCGCTAGGCCTAGCGGGATCCCGCGACCGGTGCTCAACACGGACAAGGACACACACTCACAAATAATACTCACGCTGGTACTCTTGTCAACTTGCTTGATACGCCACTCCGCTCCTGGGGAAAAGAATGACAGCAGCCTCCCTACAACTAAACAACGGCTAACAACAAACTGAGCCTAACTACTATGAACTGCAACAATTTACTGGGACGGCTACTTCACCTAATCACTAACAACAGGTCAAGCAAGCACAAAAGTAATGTGAGTACAATATAAATGGAGAGTACCTTACCATCCGATCCGACGCAGGTTCTGCCACCTCGCCCTAGTGGTGACCAACTCTCCACGGCTCTTCCCCCACCCTGGGAGTGTACCCAAGGCGTGAGGGTCAGCCGACCCTCCGTGCCCAGCCTACAATGTACCCCGCCCGAGCGGCCGCACAGCTCGCTCGCAGAGGTACACAAAAGGACAGGGCCCCGCTTGGTTTGAGAACACCCCGATGGTCTTTCCCTCCTTAGTGGGTACCGTGGGATGACCCGAACGTAATGCCCTGGGTCACCTTATGATCTCCTACCCCCGTGGTTTGCTAGGTGCTCCTATGGCCCGCAGGCCTACGGCCCGTTATGCCCCGGGCCTAATGCCCGCCTGACTGGGTGGCTGATAGGAGTGCGGGCCTAACGCCCAACACCCCACAGTTTAGAATGGCCGGGTCTGGCCTTACAGGCCGCGGGCCGGGTGGAGCCCCGAGTGCACGCGGCCTCACAGGCCCAGACGCCCCGATCTAATTGCCCACGGGCCGGAAGGGCCCGACTAATTGCCCACAGGCCGAGAGGGCCTGACTATGCCCACAGGCCTAGCGCCTGATCACCCGGTGGTCTAGGAGGAAGCAGGAGACTCGGCACGAGGCCGCTTACCGGGCCGTAGGGAGAGGCCGCGGTGGGGAGCTTCGTTAGCTCTTTTGCCTCCCACACACCGCGGCACTCTCCTCCGGGACTTCCGGTGGGCTCCTCTTCCGCGGTCGTCCCGACGTCTTCTTCCCGGCCGTCGACAGGCTCTCCGCGCTGGGACGTCTTCTGTCTTCTGCCTCCTGGCCGCTCCCGTCGCCGCCGCCTCTTCTCCTGGACCACCGCCGCCTTCTTTCTTCTGTTCCTTCTTCTTCTTCTTCTTCTTCTTCTGGAGCTCTTCTCTGCTCCGTCCCCGGTGCCGACTGGCCGCTCCCGCTCCGCCGCGTCTGTTATAAGACGCTGGGAGGGGGCGGCGCTATGACGCGGCGAGCCCTGATTGGCTCGTCGCGGCATGCTCTGATTGGCTGACCGGGCGCGAGCCCTGATTGGCTCCCGCTCGGCGCCATCCTCGCCCGCGATTGGAGGGGCTTGAATCCCACCGGATGCAAGCCCCTCCGCACTGAGGACCCGCAGCAACGCCGCCGCTGACCGGGGGAAACGGGGGCCAGCGACTTCCCCCGTCCCCGCGTCCCGCTGCCCTTTCACACTGAGGTGCAATTTTTTAAACTGGTATCGCTCCGCTGCCAAACTCTGCAGAATACAGGTATATTCCCGCCGCCCGCACCACCGCCGCATCCCGCCGCCCGCACCTCCGCTGCCACCGACGCCCACACAGTGATGACAGCGGATCCAGTGATGGATCCGCTGGCCAATCACTGTGGCCTCACTGACGGGGGTTGTGCTTTCATGGGTTGAAAGCACGTCCCTGTATGAAAGCGGCACCTCTAATGGTGCCGCTTTCCCATATATTTTCAATGGGCTTTTACTGCTCATGGCTAGGCAACGCCCGCTCCCGCCCCCCACTCCCACACCATTCCCCATTGACAATGGGAGGCACCACGATCAGTGCCTCCCAACCCCATTTTCAGAGGATTAAGGATTAGAATAATATAAAGAGGAAACATATGACACAGAATGTGTCATAAGTATCTTCTTTGTGTTATGTTAATCATTCATGACAGGGGAGGCACTGCCTCCCCAGCCTCCCCTGACTGCACGTCCCTGGTGTGTACAGGTAGATAGATAGATAGATAGATAGATAGATAGATAGATAGATAGATAGATAGATAGATAGATAGATAGATAGATAGATAATTTTTCAGAGCCGTATCTAGACCTTTTGGTGCCCTGTGCCAAATAGGCAATTGGTGCTCCCCCCCATATTAAAAACAGGGACAGTACGTGTCAAAATTATAAGGGTGTGGCTTCATAAAAAGGGGCGTGACCACAAAATAGTACCAATTCCCATTCCACTGCACAGTAGTGTTCTTTATTCACATTCCACCTCATCATATCGTCCGTTAGTCACATTACAACGCACAATAGCATCTGCTACTCACATTGCACAGCACAGTAGCATCTATTACTCACATTACACTGCACAGTATTACCCCTTAAACATGTTACGCCACAGTAGAGCTCCTTATACATAACATACCAGGGGTGGCCAACCAGTCAGAGGCAATGAGCCAGAAAAGATATGTAGTCAAGGATAAGAGCCACTATCATGCACGCGCCGAAGGCAAAAATGGGGGCGTCTCCTAGTTGTCACAAAGCCACACCCCATTTTTGTGCTTGCACCTTTTGGTATGACATTTGTAGGAGTATGACCTTGTGTCATAACCCCATTTTTAGTCATGCTGCAAAGTGCCACATACATATAATGCCCCAGTACAGTGCCGCAAACATATAAAAATGCCAAAAATGGGTGCCTCAATAGTGCCAGATACATATATGCCCCCACAGTGCAAGATACACATACGTCCCCACAGTGACAGATACATATATGCCCCCAGTGCCAGATACATATGCCCCCACAGTGCTGGCTACACATGTCCAAGACAGTGGCAAATACATATATGCCCCCAGTGCCAGATACACATGTCCCCATAGTGCCAGATACATATATGCCCCCAGTGCCAGGTACATATATGCCCCACACTGCCAGGTACACATATGATCCACAGTGCCAGATACACATGTCCCCACAGTGCTAGATACATATATGCCCCCAGTGCCAGATACACATGTCCCCACAGTGCCAGCAGGGGCGTATCTACCTATTGGCCTCTCCTGCCCCTCAGTCTTTGGCGGCACCGCGGTCAGGTGTCTATCTTCAATTAGGCACCGGTCCGTGAGCCAATCAAAGCTCGCGGTCCAGCAGCCAATCAGGAGCCTTAGCTGCCGGTCTGCAAGCTCTGATTGGCTCATGGGCCGAAGCCGTTAGAAAGAAGTGTGCCAGGCTGTCGGGCAGCGGGAGCCTACCGAGCCACCTGCAGAGGATGAAAGAGCCGCGGGTTGGCCACCACTGTAATACGCCATAGAAGAGCCTCTTATACACATTACACAAGGTAGAGGGGGGAGAGAGAGTGTGTGTGTATGTGTGTAAAGAAAAAGAGAGAGAGTGTGTGACTGAGTGAGTGTGTGTAAACAGAGAGAGTATTTGAGGCGTCCCCCTTAGCCTACTCAGAAACGGAGCAACTATTCCACTAGTTATTCCACTCAGTTACTGGCTTCTGTTCCCCAGAAATGCCCCTCTCCACACAGTACAAGATGGAAGGCGCGCGTGGAGAAGGGGAACACACTCTAAGTAATATCTGCTGCTATAAACTACACAGTGGACAGACATGGGTGGGGGGCACGAGGGAGTGAGTGGGTGGGTCTTCGGATGGACACTGATGAGGACAGGATGAGCTGCAGCCGGAGAGGGGGAGCTGGAAGGGGGCCGTGCCTGCGGGTGGGCGGGCAGCTGCAGCACTGCCCGGCTAAGTGTGTAATGTAGGTAATGGTGCAAGAAGGAGCTGGGCACACCTCACCGCGGGCAGCGCTACAGCTAGCAATGGTGTTTGTGGAGCTGCCTGTCAGTTAGGAGACGATAGTGCAGCGTGGCTCTGTGGGTTCTGTCGGCGGTCCTGCACCCACAGTGTATAAGCGCTGGCACACACATAGTTACGGCCCTGGGATAATTTGAGGAGCTGTCAGACAAGCATTTGTGAACTACTGTATTGAGCCTTTCACTATATCTATATAACCTTATAAGGGATTTGAAAGGCTTATTGATCCAGAAAGGGTACTTTATTAATCATACATCTGACTTGTGTTGTGGGATCCTATTACCTATTGCAGCGGTGGTCAACCCACGGCTCTTTCATCCTCCGCATGCGGCTCGGTCAGCTCCCGCCTCCTGCTGCCCTACAGCCCGGCACACTTCTTTCTAACGGCGCTGGCTCATGAGCCAATCAGAGCTCATGGACTGGCAGCTTAGGCTCCTGATTGGCTGCCGGACTATGAGCTTTGATTGGCTCAAGGACCGGGGCCTAATTGAAGATAGACACCTGACCGTGGCGCTGCCGGAGACTGAGGTGCATGTTGCGCTCTCCTCCCTGCACTCACAAACAGCAGCAGCACGGTGAGCAGCACTTGGGGGCAGGGGGGCACTGTGGGGAATCTGGCACTGGGGCATATCTGGCACTGGGAGGACATGTCTATCTGGCACTGTGGGGACATGTGTATCTGGCACTGGGGGCATATCTGGCATGTGGGAACATGTGTATCTGGCACTGGGGGCATATCTGGCACTGTGGGAACATGTGTATCTGGCACTGGTGGCATATATGTATCTGGCACTGTGGGGACATGTGTATCTGGCACTGGGGGCATATCTGGCACTGTGGGGACATGTGTATCTGGTACTGTGGGGCATATGTGTACCTGGCACTGTGGGGCATATATGTATCTGGCACTGTGGGGCATATGTGTATCTGGCACTGGGGGCATATATGTATCTGGCACTGTGGGGACATGTGTATCTGGCACTGAGGGCATATATGTATCTGGCACTGTGGGAAATGTGTATCTGGCACTGGGGTCATATATGTATCTGGCACTGTAGGGATATATGTGTATCTGGCACTGTGGGGAAATATGTGTATCTGGCACTGTGGAGGCACCCATTTTTGGGCGTTTTTATATGTATATGGCACTGTACTGGGGCATTTATATGTATGTGGTACTGTACAACATGACAAAAAAGGGGGTTATGAAACAAGGTCATACTTCTACAAACATCATACCGAAAGGTGTGCGCACAAAAATGGGGTGTGGCTTTGTGACAACTAAGCCTCGCCCTTCATTTGCTCTTACCCTTGACTACAGATCTTTTACAGCTCTTTGCCTCTGACTGTTTGGTCACCCCTGACCTATTGAATTGCAGGCATTGCTGCACACTTCTCTTATCTATGCATGAAGAGTTCATCACTGGCTGTTAATACTTATTTAAAAAAAAAGCATCACACTTGCTATATTTTTTTGTTTTGCATGTACAATGAATATGAATATTAGTGAAGATCCTTAGAAGATTGAAGATGACACAGCGCATAAATGTAAATTACACATTTGTTGGAACTTTGTATATTTTAGGGAGTAAAAAGGTGGCTTTCAGTATATACATTCATATATACATTCAGATGCATTGTCCTGGGAATGTGACAAGATTAATTTTTTTTGTAAATTTACTCTGAACTTAAGCATTATTTTTGGTAAATAATAAAAAATAATTTAGGAAAGAGATAAAATCTTTCTATCCAGGGATGTACATTCTCTATGTAAGTAGAGAATACAATAACTTGATCATTTCCACATTGCTGACCTAGCTGTTAGCTGGCAGGTCTCTAATGAATTCATTTTTAAAAACTGTTACACATTTACTGCATGCAGGATCTCTCAGCAGACAAAATCTAGTCTAAAGGATAATGTGATCAGTTGAGTCTCCAAAAAGTTGGATGGAGATGATTGCTTGCTGTATGACTAGGTCCTGTACGGCCAGCTGAATGCCAGTAGCATGTGTTAATTTCAGAAAGAGCTGACGGACAGTGCTGCAGTATTTAGAAGTGCTGAGTTTGCTGATGCACAAGTCCAAATTGGCTGCTAAAGTGAAAGGGAGTCACTGGGATTGGCTTTAAACATGCAGAGCTATTATCTCAAACCTTGTATTGTTACAGAGACAAGAGCCGAACTTTCCCTCTCCCACCCATCCTCCACTCCTGTCAATTTTTCCAACGCACTGTTTTTGTTTAAAAATAATTATAATACAACAAATAAATAAATTGTGCCAAAGACATAATGCAGTGATTAATGTACAGTACACAGCATAGGTGTCGATTTATGTTTTTGCTGGTGGGTGCTCGGCGGGAGGTGGCAGCAGGAATTAACGGGCGGCCGTGGCAGTGACTAATGCATTATACAACACACCATAATGCCCATTACACATTATGCAACAAACCGTAATGCCCATTACACATTATGCAACACACCATAATGCCCATTATACATTATGCAACACGGTTCCGATATGAATGGTCGACAGTGTTAAAGTCGACACTCATTATGTCGACCACTAATGGTCGACATTGACATGGTCGACATTGACAAATGGTCAGCACATGAAAAGGTCAACATGGATTTTTGGACTGTTTTTGGTGTCATTTTTTTCCAGGCTTCAGGTTATCATTCCCAATCATAGTTCACGTGGATGGTAAAGTATGAAAAATTCAAAAAACTTTTTTTTTAAAAGCCATGTCGACCTTTTCATGTGTCGACCTTTCATGTGTCGACCATTTTCATAGGTGTCAACCATTTGTCCATGTCGACCATGTCAATGTTGATCATTAGTGGTCGACATAATGAGTGTCAACCTTAACACTGTTGACCATCTGAATGGATACAATGCAACACACCCTAATGCCCATTATACATTATGCAACACACCGTAATGTCTATTACGCAATATGCCACATATCGTAATATCTATTACACAATATGCCACACCGTAATGCCCATTACGCAATATGCCACACACCATAACAGCCATTATGCCACACACTGTAACGTCAATTAATATTATGCCACACAGTTATGGCCCTGACATCATTTTATGCCCAACACACAATTATGCCCCTTACAAATGATGCCACACCTGCCTGTTGTCAGGGGTCTCATGCTCATTGCCAAGGGTTTCATGCACGTTGTCAGGGGTTTCATGCTCTGGGTTCCATGTTCGCCCGGGGTCTCCTGTACATTGCCAGGGGTTCATGCGCATTGCCAGAGGTCTCCAGCACGTTGCTATGGGTTTCATGCACGTTGTCAGGGGTCTCCTCCACATTGCCAGGGGTTTCCTGTGTGTTGCCAGGGGGGTCCCCTGCGAGTTGCCAGGGGTCTCCAGCACATTGCTATGGGCTTCATGCACATTGTCAGGGGTATCCTCCGCATTGCCAGGGGTTTCCTGTGTGCTGCCAGGGGGGTCCCCTGCGAGTTGACAGGGGTCTCCTGGCAGCTGTTCCAGTAAAATATGGGAGGGTGGGTGTGGGCTTCAGTATGTATACTTCTAGCCCCCGCAGTGGATTGAGACGTGCTGGGGGCTGCGGAAGCTCTTGCGTACATTACATTGTGAAAAAAAACTTAAAATGCCTGTTGCCGGGGAGACAGGCGCTAGAGGTCAAATGTGACCTCTAGCATCTGCCTCCGCCTTGGCGGTGGCCATTTTGTTAGGGTCTTTTAGATTGCAATGTACAGAAGCGATGCCGCAGCCCCCAGCGTGTCTCAATTCACTCACTACGGGGGCTACGGTGGCTAGAGTAACTGCACTGGGGCAGCGGCAGTGGCTGGTTCCGTGGGTTCCCCTCATTGTCTGTAGGTGCTCGGGCCAGGGAGCACCCACGGAATCGGCGCCTATGGTACACAGTGCCATAACAAGGTGGTAATGACCCCTGTGCCTTCCCTGCCTCTTAATCTAGGAAGTAGAGCTCTGTCTGGAGCAGGCTGCTCTACACTAGTGCTACTAGCTGCGGGGTGCCGTTACAGGCTAGTGGTAGGCGTGGGGGGTGCTCTCAGCGGCAGCTTTGATGTCCCACGGACGGTAGGGGGTGTTCTATCTTCAGCTCAGCATGTAGGACCTGGAGCAGTAATTTCTGCTAATTACTCCTTTACTGCACAGATGGGGCTAAACTGTAGAAGGGGGCATTGGGCTGAATGAAGAAGCCCTGGTACATGGCTTTAATACGTTGGGGAGGGGTGGATAGTGGAGTGGGCTTTCCGGTGGGAGGGCAGCTTGCTTGACTGCAGATATCTCAAGTTCCTGAAAATATATTTGTTAGCTTTGAATGGGATAAAAAAAACTAGAGAGTCCCACCTTTCAGGAGATACTGGGGACTTGGGGATCAGAGTTTAGTAGCCAGAGCAATTCATCAATGAAAATCTAAAACTGCATATTAGGCGTGTGTAGCTGGAACAGGGACCAGCTGCTTGAAGGCTGATATCTCTGATTCTGGGCATAGTAGAGACAATTTGCCAGTGTCCACCAAAAGAGGAGAGTTACAGTTTTTGGATTATACCCTCAGAAAACTCTAAGTCAGACAGAACCTGAGATATCTGACTGGGAAGAGCAATGAACAGGCTTGGATGGGGACCTCTGCTTTCAAGTCAGATATCTCCAGTTCCCCAGGGCCGATTTTCGAAAATCTGGTACCCCTGGAAAGAGGGGACCCTGAGCTATCAGCCTATACTCATACCTTATACTCAAGAGCCCATTGAGCCCTATACGAAAAGACGGCCCTGACCACACACCATTTATCCTGGTGTATCTATGATGCGCAGGAGTCCCTCTTTCTACCTCCCAAAAGTTGGAAGGTATGCAGATGAGCCATGCAACTAATAAGAATAGGAAGACTTTTAACTAACTGTATTGTATGAGCACCCAGAGCCGGCCCTAACCAATATGATGCCCTAGGCAAGATTTTGGTCGGCGCCCCCTAGCACAGCCGCTAGTTCTGCAGGAGATGCCTGGCATGAGTCAGCTGGCAGCTCTGCTACCGTTGGGTGCCTCTTGTTTATGAAAATGTATCATATTTGCATTACTATGTGGTTAGGATGCACAAGCAGCTTCTGCTGATTAAAATAATATGCGGCATGCCTATATTCTGTGTGCGACTGTGGCGGTATCTGCATACAAAATGCTACATTACAGTGATTTCCAGGAATACACTGCAATGTAGCATTTCGTATGCAGAGATAGCCGCAGTCACACACAGAATAAAGGCATGCCGTATATCATTTTAATCAGCAGAAGCTGCTGGTGCCCCTAAGCATACCAAATGCCTAGGCATTTGTCTAGTTTGCCTATGCCTAAGGCTGGCTCTGTGAGCACCCCTAGAAAAACATAGATCTCATTAATTATTGCATTTCTTAAAATTAATGTAGAGAATTATCAAACCTTCTAAAGAGTGTAGGTGTTGCTTATGTCATCCAATCAGCTTCTAGCTGTCAATTAGCTAGTACATACTATAAAATTAAAGTTAGAATCTGATTGGTTGTTAAAGGCAATACCTCCAGTTATCCTCTTCAGAAGGTTTGATACATTCCCCCATAAATCTCATATTTGTATTTGGTTGCAAATAAAGCTGCACTTATACACACTTGGCCTGATTCCAGTTATCACGCTAAAGCAGTAGCAGTTGCAACAATTGTTGCAACTGCTACTGCTGAATTATAGGGTGGTATTCTGCATACCGGCTGTTGGGATCCTGGTGCTCAGTATACCAGCACCGGAATCTCGACACCCGGCATACAGACACCTATTCTCCCTCTTGGGGGTCCACGACTCCCCTGGAGGGAGAATAAATAGCGTGGCGAGCGCAGCGAGCCCGTAAGGGGCTCATTTGCACTTGCCCAGCTGTTGGTATGCCAGCGGTCGGGATTCCGGCGCCTGTATGCTGGCCGCCGGGATCCTGGACGCCGGCATAACATACTGCACCCGAATTATACATAAGCAGCAGGAGGCGTCTTGTGTAAGCAGATGTTCATAAAAGCATGTCCTGCTTGCTTTTATGATCTGCTGCCGTGTCTGAGATCACAGCATCAGATCACCTACATGGACATCGGTCATCAAAGTACTCTCAGAGATGCTGGGCAGCCCCCTATAGACCTCCATGCACTGTGTAGATGCCATGCTACTGTTGACCGCATGGGGGCTCCTTCTGCTGTTAGAAATGGAGAGATACTGTATCTGCTGCAGACCCTCCATGGTACATCCAAGGCATCATTAATATCTGCGTGTAAAACACTAATTTTCAGGGGGTGCCCACAAATATTAACGATCCCCTGAGGATAGCCCGCAAATAGTATTTGATAAATAGGTCCCTAAAAAGAAAAGCGTTACTAGTAATGAAGTATAGAAGGATAAGCTACATAAACAGGGAAGCCAGAGAGACTGGCCGCAGATAAAAGTAATATCCATAAGAGGTCTGAAACTGCACGAAAATACAGGCAAGTGTGCTTGTGAAGACAGAGAGGTGAAGAAAAGTGGGGATGTGATTACTGGGCCTAATTCAGACCTGATCGCAACAGCAAAATTGTTCTCTAATGGGCAAAACCATGTGCACTGCATGGGAGGCAGATATAACATGTGCAGAGAGAGTTAGATTTGGGTGGGTTATTTTGTTTCTGTGCAGGGTAAATACTGGCTGCTTTATTTTTACACTGCAATTTTAGATTTCAGTTTGAACACACCCCACCCAAATCTAACTCTCTCTGCACATGTTATATCTGCTCCACCTGCAGTACAGCATGGTTTTACCCATTAGAGAACAAATTTGCTGCTGCGATTACTGAAATAATAATAGTAATAATACTAATAATAATTGTATTTATATTGCGCTCTTTCTCCAACAGGACTCAAGGCGCTTTACAGATATCAAAAACAATGCACATGATACAGAGGATTTGAGTAATACAACAATAGATAAGCCACACAGACATAAAAGAAAACCTTAAGCACACAGAAAGGCTAATGCAGGATTGGTGTAGGCATTTTGGGTAATAACTTCCAAGGGTTGTGTATTCCACCCTCACAAGGTACCAAGTGCAGCAGCCATCTTGGGCGCTCAGCGTAGGATTACCCAGGGTGGAATAGTCCACCCCTAGAAGAGATGACACACTGTAGGTCTGTAGAAGGTCCTTAGTAAGGATTGAAAAAATGAAAATCACCCGATTATCAGCAGACTGCGCATATGCTGCAAACGCATTTTGCACGCGCAAAGACCAAAGTGCGATTGCTTTGGAATGACAGGCTTAGTGAAATACGACCGCAAAGTGATTGACAGGAACTGACCATTTCTGGGAAGGAGTTGGGAAAACGTAGGCTTTTTATGGCTGTTTTCGGGGCGTGCATCTGACATTAGCTGTGATTGTTGCAATTAAAAATATGACGCCTGGTGCGACTACAATTACATTATTTTGAATAGGCGTGAGTCAACCATAACTGTTGATGGTACTCAGTTTCTGCGTATGGATCGTAATTCTGCTAATGTATACGCAGAGTTACGATTGCATCGATGGGTGTCTTTTACTTTTGAAGGGCGGCTCTTCACATGTGATTTTTAGAAATAGAGGTTTTGAGAAAATTGCAATTTCAGTCTCAATGGCGATCCTTACTGAATTAGGCCCACTGTTAAAAATGTTTAGTCATTGAACTATCTTTTTGGGTAATTACTGTATACCTGTTATTTGTTTTCTTGGAATATAGGACTTTTGTAAAGATTAGTCATTGTTATATACTTTGAATTTACATGATATTACACTATTCTTTATTTAATTATAAACTGCATTTAAAATTTTGAATAACAGTTCCCTATAGTTTTCACAACCAATATCCATCAATATCAATAATATCAATATTATATTAAATAATATCAATAATGACTCATTATCATAATGACAACTGTTGTAATTTAGTATATTGGGGCTAATTCAGGTTGGATCGTAAATCACATTCCGGCCGTAATTTTTGCAGGGGTGCCACGGGCGCATGTGCAGCGGGCCCTACTGCGCATGCATCCGCATTTTCTGCAGGGGGCGGCGCAGAAAATGTGGTCGCCTCTGCCTGTCAGGGAGGAAACAAAGCGTTGCGGGGCAACCCAAACGGTGGGCTGTGCGGCACGAACGGGGGCGTGTTGGGGGTGCAGTTGTGGTGGCTGCGTGACGTCACACGTAGCTGCCGTGACAGGTAAGATGGCGCTGGTACTCCTGCGGCCGCAGCTAAGCTGCGCCGGCAGGAGTCAACCTTAGTTTCTGCTGACAAGCAGAAATTGCAAAGTGATCGCAATTTCTGCTTGTAGCAGGGGGGAGGCGCCGGTCAGCATGCTGGATGGCCTTGCCCAGCGCTGGGCGGCCCCCAGCATGCGTGCAAAGGGATAGCAAATTCTGCTGATTAGCAGAATTTGCTATCCTTACTGAATTGGCCCCATTATACTTAAAAATGTGTTGCAGTGGATGGGACTGTATACTAGTAGAGAGAGGCTAGGTACATGTGACCTTTTATTACCATCCAGCCTGCACTCAGATACCGCAGTCTAAGACAGCAGGGCCGTGATGGTTGCACACTACGGTCACTCACTGATAAATTTACAAGGTCACTGCCGCCACAATAGAATTTAAAGGAATCTTTATGTTCTCCTGACAAATATTAATATTTCACACTTGGTTACACATAGGTATGTAGCAAGGGGCTGCACAGGCTGGCAAGTTCATCATGAAACACGGAGAATGTGCTAGATTAAATGTATTTTAATCCATAAAATATTTCCAAGATGGACAAACAGATTGTATTGCATTAGTTTCAATAAAACAGAGGGTAAATTAAAAACAGATATATTAAGCCTGGAGAAGTGATAAAGCAGTGATAATTGCAAGATGATAATGCACCAGTCAATCAGCTCCAATATGTAAATTGACAGTTAGGGGCTGATTGGCTGGTGCATTATCACCTTGCACTTATCACTGCTTTATCACTTCTCCAGGCTTAATACATCTGCCCCAGAGTTCACTAACTTATGATATGTTAAAACTCTGCCATGAAAGGAGTCACATAATAAACGTTTGATTCATCACCAGTCTGAAGACCCTCCTTAAGGTAATGAACACATTGTGCTGAGAGCATCTCACACTTATCCCCTAGCCCCCACCATTGAGTTTAACTGTTTTGTTGCTAGATGTTTAATAAATCAGTCACTCACTCCTAAGTAACTCTCTTAGTAGATAGGGGGTATTGGGATAGCCCAAATGGACACAAACATTTTTAAAGGTGAACCAATGAATCTTGGGACACTTCTCAAACCTCATTCATAACCTTTTTGAGATTTATATTTGTCACGATCCGGGTATCTGGACGCCATTACCTGCCTTTCAGATGTCTCCTGAGGCTCGCTCAGCGTTCCAAGGCCGGATCTCATCTGTGTCCACATACTGCACATTCCTCCTGTCACGCTGAGATGCTGTCACAGCGGCGCCATGTTTGAATCCTGCATGGCGTCTCCCGTTCTCCGCGGCCTCCGCTGCCGCTCCTGTGTTATAGGTGCAGGTTGTCAGTGTGGTGTTCCATGCCTGCCGCGGCCTCCGTTGTCATCCACGAGTCTCAGCATACATTTGTCAGTCTGGCGTCTCCTGTCCTCTGTGGCCGCCGCCGCCATTACAGTTATGTTTCCACATGGTTTACCAAGCCAGTTTTCCCTCCAAGTTCTAACATGGGCGCAGCCATGTTGGATCTAATCACATGCTTCAGTTCCTCCAATCCACTGCCTGGAAATCTGCATAATTGCCCAGCCAATACCTGCATTGCTGCAGGTATAAGTATCCTGTGCCTGGGCCAGGAAATGGTCAGTGCTTTGTTTGTCATACCTTGTTCCAGTCTCTCTCCTGTGGTTGTGTTTCCAGGTTCCAGCTCCTGTCTCCAGCATCCACCAAAGAGACCCGCACCTGCTTACCATCCTGCGGTGCAGCCTGACTCTGCAGTCCTCCGTGGCTGATCCAGTTTCCAGCTTCCAGCTATTTCATCTGCTTCCAGGAGTATCCACTACCACCGGTAATCATCCTTCAATTCCTCTGTTTCCACGCTCCCTAGCATCTTACTATATTCACTCCGTGTTTCATCACCTGGCTGGTTCCACCCAGCATTCATTCAGTGACTTTATCATCTGGCTGATTCCATTCCGCATCCACTCCGTGTCTTACCACCTGGCTGGTTCCATCCAGCAATTACAACAGCTGATTCAAGTTACCAACTTCATCTGTTCCATCTACTGGCATGTTCCTTGGATATCTTCACTACTACAGCCAGGCCTGGTAAGGTTATTCCATCTAAGGACTGTAACAGCTGTTCTTACCTACCAGTGTCCTGTGTAACCATTTCATGGTCAGAGTGCTCCAGGAATCATATTATTTATCATTGCCATTATTTACCTTGAATGCTGTTTGTTTACACGGAGTCTGTTAATAAACTTTTATTTTTACTTTTACCTGGTTGTCATGGTCACACCTTCGGGTTTCCTTTTAACACTTACATGTCCAGGGGTCTGATTAAACCTCCCCGGTTTAAGTTCCTCTCAGCCCCTACAACTGAGGCTTTCTCCTGTCAGCCAAAACCCTCAGTTGTGACAATATTTCTTGAACTGGCTGTAAAAAAATATCTGCTGGTAAGAGATCATCATCTTGCTTCCTGGATTTAAAGAGCCCATAAACAGGTCACATACAGAACACAGAATATTATCCATTTTGATAACAGAATTAGGTCACACCTAGGTCAACAGAATACAATTTTGTTATTTATAGAGAGTACATGAAATATCATTTCTGGTGATTACATTTGAGTCTAACCACCAGGGCTGTCTTTTCGTATGGGCTCTTGCCCTAGGGCCCCAGGAGTATAAGAGCCCTATGCTGATAGCTGAGGGTCCCCTCTTTCCAGGGCTATCAGATTTTTTAAAATCTGCCCTCGGAAACTGGAGATATCTGACTTCAAAGCAGTGGTCCCCATCCAAGCCTGTTAATTGCTCTTCCCAGCCAGATATCTCAGGTTCTGTCTGACTAGTTTTTCTGAGGGTACACTCCAAAAGCTGAGACTCTCCCCTGTCAGTGGACACTGGCAGCTTATCTCTACTATGCCCAGAACCAGAGATATCAGCCTTCCAGCAGCTGGTCCCTGCTCCAGCTCCACACTCTTCATATGCAGTTTTATATTTTTGTTGGTGGATTGCCCTGGCACCTGAACTCTGAACCCCAAGTCCCCAGTACCTCCTGAAAGGTGGGACTCTCTAGTTTATTTTTATCCCATTCAAAGTGAAGAAATCTATTTTCAAGAACATGAGATATCTGCAGTCAAACAAGCTGCCCTCCACCTAGGGTTGCCACCTCATGCATCATCGATTCCTGGAGATCCACCCCCCCCCCCCCCTCCCCCCTGCGGAACCAAGCAACGTTCAAGTAAATAAAATTATGTACCATATTTATAAAATATTTTACGTACAAACAATCTAAGTGAAACAGTGTTTCTAGATAAATAGGAATATAATAGTCGGGATTTGGATTAATTACAGGCATTTGGTGCCTTGAAACTAGATTGTGTGAAAGAGGGAAGAACCATAGAAGTGTAACCTGATCAATATCAAGCTTCAACAGGTTAAACAAACAAATGCACTACTAAAAGGTGTCTGCTAGTGATTAAAAAAATCTACATATATCTATATATAACTTGAGCCTCTATTTGTTTCATGCATGCTCATTATATTATAACTATATGTGTGACACGCCTGTCAGCTCTCGTTGCTCTTCTCACCTGAGCCGGGCTGGCATTACTTCACCACCGCAGCCCGGGGAAATGCTGAGGAAGAGCTGCCAATGGCAGCGTCACGGCAGCTTCGGCTCAGTCTGGGCTGAACACAGTCTTGCGAGATTTGATGTCATCATCTCGCGAGACAGTCACTGTAGTTCACTGAGTTCCTCGGCTGCTAAGGAGCACTGCTGGTGCTCCCAGGATCCCCTTATTCCTGGAGAATTCAGGAATCCTGGTGAAGGAAAAAGCCTCCTGGAGGGTTGCCAGCAAATCCTGGAGAATCCAGGAAATCAGGGAGAGGTGGCAACCCTACCTCCACCCGTAAAATGATGACTATTAAGTACACTTCACTATCCACCCCTCCCCTGTGTACTAAACACCCCCTGCCATGCTGGAAGTCATGTACCAGGGCCCCTTCATTCAGCCCAAAGCCTCCTTCTACAGTTTAGTGTTCCCCCTTCTGCCCCATCTCCCACCATCTGTGTAGTAAAGGAATAATTAGCAGAAATTACTGCTCCAGGTCCTACATGCTGAGCAGAAGATAGAACATCCCCTACTGCCAGCGGGACATCAAAGCTGCTGCTGATAGCACCCCCCACCCCTATCGCTGGAGGAAGGGTAGGGGGCCCAGTGCATTGCTGTGCCCAGGGGCCTACACTGCTGTTAAGATGGCCCTGCTAACCACTACACCTACTCCTGAAGATAGGTGCATGGGGGCTGTGACCATTGTCACAGTCTTACCTGTGTGCTACTGACTACTTCCTCACCTTGCAGAGATAATCTATCTGCATTGCTGTGCTCTGCACCCTTTCTGTGGTGGGCGGTAAAATTGTACTGTTGCAAGGTAAGACTCCACGTTAAAAGTTTACCATTATCCCCACAAGAGTATTAGGTTTCATGAGCTACTGATGGAGCTTTCTGACTAGAAGAGAAATAGGAAGTTGGGGGGCAGTGACGTAAGTAACTAAGGGATCTGCATCCTGTGTAACCTGTTATCTAATGAGAGCATTTGGGTCTACAGAGAGACACACAGGGAGGACTCCTGAGTCCCGTCCCAGTGTGTAATTAGCGCAGGGGCTACTGCTACTCTTGCATGTGACAAGATAAATTACAGATTTTATTTTTCTATGTGTATTTCAAGGATGTTTAAGTTGTCTTTGTTCCACTACAAGAAAACTTAATAAAATAGCTGTTTCACGATTAGGTGGAGATATAAACTGTACCCAGGCATAATTAGTTTAAATCTAATATACACTATTGGTTTAAATTTAATTTACACAATCCATACCTCCCAACATGACCAATTCCAGGAGAAACAATTGCTCTCTACCCGAACTGTCCTCTTAATTTATGATTGTAATCACCTGTGTTGAAATACCTTTGTCATCAATTAAACAAAACAGTTCAATACATAGCCCGTTAAACAATCATTTTGCTGCACTTTACACTTCTGTACACTTATATAATACATACATCCCCACTGTAAAACAACACATTGGATGCATAAGTGGGAGCCTTGAGTCTGGAAGGAAGCAACTCCACATACCAGGAATGAATTTACACAGGGCCGGATTAACAATGGAGCAGATGGTGCTGCAGCTCCAGCACCCCCCCTCCCCCCTCCCAATTGGGGAAATAGGCCCACAGGACCCAATGCAGTGTAGTGAGTGTTGACAGGAAAAAAAAATTACCACCAGCAATTTACCTCACTCACCTCCTGCCCAAAGTAGGTAGCACCGTCCGAATGCTTCAGGGCCTATCTGATAATTTGCTGTCACAGACCCTCCCCCGAACTCTGCCCCCAGACACGCCGAAGCTACACGCTCGGACCAGTCAGAAGAACCTTTATCCAAAGCCCTGCCCCTGGACCCGGCTAAGTTCCTCCTCCGGACCTGCTGAAGCCCTGCCCTAGACCAGTACAAAGCTTCGTCCTCATACCAATCAAAGCGCCACCCCCGGACCCGGCAAAGCTCTGCCCCTAGACCGTTGAAGCTCCAACCCCACCCAGACCAGTCTGACGCTTCATCTTCATACCAACCGAAGCTCCGCGCTCTGGCCTGTCTGAAGTTGCTGCTTACATTTCCCTGCTTCCCGCGACTATCAGATGCGGAAAGAAATAGGGGAAGGACATAACCTGGGGGAGTAGGCTGCTATCTGTGAGGAAAGCTATGTCGTGCGACACCTGGTGAGGCACAGAGCAAACCAGTGCCGGTGATCTCCCGCTCCCCCTATTTCAGTAAGTGGTCTGTGTCAGTAAGTTTATCTGTTTGTGTGTGTGTCAGTAAGTAATGTCTGTCAGTAAGTGGTCTGTGTCAGTAAGTTTATCTGTCTGCGTGTGTCAGTAAGTAATGTCTGTCCGTACGTGGTCTGTGTCAGTAAGTTTATCTGTCTGTGTTAGTAAGTTTGTGTGTGTGTGTCAGTAAGTAACGTCTGTCAGTAAGTGGTCTGTGTCAGTAAGATTATCTGTCTGTGTGTCAGTAAGTATTGTTTGTCAGTAAGTGGTCTGTGTCAGTAAGTTTATCTGCCTGTGTATGTGTCAGGAAGTAATGTCCATCAGTAAGTGGTCTGTATCAGTAAGTTTATCTGTCTCTGTGTCAGTAAGTTGTGTGTGTGTCAATGTTTTTGTGAGTAAGGGATGTCCGTGTTGGTAAGGGGTACCTGTAAAGCAGTAAAGTGAGTCTGTGTTATTAAGTTGCATCTGTGTCAATAAGTGGTGTCTGGGTCAGTAAGGGTTATTTACCAGGGAGTGGTGTGTGTGTGTGTGTGTGTGTGTGTGTGTGTGTGTGTGTGTGTGTGTGTGTGTGTGTGTGTGTGTGTGTGTGTGTGTGTGTGTGTATGTGTATTAGTAAGTGTATCAGTAATGCCTCTTTTACTCTGAAATCGTGGTTAGCAGCCGGGAGCCTGACACAGGTGCTAACTGGCTGCGACCCGCATCAGCCCCCTTTCCCACTGCCGTCTCCAACCCGGCTTATTGTTGGGTTGGTGACGTAGCCGATGACGCGGTGGGGGCGACACTTGGAAATCACATGATCTCCAAGCACGGCCTGTACATTTTCTGTAAACGGGAAGCCGGGTCGGTGCGACCCGGCTCCCGTTTACACTGCACAGTTTGCTGGGTTTACCCCAACCCGGATTATTCCAGTTCTGCCCTTTTACACCGAGCAGCAACATGGGTTATGCATGCTTATGTGCAATAACCCGTGTTATATGCTGGCGGTGTAAAAGGGGTATAAGATGTGTCAGTAAGTGGGTCAGTGTGTATCAGTCAGTGGAATCTGTGTTAGTAAGCATCTATCAATAAGACTTTGTGTCAGTTAGTGGAATGTGTGTCAGTAAGTGGTATCTGTCAATAAGAGTGCCCATGTTAGAAATACTGGGTACACACGGTACGATATATATTGGCAATTCAGTTGATCACATGATAGGATGTGCTGTGTAATGCTAATGATGTTCTGGAGTCCGCATGGGAGCAGCAGCCATCAGAGAGTCTACAGCGACTTTGGCGGTGAGTTTACAATCTGGGACACAGGGGAGGTGAGGTCAGGGGGCTGGTGTGTGTGTGTTGTGACCATCAAAGAGGGTTATGGAGTACGGGTGCTGGGACCTTTGGGGGGGTGGATGCTGTGACCATCTGTGGTTGCAGGGTGGAGGGGTGCGTGCAGATACTGTGACCATCGAACACTGCGGGATGGGAGGGGTACGTGCGGGTGCTTTGACCATCGCTTCTGGTGTGGATACTGTGACCATCGGGGATTGCAAGGGGGAGGGGATTTTGTGACTGCTGTGACCATTAGCCAGGAAGGAAGGGCAGAATGGTGTGAGTGCTGGGACCATCACTAAGGGTGTATACTCTCTCGATTTCAGCAAAGGTTTTGCCGTACAAAAAATATACTAATTGTTTCTAATTGTTAATTATTTAATGTATCATAGACAAAGGTTAAATGTACATCAAAAATGTATTTAAAAACTTTTACATATACTTTCTTAAAAACACACAAAATCACCATTAAGCAGTTGTATATGCCTAAATATAATACATAGGGTGGAATTCAATTAATGGGGGTCATTCCGAGTTGTTCGCTCGCTAGCAGATTTTAGCAGCATTGCACACGCTAGGCCGCCGCCCTCTGGGAGTGTATCTTAGCTTAGCAGAATTGCGAATGAAAGATTAGCAGAATTTCGAATAGAAAATTCTTAGCAGTTTCTGAGTAGCTCCAGACTTACTCCTACACTGCGATCAGCTCAGCCCGTTTCGTTCCTGGTTTGACGTCACAAACTTGCCCTGCGTTCGGCCAGCCACTCCCCCATTTCTCCAGACACTCCCACGTTTTATCGTTGCACGCCTGCGTTTTTCCGCACACTCCCAGAAAACGGTCAGTTTCCGCCCAGAAACACCCACTTCCTGTCAATCACACTCCGATCACTTTAACAATGGAAATTCTTTGTTCGGACATGAGTAAATCTACTAAGTTTTGTGCTAAAATACTTAGCGCATGTGCACTGCGTACCATGCGCATGCACATTTTCACCTTAATCGCTCCGTTGCGAAAATCGGCAACGAGCGAACAACTCGGAATGACCCCGATTGTGCTCTGCAACTGCCAGGGTCAGAAACCTGATGGAGCAATTCAATTGTTGCTACGTATGGGCGTAAACAGCTGCATGTAATATATGTTGTTCACTGCAATGCTCTCTGTGTCACATAGCAGTCACTCTGATGCACTTTGTATTATATGGTGGTCACTGCAATGCTCTTTGTATCATATGGCATTCACTGATTCTCTGTATTATATGGTGGTCACAAAATTTTCGTGTTATAGCTGCACTATTAAGTGGCTGAAGGTAGACACTAGCTATGTCCGTCATGGAGATAGCCACACTCCTTATGTAGACCATACCCACACCACACTGGTCACACTCCCACATCACTATTATTTATTTATTATTAACAGTTTCTTATATAGCGCAGCATATTCCGTTGCGCTTTACAATGAGAACAACAGTAATAGAACAAAACTGGGTAAAAACAGACAGACATAGAGGTAGGAAGGCCCTGCTCGCAAGCTTACAATCTATAGGGAAATAGGCATAGATACACAAGGATAGATGCTACCTATTGCATAATGGTCCACCAGATTGCTAGGTTCTTAATGGGTTGTATGATGATACCCCACAAAGTTATCCAAGTGTCAGGAGGGTGTGAGACTAAAGACAGACAAGATATGTGATGTTATGAATACTCTACAGAGGATGTAATTAGATAGGGAAGCACTGAAGGTTATGTGGGTGGGTCTGGAATTTGATAGGCTTGTCTGAAGAGGTGAGTTTTCAGGGAACATTTAAAGGTTTGGAGACTAGAGGCGAGTCTTACTGTGCGTGGGAGGGCATTCCACAGAGTGGGTGAAGCCCGGATAAAGTCCTGTAATTTTGAGTGTGAACAAGTAATGCGTGTGGATGAGAGACGTAGATCTTGTGCAGAGCGGAGAGGTCGGGTAGGGAGATATTTTGAGATGAGTGAAGAGATGTATGTTGGTGCAGTTTGGTTAATAGCCTTGTATGTGAGTAAAAGTATTTTATATTTAATACGGTAGAATACCGGTAACCAATGGAGGGACTGACAGAGCGGATCTGCAGACGATGAACGTCTGGCAAGGAAGATTAGCCTCGCAGCTGCATTCAAAATGGATTATAGTGGTGAGAGCCTATGTTTGGGAAGACCGGTCAGGAAACTATTACAATAATCAATGCGGGAGATAATGAGAGCATGGATTAGAGTTTTTGCTGTGTCTTGTGTAAGATAAGGGCGTATTTTGGATATGTTTCTTAGATGTATGTAACATGATCTTGAGACAGATTGTATGTGGGTAACAAAGGACAGTTCAGAGTCAAGAATGACACCTAGGCAGCGAGCTTGTGGGGTAGGGGTGATTGCAGAGTTCTCAACAGTGATAGAGATATCAGGTTGGAAACTACTATTGGCCGGTGGAAATATAATTAATTCTGTTTTGGAAATATTAAGTTTGAGGTGGCGAGATGTCATCCAAGATGAAATGGCAGAAAGGCATTCAGTGACACGGCCCAATACAGATGGTGACAAATCAGGGGAGGATAGATAGATTTGAGTATCATCCGCATACAGATGGTACTGAAATCCGAAAGAGTTGATTAGTTTGCCAAGAGATGTGGTATAGATAGAGAAAAGCAGAGGACCTAGGACTGAGCCTTGCGGTACGCCAACTGAGAGAGGTAGCGAAGGAGAGGTGGAATCAGAGAAACGAACACTGAAGGAGCGATTAGATAGGTAGGATGAGAACCAAGAAAGGGCTGTGTCCTGAATACCTAGGGATTGTAGTGTTTGTATGAGAAGAGAGTGGTCAACAGTGTCAAAAGCAGCAGAGAGATCAAGGAGAATAAGTAGAGAGTAATGTCCTTTAGATTTAGCAGTGACCAAATCATTCACTACCTTAGTCAGTGCTGTCTCTGTGGAGTGTTGGGCACGAAATCCTGACTGAAATGGGTCCAGTAGGCTGTGTGAGTTAAGAAAGTGTGTGAGGCGAGTGTAGGCAAGTCTCTCCAGTAGCTTGGAGGGGCATGGGAGCTGAGAGATGGGACGGTAGTTAGAGAGAGAGTTCGGGTCAGAGTTTTGTTTTTTCAGAATGGGAGTAATCACTGCATGCTTGTATAGAGAAGGAAAGATACCAGTAGACGGAGAGATTACAGATTTTCGTTAAGGTTGGGATGAGCACAGTAGACAGAGCTTTACTAATTTGTGAGGGTATAGAGTCAAGGGGAGAGGTATTAGAGTAGGCAGATGAAAAGAGTGCAGATACTTCATCTTCATTTGTAGGATCAAAGGAAGAGAAGGTGTTAGAGGGTTCAGGCAGGGAATTGAGCAGGTCACTTGCTGTGGAAGAGCATACCATTTAATTTCGGATCTTGTCAATCTTGTCCTTGAAATAGGAAGCAAGATCTTGCGCACTGACAGTGGCTGGTGGGTTAGGTGAGGGAGGGACAAGAAGTGATTTAAATCTATTAAAAAGTCGCTTGGGGTTAGAGGCTTGAGCAGAGATGAGAGATTGAAAATATGTTTGTTTGGCAGTGTCCAGAGCATTACGATAAGAGTGGTAGGTGGTCTTATATGTTAGAAAGTCACTTGAACTACGAGATTTACGCCACTGGCGTTCAACTTTACCTGAGAGTTTTTGTAAGTGTCTAGTGTATTTAGAGTGCCACGGTTGACATCTAAGTCTACGTGGAGTGTGATGGGTAACTGGAGCCACTTCATCAAGTGCTGTTACTAGAGTTTGGTTGAGGTGTGACACAGCAGTCTCTGGAGAGGTGAATGTAGAAATTGGTGAGAGCAGTGGTTGCAGAGAGGTAGATAGTTGTTGAAAATTAATAGCGTTAATATTTCTGCGGGTAAAAGGTGTCCTTGTAGACTTTAGGGACATGGAGTTTGAAGTAATGGAGGAGAGCATGCATGTGATAAGGTTGTGATCTGAGAGAGCGAAAGGAGTGTTAGTTAGTTCAGAAACAGAGCATAGTCTGGTGAATACAAGATCAAGGCAGTGGCCCTCCTGATGAGTAGGGGAGTCAGTCCATTGGGAGAGGCCAAGAGAGGAGGTTAGAGAGAGTAGTTTAGAGGCATGGGGAGATTGTGGACTGTCAATAGAGAGATTGAAATCACCCATAATGATGGTGGAGATGTCAGAGGATAGAAAGTGAGGGAGCCAAGCAGAAAAATCTTCCAGAAACTTTTTGGGTTGCCCAGGTGGGCGATAGATAGCTGCAACACGCAGAGAGAAAGGGGTGAAAATCCTAATAGAGTGTACTTCAAAGGATGTAAATGTGAGTGAGGGAACAGGTGGTAAAACGATGTGCGTCACAACACTTGTCACTAGAGATGAGCGGGTTCGGTTCCTCGAGATCCGAACCCCCCCCGAACTTCACCTATTTTACACGGTTCCGAGGCAGCCTCGGATCTTCCTGCCTTGCTCGGTTAAAACAAACGCGCCCGAACGTCATCATCCCGCTGTCGTATTCTCGCGAGATTCGTATTGCATATAAAGAGCCGTGCGTCGCTGCCATTTTCACTCGTGCATTGGAGATGATAGCGAGAGGACGTGGCTGCGTTCTCTCAGTTTCTGTGTTCAGTGTGCTGCAAATATCTGTGCTCAGTGTGCTGCAAATATCTACGTTCTCTGCCTGAAAATGCTCCATATCTGTGCTGCATTGTAGTTTTGCGCAGTATATAGTAGGAGGACAGTGCAGAATTTTGCTGACCACCAGTATATATATAGCAGTACGGTACAGTAGTCCATTGCTCTACCTCTGTGTTGTCAAGTATACTCCATATCTGTGCTGCATTGTAGTTGTGCGCAGTATATAGTAGGAGGACAGTGCAGAATTTTGCTGACCACCAGTATATATATAGCAGTACGGTACAGTAGTCCATTGCTCTACCTCTGTGTCATCAAGTATACTATCCATATCTGTGCTGCATTGCAGTTGTGCGCAGTATATAGTAGGAGGGCAGTGCAGAATTTTGCTGACCACCAGTATATATATATAGCAGTACGGTAGAGTAGTCCATTGCTCTACCTCTGTGTTGTCAAGTATACTATCCATATCTGTGCTGCATTGTAGTTGTGCGCAGTATATAGTTGGAGGACAGTGCAGAATTTTGCTGACCACCAGTATATATATATATATATATATATATATATATAGCAGTACGGTACAGTAGTCCATTGCTCTACCTCTGTGTCGTCAAGTATACTATCCATATCTGTGCTGCATTGTAATTGTGCGCAGTATATAGTAGGAGGACACTGCAGAATTTTGCTGACCACCAGTATATATATAGCAGTCTGGTACAGTAGTCCATTGCTCTACCTCTGTGTCATCAAGTATACTATCCATATCTGTGCTGCATTGTAGTTGTGCGCAGTATATAGTAGGAGGACAGTGCAGAATTTTGCTGACCACCAGTACATATATATAGCAGTACGGTACAGTAGTCCATTGCTCTACCTCTGTGTCGTCAAGTATACTCCATATCTGTGCTGCATTGTAGTTGTGCGCAGTATATAGTAGGAGGACACTGCAGAATTTTGCTGACCACCAGTATATATATAGCAGTACGGTACAGTAGTCCATTGCTCTACCTCTGTGTCATCAAGTATACTATCCATATCTGTGCTGCATTGCAGTTGTGCGCAGTATATAGTAGGAGGGCAGTGCAGAATTTTGCTGACCACCAGTATATATATATAGCAGTACGGTAGAGTAGTCCATTGCTCTACCTCTGTGTTGTCAAGTATACTATCCATATCTGTGCTGCATTGTAGTTGTGCGCAGTATATGGTTGGAGGACAGTGCAGAATTTTGCTGACCACCAGTATATATATATATATATATATATATATATAGCAGTACAGTACAGTAGTCCATTGCTCTACCTCTGTGTCGTCAAGTATACTATCCATATCTGTGCTGCATTGTAATTGTGCGCAGTATATAGTAGGAGGACAGTGCAGAATTTTGCTGACCACCAGTATATATATAGCAGTCTGGTACAGTAGTCCATTGCTCTACCTCTGTGTCATCAAGTATACTATCCATATCTGTGCTGCATTGTAGTTGTGCGCAGTATATAGTAGGAGGACACTGCAGAATTTTGCTGACCACCAGTATATATATAGCAGTACGGTACAGTAGTCCATTGCTCTACCTCTGTGTCATCAAGTATACTATCCATATCTGTGCTGCATTGCAGTTGTGCGCAGTATATAGTAGGAGGACAGTGCAGAATTTTGCTGACCACCAGTATATATATAGCAGTACAGTACAGTAGTCCATTGATCTACCTCTGTGTCGTCAAGTATACTATCCACATCTGTGCTGCATTGTAGTTGTGCGCAGTATATAGTAGAAGGACTGGGCAGAATTTTGCTGACCACCTATATATATATATATATATATATATATAGCAGTACGGTACAGTAGGCCATTGCTATTGATATATTACTGGCATATAATTCCACACATTAAAAAATGGAGAACAAAAATGTGGAGGGTAAAATAGGGAAAGATCAAGATCCACTTCCACCTCGTGCTGAAGCTGCTGCCACTAGTCATGGCCGAGACGATGAAATGCCATCAACGTCGTCTGCCAAGGCCGATGCCCAATGTCCTAGTAGAGAGCATGTAAAATACAAAAAACTAAAGTTCAGTAAAATTACCCAAAAATCAAAATTAAAAGCGTCTGATGAGAAGCGTAAACTTGCCAATATGCCATTTACGACACGGAGTGGCAAGGAACGGCTGAGGCCCTGTCCTATGTTCATGGCTAGTGGTTCAGCTTCACATGAGGATGGAAGCACTCATCCTCCCGCTAGAAAAATGAAAAGACTTAAGCTGGCAAAAGCACAGCAAAGAACTGTACGTTCTTCTAAATCACAAATCCCCAAGGAGAGTCCAATTGTGTCGGTTGCGATGCCTGACCTTCCCAACACTGGACGGGAAGAGGTGGCGCCTTCCACCATTTGCATGCCCCCTGCAAGTGCTGGAAGGAGCACCCGTAGTCCAGTTCCTGATAGTCAAATTGAAGATGTCACTGTTGAAGTACACCAGGATGAGGATATGGGTGTTGCTGGCGCTGAGGAGGAAATTGACAAGGAGGATTCTGATGGTGAGGTGGTTTGTTTAAGTCAGGCACCCGGGGAGACACCTGTTGTCCGTGAGATGAATATGGCCATTGACATGCCTGGTCAAATTACAAAAAAAAATCACCTCTTCGGTGTGGAATTATTTTAACAGAAATGCGGACAACAGGTGTCAAGCCGTGTGTTGCCTTTGTCAAGCTGTAATAAGTAGGGGTAAGGACGTTAACCTCTTAGGAACATCCTCCCTTATACGTCACCTGGAGCGCATTCATCAGAAGTCATTGACAAGTTCAAAAACTTTGGGTGACAGCGGAAGCAGTCCACTGACAACTAAATCCCTTCCTCTTGTAACCAAGCTCCTGCAAACCACACCACCAACTCCCTCAGTGTCAATTTCCTCCTTAGACAGGAAAGCCAATAGTCCTGCAGGCCATGTCACCGGCAAGTCTGACGAGTCCTCTCCTGCCTTGGATTCCTCCGATGCATCCTTAAGTGTAATGCCTACTGCTGCTGGCGCTGCTGTTGTTGCTGCTGGGAGTCGATCGTCAACCCAGAGGGGAAGTCGGAAGACCACTTGTACTACTTCCAGTAAGCAATTGACTGTCCAACAGTCCTTTGCGAGGTAGATGAAATATCACAGCAGTCATCCTGCTGCAAAGCAGATAACTCAGGTCTTGGCAGCTGCGGTGGTGTTAAACGTGTGTCCGGTATCCACCGTTAATTCACAGTGATTTAGAAAATTGATTGAGGTACTGTGTCCCCGGTACCAAATACCATCTAGGTTCCATTTCTCTAGGTAGGCGATACCGAGAATGTACACAGACGTCAGAAAAAGAGTCACCAGTGTCCTAAAAAATGCAGTTGTACCCAATGTCCACTTAACCACGGACATGTGGACAAGTGGAGCAGGGCAGACTCAGGACTATATGACTGTGACAGCCCACTGGGTAGATGTATTGCCTCCCGCAGCAAGAACAGCAGCGGCGGCACCAGTAGCAGCATCTCGCAAACGCCAACTCGTTCCTAGGCAGCTCCTCCATCCCCATGCCTTGGACATCTCTGCTTTGCTCGCATACCACTATCAGGCTTCTACCTGCTTGCTTGTACCTCATGTCATCTGTCTGTTGCCCCTCCCCACTAGATTGTTAGCTCTTCAGAGCAGGGCCCTCCTTCCTCTTGTCCTCTTCTTGACACATTTCACTCAGCGACCATCTTTACCTGCTTTCTCTCCCGCAGGTAAAGGCTCATCTCTAGCTATGGCCGCCAGCCCCAAGTAGTACAATGATTACTCCTTCGCTACTTACATCTAAGCTGTATTATGTTGTGAGAACTGTGTTGCTCTTTGTTACCTGCACTCCATTTTTGTTATTTATTTACTGTTATGCTAAGTTTTGTCTCCCTGTACTGTCCTTTGTACGGCGCTGCGAAACACTTGTGGCGCCCTATAAATAAAATGTAATAATAATAATACGCTTTGTACAGATGTATCCACATTTATCTTGACGTTTAATAGGATTAACTATGACTGGCCAGTCAGACTTAATCCCCTGCTGTAATGACTTAATCCCCTGCTGTATTGTTCTCTGTATTGTATTGCAGTTGAGAACAATAGCTGAAGGGTTTATGCTAATAAGTCATGTTGTGACTAGGCACAGAAAACTAATCAAGATAACGGTGGATACATCTGTATCACCGCTTTCCATAAGAGGCACACAGCTGACAACCTCTTACGGAAACTGAGGAACATCATCGCAGAATGGCTTACCCCAATTGGACTCTCCTGGGGATTTGTGACATCGGACAACGCCACCAATATTATGCGTGCATTACATGTGGGCAAATTCCAGCACGTCCCATGTTTTGCACATACATTGAATTTGGTGGTGCAGAATTTTTTTAAAAACTACAGGGGCGTGCAAGAGATGCTGTCGGTGGCCCGAAAAATTGCGGGCCACTTTCGGCATTCAGCCACCGCGTGCCGAAGACTGGAGCATCAGCAAACACTCCTGAACCTGCCCCGCCATCATCTGTAGCAAGAGGTGGTAACGAGGTGGAATTCAACCCTCTATATGCTTCAGAGGATGAAGGAGCAGAAAAAAGGCCATTCAAGCCTATACATCTGCCTACGATATAGGCAAAGGAGAGGGAATGCACCTGACTCAAGCGCAGTGGAGAATGATTTCAACGTTGTGCAAGGTTCTGCAACCCTTTGAACTTGCCACACGTGAAGTCAGTTCAGACACTGCCAGCCTGAGTCAGGTCATTCCCCTCATCAGGCTTTTGCAGAAGAAGCTGGAGAGATTGAAGGAGGAGCTAAAACGGAGCGATTCCGCTAGGCATGTGGGACTTGTGGATGGAGCCCTTCATTCGCTTAACCAGAATTCACGGGTGGTCAATCTGTTGAAATCAGAGCACTACATTTTGGCCACCGTGCTCGATCCTAGGTTTAAAGCCTACGTTGTATCTCTCTTTCTGGCAGACACAAGTCTGCAGAGGTGCAAAGACCTGCTGGTGAGACACTTGTCAAGTCAAGCAGAACGTGACCCGTCAACAGCTCCTCCTTCACATTGTCCCGCAACTGGGGCTGCGAGGAAAAGGCTAAGAATTCCGAGCCCATCCGCTGGCGGTGATGCAGGGCAGTCTGGAGTGAGTGCTGACATCTGGTCCGGACTGAAAGACCTGCCAACGATTACTGACATGTCGTCTACTGTCACTGCATATGATTCTGTCACCATTGAAAGAATGGTGGAGGATTATATGAGTGACCGCATCCAAGTAGGCACGTCAGACAGTCCGTACGTATACTGGCAGGAAAAAGAGGCAATTTGGAGGCCCTTGCACAAACTGGCTTTATTTTACCTAAGTTGCCCCCCTCCAGTGTGTACTCCGAAAGAGTGTTTAGTGCAGCCGCTCACCTTGTCAGCAATCGGCGTACAAGGTTACTTCCAGAAAATGTGGAGAAGATGATGTTCATCAAAATGAATTATAATCAATTCCTCCGTGGAGACATTCACCAGCAATTGCCTCCAGAAAGTACACAGGGACCTGAGATGGTGGATTCCAGTGGGGACGAATTAATAAATCTGTGAGGAGGGGGATGTACACAGTAAAAGGGGTGAGGAATCAGACGATGAGGAGGAAGTGGACATCTTGCAGCTGTAGAGCCTGTTTGAGAAAGGGGAGATTGTTTGCTTCTTTTTTGGTGGGGGCCCAAACCAACCAGTCATTTCAGCCACAGTCGTGTGGCAGACCCTGTCGCTGAAATGATGGGTTTGTTAAAGTGTGCATGTCCTGTTTATACAACATAAGGGTGGGTGGGAGGGCCCAAGGACAATTCCATCTTGCACCTCTTTTTTTCTTTAATTTATCTTTTCATCATGTGATGTTTGGGGCCAATTTTTTTTAAGTGCCATCCTGTCTGACACTGCAGTGCCACTCCTAGATGGGCCAGGTGTTTGTGCCGGCCACTTGGGTCGCTTAGCTTAGTCATCCATCGACCTCGGTGCAAATTTTAGGACTAAAAATAATATTGTGAGGTGTGAGGAGAATAGACTGGAAATTAATGGAAATTATGGTTATTGAGGTTAATAATACTATGGGATCAAAATGACCCCCAAATTCTATGATTTAAGCTGTTTTTGAGGGGTTTTTGAAAAAAACACCCGAATCCAAAACACACCCGAATCCGACAAAAAAAATTCAGGGAGGTTTTGCCAAAACGCGTCCGAATCCAAAACACGGCCGCGGAACCGAATCCAAAACCAAAACACAAAACCCGAAAAATGTCTGGTGCACATCTCTACTTGTCACACATCCTACCAAGACACAAAATAGTCCCTTTATAAATTTCAGCTCCAGGTCCATGTGAACCTTAAAATGGCACTGCTTGAAGTGATAGGTAAAAATACAGATGGACCATATTTAGTTGGACAATAGAGCAATACGGGACCTTTGGGGAATGGTAGGCTCACTGGATCATGCTTCAGAAATCTCATTCCTACATCACAGTCACATTTTTAGATCATTAGCCTAGGTCAGGTTTAAGTATTCAATGCCCTGTAGGACTGTCATTAGATTGTAACGTGTGTCTAGACAGATTACACTCTATCTGACAAGGTTTTATTCAGCAGAAATCATATGTGGATTGCACTATCTTCATTACAACGGAATAGTACATTAGTATTCATGAGAGTTGCTAACCTTCACTCAGGGCCGGTTCTACACCTTGTGGTGCCCAGTGCGAACGTTTCCACTGGCGCCCCACCCCCACCCCGCGGGAAAACAGTTAGTGTGCGCCTAAGGCGCGTGGCAAAAAATAGGGGCGTGGCTTCATAGGGGAGGGCGTGGCCACAGTTATGCCCCCAGTAGTTGTGCCCCCAGTAGATTTGCCCCAAGTAGTTGTGCCCCCTATAGCTATGCCCCCAGTAGATTTGCCCCAGTAGATGTGCCACCTATAGCTATGCCCCTAGTAGATTTGCCCCAGTAGTTGTGCCCCCTGTAGTTGTGCCCCCTGTCACTGTGCCCCATAGTAGCCGCTTACAACACACACACAGACAAAAAAAAACAACAATACTTACCACTGCCCCGCTCCTGCTTCCCGACCGCTGCTGCTGCTCCGTCTGGCCTCCCGCGGCTCCTCTCTATGGGAGAGACGTCATGACGTCTCTCCCGTATCAGCGCCGCACAGACATTAGAAGTCAATAATGACCTCTAGCGTCTGACAGGTGCGCCGGCTGCAGCGGATGTCCACACAGCCCACGGTGTCTGCTATATCCGGGGAGCAGGGAGCGTGGTGCGGGTAGGCGGCGGGCACCTGCGAGGTGACTGGATCCGCTGGTCCAATCACAGATACAAGGCAGCGGAACAAGGCTCCCCTTTCTGCATTCCCCCTGATTCCTGTCCTGCTGGTGGTGATGTGAGCCACTGCCTTCCTGACAGGATCCGCCCACGCCCGGTGCTCTCCGTTACCCACAGCTGGCAGCGCCAGTGAGACCGAAGATCAAAGTGCATATAATCAGTGGCGCCGAACCTGGAGGCGACGGTGGTGGTAATCTGGGAGTGCATTGTGCAGCGGCGCCCGGTTCTCTCCGTTACCCGCAGCTGGCAGGGGAGGCCGGAGAGCAAAGTGCAGATAATCAATGGCGACGGTGGTAAGCTGGGAGTGCATTGTGCAGCGGCGGCCAGCGCTCTACTCCTCCTCTCAGTTAGCATCCTCAGCAGCACCTGCCTATCACCAGGTACTGCACAGTACGCACAGTGACAGTACCCTGGAGTCACCTGTAAGTGTATGGCCCATACACACACACACACACACACACACACACACACACACACACACACACACACACATAAGGGGTCACATACCATCACATCTAGAGCGCCTATAAGGGAGTCCTCAGTACATGTAAACGGGGAATGGGGACTGGCAGCCGGAATAGAATGTTGAGCTCCTAGCAGACGATGCGTGACTCCTGCGTACTACTATAACATAGTGACTGTATAGCCGCCAGTGCGTGTGCTGCCCCGCACCAGGCACATCATACCCTGTACTGGAGACGTACTGACCGCACATCACTGATACAGAGGTAGCCTTCACTTTTCAGGTTGATCAATTCAGTGGCGCCCCTAGGCAGCCGCCTACAGCTGCCTAATGGTACAGCCAGCCCTGGTCTTGTCCCTTATTACCTCATTCCATGCAGCTGTATTCCCATTTCGAATTGCATGCAACTTTTTCTAACTTTTTCTAACTTTAATGTACAGTGAATTATGCAAATTCCTATATATACTGTACTTAACGCTTTTTCCATATTTCACACTTTCAAAGTGAAACGTGATCATAATGCTGATAAGAGCCAAGCTTTTATTGCTCAGAAATGGAATATGCCTCATTAAAGACTAGTACAGGTATACCACTGATAATCTGGCATCCTCGGTTCTGGCACTGTGCCGGATTATCAATTTTGCCGGATTATCGGTGGTATCAGCAAGGGAGGTATTGGCGGCATCCTGATCCTCCTTCTCCTGCAGCCTGATTCTACCGAGCATGCCTAGTACAGCCTAACTTCAAGCCTGCAGCCCGACTCCCCACCCCGCATCCGGACTACCTACTCGCAGACTTTCTCCCCCATCCACGCCGTGCAGCCTAACTAAAGTTCCTGCTGTTTAGTTAAACCCTCCCGCAGCCTATCTAAGCCCTCCCGCATTTTATCTGCTCTGAGCACCTTTTTCTATCTTTTATACCCTGTGCTCTGTAATTGGTGAAAATAGGTGTCTGCACACACCTATTTTCACTAATTACAGAGCACAGGGTATAAAAGATAGAAAAAGGTGCTCACAAGAAAATACTTTGCCTCTTGAAGAAGCCACCTGGGGTGCGGATAAACGCGTTGAGGGTACAGAGAGGAAGGGTCGCTGAGACTACCAAGTGCTCACAGGAGAAATACACCAGCTTATATTCAAATTGGCTGTTTGTAACCAGTTGCCGGTAATCAGCCCACCTGTGATGAGACTGGACTTTTCATACCTTCTTGCATCGGTAATACCACATATCCTGCTCTGCTGAGCATAGATCTTTCCAAGCCGGGGATGATGCATGGTGGCTCAGTACACTAATGCTGCGCCGCACTGAAGGGAACAGCTTTCACTTGAGCACGCCGCCGACGGATGTCTCACCCGTGCAAAGGGTGATAGAGAGCGGCTTCCTACAATTCACCTTGTGCAGGAAAGCAATTACAGTGACTCAGTGAGAAATAGAAACCGTACGGTTTTTCAATATAAATATCTATCCAGTCCATGGAAAAGTTTACATCAATTTATGGTCACAGATGCTGAATACATCAGCCGGAGGACATATCCTTATTAGAACTGTGAGATACGGAACAACTATTAGAGTCTAATCATATTCTATTGAAAGTCTCTCCTTATAAAATCCAGTGACCCTCTCTTATATGTTTTTATTTAGGCATGTATTATGCTAATATCTGAGGTGCAATACACCCAAGTTTTATGTGATACCTAACATTGTGGTCTATTATTAATATTTTTTAATTTATGTGTATTTTTAGTTTTTTTCTGATGCTAGCTAAATAAATTGTTTTTAATATACTTGGAAGCATTATTGGAGTAAAGCGCCGGCCTGGTGTTTGTTTCTAATTGTCTTATTGCTGAGGAGGCTGGCTACCTCCTCACCAGGTGGCTGCTGATTCCAATTGTTATTCACACAGATCTGTCCAGCGCCAACAAACCTTATTTTCTGATGAGGGGAATGACCTACCTCAGGCTGGCAGTGTCTGAACTGACTTCACGTGTGGCAAGTTCAAAGGGTTGCAGAACCTTGCACAACGTTGAAATCATTCTCCACTGCGCTTGAGTCAGGTGCATTCCCCCTCCTTTGCCTATATCGTAGGCAGATGTATAGGCTTGAATGGCCTTTTGCTGCTCCTCCATCCTCTGAAGCATATAGAGGGTTGAATTCCGGGTTCACTACGGTATGCCGGCGGTCGGGCTCCCGGCGACCAGCATACCGGCGCCGGGAGCCCGACTGCAGGCTTACCGACAGTGTGGCGAGCGCAAATGAGCCCCTTGCGGGCTCGCTACGCTCGCCACGCTACGGGCACGGTGGCGCACTACGCGTGCCATGCTATTTTATTCTCCCTCCAGGGGGGGCGTGGACCCCCACGAGGGAGAATAAGTGTCGGTATGCCAGCTGTTGGGATCCCGGCGCCGGTATACTGTGCGCCGGGATCCCGACAGCCGGCATACTGAAGACCACCCTTGAATTCCACCTCGTTACCACCTCTTGCTTCAGCTGATGGAGGGGCAGGTTCAGGAGTGTTTGCTGGTACTCCAGTCTTCGGCATGCAGTGGCTGAATGCCGAAAGTGGCCCGCAATTTTTCGGGCCAGCGACAGCATCTCTTTCACGCCCCTGTCATTTTTTTTAAAATTCTGCACCACCAAATTGATTGTATGTGCAAAACCTGGGACGTGCTGGAATTTGCCCACATGTAATGCACGCACAATATTGGTGGCGTTGTCTGATGTAACAAATCCCCAGGAGAGTCCAATTGGGGTAAGCCAATCTGCGATGATGTTTCTCAGTTTCCGTAAGAGGTTGTCAGCTTTGTGCCTCTTATGGAAAGCGGTGATACAAAGCTTAGCCTGCCTAGGAACGAGTTGGCGTTTGCGAGATGCTGCTACTGGTGCCGCTGCTGCTGTTGTTGCTGCGAGAGGCAATACATCTACCCAGTGGGCTGTCACAGTCATATAGTCCTGAGTCTGCCCAGCTCCACTTGTCCACATGTCCGTGGTTAAGTGGACATTGGGTACAACTGCATTTTTTAGGACACTGGTGACTCTTTTTCTGACGTCTGTGTACATTCTCTGTATCGCCTGCCTAGAGAAGTGGAACCTAGATGGGATTTGGTACCGGGGACACACTACCTCAAGAAATTCTCTAAGTCCCTGTGAATTAACGGTGGATACCGGACACACGTCTAACTCCAACACAGCTGCCAAGGCCTGAGTTATCTGCTTTGCAACAGGATGACTGCTGTGATATTTCATCTTCCTCGCAAAGGACTGTTGGACAGTCAATTGCTTACTGGAAGTAGTACAAGTGGTCTTCCGACCTCCCCTCTGGGATAACGATCGACTCCCAGCAGCAACAACAGCAGCGCCAGCAGCAGTTGTCTAAGGAGGAAATTGACACTGAGGGAGTTGGTGGTGTGGTTTGCAGGAGCTTGGGTACAAGAGGAAGGGATTTAGTTGTCAGTGGACTGCTTCCACTGTCACCCAAAGTTTTTGAACTTGTCAATGACTTCTGATGAATGCGCTCCAGGTGACGTATAAGGGAGGATGTTCCTAAGTGGTTAACGTCCTTACCCCTACTTATTACAGATTGACAAAGGCAACACACGGCTTGACACCTGTTGTCCGCATTTCTGTTAAAATAATTCCACACCGAAGAGGTGATTTTTTTTTGTAATTTGACCAGGCATGTCAATGGCCATATTCATCTCATGGACAACAGGTGTCTCCCCGGGTGCCTGACTTAAACAAACCACCTCACCATCAGAATCCTCCTTGTCAATTTCCTCCTCAGCGCCAGCAACACCCATATCCTCATCCTGGTGTACTTCAACAGTGACATCTTCAATTTGACTATCAGGAACTGGACTGCGGATGCTCCTTCCAGCACTTGCAAGGGGCGTGCAAATGGTGGAAGGAGCCACCTCTTCCCGTCCAGTGTTGGGAAGGTCAGGCATAGCAACCACCGACACAATTGGACTCTCCTTGGGGATTTGTGATTTAGAAGAACGCACAGTTCTTTGCTGTGCTTTTGCCAGCTTAACTCTTTTCAGTTTTCTAGTGGGAGGATGAGTGCTTCCATCCTCATGTGAAGCTGAACCACTAGCCATGAACATAGGCCAGGGCCTCAGCCGTTCCTTGCCACTCTGTGTCGTAAATGGCATATTGGCAAGTTTACGCTTCTCCTCAGATGCTTTTAATTTAGATTTTTGGGTCATTTTACTGAACTTTAGTTTTTTGGATTTTACATGCTCTCTACTATGACATTGGGCATCGGCCTTGGCAGACAACGTTGATGGCATTTCATCGTCTCGGCCATGACTAGTGGCAGCAGCTTCAGCACTAGGTGGAAGTGGATCTTTCCCTATTTCACCCTCCACATTTTTGTTCTCTATTTTTTAATGCGCAGAATTATATGCCAGTAATATTATTATATCAATAGCAATGGCCTACTGTACTGTACAACTATATACTGTTGGTCACCAAAATGCTGCACTGTACTACTATATATACTGCTCACAACAATGCAGCACAGATATGGATACTTGAAGTGACATGGAGCTGCAAGATACAGCAATGGACTACTGTACTGTACAACTATATACTGTTGGTCACCAAAATGCTGCACTGTACTACTATATATACTGCTCACAAAAATGCAGCACAGATATGGATACTTGCAGTGACACGGAGCTGCAAGATACAGCAATGGACTACTGTACTGTACAACTATATACTGTTGGTCACCAAAATGCTGCACTGTACTACTATATATACTGCTCACAACAATGCAGCACAGATATGGATACTTGAAGTGACACGGAGCTGCAAGATACAGCAATGGACTACTGTACTGTACAACTATATACTGTTGCTCACAAAAATGCTGCACTGTACTACTATATATACTGCTCACAACAATGCAGCACAGATATTGATACTTGAAGTGACATGGAGCTGCAAGATACAGCAATGGCCTACTGTACTGTACAACTATATACTGTTGGTCACCAAAATGCTGCACTGTACTACTATATATACTGCTCACAAAAATGCAGCACAGATATGGATACTTGAAGTGAAACGGAGCTGCAAGATACAGCAATGGCCTACTGTACTGTACAACTATATACTGTTGGTCACCAAAATGCTGCACTGTACTACTATATATACTGCTCACAACAATGCAGCACAGATATGGATACTTGAAGTGACACGGAGCTGCAAGATACAGCAATGGACTACTGTACTGTACAACTATATACTGTTGCTCACCAAAATGCTGCACTGTACTACTATATATACTGCTCACAACAATGCAGCACAGATATGGATACTTGCAGTGACACAGAGCTGCAATATACAGCAATGGACTACTGTACTGTACAACTATATACTATTGGTCACCAAAATGCTGTACTGTACTACTATATATACTGCTCACAACAATGCAGCACAGATATGGATACTTGAAGTGACATGGAGCTGCAAGATACAGCAATGGACTACTGTACTGTACAACTATATACTGTTGCTCACCAAAATGCTGCACTGTACCACTATATATACTGCTCACAACAATGCAGCACAGCTATGGATACTTGAAGTGAAACGGAGCTGCAAGATACAGCAATGGCCTACTATACTGTACAACTATATACTGTTGGTCACCAAAATGCTGCACTGTACTACTATATATACTGCTCACAACAATGCAGCACAGATATGGATACTTGCAGTGACATGGAGCTGCAAGATACAGCAATGGACTACTGTACTGTACAACTATATACTGTTGGTCACCAAAATGCTGCACTGTACTACTAATATACTGCTCACAACAATGCAGCACAGACATGGATACTTGAAGTGACACGGAGCTGCAAGATACAGCAATGGACTACTGTACTGTACTACTATACTGGTGGTCACAAAAATGCTGCACTGTACTACTATATATAATATATATATATAGTATATACTGGTCACACAACAATGCAGCAGATATTGAGCACCGAGGATCAGGATACTGTCTAGAACTGAGTCTGACACGGAGCTGCAAGATACAGCAATGGCCTACTGTACTGTACTACTATAATTATATACTGGTGGTCCTCACAATGCAGCACACTGAGCACAGATATTTGCAGCACACTGAGCACAGATATGGAGCTCTTCAGGCAGAGAACGTAGATATTTGCAGCACACTGAGCACAGATACAGAGCTTTTCAGGGAGAGAACGTAGCCACGTCCTCTCCGTTCAATCTCCAATGCACGAGTGAAAATGGCGGCGACGCGCGGCTCTTTATATGGAATACGAATCTCGCGAGAATCCGACAGCGGGATGATGACGTTCGGCCTCGTTCGGGTTAACCAAGCAAGGTGGGAAGATCCGAGGCTGCCTCGGACCCGTGTAAAATAGGTGAAGTTCGAGGGGGGGGGTTCGGATTTCAACGAACCAAACCCGCTCATCTCTAATTAAAAGAGGTGCTGGACTATCAGGTGCCAGAAAATCGAGGGTCTACCTGTAGTATTATTGGGAGATAACTACACACACAGGCCTGTTCTAGCAGCATCTTCTGCCATATCTGAGGATTTTACTGATTTGATACAGTCGTTACAGGGCTCTGTACTAGATTTGGATGACCTCATGCTGCAATATTAGACTGCCTGGCTGTAGCCATTCTGCTCTGCAGGTGGCGGAGATGTAAAATGTGCATCGAGATTTAGATTTGAGAGGGGGTACCAAACTCAAATGTAAATTGCAGGGTAAACATAAAGATGTGCACCATATCTGGGTTGCATGCAAATGCAGCCAATATTTACCCTGCATGCAAAGAAAAAAAATTGTGTTTGCAACCCTTAAAACGTGGTTTAGCCAGGTGCAAGAGTTCGGGGGGTTTTTTCCCCAATTTTTCATTATTAAATAAAGTAATTTTTATTAAGCATACAAAATTGCATAATTCAATAGTACAGACAATACAAGTCAAAGTCAATGGAACCATAGCATAAAGTGAGATGTCATATGAACAATTAGCAGTAGAATGCAATAACATATTAATATTCACTGCAAGAAAGTATAAATATTAGAAACCAGTCAAAATTTGGCCAAATTGACCGCACCGTTGTAATATCTTGAAAGTAAGTAACAAGTTTAGAAATTATATCTAAAACCTAAACAAGAAACGTATAGCACAAATAGAAAAAGGAGGGGGGGACATTTTGAAAAAGTGTACCATACACAAATTATCACCATATACTAGGTATACAAAAGACACGCAATTACTAATGTACCATTATCCATATTGCAATATATGGTGTGTTCAGATTCCAACCATCTGGTCCAGATTTGCTCAAGTTTAGGTGTAACCTGACTGGTAAGGAACATATACCGCTCATGTTCCACTGAAACATTCACCAGCACAATCCATTCTGGGAAATTCGGTCCAGAGAAAGCCATCCATAAACGGGCTAGGCAAATTTTGGCTAATGCACATAAATTAATAGTATATTGAATGTCACAGTAATTAAGATCATCATCCTCCCTAGCTCCCAGAGCACAAAATTGTGGTGTAAAAACCATTACGGTTATACCATTATTAGAGATTGCAGAGTTCACCTGAGACCAGAATAACTGAACCACAGAAAACGCCCAAAGAAAAAGCCAAAAGGTTCCTTGGGAATTACCACCCTTGGGACAGTGGTCGGATAGCCATTTGCCAAGTCTCATTAATCAAGCCTTAACTAGACTTTTTAATGTCCTGTTGCAGAAAGTGCCCCCCATTTTACCAATAGGGACATAAGGCACATAACTCGCTATGATGGGATTGGATACGGTATCCCGACTGACGGGATGCCGGCTGTCAGGATCCCAACAGCGGCATCCCGCCAGCATAATATCAGCACGCTTGGCTTGCCATGGGTTCTCTTCTCCCTCGGGTGGTGGTGTGGAACCACAACCCGAGTGGGAATATGGGGGGGTAGGCAGTCGTTTTCAGATGACCGGCATTTTACCGTCTGTCAGGATTCCGGCATTGCCAGATGCATGCACTGACTTCGGCACTACCACAAAGTGGAGGCAACATGCCTCCTTTGAGTAACAGACCCAGATGCCACCCCTTCCTTTTACTCAAACGCTCTCAGCCTATTAATTACGCTGGGGCTTAGGGGACACTGCGAGCCAGGATGCAGGACCCATTCTGCACATGCGCAGTGTCCCCACCATCGGACTTGTATGCTAACCATCAGGTTAGCGTACAAGTTTGAATCGGGCCCTTATTTCCTTATTCTCATTGACACAGTAAAAACCTTAGCACATTTAATATAGGGCAGTAATAGGTGGGTAGATATGGGTAAGGGAACAAGAAGGATTGGCAGTAACAAAAGATACTGCACAGTAACTGTAACAGTAGATAGTGAAATGCCAAGCATATCCTCCTTTCAGATGTCTAGATCTCACAACCCTGACACACACACACACACACACACACACACACACACACACACACACACACACACACACACACACACACACACACACACACCAGACTTAGGGGTCTATTTATTAACATTATTTTTACTAAAATAATGTGGAAATGGGTGTTTTCACACACATTTTACATTATTTTAGTATCACCTGAATGTATTAAATAGTGATGTGCACCGGAAATTTTTCGGGTTTTGTGTTTTGGTTTTGGATTCGGTTCCGTGGCCGTGTTTTGGATTCGGACGCGTTTTGCCAAAACCTCCCTGAATTTTTTTTGTCAGATTCGGGTGTGTTTTGGATTCGGGTGTTTTTTTACAAAAACCCCTCAAAAACAGCCTAAATCAAGACTGCGTAGGGAACATAATGTGACCGAGCAGTGTAAATGCACCGTCTGGGCTTGCGGAGCGCCTCTCAATGCATCACTTTGGCTTGGAAGGGGTTAACGTTTTGTGGTGGGAGGAACGTAGAGAGAAGGTCCGGGAGGCTGATTGGCTGGATTGTGGATAGGGGCAGGCCTGTCATGCATATAGGCTGCTGACATGGTACTTCTTCCCTCTTTTCAGCTCTTCTCGTGGAACTGCTAAGTAACCCCTTTTGTTATCACTTAAATTACTAAAAGTCTTTCCTTTTTCCAGTCACTTTATTCCTTTTTTCTCCCTATATTATTCCTTCTATCCTCTCTCTGCTTTCCCTTTATCTCACCTTCTTCTGTCCTTGCATTTTGCAGCCTCCCCTCCCCCTCCTTTTCTCCTCATGTCTGCACTGTGATGTCTCACTGAGCTGGTTACCTGACAAGGCACAATTCCCCATACAGCTTCCTTAACGACCAAGGCGCAGCGCAGGGCTCCCCGCACGCCTTATGGACTCTGATGGTGTCCGGCCGTCACGGGGTAGACCTGTTGCGCCTGCTGTACTGGAGCTCCGGCCGCGCGTAGTCGTCACTCCTGCATCAGCTGTGTCGGAGGCAACGGGATCAAGCTGGGTATCTCCTTCCGTGATCCGACACAGTACTGGTCTGACGGGGTGCATTTGTCGCCGGCTGGCATGCTGATCTTCTTGGAGGACATTATTCACGTTCTTAGGCCCCTTTAGGTAGTTTTTCTTGGGTTCCGTTGCGTTAGTCCGTGTTCTACTTTTAGGTCTCTTTAGTTAGTTTTGTTCTGCTTTTTAGGTCCCTTCAGTTAGTCTTTTCGGAGTTAGGTGGCGGTGGCAGGTTGGTAACCTGGCAGTTGGCCGGTTTCTGAACGGTTACTTAATTTTAATTATGAGTTCAAGGTTAGTAAGTTTGGGTGTACTTTTAGGTAAATTTTATAGTTTTATAATTAGTTTACGGGCATCGCTTTACCAAGTGGGTCCATATAACTGGTATAAACATATGTGGATGGCGGGGCCGGTGGCCCAATTTTTACCATGTAGGGGCGGAGCGTACCTCCGTCCCTGCAACTGTTGGTGGGCAGGGGTAGTGGCAGAAGGTCGACCCCTGTCCTTGGATTTTTGATTTTCGATGTCTGGGATGGAGGCAGGAGGCCGATCCCGGAACATCTGGGGCAGAAGGCTCTCTCACACATATGTTTTTTATTGCTTGTTTTTTCTGTATTATAACATTGATCACCCATGTTACGTTGATCATGCTTAACCGTTCTTCTCCCCGCCACCTTAGTTAGAGAGGGAAGTCTGCATTTTAGTTTTAGTATTTAATAGGCCTTCCTCTCAGTCAGAAAATAAAAGCTGACCCCTTTCACGCCAATTACAGTTGTTGTGTCTTTATTTTATAAGATAAGTGTGCTTGAGAGGCGCGTGGATGCATCTGACATGTGAGGTTTAAGACTGCGTAGGGAACATAATGTGACCAAGCAGCGTAAACGCACCGTCTGGGCTTGCGGAGCGCCTCTCAATGCATCACTTTGGCTTGGAAGGGGTTAACGTTTTGTGGTGGGAGGAACGTAGAGAGAAGGTCCGGGAGGCTGATTGGCTGGATTGTGGATAGGGGCTGGCCTGTCATGCATATAGGCTGCTGACATGGTCCTTCCTCCCTCTTTTCAGCTCTTCTCGTGACCCGCCCTCCCGCCCTGGGGACTTGGTTTTGTTTTTATTTTATTTTTTGTTCTACAGTCGGGTTCATTGTGTCGGCTTTTGGTGGTCGGTTTCTGAACGGTTACTTAATTTTAATTATGAGTTCAAGGTTAGTAAGTTTGGGTGTACTTTTAGGTAAATTTTATAGTTTTATAATTAGTTTACGGGCATCGCTTTACCAAGTGGGTCCATATAACTGGTATAAACATATGTGGATGGTGGGGCCGGTGGCCCAATTTTTAGCATGTAGGGGCGGAGCGTACCTCCGTCCCTGCAACTGTTGGTGGGCAGGGGTAGTGGCAGAAGGTCGACCCCTGTCCTTGGATTTTTGATTTTCGATGTCTGGGATGGAGGCAGGAGGCCGATCCCGGAACATCTGGGGCAGAAGGCTCCCTCACACATATGTTTTTTATTGCTTGTTTTTTCTGTTTTATAACATTGATCACCCATGTTACGTTTATCATGCTTAACCGTTCTTCTCCCCGCCACCTTAGTTAGAGAGGGAAGTCTGCATTTTAGTTTTAGTATTTAATGGGCCTTCCTCTCAGTCAGAAAATAAAAGCTGATCCCTTTCACGCCAATTACAGTTGTTGTGTCTTTATTTTATAAGATAAGTGTGCTTGAGAGGCGCGTGGATGCATCTGACATGTGAGGTTTATAGAATTTTGGGGTCATTTTGATCCCATAGTATTATTAACCTCAATAACCATAATTTCCACTCATTTTCAGTCTATTCTGAACACCTCACACCTCACAATATTATTTTTAGTCCTAAAATTTGCACCGAGGTCGCTGGATGACTAAGCTAAGTGACCAAAGTGGCCGACACAAACACCTGGCCCATCTAGGAGTGGCACTGCAGTGTCAGACAGGATGGCACTTCAAAAAAATAGTCCCCAAACAGCACATAATGCAAAGAAAAAAAGAGGCGCAATAAGGTAGCTGTGTGACTAAGCTAAGCGACCCAAGTGGCCGACACAAACACCTGGCCCATCTAGGAACGGCACTGCAGTGTCAGACAGGATGGTAGATTTAAAAAATAGTCCCCAAACAGCACATGATGCAAAGAAAAAAAGAGGCGCAATGAGGTCGCTGTGTGACTAAGCTAAGCAACCCAAGTGGCCGACACAAACACCTGGCCCATCTAGGAGTGGCACTGCAGTGTCAGACAGGATGGCAGATTTAAAAAATAGTCCCCAAACAGCACATGATGCAAAGAAAAAAAGAGGTGCACCAAGGTCGCTGGATGGTTAAGCTAAGCGACACAAGTGGCCGACACAAACACCTGGCCCATCTAGGAGTGGCACTGCAGTGTCAGGCAGGATGGCACTTCAAAAAAAATAGTCCCCAAACAGCACATGATGCAAAGAAAAATGAAAGAAAAAAGAGGTGCAAGATGGAATTGTCCTTGGGCCCTCCCACCCACCCTTATGTTGTATAAACAGGACATGCACACTTTAACAAACCCATCATTTCAGTGACAGGGTCTGCCACACGACTGTGACTGAAATGACTGGTTGGTTTGGGCCCCCACCAAAAAAGAAGCAATCAATCTCTCCTTGCACAAACTGGCTCTACAGAGGCAAGATGTCCAACTCCTCCTCATCGTCCAATTCCTCACCCCTTTCTCTGTGTACATCCCCCTCCTCACAGATTATCAATTCGTCCCCACTGGAATCCACCATCTCAGGTCCCTGTGTACTTTCTGGAGGCAATTGCTGGTGAATGTCTCCACGGAGGAATTGATTATAATTCATTTTGATGAACATCATCTTCTCCACATTTTCTGGAAGTAACCTCGTACGCCGATTGCTGACAAGGTGAGCGGCTGCACTAAACACTCTTTTGGAGTATACACTGGAGGGGAGGCAAGTTAGGTAAAATAAAGCCAGTTTGTGCAAGGGCCTCCAAATTGCCTCTTTTTCCTGCCAGTCTACGTACGGACTGTCTGACGTGCCTACTTGGATGCGGTCACTCATATAATCCTCCGCCATTCTTTCAATGGTGACAGAATCATATGCAGTGACAGTAGACGACATGTCAGTAATCGTTGGCAGGTCCTTCAGTCCGGACCAGATGTCAGCACTCGCTCCAGACTGCCCTGCATCACCGCCAGCGGGTGGGCTCGGAATTCTTAGCCTTTTCCTCGCACCCCCAGTTGCGGGAGAATGTGAAGGAGGAGCTGTTGACGGGTCACGTTCCGCTTGACTTGACAATTTTCTCACCAGCAGGTCTTTGAACCTCTGCAGACTTGTGTCTGCCGGAAAGAGAGATACAACGTAGGTTTTAAATCTAGGATCGAGCACGGTGGCCAAAATGTAGTGCTCTGATTTCAACAGATTGACCACCCGTGAATCCTGGTTAAGCGAATTAAGGGCTCCATCCACAAGTCCCACATGCCTAGCAGAATCGTTCTGTTTTAGCTCCTCCTTCAATGCCTCCAGCTTCTTCTGCAAAAGCCTGATGAGGGGAATGACCTGACTCAGGCTGGCAGTGTCTGAACTGACTTCACGTGTGGCAAGTTCAAAGGGTTGCAGAACCTTGCACAATGTTGAAATCATTCTCCACTGCGCTTGAGTCAGGTGCATTCCCCCTCCTTTGCCTATATCGTAGGCAGATGTATAGGCTTGAATGGCCTTTTGCTGCTCCTCCATCCTCTGAAGCATATAGAGGGTTGAATTCCACCTCGTTACCACCTCTTGCTTCAGATGATGGCAGGGCAGGTTCAGGACTGTTTGCTGGTACTCCAGTCTTCGGCACGCGGTGGCTGAATGCCGAAAGTGGCCCGCAATTCTTCGGGCCACGACAGCATCTCTTGCACGCCCCTGTTGTTTTTTAAATAATTCTGCACCACCAAATTCAATGTATGTGCAAAACATGGGACGTGCTGGAATTTGCCCACATGTAATGCACACACAATATTGGTGGCATTGTCCGATGTCACAAATCCCCAGGAGAGTCCAATTGGGGTAAGCATTCTGCGATAATGTTTCTCAGTTTTCGTAAGAGGTTGTCAGCTGTGTGCCTCTTATGGAAAGCGGTGATACAAAGCGTAGCCTGCCTAGGAACGAGTTGGCGTTTGCGAGATGCTGCTACTGGTGCCGCCGCTGCTGTTCTTGCTGCGGAAGGCAATACATCTACCCAGTGGGCTGTCACAGTCATATAGTCCTGAGTCTGCCCTGCTCCACTTGTCCACATGTCTGTGGTTAAGTGGACATTGGGTACAACTGCATTTTTTAGGACACTGGTGACTCTTTTTCTGACGTCTGTGTACATTTTCGGTATCGCCTGCCTAGAGAAATGGAACCTAGATGGTATTTGGTACCGGGGACACAGTACCTCAATCAAGTCTCTAGTTCCCTGTGAATTAACGGTGGATACCGGAAACACGTTTCTCACCATCCAGGCTGCCAAGGCCTGAGTTATCCGCTTTGCAGCAGGATGACTGCTGTGATATTTCATCTTCCTCGCAAAGGCCTGTTGGACAGTCAATTGCTTACTGGAAGTAGTACAAGTGGTCTTCCGACTTCCCCTCTGGGATGACGATCGACTCCCAGCAGCAACAACAGCAGCGCCAGCAGCAGTAGGCGTTACACTCAAGGATGCATCGAAGGAATCCCAGGCAGGAGAGGACTCGTCAGACTTCACAGTGACATGGCCTGCATGACTATTGGCTTTCCTGTGTAAGGAGGAAATTGACCCTGAGGGAGTTGGTGGTGTGGTTTGCTGGAGCTTGGTTACAAGAGGAAGGGATTTAGTTGTCAGTGGACTGCTTCCGCTGTCATCCAAAGTTTTTGAACTTGTCACTAACTTCTGATGAATGCGGTCCAGGTGACGTATAAGGGAGGATGTTCCTAAGTGGTTAACGTCCTTACCCCTACTTATTACAGCTTGACAAAGGCAACACATGGCTTGACACCAGTTGTCCGCATTTCTGTTGAAATAATTCCACACCGAAGAGATGATTTTTTTTTTATTTTGACCAGGCATGTCAATGGCCATATTCGTCCCACAGACAACAGGTGTCTCCCCGGGTGCCTGACTTAAACAAACCACCTCACCATCAGAATCCTCCTTGTCAATTTCCTCCCCAGCGCCAGCAACATCCATATCCTCATCCTGGTGTACTTCAACAGTGACATCTTCAATTTGACTATCAGGAACTGGACTGCGGGTGCTCCTTCCAGCACTTGCAGGGGGCGTGCAAATGGTAGAAGGCGCAACTCTTCCCGTCCAGTGTTGGGAAGGTTAGGCATCGCAACCGACACAATTGGACTCTCCTTGGGAATTTGTGATTTAGAAGAACGCACAGTTCTTTGCTGTGCTTTTGCCATCTTAACTCCTTTAAGTTTTCTAGCAGGAGGATGAGTGCTTCCATCCTCGGGTGAAGCTGAACCACTAGCCTTGAACATAGGCCAGGGCCTCAGCCGTTCCTTGACACTCCGTGTCGTAAATGGCACATTGGCAAGTTTACACTTCTCCTCAGACGATTTTGATTTAGATTTTTGGGTCATTTTACTGAACTTTATTTTTTTGGATTTTACATGCTCTCTACTATGACATTGGGCATCGGCCTTGGCAGACGACGTTGATGGCATTTCATCGTCTCGGCCATGACTAGTGGCAGCAGCTTCAGCACGAGGTGGAAGTGGATCTTGATCTTTCCATATTTTACCCTCCACATTTTTGTTCTCCATTTTTTAATGTGTGGAATTATCATAGGCGTGCGCACGGGGGGGTGCCTGGTGCGCACAGGCACCCCCTAATGTCCGGCACCCCCCACACGCCACACCTGCTACAGCATAGTCACTGTACCGTCGCTCCCCCCTGCAGCGCCCGCCTCCCGCCGCGGACGATGTACACTATGCGCAGCAGCGCAGCAGCAAGTGTATAGTGGCCGCACAGAGGGGACTCACGTCAGGCTGCGCCTCTTGGTGTGACGTATCGGTGTCACACGGTGCTCCCTCCCTTCTCACTCGGCTCTCAGTGTGCCCTGCCACTGCCGTCCCGCCAGCGCCGCAGGCCCAGCTCAGGCAGCGTTCTTCTCAGGAGGACTCGGAGCTGCTGCCGGAGTGGAGGACACAGCAGAGCCTGAGACAGCAGAGGGTGATACTCTGTCATTCTTTTCTTTTATTCTTTTTGACTTTGGCTCTATTTTCACACACACACACACGCTGAGCCAAGCATTTAGTAGTTTCCTGAGTGCACCTACAGTATAGTGTATCGGTGCACTCAGGAAACTACTGAATGCTTGGCTCAGCTTATATGTGTGTATATATATATATATATATGTATATATGTATATATATATATATCCCTTTTCTTTTTTTATTTTAATGAGTGCATTTTCTTATATCTCATTATTTTCTTTAAAATAACAAAAAAAAAATCATACTGTATTTGGCCAGGCCAGCCAGGGGGTATTTGGCCAGGCCAGCCAGGGGGCATGTATATACTATATATACTATTACTATGTATGCATGAAGTTACCACCACCACCCCCCCCACACACACACACACACACACACACACGCACACGCACACACCCTTCCCTAAAGGAAAAAAAATATCTGTGGATGCACTCATAAAAAAATAAAGAAGGACCACATAAATATGTTAGCATTCACTTGTTTCCAGAGTACACTTATAGATCTCATTCTTTCCTTTTTAGTAACTTTATTTATATACAATGATAAGATTGGTATTGTAGCACCACCTCTTTTTTAGTATTAGCATATAGAAATATAGATGACACTAATATTGTGTGTCGTAATGTGAAGTTTGGCTTATACTGTGTGGGGTAATGTGAAATTCGGCTCATACTGTGTGGCATAATGTGAATTTCGGCTCATACCGTGTGGCATAATGTGAATTTCGGCTCATACCGTGTGGTGTAAAGTGACTTTCAGCTCATACTGTGTGGGGTAATGTTAACTTCGGCTCATACTGTGTGGCATAATGTGAATTTTGCCTCATACTGTGTGGCATAATGTGAATTTTGCCTCATACTGTGTGGCATAATGTGAATTTTGGCTCATACTGTGTGGCGTAATATGAATTTCGACTCATACTGTGTGGCGTAATGTGAGTAAGGGGCACTACTGTCAGTAGCTGGTGAGCATGAGGACATGTATGACAAATGCTGGTGTCCTGCAGAGGAGGTTGATGGCATAGAAAGAGGCAGATGTGGCTCTAATGGCATGTGTATATTTTAAACTTGACTTGTGTTATATTAAAACTGAAATGTTTAGCCATCTAAATCTCTCGTACTTTTCAGAGTGGCCCACTCAAAATCGAGGTGTAAGTGCTGGCGGGTGCAAAATGTGGTGTGTGTGTGTGTGTGTGTGTGTGTGTGTGTGTGTGTGTGTGTGTGTGTGTGTGTGTGTGTGTGAATTCATATGTAGCTAGGCCCACCACTCTCTAGTTCCGCCGCTGGGTCAGGGATAGGTTGGTGAAGTGTAAGCAGTGATAGGGTGCAGCGGCAGCTAGGACTAAGAGTTATGCCATAGCGGATAGTCAGTACTGGGCGGTGGTCACGCCATTATGTTTCATTTTATTTCTCTTGGGTGTATTATGTCTACTTGTAGTATTAGGAACTAGGGAGAAATTGGAGTAAGCCATGTGAATCTACTGAGAGAATGTAAAATAGTGCTAGACACGCCCAAAAGGCGGTGCTAGACACACCCATAAGGCGGTGCTAGACACACCCCTCCTGCGGTGCACCCCCTAATAACATTGGCTGCGCACGCCTATGGGAATTATATGCCAGTAATATATCAATAGCAATGGCCTACTACTATATATACTGCGCACAACTGAAATGCACCATAGGTATGGATGGATAGTATACCTGACGACACAGAGGAAGGTAGAGCAGTGGCCTTCTGTACTGTACTGCTATATAGTATATACTGGTGGTCAGCAAACTGTGCAAAACTGAAATGCACCACAGGTATGGATGGATAGTATACTTGACAACACAGAGGTAGGTAGAGCAGTGGCCTTCTGTACCGTACCGCTATATAGTATATACTGGTGGTCAGCTAACTGTGCAAAATTGAAATGCACCACAGGTATGGATGGATAGTATACTTGATGACACAGAGGTAGGTAGAGCAGTGGCCTTCTGTACCGTACTGCTATATAGTATATACTGGTGCTCATCAAACTGTGCAAAACTGAAATGCACCACAGGTATGGATGGATAGTATACCTGACGACACAGAGGTAGGTAGAGCAGTGGCCTAATGTACCGTACTGCTATATAGTATATACTGGTGGTCAGCAAACTGTGCAAAACTGAAATGCACCACAGGTATGGATGGATAGTATACTTGACGACACAGAGGTAGGTAGAGCAGTGGCCTACTGTACCGTACTGCTATATATATATAGTTATACTGGTGGTCAGCAAAATTCTGCACTGTCCTCCTACTATATACTACAATGCAGCACAGATATGGAGCGTTTTTCAGGCAGAGAACGTATAATACTGGTGGTCACTGGTCACTGGTCAGCAAAACTCTGCACTGTACTCCTCCTATATAATACTGCTGGTCCCCAGTCCCCACAATAAAGCAATTAGCACACTGAGCACAGATATTTGCAGCACACTGAGCACAGTCAGATATGGAGCGTTTTTCAGGCAGAGAACGTAGATATTTGCACTTGCAGCACACTGAGCAGAGATATTTGCAGCACACTGAGCACAGATATTTGCAGCACAATTTGCAGCCCACTGAACATAGAAATTTGCAGCCCACTGAACATAGAAACTGAGAGGATGCCAGCCACGTCCTCTCACGATCATCTCCAATGCACGAGTGAAAAATGGCGGCGATGCGCGGCTCCTCTTATATAGAAAACGAATCTCGCGAGAATCCGACCGCGGGATGATGACGTTCGGGCGTGCTCGGGTTAACCGAGCAAGGCGGGAGGATCCGAGTTGCTCGGACCCCTGAAAAACTGCTCCAAACCCTTTAATTCACTTTTTTTTTTAGCAAGCCGCATCGCATTCCCCATACTGGCAAATGTGATGTGGCCAAATTTACTAAAAAAAATTGTGAAAAAATACCGCAGTGTGCACTGTGATAGGAAGGCATTTGCCCAGCTTTCTCTGCCCCTGGCTGAGCGGGGACCCGGCTCCAGTGATCAGCTATGTGTGTCCGATGGACACACAAGCTGCTCACAGTGTAAAAAGGGAAAAAAACGTTTAAAAAAAAACAAAACAAAAAAACTCACCTGTCCAGGGAACTGGTGTCCGCTGCTCCGGTGAGCGCTGCTGGGCACCGGGTCCCCCATGTGCTGCAATGTGACCCCGGTGCAATAAAGTGACGCTGCAAAGCAGCAGCGCACTTTACAGCACCGGGGGTCACCGCAGCACACAGGATCCGGCGCCCGGCAGCCCAGCAGAAGCAGCGCGGACCAGCTCCCTGGATCGGGGGGGTCCGCGGTGCGCAGTGGTAGTCGTGACAAGGGGGGGGGGGGGGTCGACCGGGCGGTGGTGGTAGCGGCGATGCCGGCGGGGGCGGTGCATGTGTAGCAGGACATTGGGGTATTTTTTCTGAAAAATACCCCGATGATGCTGCAGAGTGTCATCACAGGGACAGAGCTTGACCGCAAGCTCTGTCCCTGCATGCGATAATTGATACATCCCTGCGATGTAATCAATTATCGCAGTGTGAGTTTGGGCGATTTTATCACCTGTCATCTGCATCCTGGATGCAGATGGTGATAAATAAGCCCCTTAGGGGCACATTTATTAATATTATTGGCATAATGTGAAAAAGGGTGTTTTCACACCCGTTTCACATTATTTTAGTATCACCTGAATGTATTAAAGGGCTTTTTGAGCAGTTTTCGTGAAAAACAGCTACAAACCCTTTCATTGTCATTTTTTTTAGTAATCCAGATCGCATTACCCATATTTATAATGGGAAATGCTATGTGGCCGCATTTACTTAAAAAAACATGTCAGAGAAAGCTGTGCGGGGACCGGCCAGTGTGATTAGCTCTGTGTATCTGATGGACACACAAGCTGATCACTTGAAAAAAAAAAAAAACCCCGAAAACATACTAGTCCAGGGAGCCAGGATTGGTGCTCCGGTGCGGGCTGCCAGGTCCTCCATGTGCTGCGACTTCCGACGCAGTAAAGTGACGCTGCAAAACAGCAGCTCCCTTTACAGCACTGGTGGTCACAGCTGAGAACAGGATTCGGCACCTGGCAGCCCTGCAGGAGCAGCGATCACCGGTAAGAGTCGCTATAGGGGTGTCGACCTGGCAGCGATGTCGGCGGTGGCGGAGCATACAGAGCAGGACATCAGGGTATTTTTCCCGAAAAATACCCTGATGATGCTGCGGATTGTCATCGCAAGTCAGAGTTTGCCTGCATGCGATAATTGATACATCCATGTGATGTAATCAATTATCACAGTATTGATTCATGCGATTATCACACCACATCCACACGAGTGGGAATACACCCTGTGCACCGGGATTCCGGTTGTTGACTGTCGGGATTCCGGCGTCAGTATACTGACCGCCGGGATCCCGACAGCCGGTAAATTAACTGCATCCCCTATGAACAATAGTGGCAATACTTGCTAGTTTGGGCACTTAGCTGAGAAATCACTTCAGGAGAGACAGCTTAGGAATCAGGAACTGTTACTAGGAACAGAGACCACATGACAAGGTTCCAACAAGAAGCCATCACTGGCAAGGCTGAATGGAGCGGAATGCCTTGTAACAGGGAACACAGCTAATAAGCAGTACAAAGAGAGAACAGCCTACTAATGAAATATCTAATGCAGGTGAGCAGTTGCACATAGACAAAGCAGCGCCCTGGCTGCTAAGCAACAGCTGGGACCAGAAACTGCAGTTGCTGTATGGCGTCCCGGCTGCCTAGCAACAGTTGGAACCACAATCCTTAGCAGCCGTCGTGACGTGGCATCCCGGTCTCCAAGCAATGGGCAGGACCCACTACAAAGATGAACGCGGCAGCGGCGGGTCATAACTGATAGGATGATTCATTTTGAACATTGGAATATTAGTGTTAGATATTCCTTGAGGACAGAGTTTGAGAAGCACTGATGTAGTGAATGCCAAACATTCCATAGGGGTAGACATGGAAATGTGACTTGTGTATAGGAGTCCTAAGGGAAGCGGTTAAAATACCACAGGTTGGGATTCCGCCGGTCCCAATACTGACCACGGAATACCGACGACTCAAGCTATTCTCCCTCCGCGGGTTTCCACGACACCCATAGAGAGAGAATATAACCTGTGGCAAGAGCAGTGAACCAACGTGCCCACAGTGTGGCGAGTGCAGCGAGCCTGCAAGGGGCTTTCTAGCGCTCGCCCCGTTTCCGGCATACTGGTGGCCAGGATGCTGCTGTCGGTATACTGACGGCTGGCATACTGGCCGCTGGTAATATATATTGAACCCATCCTAACGATGTCACCTGATTCACTCAGTTACACCCTGCCGGTAGCATAATCTTTGTGATGGTTAGAAAACTACTACTATGTGTTACAGTAAAATACAGGAATACACAAACCTATCTCAACCAGGTAGGCAGCACATACACATGGGTAGCCTTAAACCCGCGGAGAAAGTGTGACAACAAGGGAGCAGTACTTACTGGACGCTAGGAGTGTTTGTTAGACACGGGGTGGGGGGGGGGGGGGGGGTTATCTGAATTCCCCTTACTGCAAACCAATGCTGGACTTTTACCTACAGTACCTCTGGTATGGAGCCTTTCTAGCCACTGACTGCTTACCTTTTACTGCTGATTGATTTAATTGCTGTACTATTTAGCACTCCAACATGGAGTCATAGATGTCTATGTTTACTTCTTTGTATCAGAAGATAACTGATATTATTTAATAAATTTTATTATCTATAACAATATTACACTATAGTCTGTTTTATCTCTCCATATGCACAAATACCCAATTTATTTCTACAAGAAAGAAGTAATTTGTTTTTATTCTATTTATTTCACGGTTTGGCGCCATTGGTTAATGCACACATGGGGGGTATATTTACAAAGATTCGTGTTTTGGCCGTTTTGAAGGGTGTTTGATCCCGAATGGTATCGGGTGCATTTTACTGCAACTTTTTGAATCCTGATACGGTCATTCACTAAGCTGCCAACTTTTCCCAATTCGTATCTTCCGATGTCGATGTGATTCGTAATGCCAGGCAGTGTTTTATGGGAGTGATGAGTAAAACACTGCCTGACAAAACACAAGGAATCCCGTCCGGATCTGTGAGATCCATGCAGGGCTTCATTGTGTACCTTAAAAAGGTGTTTAAAGTCTTTAAAATTCTGAAAAAATTTGCGTGGGGTCCCCCCTCCTAAGCACAACCAGCCTCGGGCTCTTTGAGCCGGTCCTGGTTGACAAAACATGGGGGGGGGGAAATTACAGGGGTTCCCCCATATTTCATCAACCAGCACCGGGCTCTGCGCCTGGTCCTGGTTCCAAAAATACGGGGGACAAAAAGCGTAGGGGTTCCCCGTATTTTTAAAACCAGTACCGGGCTCCACTAGGTACATAATGCCACAGCTGGGGGACACTTTTATAGTGGTCCCTGCGGCCCTGGCATTACATACCCAACTAGTCACCCCTGACCGGGGTACCCTGGAGGAGTGGGAACCCCTTAAATCAAGGGGTCCCCCCTCCAGCCACCCAAGGGCCAGGGGTGAAGCCCGAGGCTGTCCCCCCCATCCAAGAGCGGCGGATGGGGGGCTGATAGCCAAGTGTAAAAAATGTGAATATTGTTTTTAGTAGCAGTACTACAAGTCCCAGCAAGCCTCCCCCGCAAGCTGGTACTTGGAGAACCACAAGTACCAGCATGCGGTGGAAAACCTGGGCTGCTGGTACCTGTAGTACTATTACTAAAAAAATACCCCCAAAAAAACAGGACACACACACCGTGAAAGTATAAGTTTATTACATACATGCACACCTCCATACATATATACTTACCTATGTTCCCACGAGGCTCGGTCTTCTTCTCCATGTAGAATCCTTGACCGAAAGTAATCTCGCCGCTGACCGCAAAGTTCCCACCATTGGATACAATGGAGCGCATAGGCGCTACATTGTATCTCTGCCGTGTGCTGCCTCACAGACACTACAGGAGCACACAGCCAATCAGGAGAGTGCCACGACGTGGCGCTCCCTGATTGGCTGAAGGGACCCTCTTTGACAGGAGTCAGGGGGGGTCCTGGCAGTTGGGGAAAGGGGTCCCATGTGTAAACATGGGACCCCGTTCAGTGCGTGGTCGGGTTTCCGTTTTTTTGTTTTGCCAAGTACGTGGATTATAGAAAGGACAGAATCTACACTGGATTATGTGAGTATAATTTCTTTCACAGGTCCCCCAAGGATTCTACATGGAGAAGAGGACTGTCATTTTTTATCCCATATTTTGTCAACCAGGACCGGCTCAAAGAGCCCGAGGCTGGTTATGCTTAGGAGGGGGGACCCCACGTAATTTTTTTTTCACTTTTTACACTAAACACACCCTTTCCCATAGATAACCATGCACAGATCTCACTGATTCGTGCATGGTTATCCAAACTCGACTGGAAAAAGCAGGTCTATTTTTTTTCCTGCTTTTTTTAACGAATCGAAAAAAAAATAGACCCGCACTTGAGCACTCAGAGACTAACACGCAAATACGAATGAATAGTGAATACCCGTATTGTATGAAATAACAGCCGCGTTTGACCGATGGTCTATTCATTCGTATTTCAGAACTTTGCCAATCAAACCATTACAAATAGACCAGACACTGCCGAGTTTTCTGCTTAGTGAATTCCCGGATTGGGACTTAGAAAAAAAAACACAAATCGGCAAAACTCGGATTTTTAGTAAATACTGGCCATGGTGTGAATAACACTCCGATACTGCTGTTCATCAGTGTAAAAAAAAATGTTTACGAAAATTTTGGTAATAGTATTCATTGACTACAGTTTATCCACTTAACTAAAACAAAGCAAAAAAAGCGACGAAGATTAAAACTACATTTAAAATTCTTATCAAAATTAACACTGGAAGTAGGGTTTTACATGTTTAAAGAATAATTATTTGCAGAAAATAAATATGACCTGCTGTGAAGGAAATAGTGTATTAATTAGTACATGATATATGGGAGTACTACAGTAAGTCAGACTCAGTATGTAACACATTCTCAGCCTACTGAGCCTAGATTACTAAACACAGTTAAAGATATGCTAATTTCTAAAGGGAATTTTAGAGAAATGTTCTTCAGCAAAATACATTTCAGTATCATTAAACTGTAAAAGTTATGACTAAAACATTGACTAAAATCAGACTAAAATGAAAACTGATATCCACTGACTAAATCTGGACTAAAAAAAAGCAAAATTACTAAAATGTGAGTATACACCAACTACTATTTTAAGTAAGTGACTAAAACTAAATTGAAAATATTTGTCAAACTTAACACTGCTGTTCATTCCTAACTTATATCGGTGATGGATTACAGTGCGGTTAAACATTAGCTGGGCTGAACTACTCTAGGCTCGGCAGCAGTGGCGGCTGTACACCAGGCACACTGAGGAAGAGGTGGTGACAGCATGGAGAGGTGGTAAAGGAGGCAGTAAGGGGAGAAGTAAGAAGAGGCCGCACAGCACCCACTGCATTGCTGCTCTCTGGGCTGTGGCACATGTTGCACCACTCTAGCTATGGCCCTGCACGCTCCTAGTGACGTCATTATGTGAGCAATCAGCAACATCTAAACCAGTGGTTCTCAAACTCGGTCCTCAGGACCCCACACAGTGCATGTTTTGCAGGTAACCCACCAGGTGCACAGGTGTATTAATTACTCACTGACACATTTTAAAAGGTCCACAGGTGGAGCTAATTATTTCACTTGCGATTCTGTGAGGTGACCTGCAAAACATGCACTGTGTGGGGTCCTGAGGACCGAGTTTGAGAACCTGTGATCTAAACATTTTCCAGAGACGTTTGCATAGTTGAGTTATCATTTGGATTTCTCTGCTTTGTGACTCTTCATCTATGTTTAATTCTGCAACACCTAAGCAAACTCCAGAGCAGGGTGGGGAACCTTTTTTCTACCAAGGGCCATTTGGATGTTTATAAAATCCTTCGGGGGCCATACAAAAATTATCAACTTAAAAATTAGCCTGCCCCCAGTCACTAGTTATGCCCCCAGTCACTTGTTATGCCTGATTAGATTTGCCCCCAGTCAGTTGTTTTGCCCCATTAAATATGCCCCCTGTAGTTATGCCCCATTAGATATGCCCCCTGTAGTTATGCTCCATTAAATATGCCCCTAGTAGCGCCGCTTACACACACACATTAAAAGAAAAAAAAACCACAATGCTCACCAGCCCTGCTCCTGCTTCCGGACCGCTGCCCTCCCTCTCCTCGGAACTATGGGAGAGATGTCATGACATCTCTCCCATAGCAACGCACAACCACACATGTACATTGCCTGAGCCAGAAGCTGGTGCTCAGGAGTGAGCTTCTGTGTCCGGCTGCTGCTGAGGAGCCGTGCGCCCGCTGGTGGTAAAATCTCAGCGGGCGCTCGGCATCTCCTCTCATTTAGGTGAGCCTGGCTGGGCCGGATAAAATGGCTTTGAGGGCCTTATATGGCCCTCGGGCCTGAGGTTCCCCACCCCTGCTCCAGAGACTAATTTGGATTTCCCTGCTGTGTGATTCCTTAATGCGATAATCATTCTGCACTCTGTTATATTGTTTTATACTTATCTCCTAACCAGACATGTTACTGCAACTTATTATCTCCTTGCACCATTGTCATAATTAATAATTATCAGCTTGTTTTGTACAACAGAACGTTTACTATCCTTTTTGGATCCTGTTCTTGTGTGTGCTAATGCAATCATTTATTGTAATACTTTTCTGCTTGAAGGTTCTCGTATCTCAAGTGTGTTTCTATCTCAATAAACAACACTAATTTTTCACTATTCCTGTTTGTGCTTGACATGGCCGGTGCTAGGGTGTTCAGTGCCCCCCTACAAACTATGAATTTGCACCCTCCTAGAAATGGGAGAGGCAATGAGTGACCCTGGGGAGAAGCAGTGAGTGACAGGCAGTCGGTGACAGTGGGGAGAAGCAGTGAGTGACAGGCAGTGGGTGACAAGGGGGAGATGCAGTGGGAGATAGTCAATAGGTGACAGGCAGTAAGCAGTGCCGTTTCTACTGGCAGGCGAGATGTGCGATCACACGGGGCACCTGCCAGGACACCTGCTGGCAGCTATTACCTGCTCGCCCTCCTCCCACCAATAGTACTCCACCCAGGAAGGAGGAGTTTTGTGAAACCCTCCAGCGAGGGTGGGAGGTGGAGGAGCAGGTAATAGCAGTTCAGACCATTACACCTCTGGCAATGAACATTACACACCCCTGACAACGGGCACGACACCCAGTGCATGAAACCCCTGGCAAAGAGTATTACACCCCTGGTAGTTAGCATGATACCCAGAGTATGAAACCCCTGGCAACTAGCAGGTAATTTAAAAGTTATTAATGTATCACGGGCATCGTAGTGTGTGGCATAATATGGTGCAGGGGGCATAATATGGTGCAAGGTAGATTACTATGTGGGGCTTAATATGGTGGCCGAGGTCTGTTGGTGCAGGGTCAAAAACTGGGGGGTAAGGTAGTATTTTCCAGCGAGGCCATGCCCACTAATCAGCGCACGCTAAATAGTGTTTTTTTTAATGTCTATGGAGGGGGGGGGGGGGGGGGGCACATTTTAGAATTTCTATTTTTTTACTGTTCACACTGAAAGCCAAATTGTCTAGACACAGCCCTGGCAGTAAGTGACACTGTGGAAAGGCAGTGTGTAACCCTGGGGAGAAGCAGTGGGTGACCCTGGGGAGAGGCAATGACAGACAGGTAGTGTGTAACCCTGGGGAGAAGCAGTGGGTGACAGGCAGTGTGTAACCCTGAGGAGAATCAGTGGGTGACACTGGGGAGAGTCAGTGGGTTATAGTCAATAGCTGACAGGCAGTAAAATTGACCCTTTGGAGATGCAGAGAATGACAGGCAGTTTGTGACCCTGTGGAGAAGTAGTGGGTAACACTGGGGAGAGGCAATGAGTGATAGTCAATAGCTGAAAGGCACTAAGTGATGCTGGAAAGAGGCAATGGGTGACAGTCAGTGGGTGACACTAGGAAGAGGCAGTGGGTGACATCAAGAGGAAGACAGCGAGAGGGAGTTGGCAATGAGGAGAAGCAAAGTGTGACAGGGAGAGGCAGATGTTGACAGGAAAAGGTAGTGGGTGTTGGGCAGAGAATGACAGGCAGAGGTACAGGCTGACAGAGAGAAAAGAGAAAAGTAAAGGAGGGAGGCTGGCTTGTTTCAGTGTATTTTATGTGGATCTGAATTGTTTCAGTGTTTCTTGCTCCCAGTGTGACCAAAAATGGAGTTGTGGCACATGGTCATGCCTCTACAAACGAAGGTGGGCACACAAAAATGGGGCGCGGCTTTGTGTCAGGCGCGTGCATGATACCAGCTCTTTCACTTACCCATACCTCCCAACTTTGGGAGATGAGGAAGCGGGACACCCAGGCGGCGAAAGGGGGCAGCGAGAGACAGGAGTCTTCCAACTGCGCCCCCACTGCAGGACACTGCGAACGGCAGGTGGCACAGCGGGACAGTCCCACAAAAATCGGACCAGTCGGGAGGTATGACTTACCTATAGATATTTTTGGACTCTTTTCTTCTAACGGGCTTGCCACCCTTGGTCTAGATGGTGTTATATGAGCAGATTTCCCTTTTTGGAGTTTTCATAACTAGTACAAAACATATAAAACAGTGGGAGAGATATACTATGACTTAGAGAATCAAAAAGAGGAGAGAGAGAGATAAAGTGCCAGCCAGTCAGCTTGTAACTACCATCTTACAGGCTGTGTTTGAAAAATAACACGAGCTGGTTGGCTGGTACTTTATCTCTCTCCACTTTTTAATTCTCCATGGATTTGTACATCTGCCTCATAGTCTTATAGAAGTCTATGTTACTTATTTCCCTTACACTTGTAATTACAACTGTAGGCATATTTTAAACTGTTTAATAAAATATATGCTTGGTTTGTACTTGGCTGTGAAATTTCACACATTCCACCAACCAAATTCAGTCTTTAAGTTCCCTTTCCTATCCCAACCACACAGCACAGCAGAATAAGTTGACCTTTGTCATCCCAGCTCTATTCATAGATAATACACAGAGGGCCTAATTCAGACCTGATCGCAGCTGCAAAATTGATGTCTAATTTGCAAAACCATGGGCCTAATTCAAACCTGATCACTGCTGTGCGTTTTTTGCACAGCAGCCGATCAGGTCTGAACTGCACATGCGCCGGCGCCACAGTGCGCCAGCACATACCAGATAGCCGATGGCCATCTCAACTCAGCGATAGCCTCTGCCTGATTGACAGGCAGAGGCGGTCGCTAGGCGGGAGGGGGCGGGCTAGCGGCATTTGGCCGCCGTTTTGGGGGCGCAGTCCGGGCAACGCAGGCATGCCAGGACTGTGTGGAGGGTGGGCTGCGGCGGCTGTGTGATGTCACACGCAGCCACTGCAACCCGGACAGCGACAGGTAGCTCCTTGCCAGCTACTCATCAAGTACAAAAGCATCGCTGCTAAAATAGGCCAAGTATTCAGCTAAATGACAATATACAAATACAGGTTTCGTATACAATATCCAAATATTTCAAAATACGGAATATTCCGAAATACCTATTTTTTTGAGTGAGATAGTGAAACCTTTGTTTCTGATGGCTCAATGTACACAAACTTTGTTTAATAAACAAAGTTATTAAAAAACGAGTTTTATGGTAAGAACTTACCTTTGTTAAAACTCTTTCTGCGTGGTACACTGGGCTCCACAAGGATAGACATTGGGGTGTAGAGTAGGATCTTGATCCGAAGCACCAACAGGCTCAAAAGCTTTGACCTTCTTCCCAAGATGCATAGCGCCGCCTCCTATATCACCACGCCTCCGTGCACAATGGCTCAGTTTTGTTAACCAACCCAATGCAGTGGCAAATAAAAGAGACGACAACTGCAAGTTGCCACAAACACCACACTCTCCCGACAGGAGAAGTGTCAGCGGCTAATGCCATACCAACCAAAAGAAGCTAAGTGCGTCAGGGTGGGCGCCTTGTGGAGCCCAGTGTACCTCGCAGAAAGAGTTAAGTTCTTACCATAAAACTCGTTTTCTGCTGCGGGGTACACTGGGCTCCACAAGGATAGACATTGGGGATGTCCTAAAGCAGTTACTTATGGGAGGGGACGCACTGTAGCGTGCACAAGAACCCGGCGTCTAAAGGAAGCATCCTGGGAAGCGGCAGTATCGAAGGCATAGAACATTATGAACGTGTCCACTAAGGACCACGTAGTCGCCTTGCACAATTGTTCAAGGGCCGCACCACGGTGGGCCGCCCAAGAAGGTCCAACAGACCGAGTAGAATGGGCCGTAATGTGAGCAGGAGCTGATAGACCAGCCTTCACATAAGCATGTGCAATCATCATTCTAAGCCATCTGGCCAAAGTCTGCTTGCGAGCAGGCCAGCCACGTTTGTGAAACCCAAACAGAATAAAGAAAGAATCAGATTTCCTAACAGAAGCAGTTCCCTTCACATAGATACGGAGAGTCCGTACCACATCCAAAGACCGCTCTTTGGGAGACAGATCAGGAGAGGCAAAGGCCGGTACCACAATCTCTTGATTAAGGTGGAACAAAGAAACCACCTTAGGAAAATAACCGGGACGAGTTCCAAGAACCGCCCGGTCACGTGAAATATCAGATATGGGGAACTACAAGACAAGGCACCCAAATCCGACACTCTTCTAGCTGAAGCAATAGCCAGCAGAAACACCACCTTAAGGGAAAGCCACTTAAGATCGGCTGAACCAAGAGGTTCAAACGGAGACTCTTGTAACTCCTCCAAAACCACCGACAAGTCCCAAGGAGCCACAGGTGGGACATAGGGAGGTTGGATACACAACACACCCTGAGTGAATGTATGCACATCAAGTAAGGTCGCAATCTTTCTCTTAAACCACACCGACAAGGCAGATGATTGAACCTTGAGGGAGGCCAGACGCAGGCCCAAGTCCAGGCCCTGCTGAAGAATGGCCAACAACTTGGCTGTACTAAACTTTGAAGTGTCATAATTGTTAGATGCGCACCAAACAAAGTAAGAATGCCAGACCCATGGCAAATCCGAGCAGAAGCCGGTTTCCGGGCCCGAAACATAGTTTGAATGACCTCCTCAGAAAACCCTTTAGCCTTCAAGATGGAAGCTTCAAGAGCCACGCTGTCAAAGACAGCCGGGCCAGGTCCTGGTAGACACAGGGGCCCTGAATGAGGAGGTCTGGGCGTTGTGGAAGTAGAATTGGACGCTCTGACGATAGGCCCTGCAGGTCTGAGAACTAGTGCCGTCTGGGCCACGCTGGAGCTATGAGAAGCAGAATTCCTCTTTCTTGCTTGAACTTCCGAATTACCCTGGGCAGGAGTGACACCGGAGGGAACACGTACGGCAGTCGAAACCTCCACGGTACCGCCAGCGCATCCACGAATGCTGCTTGAGGATCCCTCGTCCTTGCTCCGAAGACCGAAACCATGTGATTGTGTCGAGACGCCATCAGATCTACGTCTGGAAGGCCCCACTTTTCCACTAGGAGTTGAAACACTTCTGGATGGAGGCCCCACTCTCCGGCGTGTACGTCCTGACGACTGAGAAAGTCCGCTACCCAATTCAGGACTCCCGGAATGAATATTGCCGATATGGCCGGCAGATGGCGTTCTGCCCAATGTAGAATCCGTGAGACTTCCTTCATTGCCAAACGGCTGCGAGTGCCGCCTTGATGATTTATGTAAGCCACTGTGGTGGCGTTGTCCGACTGTACTTGAACAGGACGGTTCTGAATTAAATGCTGGGCCAGGTTCAACGCATTGAAGACCGCCCGCAACTCCAGAATGTTGATCGATAGGAGAGATTCCTCCTTGGTCCACCGACCCTGAAGGGAGTGTTGCTCCAGAACCGCTCCCCAACCTCTGAGACTGGCATCTGTCGTCAACAGGACCCAGTCGGATATCCAGCAGGGACGGCCCTTGCACAATCGTTGGTCCTGGAGCCACCAGTGCAGCGACAGACGGACCTCCGGAGTCAATGAGATCTTGTAAGACCTGATCCGGCGAGGCAGGCCATCCCACTTGGCTAGAATCAGCCTCTGGAGGGGGCGAGAATGGAATTGAGCATACTCCACCACGTCGAACGCTGAGACCCAGCACCTGCATTGCCGAATGTATCGACACTTGCGGACGAGAAAGGAAGCAACGAATCCTGTCCTGAAGCTTCAGGACTTTCTCCTGAGACAAGAACAACCGCTGGTTGTGAGTGTCCAATAGCACTCCCAGGTGCACCATGCTCTGAGCAGGGACCAGGGAGGATTTCTTCCAGTTGATGAGCCACCCGTGGGCTTGTAGAAACCGGATAGTCATATCCAGATGATGTAGGAGAAGTTCTGGGGAATTTGCCAGGATTAACAAGTCGTCCAGATACGGCAGGATCCTGACACCTTGACGGCGGAGTACCACCGTCATCACCGCCATAACTTTGGTGAAGACTCGCAGAGCCGTAGTTAAACCAAAAGGTAACGCCCGAAACTGGTAATGGAGGTTGCCAATCGCAAACCTCAGGTATTGCTGATGTGACACTGCTATAGGAATATGCAGGTAAGCATCCTGTATGTCCAGGGAGGCCATGTAATCCCCAGGTTCCAAGGCCAGAACTATAGAGCGAAGAGTTACCATGCGGAACTTGGAAACTTTCACAAACCTGTTCAATGCCTTGAGATTGAGAATGGGCCGAGAGGACCCGTTCGGTTTCGGGACTAGAAACAGCGGAGAATAGTACCCCGGCCCCTCTGAGCAAGAAGCATCAGTACTACGACTCCTGTATCCAGGAGGATCTGTACCACCGAATGTAGAGTGTTTGCCTTTGTCTGGTCCAACGGGACGTCTGTCAGGCAAAATCGATGAGGGGGATGGTTTTTGAAGGCTATGGCGTAACCTCGAGTGACAACTTCCCGTACCCAGGCATCTGAAGTGGTCTTCAACCATTCTTGGGTATACCCTAGAAGCCGGCCTCCCACCCTGGGATCCCCCAGGAGGAGGCCCGCCCCGTCATACGGCAGGCTTATCCGTCTTGGACGCTGACGGGCATCCCAGGCTCTTTTGGACTTCGGCTTACCAGGTTTGGAAATGTGGGCCTGCTTGTTGTACGCCTGACCTTTTGCTTTACCTGAAGGACGAAAGGGGCGAAAGGAAGTACCTTTAGCCTTCGACACAGGAGCGGTACTTGGCAGACAGGCAGTTTTGGCAGTAGCCAAGTCAGCCACTATCTTATTTAAGTCTTCCCCAAACAGAATATATCCCTTGAAAGGGAGTGCCTCCAGGGTTTTTCTAGAGTCCAGATCCACAGACCAGGATCTCAGCCACAATATCCGGCGAGCCAGGACTGATGTAGTAGAGGCCTTGGCTGATAGAATACCGGCATCAGAAGCCGCCTCTTTAATATAGTGAGAAGCTGTGACAATATATGACAAGCATTGTCTAGCATGGTCAGAAGAGATTTCAGCTTCCAACTCTAGGGCCCATGCTACAATAGCCCCTGCAGCCCATGTCGCTGCAATAGTGGGCCTTTGTGCAGCACCCGTGAGGGTGTAAATCGCTTTCAGACAACCCTCCACACGTTTATCCGTAGGCTCTTTTAGAGACGTGATGGTAGTGACAGGTAGAGCTGAGGAAACTACCATCCTAGCCACATGTGAGTCTATTGGAGGAGGTGTTTCCCAATTTTTAGACAGCTCTGGCGAGAGGGGATAGTGAGCCAGCATCTTCCTTTGAGGCATAAACTTCTTTCCCGGGTTTCCCCAGGGTTCCTAACGTATATCCACTAGGTGGTCAGAGTGAGGTAAAACTTGTTTAACCACCTTCTGATGCTTGAACCTATCTGGTTTCTTAGGAGGGACAGATGGCTCGGGATCATCCGTAATCTGTAAAATAAACTTAATAGGCTCCAAAAGATCAGGAACATCCACATGTGAACTACCCTCCCCATCAGCAGTATCTGTGTCAGAATCTGTGGGGTCAGTGTAAACGCCATCTTCATCAGACAAGAGGGTTTATTTACTAATATTTGTGTTTTGGCCGTTTTGAAGGGTGTTTGAACTCGAATGGTATCGGGTGCATTTTACTGCAACTTTTTGAATCCTGATACGGTCATTCACTAAGCTGCCAAGTTTTGCACAATCGTTTTTTTCGATGTCGATGTGATTCGTAATATCAGGCAGTGTTATACGGGAGTGATGAGTAAAACACTGCCTGAAAAAACACAAGGAATCCCGGCCGGATCTGTGAGATCCGTGCAGGGCTTCATTGTGTACCTTAAAAAGTTGATTAAAGTCTTAAAAAATCTGGAAAAAATTGCGTGGGGTCCCCCCTCCTAAGCACAACCAGCCTCGGGCTCTTTGAGCCGGTCCTGGTTGAAAAAATATGGTGAAAAAAATGACAGGGGTTCCCCCATATTTAATCAACCAGCACTGGGCTCTGCGCCTGGTCCTGGTTCCAAAAATACGGGGGACAAAAAGCGTAGGGGTCCCCCGTATTTTTAAAACCAGCACCGGGCTCCACTAGCCAGGTACATAATGCCACAGCCGGGGGACACTTTTATACTGGTCCCTGCGGCCCTGGCATTACATACCCAACTAGTCACCCCTGGCCGGGGTACCCTGGAGGAGTGGGGACCCCTTCAATCAAGGGGTCCCCCCCTCCAGCCACCCAAGGGCCAGGGGTGAAGCCCGAGGCTGTCCCCCCCATCCAAGGGTGGCGGATGGGGGGCTGATAGCCTTCTGAAAATTTGTGAATATTGTTTTTAGTAGCAGTACTACAAGTCCCAGCAAGCCTCCCCCGCAAGCTGGTACTTGGAGAACCACAAGTACCAGCATGCGGTGAAAAACCGGGCCCGCTGGTACCTGTAGTACTACTACAAAAAAAATACCCCAATAAAAACAGGACGGACACACCGTGACAGTACAACTTTATTACATACATGCACACCAACATACTCACATACTTACTTATGTTCCCACGAGGCTCGGTCCTCTTCTCCATGTAGAATCCTTGGGGTACCTGTGAAAAAAATTATACTCACATAATCCAGTGAAGAATCAGACCTTTGAATAATCCACGTACTTGGCAAAAAAATAAAACGGAAACCCGACCACGCACTGAAAGGGGTCCCATGTTTACACATGGGACCCCTTTCCCCGACTGCCAGGACCCCCCCTGACTCCTGTCAAAGAGGGTCCCTTCAGCCAATCAGGGAGCGCCACATCGTGGCACCCTCCTGATTGGCTGTGTGCTCCTGTAGTGTCTGTCAGGCAGCACACGGCAGTGATACAATGTAGCGCCTATGCGCTCCATTGTAGCCAATGGTGGGAACTTTGCGGTCAGTGGTTGACCGAAAGTAACCTCACCGCTGACAGCCCACTCCACTATCCACCCCTCTCCTGCATATTAAACACCCCCTACCCCCCTGGATGTCATTTTCCGGAGCCTCTTCATTTAGCCCAATGCCCCCTTCTACAGTTTAGTGTTCCCCCTCCCTCCCAGTAGCGGACCTTGCCACGAGCAAGCAGGACTTTTGCCCGGGGCGCCGCCTACCGGAGGGCGCCGGCGCCATCCAGAGGGCGCCGCACCATGGCAAGATCCACTACTGCTGTGCCCTCCGCTGCGTGCCCCGGCTGCGTCTCCCTGTGAAGGGAACTAGACGCGTAGCTTCTAGTTTCCCTTCATGGAGAGGACCTTTGCTGTGCAGTGTGCGATGACGTCATCGCGCACCGCTCAGCATTTCAGCGGCGCTACTACTGTACAGGGGCGTAACTGACCACGCCCCCTGTACGAAGCCACGCCCCTATGCACTGCCCGGAGCGCAAAAAGGGCTTGAACCGGCCCTGCTCCCTCCCTATCTCCCTCCATCTGTGCAGTAAAGGAGTAACTAGCAGAAATTACTGCTCCAGGTCCTACATGCTGAGTAGAAGATAGAACACCCCCTACCGCCCATGGGACTTCAAAGCTGCCACTGATAGCACCCTCACCCCTAACGCTGGAGGATGGGTAGGGGCCCCAGTGAAGTACTATTCCCAGGGGCCTACACTGATGTTAAGATGGCCCTGTCCGCTCCCATGTGATCACTGCTCATCTCTCACCCAGTCATGCCTCCTCTCCCCCTGCTCCCATTGTGAACTGTGTGTCCCGTGATGGGTGCTGAGGGAAAGGAGGAAGCGAGCCACCTGGTACGCTCCCAGTCTTGCCCTGTGCCCTCGAGCCCATCACTGTGATCTGATAGTTATGAGGAGAAGGGCTGCACTCTGCTACCTCGGGGCTGCCTGCATGCTGGGTTCCCTACTGCTTTCCCTCAGGGAGTACACAGGTAATGATTAAGGCTTGCTATAATAAGATAAGTGAGATAAGGAGTTATTCTTGGACGACTTGATCAATATAATTTGTGCACATCGTGCATTATTTGGGTACGATTACGATTCAATGTGTGGTCCTGCGGGTCGAATGTCACATCCTCTAATCATACGTGCAGCCCATATTATCTGTCGTAATTGTATGCACATCCTACCATGGGCGTCATTCCGAGTTGTTCGCTCTGTGCCGATTTTCGCTATATTGCGATTAGTCGCTTACTGCGCATGCGCAAGGTTCGCAGAGCGCATGCGCTTAGTTATTTTACACAAAAGTTAGGTATTTTACTCACGGCATAACAAGGATTTTTCATCGTTCTGGTGATCGTACTGTGATTGACAGGAAGTGGGTGTTTCTGGGCGGAAACTGGCCGTTTTCTGGGTGTGTGCGAAAAAACGCTGGCGTTTCTGGGAAAAACGCGGGAGTGTCTGAAGAAACGGGGGAGTGTCTGGGCGAACGCTGGGTGTGTTTGTGACGTCAAACCAGGAACGAAACTGACTGAACTGATCGCAATGTAGGAGTAAGTCTGGAGCTACTCAGAAACTGCTAAGAAATTTCTATTCGCAATTCTGCTAATCTTTCGTTCGCTATTCTGCTAAGCTAAGAGACACTCCCAGAGGGCGGCGGCCTAGCATGTGCAATGCTGCTAAAAGCAGCTAGCGAGCGAACAACTCGGAATGAGGGCCCATGGGGGTAATTCAGATCTCAGCACTATGATCAGATAGTCGCCGCCTAGAGGGGGAGTGTATTTTCGCTGTGCAAGTGTGCGAACGCATGTGTAACAGAGCTGCACAAACTGATTTTGTGCAGTCTCTGCGCAGCCCAGGACTTACTCAGCCACTGTGATCACATCAGCCAGATTTGACGTCAGACACCCTCCCTGAAAACGCATGGACATGCCTGCGTTTTTCCAAACAGTCCCTGAAAACTATCAGTTACCACCCACAAACTCCCTCTTCCTGTCAATCTCCTTGCGAACACCCATGCGAATGGATCGTTTGCACAAACCCATCGCTGACGGAAATCCCCTTTGTAGCCGTGCGACGTGCCGGAGCAGTGCAGTGCATATGCTTGCACAGTTTGGATCTGATCGCCCGCTGTGCGAAAACGCACAGCAGCGATCAGATCTGAATGACCCCCCCCCATGTTTTATGCACATACAATGCATCGTTCGATCAGCATCATTTGAGTGTATGCTTTTTGTGAGGCATATGATGGATCAAGAGATGATCCATTGTATAGGGGCGCACAATGGGTCATAAGACATCGTGTGTCATAAAAACACCAAATCGTGAGTCCGGGACTGCCAGGGAGACGACTTGCATCTGATGCTAGTAATTCTAATGTATGGCCAGCATTACACTGCAAGTGAGTAAAGGGATTGGTTCTACCTGGGCCGGAATAAAGTTAGTGGATGGGAGGTGTCTTAAGTAAAAAGACGCATGCACTGGTCTAAAAACATTGATGTTTAGCATTAACATCGAAATAGTTTCCTCCACTGAATCAGCCCCTAAGGCAATAAATATATAAACATGTTGAAGTTTCTTCTTTATGGAATAATCAGCAAGTTTAAAGGATAAAAATCATAAGCTTACTTTCCATCCGTGCTCCGTTCTCTGCACCCGGCTTGGTGTCCGCTGACTCTAATGCTCCCATGCCGCTTTCCAACTCGGCAAAGTAGCTGCAGTCTGAATTTTTTTGTGGAGGGCGCACGTGTGCGCACCCCGGGAGCCCAGTGAGATGCTAAAGGCAGGTCGTGGGGCGGGAGGAGGCGTGCCACCACCGTTAGAATGGCGTTGACGGGGTGCGGTCAAGACAACGCAGCATGTCCGGATCATTGGGGGGAAGAGCCGTGGCGGCTGCGGGTAGCTCCCAGCCAGAGCGTACGAGCTGCGCTGGCAGGGAGCTACTTGCCGGGTGCATGAGCATTGCTGCCGTGAAATGCTTTTGCACCAGTGTGTGTGTGTGTGTGTGTGTGTGGGGGTGGGGGGTGGGGGGGTGGTTGGGCCAGACATGCTAGGCGTCCCCCCGCATGTCTGACAAGATGATCGTAGATTATTAAACACATCTGCGATCAGATCTGAATTAGGCCCTTAGAGGGGAGATTACTGACAAGTTCAGGGTGGGACTACTAAATCTATTGGATAGTCTGGCGGATTCTATGAGTAATGTAGAAGTAATAGTTTAAAAAAAATAGTACTTGAAATAAAAGTGTTTTTTTGTTCTTTTAAGTTCATTAATAGCTAAAGTAAATGTAAAACATAAAGTAAACTGTACAATCATTGTGCCTGATTCAGATGTGGTTGTTCTTGCTATTGCCGTAAATTATTGCCATTATATGTTAATATGGGCAGCAGCTTATCTTAGCATAGGGATGCCTACTGGTGTCGTATGATTTCTGCCTGACAGTGTACAAATGCTGATACATCGGCACCATCAGCGCAAATCGGATCATGTCGCAGCATCTGAGTACCTCTGAATGCTGGCAGGCTGAACTGCTCTCCAGGGACACAGATGGCTCTCCAATAGCAAATGCTAATTATGCACGCCCAGAAAACACCATCTGAACGGTCATAACACACCTGCAATTGCCTGACCTCTCCATGGGGGTAATTCAGATCTGATCGTGTAAATTCGCAGTGCAAGTGTTCGATCCATGTGTACGCCGAGCTGCGAAACTTCACGTTGTGCAGTCTGTGCCCAGCCCAGGACTTACTCCTATGTGCGATGAGAACAGGCGTATCGGGGCTGGAGCTGATGTCAGACGCCCTCCCTTAAAACACATGGGCACGCCTGCGTTTTTACGGACACTCTCTGTAAATGCTAAGTTACCACCCACAAATGGCCTCTTCCTGTCAATCACCTTGCGAACACCCGTACAATCAAATTTTTTGCACCATCCCGTCGCTGACCGGCGATGGCCGTTGTTGTTGTCTGACGCGCATGCGCATTGCGATGCATACGCATGTGCAGTTAGGACCTGATCGCCCGTTGTGCGTAAACGCACAGCAGCGATCAGATCTGAACGACCCCCTATGTTACAACCCCTAAATGCTGTAACTCAATTTCTAATTCCTTGGTGCGACCGCATTCGCAATTCACTTGTGTGTGTGCACTGCGGCTCATACGCATGCGCAAAATTGCCCAATTTGCTTACAATGGGCCTAATTCAGTAAGGATAGCAAATTCTGCTAATTATGCTTTGGATCACATGCTGGGGGACGCCCATCGCTCAGCATGCTGACCGCCACCTCCCCCAGTTCAAGAAGCAGAAATTACGAACACTTGTTAACACAAACTGTGGAAGCCTCTGCAGGAGTCCCGCCGCCATGTTCGCGACTGCGGCGGCTGCATGTGACATCATGCAGCCGGCTTAATCATGCTCCCGACACGCCATTTGGCTGCCTCCACCCTCGTTCACGCTGCATCATCCCAACAGTGCTCCGTCTCCTCCCTGGAAATGGAGCGTTGCCTGCCCCCCCGCGCGCGACCTCCTCTGCTTGATTGACAAACAGAGGCAATCGCACCTCACCCCCGCAGAAATTGTGGGCATATGCGCAGGACAGGCGCTGCGCATGCATTCGCATCTTTTTCTAAAGAATTTGGTTGGATCGCTTACTGCAATCCAACCTGAATTAGGCCCAATAGCCGATTTGCGACCACACTTGTGCTAAGCTTATTGTGCATAAATACAATATTTTAAATAAAAATGCCATGGATGGGGCCTTGCAGGCATTGGGGTTAAGCACACGGAATGTGGTCAGGATACCGGCAGCCAGGATGCTGGTACTCAAAATCTCAGTGCCAGAATACCGACACACATCCAAAATACCGGTGCCGAAACTCCGACGTCACTTGAAACGCTGATGCCAGAATCCAGACTGCCAACATTTTGAGCTTAAGTATTCATGGAACTTTAGGTTTAGGTTGCGGGGAGGGTAGTTAGATTTAGCCAGCATCAGGAAGAGTTAGGATTAGGCTGTGGGGAGGGGGAGGATTGGGGGGAAGGTTAGGGTTGCTGAGTATCGGGATTCCAGTGTCAGCATCCAAAATGTCTGTATCCAGTGGCAAACGCAGGATTTGCATGGGGGGGTTTCCAGAACTGGGTGGAGCCAATCACGGGGGTGGGGACTGAGGTGACCCAGTATATGCTGGGTCCGTAAAACTAGTGTGTCTGTGTGTGTATATATATATATATATATATATACATATATATATATATATACATATCTACACATATATAGGGTTCACTATGGTATGCACGCGGACAGGCTCCCGGTGACCAGCATACCGGCGCCGGGAGCCTGAACGCCAGCTTACCGACAGTGTGGCGAGCGCAAATGAGCCCCTTGCGGCCTCACTGCGCTCGCCACGCTACAGGCACGGTGGCACGCTATGCGCACCACGCTATTTTATTCTCCCTCCAGGGGGGTCGTGGACCCCCACGAGGGAGAACAATTGTCGGTATGCCGGCTGTCGGGATCCCGACGCCGGTATACTGTGCGCTGGGATCCCGTCAGTCAGCATACTGAAGACCACCCCATATATATATACCGTGTGTATTTATATATATATATATATATATATATATATACACACACATATACACATAGCATATTAAACATGCATATATATATACACACACACACACATACAGTACACGTATATATACACATGTATATATATCATATGTGTGTGTGTGTGTGTGTGTGTGTGTGTGTGTGTGTGTGTGTGTGTGTGTGTGTGTGTGTGTGTTATATGTATGTATGTATATACATGTGTATATATGTATGCACATGGATATATATGTACTATAATTAAAATAAAGTAAACTTTTATTGCACTTACAAGTGCCACCAGGAAGACAGCAGGCTGCAGAGGACACTAGACAGCCATTAATAATACTCATGCAGCTAAAAAGAAAAAAAAAAAAAAATTTTTTTTTTTTTTAGTGGAGGGGGGTTTCGGGGTGCTCGGAAACCCCCCCCCCCTGGGTGTGCCACTGGTATCCCATATCACATCCAAACACACAGTACTAGTTTGGGCTGGGTGGGTTAAGCACGCAGGACTGGCACATGAGCAGCTGCCGAATCTTAAAAGTTGTTCAGGGTAAATAACGTGCGCTATGGATATCTTATGTGTTTAATGCTTTCTAAAATGTGTATTTATGAAATGTGTATTTATAAAAGTGGCACCTGAAATGAAAAAAAGGTTATTATTATTTGTGTTTACAGCTCTTTATTGGAGTTTATGTGAGATGAGCAGAGTCCGTTCCGGATTCACAATATTGCAATTGTGTATACCCTAACTGTCCCTGCCTTCTAGCCTGTTCGTACAGCGGCAGGAGAAGAGATGTCCACACTCCTGACTGGCCGCTACCGCTGCGTCCAGCGGTAGCGTTTTGCGGCTTGGTGTCTGGTCACGGCTTGATGACGTCACACTGTGGATGGCTAGCGGTGGGTTGATGGAACCGGGTGGAGCTTGCTGTCCTGTAGCTCATGCGCCTCCAACGCGTTTTGTGCATCACCGTGCACTTTGCCAAGGATAGCACAATGATTTACTGGTCTCCTTTTTATACTTTAAAACTTTTTTTATACTTCAAAAACTTTATTAGTCACTTAGTTAAAAAACGGAAATGCAGAAATGAAGTTAAGTCGAATTTGCGACAACCATGTGCATGTTCCAATTTAATATAAAAATTCAGAAAATAAAATAAAACAGGTGCCACTAAAAATGAATGCAAAGTATGTGTTCATATTGAGAAATACAAATAAAATAAAAAGTTATAAAAATGCACTGAGTTCTATGTCTATATTCAGACCATGGTGGAAATTTACTAAGCTCCCGATTTTGACCGAGATGGTGTTTTTTCTTCAAAGTGTCATCTCGGGAATTTACTAAACTCAAATCACGGCAGTGATGAGGGCATTCTTATTTTTTTGGAACTCAAAGAAAAAAATTACGAATGAATACACCATCGGTTAAATATGCCTGTTATTTAGTAGAACTCTGTAATTTACTAAAAAGTGTAATTCACAAACACTGCCGGCAATAGCCAAACACTGCCGTGAAACAATACAAATCGTAAAAAAATGCTAAAATAAAACAGACCTGCTTTTTTTTACCGTGTTCTGATAGGCATGCACGGATCCATGAGATTCGTGCATGTTTATCAGTGGGAAGGGGTGGGAAAGTGTTAAATTTGCTGAAAAAAAATGCGTGGGGTCCCCGCTCCTAAGCAAAACCAGCCTCGGGCTCTTTGAGCCGGTCCTGGTTGAAAAAATATGGGGGGAAAAATGACAGGGGTTCCCCCATATTTAATCAACCAGCACCGGGCTCTGCGCCTGGTCCTGGTTCCAAAAATACGGGGGACAAAAAGCGTAAGGGTCCCCCGTATTTTTGAAACCAGCACCGGGCTCCACTAGCCAGGTACATAATGCCACAGCCAGGGGACACTTTTATATTGGTCCCTGCGGCCCTGGCATTACATACCCAACTAGTCACCCCTGGCCGGGGTACCCTGGAGGAGTGCGAACCTCTTAAATCAAGGGGTCCCCCCCTCCAGCCACCCAAGGGCCAGGGGTGAAGCCCGAGGCTGTCCCCCCCATCCAAGGGCGGCGGATGGGGGGCTGATAGCCTTTTTGTAAAAATGTGAATATTGTTTTAGTAGCAGTACTACAAGTCCCAGCAAGCCTCCCCGCAAGCTGGTACTTGGAGAACCACAAGTACCAGCATGCGGTGGAAATCCGGGACCGCTGGTACCTGTTGTACTACTACTAAAAAAATACCCCAATAAAAACAGGAGACACACACCTTGAAAGTATAAGTTTATTACATACATGCACACCTCCAAACATACATACTTACCTATGTTCACACGAGGGTCGGTCCTCTTCTCCATGTAGAATCCATGGGGTACCTGTGGGAAAAATTATACTCACATAATCCAGTGTAGATCGGTCCTCTTCTGTTCTTTGTATAATCCACGTACTTTGCAAAATAAAAAAACGGACACCCGACCACGCACTGAAAGGGGCCCCATGTTTTCACATGGGACCCCTTTCCCCGACTGCCAGGACCTCCCCCTGACTTCTGTCTAAGAGGGTTCCTTCAGCCAAGCAGGGAGCGCCACGTCGTGGCACCCTCCTGATTGGCTGTGTGCTCCTGTAGTATCTGTCAGGCAGCACACGGCAGTGATACAATGTTGCGCCTATGCGCTCCATTGTAACCAATGGTGGGAACTTTGCGGACAGCGGTGAGGTTACTTTCGGTCAACCGCTGTCCGCAAAGTTCCCACCATTGGTTACAATGGAGCGCATAGGCGCTACACTGTATCACTGCCGTGTGCTGCCTGACAGACACTACAGGAGCACACAGCCAATCAGGAGGGTGCCACGACGTGGCGCTCCCTGATTGGCTGAAGGAACCCTCTTAGACAGAAGTCAGGGGGGGTCCTGGCAGTCGGGGAAAGGGGTCCCATGTGAAAACATGGGGCCCCTTTCAGTGTGTGGTCGGGAGCAAGTTTTTTTATTTTGCAAAGTACGTGGATTATACAAAGAACAGAAGAGGACCGATCTACACTGGATTATGTGAGTATAATTTTTCCCACAGGTACCCCATGGATTCTACATGGAGAAGAGGACCGACCCTCATGTGAACATAGGTAAGTATGTATGTTTGGAGGTGTGCATGTATGTAATAAACTTATACTTTCAAGGTGTGTGTCTCCTGTTTTTATTGGGGTATTTTTTTAGTAGTAGTACAACAGGTACCAGCGGGCCCGGATTTCCACCACATGCTGGTACTTGTGGTTCTCCAAGTACCAGCTTGCGGGGGAGGCTTGCTGGGACTTGTAGTACTGCTACTAAAAACAATATTCACATTTTTACAAAAAGGCTATCAGCCCCCCATCCGCCGCCCTTGGATGGGGGGGACAGCCTCGGGCTTCACCCCTGGCCCTTGGGTGGCTGGAGGGGGGGACCCCTTGATTTAAGGGGTTCGCACTCCTCCAGGGTACCCCGGCCAGGGGTGACTAGTTGGGTATGTAATGCCAGGGCCGCAGGGACCAATATAAAAGTGTCCCCCGGCTGTGGCATTATGTACCTGGCTAGTGGAGCCCGGTGCTGGTTTCAAAAATACGGGGGACCCTTACGCTTTTTGTCCCCCGTATTTTTGGAACCAGTACCAGGCGCAGAGCCCGGTGCTGGTTGATTAAATATGGGGGAACCCCTGTCATTTTCCCCCCATATTTTTTCAACCAGGACCGGCTCAAAGAGCCCGAGGCTGGTTTTGTTTAGGAGGGGGGACCCCACGCATTTTTTGGGGGGATTTTTAACAATGTTTTTTTTTTTTTTTACAAAAGGTGCACAATGAAGCCCAGCACGGATCTCACAGATCCGGCCGAGATTCATTGTGTAACACTGCCAAAAAATACGAATGACATCGACATCGGCAAATACGAAAATGCAGAATACGACAGCTTAGTAAATTAGTCGTAATAAATTCAAAAAGTTGCAATTTTACACTTTCGATGTCATTCGTGTTTGTACTTTAACCTCATTCGGAAAAATACGAATTTTAGTAAATATACCCCACTGTGTTAATGTCGGCAGTGTTTTACAATTCACTCCCGTAAAACCCTGCAAAAAATACGAATGACATCGACATCGGAATATACGAAAATGCAAAATACGACAGCTTAGTAAATTAGTCGTAATAAATTCAAAAAGTTGCAATTTTACACTTTCTATGTCATTCGTGTTTGAACTTTAACCTCATTCGGAAAAATACGAATTTTAGTAAATATACCCCCATGTGATTGCAATGTCGTCATTTCAAAAATTCATTGTGTTTCATTTTTTAATAAGTTTGTTACAATGTTTCCTCCTCTCCAATACTTCTGTACTTTTTGGATCGCCATAAATTTGAATCCAGATGGGTCCTTGTTGTGGAAATCCAAGAAGTAACGCATGGAGTTACTTAGCGGGTTGCAAAAGCATCGCCGCTGTGCAATGCTTTTGAATGTCTGAGAAACTGATCGTAGATGTGCTAAATTTAGCACATCTACGATCAGATCTGAATTACCTCCTCAGAGCGTTATTTATGTGCAAGAATGTTTACTTTCTTGTAACCCTGCACAAAATATTAGGCTTCATCATTACCAACAATATATTCTCCCAGTTCTCCTGTAGTAGATCTAAATGTTGCTGTTAGTGATTACATGCCTCTTCTTCCTCCCCACATAACTGAATTGCCAGGATCATTACTGGTCTTACATGACACCCATATACTAGACAACAAAATGCTGGTGTATGAATGATACGGCGGCTGCACCCAATGCACCTTGGCCTGCTGGATGTGGTCATAACAGTCACGGTCCTACTGGTCTTTCAGGGCTGTCAAATCTCATGCCCGAGAGAAATGGCAAATTGTTTTAGTGTCTATGTTACTGTTCTGTTAATGTCATTCGCTATTTTACAATAAAATTGTATTTATTGTCACTCATTTCACATATATTGCATTATTTCAGGCTTCAGAATTTGGCCCTCATTCCGAGTTGATCGATCGCTGCCATTTTTCGCAGCGATCAGGTTACTACTGCGCATGCATATGCACCGCAATGCACACGCGCGTCATTCGGGTACAAACAGCATCATTGCTGTGCAATGCTTCTAGCGACGAATCCATTCGCTCAACCGATCGTAAGGAGATTGACAGGAAGAAGGCGTTTATGGGTGTCAACTGGCCATTTTCTGGGAGTGGTAGGGAAAACGCAGGCGTGTCCAGGTGTTTGCAGGGCGGGTGTCTGACGTCAATTCCGGGACCGGACAGGCTGAAGTGATCGCAAACTTTATGTAGGTCCCTGCGGCCGTGGCATTACCCCCCCCCCCACCCCCCCAACTAGTCACCCCTGGCTGGGGTTCCCTGGAGGAGTGGGGACCCCGTAAATCAAGGTGTCCCCCTCTCCAGGCACCCCCTGGGCGGTGGGTGCCGGGCTGATAGCCATAGGTGTGTAAAATAAATGAATATTGATTTTTATTGTGGAACTACAAGGCCCAGCAAGCCTCCCCCGCTTGCTAGTACATGGAGAACCTCAAGTACCAGCATGCGGGGAAATAATGGGCCCGCTGGTACCTGTAGTTCTACAACAACAAAAATACCCAAATAAAAACACAACACACACACCGTGAAAGTAAAAATGTATAAAAACACACACACTCACACATACTTACCTACATCCCACGCCGGTCACGTCCACTTGTCCATGTAGAATCCAATAGGGGTACCTGTAAAAATGAGAGATTACATACCTACATTCCACGCTGATCACATCCAGGTAGAATCCAATAGTGGTACCTGTAAAAATTAAAATACTTAGAAACTTGGTTCTTGAAGCAATACACAGGAGGGGTAAAAGAGGAGATAGAGAACACAGACCTGAGGCAGCTGGATATACAACAGTGCTGAGAGCCTCCAGAGGCCGCAACCCCAGAACTGCAGTACACCGGCAGAACAGAGGACACCCATCCCCCGAACCCTGCGTAGCCCAAAGCCAGAGATCAGCAGTATGTTGAACGCGGAATCCGCTTGTTTCCAGGCAATATGCTGCTGATCTCCTGCTTTGGCCTACCCACCACTCCGCACATCCCTTACAGCCCACACCCTCGGCTGGTGATATGCGCCATGCTGAACTGCCTGTCCCCCCGTCCGCTCGGCCACCCAGCAGGACGGTAAAAGGGCTCTGCGGTAAACGGCACTAATGCTTACCGTGGAAGGTGGGGGGGAGAGAGAGAGAGAGAGAGAGAGATCACTTACTATGCGATGCCATGTTCCCACTCGTACTGTACAGCCGGATGCAGTCACAGTGGCAGGGGCGTGCTTTCAGATAGGCTGAAAGCACGTCCCTGCTGCTTTGGGGCACTTGGACAGGTGCCGCTTCCACTAGTTTTTTCAATGGTCTTTTACAGCCCTCTGCTTGGCCCCGCCCCCTGCTTCTGGCCATTTACAATGGACAGCTGGTGGCACCGTTCTCGGTGCCGTACGAATGCATTTAAACACATATTTACACTCTAAAAAGATTAACATAATATAAAAAAGATACTTATGACACAAAATATGTGTCATAAGTATCTTCTTTGTATTATTTTAATCATGAATGACAGGGAAGGCACTGCCTCCCCTGCCTCCCCTGCCTCCCCTGACTGCACATCCCTGCTGAGAAGGGGCTGTTTGGTACTGTGTATGAGGACTGTATCTCAGCTGAGCTCGCAAAATATAAGCTCTGTTTTTATGGTCCTAATCAGTGCTTAAAGTGGTCCTAGAGAGGTGGTGGAACTCACCCCCTACCCCCGGCGACCATGTAATAAAGGGATTGTGTGGGTGTGGTCACGCAATAGTATTCCCAATTAAAATTATGCCACACAGTAGCACAATCTTATTCACATTACACCACATAGTAGTGTCCCTTATTCATCTTATGACACACATTAGTGCCCCTATACACAAAGCCCACAGTAGTAGCACCCCAATACACATAATGCCCACAGTAGTAGCACCCCTAGTACACATAATAGTGCCCCTTATGCAATGTCCACTGTAGTGGTAGTGCCCACAGTGGTAGTAACCCTTATGCAATGCCCTCAGTAGTAGTGCCCTTTATGTTACCAGGAGTGATGCCCCTTATGAAGTGCCCCCTATACAATGCCCTCATTAGTAATGCCCCTGGATTGATGCCCTTAGTGGTAATGCCCCCGTGTAGTATTGCCCCCAGTAGTAATGCTGACTATAGTAATGCCCCCAGTTGTTTAGACCCCTGTGCTTATGCTCCCAGTAGTTATAGCCCCCTGTAGGTATAGTCCCCCCCAGTGGTAATGCCCCCAGTAGTTTAGCACCTGTAGTTAAAGCCCCTGTTATGCCCCCAGTGGTAATGCCCCCTGCAGATATATTACCCTGTAGTTTAGCCCCCCAGTGGTAATGCCCCCAGTACTTTAGCCCCTGTAGTTATCCCCACTTTAGTTATCCCCCCTGTAGTTATGCCCCCAGTAGCTTAGCCCTCCTGTAATTTACCCCTGTAGTTTTAGCCCTTGTAGTTTAGCCCTTGTAGTTTAGCCCCCTGTAGTTATGCGCCTCTGTAGTTATGGCCCCCTGAAGTTATGGCCCCCTGTAGTTATAGCCCCCCAGTGGTAATGCCCCCAGTAGTTCAGCACCTGTAGTTACCCCCCCCCCCCCCCCCCCCATAGTCATAGCCCTCGTAGTTAGACTGTGATCAACATCTACAAATATATAAGCGGACCATACACGCGCAGGACACGTGGACACTCGCTTAGGTTAGAGGAGATTCCGCAAAATGCATCAAAAAGGTTTTTTCACAGTAAGGACAATACGTGTTTGGAATTCCCTGCCTGAGAGAGCAGTAATGGCGGACTCAGTCAACACCTTTAAGAATGGGTTAGATAAATTCCTTTTGGATAAGGATATCCAGGGTTATGGTGCGTAGTCACGCACTTAGGGGGTCATTCCGACTCATCCGCACGCAGCGGTTCTTCACTGCGGTGCGAACGGGTTGGGACTGCGGCTGCGCAACGCCGCCTGCGGGAAAAGTGATTGCAGCGGCGACTGCAAGAAGACAGACAGGCGAGAGGCGTTCCGGGGTGGATACTAACCGTTTTCCAGGCGTGATGAGGCGAACGCAGGCGGATCCAGGCGTTTGGAGGGTGGATGTCTGACGTCAATTCCGGGACATTCATCGCTGGATCTGTCGAACAGGGTAAGTAACTAATACCCTGGTCTTGTTTTGCATGAAACTATTTTAGCATAGCAGGGCTGCACAAGCGAATGCAGTCCTGCTATGCTAAAATACACTCCCCCATAGGTGGCGTCAAGTTGATCGCACAAGCATCAAAAAGCTGCTACGTGCGATCAACTCGAAATGACCACCTATAGTTATTAAAACACAACGGCTGACATCAGCATCAGGCAAAATTAGTCCTATAATAAAACTGCATAGGAGTCCACAAATAGGTTGAACTCTATGGACAAATTGTCTTTTTTCAACCTTAGATATTATGTTACCATGTTAGATATGCACCTCCAGGCTGTAAAGAAAGTTGAAGCATAAATGGCATTGTTATACCCAGAATGGGCAAGGTATTAACTAGAGATGAGCGGGTTCGGTGCTGTCGGATTCTTGCGGGATTTGGATTCCATATAAGGAGCTGCGCGTCGCGGCCATTTTCACTCCAGTCTCGGAGAGTGTATTGAGAGGACATGTCCTCAGTATTCAGTGTCTGTGTGGGGGCAGGAAAGTGGGGTGGCGAGTCTTGTACTGTGTTGTGCTGTCCAGACCAGTGTAGTCAGTGTATTGTGCTGCATCAGTCCAGCCAGTCACAGTGTTGGTGTCCTCTGCTGCTATAGATCCAGTGTAGCTGTATAAAGTGGTGCTGTGCTGCATCAGACCAATGGTAGTGTCCTGTCCATCAGTCATTCCAGTGACGATATACGCTGCTGCTATTTGTCCACTGCTGCCATATAATAATAATAATAACAACAACAACAACCACAAGTCCCTTACAGTGTTGTTATGTTGTGCTGCATCAGACCAGTGGTAGTGTCCTGTCCATCAGTCATTCCAATGACGATATATGCTGCTGCTATATGTCCACTGCTGCCGTATAATAATAACAACAACAACAACCACAAGTCAATTACAGTGTTGTTGTGTTGTGCGGCATCAGACCAGTGGTAGTGTCCTGTCCATCAGTCATTCCAGTGACGAGGCAGTCACAGTGGTATACGCTGCTGCTATATGTCCACTGCTGCCGTATAACAACAACAACAAGTCCATACAGTGTTGTTGTGTTGTGCTGCATCAGACCAGTGGTAGTGTCCTGTCCATCAGTGATTCCAGTCATTCCTGTGCCTCATATTGTCTTATATAACTCCCAAAAAATAATGGAGAACAAAACTTTTGAGGATAAAATAGAGAAAAGATCAAGAAGAATCACTTCCTACTAGTGCTGAAGCTGCTGCCACTAGCCATGACATAGACGATGAAATGCCATCAACGTCATCTGCCAAGGCCGATGCCCAATGTGATAGCAGAGGGCATGTAAAAGCCAAAGTTCAGTAAAAAAAACCAAAAAAAGAAATTTAAATCATCTGAGGAGAAACGTACACTTGCCAATATGCCATTTACGACACGGAGTGGCAAGAAACGGCTGAGGCCCTGGCCTATGTTCATGGCTAGTGGTTCAGCTTCACATGACGATGGAAGCCCTCATCCTCCCGCTAGAAAAATTAAAAGAGTTAAGCTGGAAAGAGCACAGAAAAGAACTGTGTGTTCTGAGATGGTATCACAAATCACCAAGGAAAGTCCAAGTGTGTCGGCGGTTGCGATGCCTGACCTTCCCAATACTAGACGGGAAGAGGTGGCTCCTTCCACCATTTGCACGCCCCCTGCAAGTGCTGGAAGGAGCACCCACAGTCCAGTTCCTGATATTCAAATTGAAGATGTCAGTGTTGAAGTAAACCAGGATGAGGATATGGGTGTTGCTGGCGCTGAGGAGGAAGTTGACGATGAGGATTCAGATGGTGATGTGGTTTGTTTAAGTCAGGCACCGGGGGAGACACCTGTTGGGATGAAGAAGCCCATTGTGATGCCTGGGCAAACTACCAAAAAAGTCTCCTCTTCGGTGTGGAATTATTTCTCCACAAATCTGGACAAAAGGTGTCAAGCCATCTGCTGCCTCTGTCAATCTGTAATAAGTAGGGGTAAGGATGTTAACCACCTAGGAACATCCTCCCTTATACGTCACCTGCTGCGCATTCATCAGAAGTCAAGTTGTGAAACTTTGGGTAAGAGCATAAGCAGTCCACTGACACCTAAATCCCTTCTTCCTCCTGTACCCAAGCTCCTACAAGCCACACCACCAACTCCCTTAACGTCAACTTCCTCCTCAGTCAGGAATGTCAGTAGTCCTGCAGGCCATGTCACTGTCAAGACTGAGGAGTCCTCTCCTAACTCCGTAGGATCCTTGAGTGGTATGCCTGCTGTTGCTGCCGCTGCTGTTGTTCCTGCTGGGAGTCGATCGTCATCCCAGAGGGAAAGTCGGAAGACCACTTGTACTACTTCCAGTAAGCAATTGACTGTCCAACAGTCCTTTGTGAGGAAGATGAAATATCACAGCAGTCATCCTTTTGCAAAGCGGATAACTGAGGCCTTGACAGCTATGTTGGTGTTAGACGTGCGTCCGGTATCCACCATTAGTTCAGTGGGACTTAGAGAATTGTTTGAGGTACTGTGTCCCCAGTATCAAATCCCATCTAGGTCCCTCTTCTCTAGGCAGGCGATACTGAGAATGTACACAGACGTCAGAAAGAGTCACCAGTGTCCTACAAAATGCAGTTGTATCCAGTGTCCACTTAACCACGGACATGTGGACAAGTGGAACAGGGCAGACTAAGGACTACATGACTGTAACAGCCCACTGTTACGCCAACTCGTTCCTAGGCAGGTTACGCTATGTATCACCGCTTTCCTTAAGAGGCACACAGCTGACAACCTCTTATGGAAACTGAGGAACATCATAGCAGAATGGCTTACCCCAGTTGGACTCTCCTGGGGATTTGTGATATCGGACAACGCCACCAATATTGTGCGTGCATTACATCTGGGCAAATTCCAGCATGTCCCATGTTTTGCACATACAATTAATTTGGTGGTGCAGAATTTTTTGAAAAATAACAGGGGTGTGCAGGAGATGCTCTCGGTGGCCCAAAAAATTGGGGGCCACTTTCGGCATTCTGCCGCTGCGTGCCAAAGACTGGAGTACCAGCAAACACTCCTGAACCTGCTCCGCCATCAACTGAAGCAAGAGGTGGTAACGAGGTGGACTTCAACACTCTATATGCTTCAAAGGATGGAGGAGCAGCAAAAGGCCATTCAAGCCTACACATCCACCTACGATATAGGCAAAAGAGGGGTAATGCACCTGACTCAAGCGCAGTGGAGAATGATTTCTGTCTTGTGCAAGGTTCTCCAACCCTTCGAACTTTCCACACGTGAAGTCAGTTCAGACACTGCCAGCTTGAGTCAGGTCATTCCCCTCATCAGGCTTTTGCAGAAGCAGCTGGATAAGTGAAGGAGGAGCTAAGATGGAGCGATTCCGTAAAGTATGTGGGACTTGTGGATGGAGCCCTACATTCGCTTTGCCAGGATTCAAGGGTGGTCAGTCTGTTGAAATCAGAGCACTACATTTTGGCCACTGTGCTCAATCCTAGGTTTAAAGCCTACGTTGTATCTCTCTTTCCAGCAGACACAAGTGTGCAGAGGTGCAAAAACCTGCTGGTTAGTAAATTGTCAACTTAAGCGGAACGTGACCCGTCAACAGCTCGTCCTTCAATTTCTCCCGCCACTGGGGCTGCAAGGAAAAGGATAAGATTTCCTAGCCCACCCGCTGGTGGTGATGCAGGGCAGTCAGGAGCGAAAGCTGACATCTGGTCCGGACTGAAGGACCTGCCAACGATTACTGATATGTCTACTGTCACTGCATATGATTCTGTCACCATTGAAAGAATGGTGGAGGATTATATGAGTGACAGCATCCAAGTAGGCATGTCAGACAGTCCGTATGTATACTGGCAGGAAAAAGAGGCCATTTGGAGGCACTTGCACAAACTGGCTTTATTTTACCTAAGTTGCCCCCCCTCCAGTGTATACTCCGAATGAGTGTTTAGTGCAGCCGGTAACCTTGTCAGCGATTGGCGTAGGAGGTTACTTCCACAAAATGTGGAGAAGATGATGTTCATCAAAATTAATTATAAATTCCTCTGGGAAGAACTTTTTCAGCAATTGCCTCCAGAAAGTACACAGGGACCTGTGATCGTGGATTCCAGTTGGGACGAATTAATACTCTGTGAGGAGGATGTACACAGTGAAAGGGGTGAGGAATCGGAGGATGAGGATGAGGTGGACATCTTGCCTCTGTAGAGCCAGTTTGTGCAAGGAGAGATTGATTGCTTCTTTTTTTGGTTGGGGCCCAAACAAACCAGTCATTTCAGCCACAGTCATGTGGCAGACCCTGTCGCTGAAATGATGGGTTTGGTAAAGTGTGCATGTCCTGTTTATACAACATAATGGTGGGTGGGAGGGCCCAAGGACAATTCCATCTTGCACCTATTTTTCTTCTTTGCATCATGTGCTGTTTGGGGACTAGTTTTTTATTGTGCCATCCTGTCTGTAACTGCAGTGCCACTCCTAGATGGGCCAGGTGTTTGTGCTGCACACTTGTGTCGCTTAGCTTGGCCATCCGGATACCTCATTGCATCTCTTTTCTTCTTTGCATCATGTGCTGTTAGGGGACTAGTTTTTTTTGTGCCATCCTGTCTGTAACTGCAGTGCCACTCCTAGATGGGCCAGGTGTTTGTGCCGCACACTTGTGTCGCTTAGCTTGGTCATCCAGCTACCTCATTACACCTCTTTTTCTTCTTTGCATCATGTGCTGTTTGGGGGCCTATTTTTTAAATCTGCCATCCTGTCTGCCACTGCAGTGCCACTCCTAGATGGGCCAGGTGTTTGTGCCGAACACTTGTGTTGTTTAGCTTGGCCATCCAGCTACCTAATTGGACCTCTTTTTATTCTTTGCATCATGTGCGGTTTGGGGACTAGTTTTTGAATAGTGCCATCTTGTCTGCAACTGCAGTGCCACTCCTAGATGGGCCAGGTGTTTGTGCTGCACACTTTTGTCGCTTAGCTTAGTCATACAGCCACCTCGGTGCAACTTTTAGGCCTAAAAACAATATTGTGAGGTGTTCAGAATAGACTGGAAATGAGTGGAAATTAATGTTATTGAGGTTAATAATACCGTAGGAGCAAAATTACCCCAAAATTCTGTGATTTTACCTGTTTTTATGTTTTTTTCAAAAATTATCCAGATCCAAAACCAAAACCAAAACACGAAAGGGTGGTTTTGGAAAAACCAAGCCAAAACCAAGACAGGAAAGTGGAATTAGAACTAAAACCAAAACACGAAAAGTACCCGACGCACATCTCTAGTATTAACACTACAGTACAGGTTAAGTCTCCAATATTCGTAATTCCAAAAAACAAACTATTCTAAAAACTGGAATATTTCGTCAGCTGTGATATCATGATGTCCTCTAGTATCAATAGTCAATCACTGGGGGCATGGCTTTACAGTCATTCCCTCACCGGGAACTCCATCTCCTCCATCCCGCCAGAACTCCCAAGCAATACCCGCAACACCCGCTGAACCCCCCTCAGACCTCGCTAGACCAGCTGTAGACCTCCACAACAATCAATGTACCCCTCGCAGCTGGACTTCACGTCTGGAGTTCAAATATTCTCAAATCTGGGCAGTACAGATGGTGTAATGGTTAGCATTACTGCCTCACAGCACTGAGGTAATGGGTTTGATTCCCACCATGGCCCTAACTGTGTGGAGTTTGTATATTCTCCCCATACTTGCGTGGGATTCCTCCGGGTGCTCCGGTTTCCTCCCACAATCCAAAAATTTACTGATAGGTTAATTGGCTCCCAATAAAATTAACCTTAGAGTGAATGTGTGTGCATGTACATGTGGTCAGGAATATAGATTGTAAGCTCCACTGAGGCAGGGACTGATGTGAATGGCCAATTCTCTGTAAAGCGCTGCAGAATATGTGTGCGCTATATAAATAACTGGTAATAAATAATAAGAAATCTGAAAGAATCCAATATCCGAAATGCTTCTGGTCCTGAATATTTGAGATATTGGGGACTTAACCTGTATGTATAAGGCAGACATAACAATAAAGTTTTCACAGAAGTAACAACTAATAAAAACATAGCTACTTCCTCACCACTGTCTTCCAAGGACCACTAAAAATATCCCTGCACATATTTTTTTTTTTTTTTATACAGAGATATGATGTGCTTCAGACAAAATAGCAAAGGCATATTCCTTAACATGGAGAAGACCTGGAAATGTTTTGGATAACTTAAAATCAAAACATGTTGGACTCCTGCATCAGTAACAGCGTTTCCATTAAAGTGGGTACTTATGTAACTTTTTGGGAAAGGATCACTTAATCCCGAGCTACTGAGCAAATAGGAAAACATATTATTTAGTGAACTTTTACAAGCACAGGTTGTGCTGCAATAAATATTTCTGAACATTTTTCTGCACCAGGAGCAGGAATTCAAATAACAACCAGTCACTATTATAGCTTCTGAACAAGTGCTGATTGTATGTCTACATGAGCCACATGGAATACATTAATACAAATTTAGTGAACAGACTCTCCCAGTGAGGAGAGAGCTACAGTTTATGGCCCAAAACTGGAAAGCCAATAAGAAGTCACTTAGTAGGGTGGGTGAGCATGTGCAGTCAGTACTGCATGTAACTGTCATGGGTGTGGTTCATCAAATCGACAGTATCTAGGTTGACAATGTTTAGGTCGACCACTATAGGTCGACAATGTTTAGGTCGACAGGATGGAAGGTCGACAGGGTTTCTAGGTCGACAGGTCTAAAGGTCGACATGAGATTTTTTTTTTTGTGTGTCGTTTTCTTCGTAGAGTGACCGGGATCCCAAATTAGCGCACCACTTCGCTCGCCATGCTTCGCTCCGCTACCGCTTCGCTCGGCACAGATTACCGTTCCAATCGTAGTCCACGTGGATCGTTAAGTATGAAAAAATTCAAAAAAAGAAAAAAAATGTGAAAAACTCATGTCGACCTTTAGACCTGTCGACCTAGCACATGTCGACCTAGAAACCCTGTCGACCTTCCATCCATGTCGACCTAGTGACTGTCGACCTATAGTGGTCGACCTAGATACTGTCGATCTTCAGACCGGATCCCAACTGTCATACTGGCAACTATCAATATGATAGATGCACGTGTCGAAAGATGTATCTCTTGCGGGTTAAGGAGAGTTGATATAAGTGGAGACTGATGATGATGATGATGATAATCTGCAACACTTGTCACTAGGGGGGACATTTATTAAGCAGTGTTAAGAGCGGAGAAGTGAGGCAGTGGAGAAGTTGCCCATGGCAACCAATCAGCTCTGAAGTAACATCTATAATTTGCATACTATAAAATTATACAGAGCTGCTAATTGGTTGATGGGGCAACTTCTCCGCTCTTATCACTGCTTAGTCCCCCTAGAGCTTCTAACAGGCCTTTTTTTATCCAGTTACAATTGGTTCTCAGGGAACCTCAGACACTGTTCATGCATTATGAGACGCATAAAGACCAATTCCAATAAAGATTACTGCTCTTTCCAAGCAATTAACATACTTAAATTTGATACCTTGCCATTTACAGCCTTTACTTTATAGCTCTCTTGAAAAGGGCCCTGCCATTTTGCCAAGTTACTACTTGTTTTTTTCTGTAATTTAGACTTTGGCCTGTAAATACAGGCATACACGGTAAGAGCTTGAAGTGGTGAAGACAGACCAGCATGGCTCCTACCCCTTGAGCTCCTCGGCTATTGGTTTCCATCAGTAAAACCATTGTGAAGCCAGATGATAACTAATCAAGCTGGCCAAGAATGGGAAGAGTATAATAACAATATGGCCAAACCTGCTGTCAGTAAGTCTCTGGACAGAAGGCAAGATGGCCACAGATGGCTGATTTAACCTTTTCATAGTTGGTCAAGTCCTTGTGCGTAGAGTGCAAAATAGGCTACTAGTAGGGAGGCAAAGTCTATAGCCATAGAGGCTTTAGGCTACTCCTGAGCTGTTGCCACCTGCTCGCAGGTAGTCATAAAGGCATCCACATCATTGCCAACACTGTTCTTGGTAATCTAAGGGGTATCAGAAGGCGCAACTTCCCCAACAATGGCGTCCAAATGTCACGCTGCACTGATGTTTCATATAGAAAATAGGATTTTAATTACCTACCGGTAAATCCTTTTCTCGTAGTCCGTAGTGGATGCTGGAGTCCACATTAGTACCATGGGGTATAGACGGGTCCACCAGGAGCCATTGGCACTTTAAGAGTTTGAGAGTGTGGGCTGGCTCCTCCCTCTATGCCCCTCCTACCAGACTCAGTCTAGAAACTGTGCCCGAGGAGACGGACATCTTCGAGAGAAGGATTATACACAGATAGTGGCGAGATTCATACCAGCTCACACATACAGGGCACATCAAGCTAACGAGCTTGAAAAACTTCAGCAACTGCTGAAACATTACTTACCTAGTAATAATGCAGTACATAACTAACAACAAAGTTGTACTGAACCAGATAACAACTGCAGGAAAACGAAGTGCTGGGCGGGCGCCCAGCCTCCTCTACGGACTACGAGAAAAGGATCTACCGGTAGGTAATTAAAATCCTATTTTCTCTTACGTCCTAGAAGATGCTGAGGTCCACATTAGTACCATGGGGATGTTCCAAAGCTCCCAGAACGGGAGGGAGAGCGTGGAGGCTCCTGCAAAACTGATTGACTGAACTTCAGATCATCAGAGGCCAAAGTATCGAACCTGTAGAACTTTGCAAACGTGTTCGACCCAGACCAAGTTGCTGCTTGGCAAAGTTGTAATGCCGAGACACCCCAGGCAGCCGTCCAGGAAGTCCCGACCTTACGAGTAGAGTGGGCCTTAACAGACTTAGGACACGTCAATCCCGCCGTAGAATACGCATGATGGCTAGTGAACCTGATCCAGCGAGAGATAGTCTGCTTAGAAGCAGGACACCCAATTTTCTTTGGATCATATAGCACAAAAAGTGAGTCCGATTTTCTCTGTCGAGCAGTCCTTTTCACATAGATCTTCAGAACCCTTACCACATCTAAGGACTTAGATGAAATTGAGGAGTCAGTAGCAACTGGCACCACAATAGGTTGGTTGATATGAAATGCCGACACAACCTTCGGAAGAAACTGCTGACGTGTCCGGAGCTCAGCTCTATCTTCATGGAAGATAAAGTAGGGGTTCTTACAAGACAAAGCCCCCAACTCCGACACACGTCTAGCAGAGGCTAAAGCCAACAAAGTGACAGCCTTCCACGTAAGAAACTTGACCTCTGCCTCTTGCAGAGGCTCAAACCAATCAGTCTGGAGAAACTGCAACCCCACGTTAAGATCCCATGGCGGCGTAGGCGGTACAAAGGGAGGCTGGATGTGCAGAACTCCCTTCAAAAAGGTCTGAACCTCAGGGAGGGCAGCCAACTGTTTCTGGAAGAAAATGGATAGGGCCGAAATCTGGACCTTCACAGATCCCAACCTCAGGCCCATATCCACACCTGCTTGCAGGAAGAGGAGAAACCGTCCGAGTTGAAACTCCACCGTAGGAAACTTCTTGGATTCACGCCAAGACACATATTTTTTCCAAATACGATGGTAATGTTTAGACGTTACCCCTTTCCTAGCCTGTATCAGGGTAGGAATGACCTTCTCCGTAATGCCCTTCCGAGCTAATATCAGGCGTTCAACCTCCATGCCGTCAAATGTAGCCGCGGTAAGTCTTGATAGGCGAACGGTCCCTGCAGACGCAGATCCTCCCGAAGAGGAAGAGGCCTCGCTCTTCCTGCAAGAGATTCAGAAGGTCCATGTACCAAGCTCGCCTTGGCCAGTCCAGAGCAATGAGGATCGTCTGAACCCTTGATCTCCTTACAAGCTTTAGAACTTTTGTAATGAGTGGAAGAGGTGGAAACACATACACCAACCGGAACACCCATGGAGACACCAGGGCGTCCACTGCCACTGCTTGTGGGTCCCTTGACCTGGAACAATAGCGTTGGAGATGGAGATTGTGTCTGCTGAGGAAGTCTGCTTCCCAGTTGTCTACTCCCGGAATGAAGTTTGCTGAGAGCGCCAACGTGTGTCTTTCTGCCCAGAGGATGATTCTTGTCACCTCTGACATTGCAGCTCTGCTCTTCGTTCCGCCCTGTCAGTTTATGTAGGCCACTGTTGTTACATTGTCTGACTGCACTTGAATGGCCTGATTTCTTAGAAGATGGGCTGCCTGAAGACGGTTGTAGACGGCTCTTAGTTCCAGGATGTTGATGGGCAGCCCGGCTTCCAGACTTGACCACCTTCCTTGGAATGTTTACCCCTGGGTGACTGCACCCCAGCCCCGAAGGCTCGCATCCGTGGTTAGAAGGACCCAGTCCTGAATCCCGAACCTGCAGCCCTCCAGAAGGTGAGGCAATTGGAGCCACCAGAGGAGTTAAAACCTAGCCTTTGGCAAGAGACGAATCCTCTGGTGCATGTGGAGATGAGATCCTAACCACTTGTCCAGGAGATCCAGTTGGAAGGCCCAAACATGGAACCTCCAGTATTGGAGAGCCTCATAAGAGGCCATCCTCTTTCCCAAAAGGCGAATGCAGTGATGAACTGACACCCGGGCTGGCTTCAGGACATCCCGGACCATTGTTTGTATCACCAACGCCTTTTCCTGCGGAAGAAACACCCTCTGTACTTCTGTGTCGAGGATCATCCCCAGAAAAGACAACCTCTGGGTCGGTTCAAAATGTGAATTTGGGAGATTCAGAATCCAACCGTGGACTCTGAGTAGGTGCGTTGTGAGAACAATGGACTGCAACAGCTTCTCCTTGGACGAAACCTTTATCAGCAGATCATCCAGATATGGAATGACGTTCACCCCTTGTTTGCGGAGGAGAATCATCATCTCTGCCATCACCTTGGTGAACACCCTCGGTGCTGTTGAGAGGCCGAATGGCAGGGCCTGGAACTAGAAATGACAGTCCAATAATGCGAAACGGAGATAAGCCTGATGCGGCAGCCAAACTGGAATGTGGAGGTATACATCCTTGATATCCATGGATACCAGGAATTCCCCATCTTCCAGACCTAATATCACCGCCCCGAGAGACTCCATCTTGAACTTGAACTCCTTTAGAAAGGGGTTCAGTGATTTTAGGTTCAGAATGGGCCTGACCGAACCATACAGTTTCGGTACCATGAAAAGGTTTGAATAGTGACCTGTGGTTTGTAAATGAGGAGGAACTGGTACAATGACCTGTGCCTCCACCAACTTCTGGACAGCTTACTGTAGTACAGTTCTGTCTGCCAGTAGAACTGGCAAGCCTGATTTGGAGGGAGATTTTGAAATTCCAGCCTGTAACCCTGGTGTCATGTCCCCGCCGCGGCCGCCGGGCTTGTCCCTCCGAGGCTGCTGGCTGCCCGGGCGGTCGTCCCCGCTGGCGGTTTCTGTCTCCCGGCGCTCCGTCCGGCGTCCATAGTGTGGACATCGCGGGAGCGTCCGACGTCTCTGGGGACGGGTGACGTCATCAGCGCCTCTCCAATCAGGGGCTGGAGGGAAGTACAAATCCAGACGCCGGGCAGAGCTCCGGCGCCTGAGTATCATCGCTACTACCGTACCTGTGATCTCCAGAGCTCCCGTGCTTCCAGCACTCAGCATCTCCGTGCCTCAGCACTCAGCACCTCCGTGCCTCCAGCACCTCCGTGCCTCAGCACTCAGCACCTCCTTGCCTCAGCACCTCCGTGCCTCCAGCACCTCCGTGCCTCAGCACCTCCGTGCCTCAGCACCTCCGTGTCTCAGCACCTCCGTGTCTCAGCACCTCTGTGTCTCAGCACCTCTGTGTCTCAGCACCTCCGTGCCTCAGCACCTCCGTGCCTCAGCACCTCCGTGCCTCCAGCACCTCCGTGCCTCCAGCACCACCGTGCCTCCAAGCACCTCAACGTCTCTAAGCGCCTCAGCGCCTTCAAACACCTCAGTACCTCTAGCATTTCAGTGCCCCTAGCACCTCAGTGCCACCAGCACCTCAACATCGTTCACAGTAGCTATTGGTACTCTCCACCAATTCACCAGCACCTTTACAAGTCTTGTCTTTCAGGAGACCTTCAAGCATCCACCCGTGCCTCCTGCCTACCGTCCTAATCCGGTATGAGGAAGACCTACATCCGGCCATCTCTACTGCGACCCAGTGGCGGTTCCTCTTCCCGGTCACCGGAGGAAGCCCCGAGTCCACAACACTTCCAGACCAGGTCAGTGATAGTATACTCAGGCCACATGGACCCGGGGGATCGGAACACAGAGTCGAGTGCCATCCAAAGTTTGGCTTCCCGAGTTCAGTCCCAAGAGGCGACACAGGGTCAGGTGATGCAATATCTCCAGGAATTGTCCGGCCGATTGGATCAAATTCAAGCATCCTTAGCCTCCGCAATTCCGGCTCCAGTTCCTGTAACTGCTCCAGTTGCTGTTTCCAGTAATGTCCAACCTCCGGCTGGTACCAGGTCACGTCTTCAGCTTCCTACTCCTTCCCGCTATAATGGGAACCCAAAGAATTGCCGTGGTTTTCTAAATCAGTGCGAGGTGCACTTTGAGCTGCTCTCTCATAACTTCCCTACGGATCGCTCTAAGGTAGCGTATATCATTTCCCTGCTTGAAGGGTCAGCGTTGGATTGGGTGTCTCCGTTATGGGAACGATCTAATCCCGTGGTTTCCAACTACACCAACTTCATCACGTCCTTTCAAAGAATCTTCGACGAGCCCAGCAGGATGACCACTGCTTCTTCCGACTTGCTCCGTGTTCGTCAGGGCTCCCGTTCCGTGGGTCAGTACGTGGTTCATTTCCAGACCATTGCCTCTGAATTGCGCTGGAATAATGACGCTCTGAGGGCTGCCTTCTGGAACGGTCTCTCCGACCGGCTGAAAGATGAGTTGGTCACAAGGGATCTGCCGGATCCATTGGAAGAGTTGATTTCTCTTTGCGTCAAGGTGGATCTTCGGATGCAGGAGCGTGGAAGAGAACGTAGCCATTCAGATCGTTCCAGGTTCCTGAATCCTACTCCTAGACCGGTAGCTGTGCCTAGCTTGGACGAACCCATGCAAATTAACCGATCCCGACGGTCTCCGGTAGAACGACAGCGTCGTCGTGAGGGTAAACTTTTCCTTTACTGTGGAGCCGCAGATCATTTCCTCAAGTTTTGTAAATCCCGTCCGGGAAATGGGCAGGCCTAGCTTGTTCCGGAGGAGTCAAGCTGGGGGTCACGACTAAATCTTCTCCAATTTTGGACTGTTTGCTTCCTGTAACTTTAATCACCAATTCAGTCTCCAAGCCTTGTGAAGCCCTGTTGGATTCCGGAGCTGCGGGGAACTTCGTTTCTTCCTCCGGTGTCCAAAGCATGGATTTAAAGTTACGGCCTATCGAGCGGCCTATTTCGTTGATGGCTATCAAGGGTACTAGGATTTCCAAGGGTCTCATAATGTGGCGCACGAAGCCAGTTAAGTTGCAGGTCGGGGCTCTACATCAAGAAAGTCTGGAACTCTTGGTGATTCCAGAAATGCATCACGATCTGGTCCTTGGAATGCCTTGGCTTAAAATTCATAATCCCCACATTGACTGGAAGTCTTCTCAAATTCTGTCTTGGAGTTCCTTTTGTCACGCTAACTGTCTCACTCCTGTTTGTCCGCTCCGTGTCTCTTCTAAGACGGATGAAGAGCATATTCCGGAGGCGTATCAAGGGTTCAGGGATGTGTTTTCGGAACAGGCAGCTGATCTGTTACCACCTCATAGGCCTTGGGACTGCCCTATTGACCTTGTCCCAGGGAAGACGCCACCTCGTGGTCGCACATATCCCCTGTCACTTCCTGAGACTCAAGCTATGTCGGACTATATTAAGTCCAATCTCCTCAAGGGATTCATTCGCCCCTCTTCCTCCCCTGCTGGAGCGGGCTTCTTTTTCGTGAAGAAGAAGTACGGGGGATTGAGACCATGTATCGACTACCGCGGCTTAAACGATATCACCATCAAGAATAAATACCCCTTGCCACTAATCACAGAGTTATTTGATAGGGTTCGTGGCGCCCGCGTTTTCTCCATACTCGACTTGAGGGGAGCTTATAATCTTATACGCATCCGAGAAGGGGATGAATGGAAGACCGCCTTCAATACCCGGGATGGGCATTACGAATACCTGGTGATGCCGTTCGGCCTTAGTAATGCTCCTGCTGTTTTCCAGGGATTCGTCAACGAAATCTTCCGAGACATGTTATATCAAAGTGTTGTGGTATATTTGGACGACATACTGATTTTTTCCAAAAATCTTGTTGAACACAGGACTCAAGTCAAAGAAGTGCTCCACCGTTTACGAAAGAATCATCTCTATGTTAAGTTCTCCAAATGTACCTTCGAAGTAACATCAATTCCGTTCCTCGGTTATATCATCTCGGGGACGGAGCTTCGCATGGATCCGGAGAAGCTCTCTGCCATTCGTGACTGGACTCAGCCTCTCTCTTTAAAAGCAATACAAAGATTCCTGGGCTTCGCGAATTACTACAGGAAATTCGTTAGAGGTTTCTCCACCATTGTTGCGCCCATTACTGCCTTGACGAGAAAGGGCTCTAATCCGAGTTTGTGGCCTCCCGAAGCCATTGAGGCCTTTTCCCACTTGAAGTTAGCTTTCATGTCCGCTCCAGTTCTCCAACAACCAAATTTCGATGAACCTTTCTTCCTAGAGGTTGACGCATCTTCAGTCGGAGTTTGGGCCGTTCTCTCTCAGTACTCCTCAGATAAGAAATTACATCCGTGTGGCTTCCACTCTCGTAAATTCTCTCCGGCCGAACGAAATTACACTATTGGAGACCAGGAACTTTTGGCAATTAAATCCGCCTTGGAAGAGTGGAGATATCTCTTGGAAGGGGCTAAACATGTGTTTACCATTTACACGGATCACAAAACTTTGTTGTATATCAAATCCGCACAATGCTTGAATCCTCACCAAGCGAGATGGGCACTTTTCTTTACTCGATTTTCTTTTGTTATCAAGTACCGGGCCGGGACTCTCAATACTAAAGCGGATGCGCTGTCCCGTTCACAGATTTCCACAGACGCGGATGAATCTTTCGAGCAGAGTTTAATTCTAAATCCAATTTCTGTCTCCGCTGCTTTAACTACTCCAGCTCCTCCTCCTGGAAGAATGTCCGTACCAGCTAGATTCCGGCCAAGAATACTACAGTGGGCCCATAACTCCAAGTTTTCCGTTCATCCCGGTGCCCAGAAGATGTACAAGTTTCTGCAAAGGTCTTACTGGTGGGACACCATGAGGGAAGATGTACAGGATTACGTTAATTCTTGTCCACAGTGTACACAACATAAATCTCCTCGCCTGCCTCCTGCTGGGTTGCTTCGTCCTCTGCCTATCCCTGTGAGACCCTGGACTCACATTTCCATGGACTTCATCACTGACTTGCCCTGTTCCAAAAGTTGCAACACCGTCTGGGTTATCGTCGACCGTTTTTCGAAGATGGCACACTTCGTTCCATTGTCTGGTCTACCGACAGCTCCGAAACTAGCTCTACTATTCATCCGAGAACATTTTCGGTTGCACGGGTTGCCTCAGGAAATAGTCTCTGATCGTGGGGTACAGTTCACCGCGAGGTTTTGGAAAGCCCTCTGCTCGGTCTTACAGATTAAACTTAAGTTTTCATCCGCTTATCATCCCCAGACGAATGGACAAACGGAACGAGTCAATCAAGATCTGGAGACTTTCCTTCGTCTTTATCTCTCCCCTTCACAGGACAGCTGGGTGGAGTTGTTGCCTTGGGCGGAGTTTGCCCATAACCATTCATTTCATTCTTCCACTGGTGAATCTCCATTCTTCGTCAACTATGGGTTCCATCCACGTGTTCCGGAATTACCAAGCCTTCCGATAGAAGAGGTTCCAGCTGTAACGTCCACTCTACTACACAAGTTTCTGTCCGATACAAGTTCTACGCCGATAAGAAACGACGAGCCGCTCCTCAATACAAGGTTGGTGATAGGGTATGGCTGTCCACACGTAATCTCCGCTTGAAGGTGCCCACTATGAAGTTTGCTCCAAGATTCATCGGTCCTTACCCTGTGCTACAAGTCCTGAATCCTGTGGTCTGTAAGTTGGGTTTACCTTCTCACCTGCGTATTCCAAATGCCTTCCATGTTTCTCTTCTTCGCCCTCTTGTCCTTAATCGTTTTCATTCAAAGTCCTCTAGTCCCACCTCGGTGGAAGCTGAAACAGGAACAGACTTCGAGATCAGAATAATTCTGGACTCTCGTTACCTTCACAAGAATCTGCAATATCTGGTGGAATGGAAAGGGTACGGTCCGGAGGAGAGAAGTTGGATAAAGGCTTCTGAGGTCTCGGCTCCTCGACTAATCCGGATTTTTCATTCTAGACATCCTACAAAACCAGGGAAGTGTCCAGGGGCCACTCCTAGAGGAGGAGGTACTGTCATGTCCCCGCCGCGGCCGCCGGGCTTGTCCCTCCGAGGCTGCCGGCTGCCCGGGCGGTCGTCCCCGCTGGCGGTTTCTGTCTCCCGGCGCTCCGTCCGACATCCATTGTGTAAACGTCGCGGGCGCGTCCGACGTCTCTGGGGACGGGTGACGTCATCAGCGCCTCTCCAATCAGGGGCTGGCTGGAAGTACAAATCCAGACGCTGGGCAGAGCTCCGGCGCCTGAGTATCATCGCTACTACCGTACCTGTGATCTCCAGAGCTCCCGTGCTTCCAGCGTCCCGTGCTTCCAGCACTCAGCATCTCCGTGCCTCAGCACCTCCGTGCCTCCAGCACCTCCGTGCCTCAGCACTCAGCACCTCCGTGTCTCAGCACCTCCGTGCCTCCAGCACCTCCGTGCCTCAGCACCTCCGTGCCTCCAGCACCTCCGTGCCTCAGCACTCAGCACCTCCGTGCCTCAGCACATCTGTGCCTCCAGCACCTCCGTGCCTCAGTACTCAGCACCTCTGTGCCTCAGCACCTCCGTGCCTCCAGCACCTCCGTGCCTCCAGCACCACCGTGCCTCCAAGCACCTCAACGTCTCTAAGCGCCTCAGCGCCTTCAAACACCTCAGTACCTCTAGCATTTCAGTGACCCTAGCACCTCAGTGCCACCAGCACCTCAACATCGTTCACAGTAGCTTTTGGTACTCTCCACCAATTCACCAGCACCTTTACAAGTCTTGTCTTTCAGGAGACCTTCAAGCATCCACCCGTGCCTCCTGCCTACCGTCCTAATCCTGTATGAGGAAAACCTACATCCGGCCATCTCTACTGCGACCCAGTGGCGGTTCCTCTTCCCGGTCACCGGAGGAAGCCCCGAGTCACCAACACTTCCAGACCAGGTCAGTGATACCTGGGACACAATATCTATCACCCAGGGATCCAGGCCGGACGATACCCAGATGTGAATGAACTGTGAGTCTCACCCCCACTGGCCCCACCTCCAGGCCGCGTGGTCCACCGTGATGCGGAGGACTTTGGCGTACCTGAAGCAGGTTTTTGTTCCTGGGAACCTGCAGCAGCAGGTTTCTTGGATTTAACTCGTCCTCCCCTAAAGAATGGTTTGGCCTTTCTAGGCTTGTTTGGCCGAAAGGACTGAGATGCTGATGAAGAGAAGTATTTCTTCGGAGCAGGAGCAGCTGAGGGAAGAAACAGAGATTTACCCGCTGTAGCCGTGGATATCCACGCATCCAAAGCTTCCCCAAAGAGAGCCTGACCTGTGTAGGGTAGGGACTCCACACTTTTCCTGGATTCCGCGTCGGCAGACCACTGGCGCAGCCACAGTCCCCGACGAGCTGATACAGATATGGAAGAGATTCCCGCAGCCATGGAACCCAGGTCTTTCATGGATTCTACCATAAAACCTGCTGAATCGTGAATGTTACGCAAAAATAATTCAACATCCCCTCTATCCATCGTATCCAAATCTTCTAGTAAGGTAGCCGACCACTTTACTATAGCCCTTGCAATCCATGCACTAGCAATAGTGGCACGTAATATGGCCCCTGAAGCAGTGTACATTGATTTAAGTGTATTATCATTTTTTTTTATCAGCCGGCTCCTTTAAGGCGGTAGATCCCTCTTTTTTGATAGTCTGGACACAGATGCGTCAACAATAGGCGGGTTTTCCCATATTTACCTATCCTCCTCAGGGAAAGGAAACGCCACCTGGACCCTTTTAGGGATCTGAATTTTTTTCTCCGGTATTTCCCATGCTTTCTCAAATTTAGCATTCAATTCCTTTGACGCAGGGAAGGTTAGTGAGGCTTTCTTATTTTCAGTGAAAAAAGCCTCCTCAATCTGCTCAGGTGTGGTATCATTTATATTTAACGCATCCCTGATAGCCTCTATCATTAATTGCATCCCCTTTGCAAGAGAGGCAGACCACCGCAACACATCCCCATTACCGTCTGTGGTATCAGAATCGGTATCCGTGTCATCTTGCGTGATGTTAACAAGCGCACGTTTTTGGGGGTATATAGCTGGGCGTCCTGAGGTACCAGAATCGGGCCATACTGCCATGGAGTTCTGTAATACCTAGGTTGCAGACTCATTACTCGCAACCCTGTCAGAAATCTGAGTAATCCAAGATTTGATAGAGGAAAACCATTCAGGCTTCCTTGCAGGAATCTGTGCTAAACCAGTGCTATCCTGAATGGGATAATCATGTGAGGACATATCCTCCGCAGCATATGACGCAGTGTCCCTGGACATAGCTAAAGGAGACCACCAAACACTCCACACACACACACACACACACACACACACACACACACACACACACACACACACACACGAGGGCAGACAGAGTTCCTCCCCCCCAAGAATGGCAAGATAGACACAGAGATTGGAGTCAACCCACACACAGCGCTTTTACCAAAGGGAGACCCCTTGTCAGCGCTGACTGTGCACTTTAATAGGATACACAATCGTATTGCAGCCTCCCCCCCTTCTACAACCCCCTGGTACCGTTTACAGATAGCTGGAGTTGCTGTGGAGGGACCTTCTTTCCTGGTCAGCGCTCTGCATCCAGGAAAATTGTGCTGAAACGCTGCTGGGTCTGCTCTGAGGAGAAGCTCCGCCCCAAAATGGCGCTGTCTTCCCGCTCTTCTTCTGCTTATACTGGCCTGAGGATTTAGTGTTGGCTGAGATCCTGGGACCCCGACAGGCTTCTGGACCAGGTGTAGCGCAGGCTCAGGGCGCCCCTCACCATGTACCGCTGAGCCATCCCCGGGCTCCTACCCTGTTGCCGCCATCTTCACACCGACCCCCCGCTTGCTAGGGGGGTCGGAGTCTCACTCGCCACCGATTCTTCAGCTCTGCAAGGGGGTGGCGGCATGCTGCTGGGGCGAGCGGTCCCCTGTGGCAGAGAACGATCAGACCCCTCTGGAGCTCAGTGTCCAGTCAGCGGAGACAGTGGCTCAGACCCCGCAGGGCGGACACTGCTGCCCCCCTCAGTCCCTCGCTGCAAAAAACTCTAAAACAACATTTTACTAGGAAAACTCAGGGCACATTTTCTAAACTGAGTCTGGTGGGAGGGGCATAGAGGGAGGCATAGAGCGAGGAGCCAGCCCACACTCTCAAACTCTTAACGTGCCAACGTGCCTAGTTGACCCGTCTATACCCATGGTACTAATGTGGACCCCAGCATCCTCTAGGACGTAAGAGAAAGAGGATTCCTCTTCCTGCTCAGGTAGATTGTCAGTAATGTGCAAAACATCCCTAACTGCTTCAGTCATTAGTTGCACCCCCTTAAAGGGGGTACTCATGGAGCGATCGCTGCTTAAAATCTAAGCAATCTGACTAGATTGCTTAGATTTTAAGCATGATCACTCCATGTGTACCCCCCACAGCGATAGCGATGCGCAACCCCGCGCATCGCTATCGCTGGTGTTAGATTGGCCATGCAGGCCAATCTAGCAGGTCGCTCATTTCACCCGCTGGGTGAAATGAGCCCCCCCCCCATTTACCCCTGCACGCTCAGCACACATCGCTCCCACATCGGCCCGTGAGTACTGGCCTTTAGCAAGGGAAGTATCCCCCCTGTGCATATCCCCATCACCGTTCCCTGTATCGGTATCAGTGTCAGCTTGCATTATCTGGGCAAGTGTATGCTTTTGAGGGTATGTAGATGGGTCTTTTGATGAAGTAGTGGGGGTCGAATATTGTAAACCCTCCACAGGTTTGTTCAAAAACTGCGTTTCTTTCTCATTATGTGACATCCTGGTAGAAAACTGGGATATCATTCCCCTTAAAGAATCCACCCATGCAGGTTCAGATTCGGAAGGCTGAGAAAATAGGATTTTAATACCTACCGGTAAATCCTTTTCTCTTAGTCCGTAGAGGATGCTGGGGACACCAAAAGGACCATGGGGTATAGACAGGATCCGCAGGAAACATGGGCACTTTAAGACGTTGAAAAAGGGGTGTGAACTGGCTCCTCCCTCTATGCCCCTCCTCCAGACTCCAGTTATAGGAACTGTGCCCAGGGAGACGGACATTCCGAGGAAAAGGATTTAAGGATAACTAAGGTGGGACCCCCACCAGCTCACACCTCAAACACGCCAGGGACGTGCAGTCAGGGGAGGCAGGGGAGGCAGTGCCTCCCCTGTCATTAATGAGTCAAATAATACAAGGAAGATACTTATGACACAGATTCTGTGTCATAAGTATCTTCGTTATATTATTGTATTCATTGTGAGACATAAAAAGAGTTTAGGAGGCACTGATATCAGTGCCGCCTGTTGTGACTGGGAATGAGAATCAAGCGGGGGGCGGGGCCAAGCATGGGGCTGTAAAAGCCCATTGAAAAAACTCGTCAAAGCGGCACTAGTATAAGTGCCGCTTTGACAGGGGCAGATGTGATTGGACAGCGGATCCAGGGCTGGATCCGCTGGTCCAATCACCCATGATGCAGCATGCGTGCTCACCTCCCTCTCCTCCACGTCCTCCGTTACTCTGGCGGGTTCCACCTTCATGTGCGCCGTGCGGAGACTTCCTCCTCCCCCTCCTGTGTCACTCTGTCCCCCGGCCCGGTAACCTCGATCTTGAGGACCAGGCACTCGTTTTTTTAAAAAGGGTGTGTTCCCGGGGACGGGCTCCACTTGGATTGGCTGTAAGTTTAATGAATGATGTCTCCCTTGTCCGCTGCAGAGACATCATTCATTAAACCTGTAGCTGTCAGCTGGCTGAGGAGGACGTGGTGACCCCTCCCTCCCCTACCTCTAGTGGCAGTGTAGATTGCGGAGCCGGGGGGTGTGGCCTACAGCCCTGCAATATGCCGGGACCTCGAATTTGCAGGGGACGCGGCGGCATCTATAATGCTGCCGTGAGCTGGGGACCGGAGTCTTCCTGCATCTGCCGCCCAGAGTGGAGTACTGTAGACGGGACTCCGACGTGGATGAGGTGCTGCTGTGATCATGATGCCCGTTAGTGCAGACGTCCTGACTGCTCCTGCTGGTCTCCGGTGACGAGGTGGGCTGCATCCCGCTGTAACTCCCCTGCCTGTGCTCCATTCATACCGACTAGGAGCTGCTACAGACACTACAGCCGAGGTGGTGGTGAGTCCCTGGGGTCAGATAGTGTCGACACACTACATTACAGTAATACACACTCCTCTGCCCCCCGCCCCCCAACAGAGGCCAGGGCTGCCTCCTCCTCCTTACCCCGAGTACTGTCTGCTGTACTTACTCCCTCTCTACCTCCAACACTGCCTGCCCTTACCCACTCTAATCAGCTTTTTCCTACCTCTCCCCCCACAATCAGTGTTGTGACCCAGAAACTGTGGAGTAGGACCCCAACTTTTTAACGTAATGGGTCTCTGGGACCCACACATTTTTTCGCTCGTCACAATCACTGCTCTCTCTTCCCGAAATCACATAGTTTTAAGAAATAGAACATCCAACAACCCTTTTCCCCGGCATCACCCACTGCTGTCACCCTCTTCCTGGTGTCACCTTCTTCCTGGCATCACCCACTGCTACCACCCTCTCCGTGGCGTCACCCACTGATGTCACCCCCTCCCTGGCGTCACCCTCTCCCTGGTATCACCCACTGCTGTCACCCTCTCTCTGGCGTCACCCTCCCCGTCACCCTCTCCCTGTTGTCACCCCCTCCCTGGCGTCACCCTCCCCATCACCCTCTCCCTGGCATCACCCACTGCTGCCACCCTCTCCCTGGTGACCCTCTCCCTGGTGTCATGCTTTTCCTGTCATCCTCTCCCTGGTGTCACCCACTCCCTGTCACCCACTGCTGTCACCCTCTCTCTGGCGTCACCCTCTACCTGTCACCCACTGCTGTCATCCTCTCTCTGGCGTCACCCTCTACCTGTCACCCACTGCTGTCACCCTCTCTCTGGCGTCACCCACTGCTGTCACCCTCTCTCTGGCGTCACCCTCTACCTGTCACCCACTGCTGTCATCCTCTCTCTGGCGTCACCCTCTACCTGTCACCCACTGCTGTCACCCTCTCTCTGGCGTCACCCACTGCTGTCACCCTCTCCCTGGCGTCACCCTCTACCTGTCACCCACTGCTGTCACCCTCTCTCTGGCGTCACCCACTGCTGTCACCCTCTCTCTGGCGTCACCCTCTACCTGTCACCCACTGCTGGCTATTTTGTTGTCCAGGACTTTCATTAACTTAATAGCGCCGCATCCACGGTGCTATTAAGTTAATGGAAGCCCTGGCCAACAAAATTGCATTCATGTCCTCCACCCACTCCCTTCTCAGTCCCAAACACTAATTATTATTTTTTTTTCCTATGAAAATGTACAATATATCACAAGTATAATGAGCAGGCAGGCAGCCGGCATTGGCGGCAGCGGCGGTAGGGGTCATCAGCAGGATTCGACAGACATTATGGCTGCAGTGCCTCACCAGCCACTGACCTCACCGCACGCCACTGAAACACGCTGTACAACATGTCAATTAACAAAACTCCAGTCAACGGCATGAATAACGTCAGCAACAGACTGACTATAATCATAACACAACACGTGTGTAAACAGAACTAATAACTAAAAATTGCAGATAGAGTCCGCACTGGGACGGGCGCCCAGCATCCTCTATGGACTAAGAGAAAAGGATTTACCGGTAGGTATTAAAATCCTATTTTATCATATGTCCTAGAGGATGCTGGGGACACCAAAAGGACCATGGGGTTTATACCAAAGCTCCAGAACGGGTGGGAGAGTGCGGATGACTATGCAGCACCGATTGACCAAACATGAGGTCCTCATCAGCCAGGGTATCAAACTTGTAAAACTTCGCAAAAGTGTTTGAACCCGACGAAGTAGCTGCTCGGCAGAGTTGCAATGCCGAGACCCCCCGGGCAGCCGCCCAGGATGAGCCCACCTCTCTGGTAGAGTGGGCCTTCATTGATTTCGGTAACGGCAATCCAGCCGTAGAATGAGCATGACGAATCGTAGTACAGATCCAGCGTGCAATAGTCTGCTTGGAAGCAGGAGCCCCAATCTTGTTGGTAGCATAGAGGACAAACAGAGCATCTGTTTTCCTCAGATGAGCTGTCCTGGCGACATAAATCTTTAAAGCCCTAACCACATCTAAAGATTTTGACTCAGGGAAGGCGTCAGTAGCCACTGGCACCACAATAGGTTGGTTCATGTGGAATGATGAAACCACCTTTGGCAGAAATTGTTGACGAGTCCTCAACTCTGCTCTACCTTCATGGAAGATTAAATACGGGCTCTGAAGGGAGGACAATTCTTTTTGAAAGAAAATTGACAAGGCCGAAATCTGTACTTTAATTGAGCCTAACTTTAGGCCCGCATCCACACCTGCTTGCAGAAAATGGAGAAAACGCCCTAGCTGAAATTCTTCCACAGGAGCTTTCTTGGACTCACACCAGCCCGGAGAAGTGTGGGAATGACTTCACTGGGAATACCCTTTCGGGCTAGGATCCGACGCTCAACCGCCAAGCCGTCAAACGTAGCCGCGGTAAGTCTTGATACACGCACGGCCCCTGCTGTAACAGATCCTCCCGTAGAGGAAGGGGCCAGGGATCTCCTATGAGCAATTCCTGAAGATCTGGATACCAAGCCCTTCTTGGCCAGTCCGGAACAATGAGGATAGCCTGAACCTTTGTTCTTCTTATGATCTTTAGCACCTTTGGAATGAGTGGAATCGGAGGGAACACGTACACCGATTGAAACACCCATGGTGTCACTAGGGCGTCCACTGCTATTGCTTGGGGGTCTCTCGACCTGGAACAATATCTCTGAAGTTTCTTGTTGAGGCGAGACGCCATCATATCTATTTGAGGAATCCCCCAAAGACTTGTCACTTCTGCGAAGACCTCTTGATAAAGACCCCACTCTCCCGGATGGAGATCGTGTCTGCTGAGGAAGTCTGCTTCCCAGTTGTCCACTCCTGGAATGAAAACCGCTGACAGCGCGCTTGTATGTCTTTCCGCCGAGCGTAGAACTTTTGTGGCCTCTGCCATCGCCGCTCTGCTCTTTGTTCCGCCCTGGCGGTTTATGTGTGCTAACGCTATTAAATTGCACTTAACTCCAACACATTTATGTGTAGAGAAACTTCCTGGCTTGACCATTTTCCCTGGAAGGTTTCCCCCTGTATGACTGCACCCCAGCCTCGGAGACTCGCATCCGTGGTCACTAGGATCCAGTCCTGGATCCCGAATCTGTGACCCTCTAGGAGGTGAGAGCTGTGCAGCCACCACAGGAGTGAGATTCTGTTCCTGGAGGACAGTATTATTTTCCGGTGCATGTGCAGATGAGATCCGGACCACTTGTCCAACAGATCCCACTGAAACACTCTGGCATGGAACCTGCCAAACTGAATGGCCTCGTAGGCCGCCACCATCTTCCCCAGCAATTGAGTGCATTGATGGATAGACACTCTTGCTGGTTTCAAAATTTGTTTGACCAGACTCTGAATTTCTAGAGCCTTCTCTTCTGGAAGAAAAACCCTCTGTAATTCCGTGTCCAGAATCATTCCCAAAAACGACAGTCTTTTCGTCGGATTCAACTCTGACTTTGGCAAGTTTAGAAGCCAACCATGTTGCAGAACTGTCAGGGAGAGCGTAATGCGCAGCAATTAGTCCTTGGACCTCGCCTTTATCAGGAGATCGTCCAAGTACGGGATAATTGTGACTCCTTGCTTGCGCAGGAGAACCCTCATTTCCGCCATAACTTTGGTGAAAACCCTCGGAGCCGTGGACAGACCAAATGGCAACGTCTGAAATTGGTAATGACAATCCTGAACTGCAAACCTCAGGTAAGCCTGATGCGGAGGATATATGGGAATGTGTAAGTAGGCATCCTTTATGTCGACCGACACCATAAAATCCCCTTCCTCCAGACTGGAGATCACTGCTCGGAGAGATTCCATCTTGAATTTGAATTTCTCTAGGTAGCAATTGAGGGATGTTAGGTTCAGAATAGGTCTGACCGAGCCGTCCGGCTTCGGGACCACAAACAGGCTCGAATAAAAGCCTTCTCCCTGTTCTGATGGGGGAACCCTGATAATAACCTGATTGAGACACAACTTTTGTATTGCATCGCATACTACCTCCCTTTCCAGAAGAGAAGCTGGCAAGGCCGTTTTGAAAAATTGTCGAGGGGGAACGTCTTGAAACTCTAGTTTGTACCCCTGGGACACTATTCCTAACACCCAGGCGTCCAGGTCCGAACAAATCCAGACCTGACTGAAGAGTCGTAGACGTGCCCCACTGGGGCGGACTCCCGCAGAGGAGCCCCACCGTAATGCGGTGGATTTGGCAGAAGCCGGGGAGGACTTCTGCTCCTGGGATCCTGCCACGGCTGGAGTTCTTTTACCTCTTCCCCTTCCTCTATTTGCCAGGAAGGAATAACTCAGCCTTTTTTGTACTTGTTTGGCCGAAAGGACTGCATCTGTAAGTGATGAGCTTTCTTTTGCTGCGGAGGAACATAAGGCAAAAATTAGGATTTACCCGTGGTAGCCGTAGACACCAAATCAGCGAGACCTTCCCCAAACAATACACCACCTTTATATGGTAACGACTCCATAGCTTTCTTAGAGTCAGCATCAGCATTCCATTGATGAATCCACAATGCCCTCCTAGCTGAGACTGCCATGGCACTGGCCCTTGATCCCAAGAGGCCAATATCTCTTGCCGCTTCCTTCAGGTAAGCTGCGGCGTCCCTGATATAACTCAGCATTAAAGGGATGGTATCCCTATCTATGGTATCAATATCAGATGACAAGTTGCAATCAGCACCCTCAGTGTCCTGTCAGCAGAGATAGAGAACCACTAACTTCAAGAGTTGGTTCCTACTCCCCACACTCAGTCTCACGAAGCAGGAAGGCTGTTGCCAGCAGCCTTCCTGTAACCTAATTTACTCTAGAAAACAACAAAACTAAGAAAACTCCTAGGAGCTCCCCTAGCTGTGACCGACTCCTCCGGGCACATTTTCTAAACTGAGTCTGGTAGGAGGGGCATAGAGGGAGGGGCCAGCCCACACTATTAAACTCTTAAAGTGCCAGTGGCTCCCAAAGGACCCGTCTATACCCCATGGTACTAAATTGGACCCCAGCATCCTCTAGGACGTAAGAGAAAAGGGCTATTCCCACTTATGGGTGTCCACGACCCCCATAAAGTGGGTATAGAATCTGTGGCGAGCATAGTGAGCCGAGCCCGCAAGGGGATTTGTTGCACCTGCTTGCCCCCCACTTCCATCATTCTGCTGCCGGTATCCTGGTATCAGTATGCTGACCGCCGGGTTCCCATGCGCCGGCTACGTAACCCCAAACCACAATTCATGTATATTTACATTTCCGGCTATGCGATTCGGTATCCCGGGCTCCAGCGGCTGTCTTCTCCTGCTGTCCCTTCTGCGAAGCCAGCGGTAGAGATGGCTACTGAGTGAATGTCTCGACACAATGACTCGAATCTTATAGATGTTCGAATGATTTGAGTCAGGTAAAGGTAATGTGTTGAGACATGACACTCAGTGCAGTACACTCACAGACAGCACAGCACAGCCCCCCTCGTCTCTCCTCTGGGCTCTGGATTTGCTGCCGAGTCCTGATTGACAATGATTCAGTGACTCCTGAATAGTGATGACGCACAGCACAGCCCCCTCGTATCTCCTCAGGGCTCCTGCTCTACTGCACGGCACACAGTCAGTCCCAGAGTCCTGAAAGTTTTCAGTGCATTGATGAGCTATGACACGGTGTTGAACACTCCACCAGGGCCGGTGCTAGGGTGTTTGGCGCCCCTCTGCAAATTATAAATTTGCACCCTCCCATATTTCACAAAGGAACAGCGCATGCCAGGCATCGCTTCCGCGCGGTGCCAGTGTCTGAGAGGCAGGTTGACCCAAGCGGCGTGGATAGGAAGAGTGAGGCACCTGTACCCGCACTGATCATCAGTGACCAGCAGGAGACTGGCAGTAGGAGACCTTAACACACCATAGAAACAGAAGGGTCTGCAGCTGCTGCTGGTCTACTGCATCATGTAAGCAGAGCAGATTTATGGGGAAGCTGCATTCAACAGGCTGCAGGGTCAGAGCTAGACAGTGTGGCGCCCTGTGCCAGAAAGAGAATGTGTGCCCACCTCTTCCCCCCCATATTTAATACAGGGACAGTGCGCGCCGAATATGTGTGGCAAAAATATAGGGACATGGCTTCATGGGGAAGGGGCATTGTCACAATATACCAATTCATATTATGCCACACTATAGTACCACTTATATATATTGCTCCAGGTAGAGTCCCTTTTACACATTACTCCAGGTAGAGCCCCTTTTACACATTACTCCATGTAAAGTCCCTTTTACACATTACTCCAGGTAGAGACCTCTTTTACACATTCCGCATTACTCCATGTAGAGATCTCTTTTACACATTACTCCAGGTAGAGACCTCTTTTACACACTGGGGGGGGGGGGGGGGGGGGGGGGAACACAGTGACAGAACACGGGGGATGACACAGTGACAGAACACGGGGGGGGGGGGGGGAGTACACTGTGACAGAACACGGGGGGGAGTACACAGTGACAGAACATGGGGAGTGTACGGAGTACACAACACTGGGGGGTGACACAGTGACAGAACACGGGAGGGGGTGACACAGTGATGGAACACTGGAGGGGGGGTGACACAGTGACGGAATACGGGGGGGGTGACACAGTGACGGAACACGGGGGGTGACAGTGACGCAACATGGGGGGATGACACAGTGACAGAACACGGGGGGGAGTACACTGTGACAGAACATGGGGGGAGTACACTGTGACAGAACATGGGGGGGAGTACACTGTGACAGAACATGGGGGGGTACACAGTAACAGACCATGGGGGGAGTACGGAGTACACAACACTGGGGGGTGACACAGTGACAGAACACGGGAGGGGTGACACAGTGATGGAACACTGGAGGGGGGGTGACACAGGGACGGAACACGGGGTGGTGACACAGTGACGGAATACGTGGGGGCGACACAGTGACGCAACACGGGGGGTGACACAGTGACGCAACACGGGGGTGACACAGTGACGCAACACCAGGGGGTGACACAGTGACGCAACACCAGGGGGTGACACAGTGACGCAACACCAGGGGGTGACACAGTGACGCAACACCAGGGGGTGACACAGTGACGCAACACCAGGGGGTGACTCAGTGACGCAACACGGGGGGGGGGGGTGACACAGTGACGCCACACGGGGGGGTGACGCAGTGACGAAACACAGAAGGGGGTGACACAGTGACGGAACACGGGGGGGTGACACAGTGACGGAACTCAGAGGGGGGTGACACAGTGACGGAACACGGGGTGGTGACACAGTGACGGAATACGTGGGGGTGACACAGTGACGGAATACGTGGGGGCGACACAGTGATGCAACACGGGGGGTGTGACACAGTGACGCAACACGGGGGGGTGACAGTGACCAAACACGGGGTTTACACAGTGATGAAACACAGAAGGGGGTGACACAGTGACGGAACACGGGGGGGTGACACAGTGACGGAACACGGAGGGGGGTGACACAGTGACGGAACACGGAGGGGGGTGACACAGTGACGGAACACGGAGGGGTGACACAGTGACGGAACACAGGGGGGAGACACATAGTGATAGAACATGGGGGGGGCGTTACACAGTGAGATCCCGTGCCCTCCGCCGGGCCTGATGTCACCCACTGTCACAATGTGTGTAGCTAGGGGCACCAAACTCAGATTATACCTCCCCTCAACCTAAACACAGTCGGACACCCCTACACACACACCTACTGCGAACACACACACACACTTTCTCTCACTCACTCTTTTCCATGTACTTACTGATCTTTTAGGCTGTCTGTCTTGCTGTATGGCTGGCGGGCAGCAGGATCTGTAGCAGCATGTTCCCGCGTAGCTCCGCCCCCTCAGCGCTGTGTAGCCCCGTCCTTTTGCCCGAGCACAGCCCTTGTCACGGGGAGGAGGAGGCTCCAAGCTGCCAGTGCTGCTGCCTGTCAGTGTGACAGGCACAGCAGCCGGCAACAGCAGCGTGGACAGGCGGCGCACTGGTGCAGCAGGAAGCTCGCCTCCTGCCTGGTGCCTACCTGCTTTATATCCCTTTGCTGAGCAGGTAGCGCCGGGCCTGCACTCCACTGAGTTGAATTACGTGTCCCAACACACTTCAGTGTCACTGTTTGCCCATCTCTAGCTGGCAGGTCCCGTCTGCGCATATTCCACCGGCTGAGCTCCTGGGAGGCTGCAGGGACTGCTGGGAGATCGGTGGCGAGCTAGCACTGGTGCATTGTGCTTCCCTGCAGTTTGCACACCAAAGTTCAGCTTACGCAATCCTGAGACGCTGAATCTGAATTCCATGACGAAGCGGAAAGCTGATCTTTTGTGGTGCGATTCAGGCACAGAGTGGGGGTGCCACTGGAGAAGTCAGGAACTTCTCTGCGGTAACCCGCTCTATGGATAGCCTAAAGTAGGTTCCCTGCCGGAGAGTGCTGTCACTAAGGTTCCCTTGCGGAGAGTGTTGTCACTAGGGTTCCCTGCTGGAGAATACTGACACTAATAAAGATGGACATCGAAACGTGATGGGTCAAAACCATCAATGTTATTCATTTGATGGTAGTGTTTTAACTTTTTACCATTCAATGGTGGCTTTCCGATGCTTGCCGCATTTGATGGCTTTCCGATGTTTACTCCGGGTCCCGTCCCCAGTCCCATCCCTGGCCATCCAGTGTTGTGTATGCAAAACAGGTTTTTTGTGCATGCACAATTTTTTTTTTCTATCAATTTTTTTTTTTATACAATGGTTAACCACCATCGCATCGAAAGATTTGATGGTGGAAGCCCAGCCATCATTTGTTGGTGGGCTTACGATGTCTATCCTTTGCCTAAAGCAGTGAAGAGCTCTGTTGGCTGCAAAACAGGGCTTCTCTCTGCTTTATGAATAGACCATACAGTACCAGCCAATCAGCTGCCGTCATTTTTCAAACACAGCAAGTAAAATGACAGAAGCTTGCTTATAAGTTAGCGATTTATCTCTCTCCAAGCTTTGATAAATCTAGCCTTATGCGACAGCAAACTTTTCCATGGAATCCCAGTTGCAGCACCTTCCAGCACAGAACCCTAAAGTCAGCACTCTCCGGAACATCTGGGTGGGTGTCAACGAGACAATTCCCCCTATATCTGCGCGATGACACCGCTCCAGCTGTAAGCAGCACTCCCTGTGAGTGGCCGGGCTTGCGTTCTACACCCGCCCCTTATACCCGTACTGTCCAATCACAGCACGACTCATCTAACACCTCCTCACCAGCCCGTGTAAAGTGCGGGATACGCTCTCACTGACAGGACGGCACCGATTGCAGCATCTCGTATGGAATGAACAACCCTCAATTTGCTCTGCCGCTACTATATGTGACCCTGGTAGGGGCGGTCCCGCTGGGTAATCTCTCCTTCAAGTATACAAGCCACGCCCATCGTATGGGCGTGTTCGTCTAATCGCTTGGTGGGCGGGGCCCGGTGAGCGACCGCTGCTGCCGGGACTGAGCCTGAGAGATACTACGTGCTGCAAGTGGCAGAGACCGGGGATCGCTGTGCGGCGGCGGCGTCACACACACCAGCCACAATAATGTGACTGAGCCGAGGAGGAGCAGCTGGGTACTAGGACAGAGCCATCAGCCCATGGACACTGGACACCTGCTGTGAGGAACCTCGCTATGGCTGCCCAGTCCAGGTAAGAGACTCCCTGTGTGTGATGTGTGCCTGTCACCCGCGGGGTGTGTGCCTGCCAGCTGTGCTGCTGTCGGATGGGGCTGCCGGTCTCCTCGTCATTACAGAGTGTACATCTCAGGGCAGCTAGTACCCATTCTATACAGCCCACTGCGCTTCCCTGCTACACTAATTATAGTGCTGCACGGCCAGAAGTGACTGCTGGCTGTACTCTCAGCGGGGGAGGGGGGACTTCTGCAGAGTAACCATCTGTATCAGGCTTCAGCGCTGTGTGACACCTCACTTCTGCGGGAGGGTGACACAATGTGACATGTTAGGAACATGTTAACAAACATGTCCCGTGGTGTTCCCTCATAATGGGGGAGATGTACTAAGCTTGAAAAGTGATAAATATCACTGTGATAAAGCACCAGCCAATCGGCTCCTAACTGCCATGTCACAGGCTGTGTTTGAAAAATGACAGTTAGGAGCCGATTGGCTGGTGCTTTATCACAGTGATATTTATCACTTTTCAAGCTTAGTACATCTGGCCCAATAGGTCATGAGCAGGTCTGTTGGCAGGTGTGCCTGTATGGTAGCCAGCTGCGGGGGTGAGCATCTCTAATATGCCCGTATCTGTGTATGAGGTGGGGGTATAATGTGAGCACCCCCTATACATCCTAGTCTCTACTTGGCTTATGGGTAGGTTTGTGTTGTAATCACCCCTATATACAGTACCTGTGTCTATGCATGGCTTATGGGGTGGGTGAGTAATGTGAGCACCTCCTATATACCCATGGCTTATGGGGTGGGGGTTCAAAGTATCCACCCTAAGCAATTTAAAATATTGCCTCCTGTGATGCTGTTTGCTGAGTAAGCTCAACATCCTACTTCTAGGGAAAGTGGTGGAATCACACAATAACTTCACTATTATTATTCTTATTTTTAAAGAGCTGCCTGTTGTGGTTTCAACCGGTTTCAGTAGTTGAGTCATGTTTTGTGTCCGTGTCTGTAAGCTGGAAAAGTGTGTTGGAGAAACATTTTGAAGACTGTCTACAGATATTTGTGTTGTGTGAAAGTTGGTAATTCAAACGTTTCTGTTATGTTATGCCATCAATATGGGAGCTTGGAGTAAATTTATATCACTTTTAAACACAATCCAATCACTCTGGTTTATTTACATACTTTGACTTATGAACATTAGGTCAGTATGCCCTAAAGTGTATTTACAGTATATATGTAGTTGTTTAGGAAACAGTGAAACACTTGTTGATACACATACAGTATTGTGTAGAACTCTTTGTGACAAAAGCAAACATCAAAAAAAGCAAACATACCTTATAAATGTATATGAAAAATATTCACTTGTTATGATTTATAGGAGTTACAATTGCGAGTAGACCTGCTAGTACTAAAACAAAATGTCACAATTCTTCATTAACTTTACCAGGAATCGCAGCAGTCATGCTAACTAAACTGAATTCTCCAAGAAACATTATTCCACTTAAGAAGATTTCAAAACTTTCAGAAATCCATTTACTAATGATACAGAAATCTAAATGAGCAATATGTGTGTCTGTTTTTTTCCTGTTAACAGAAAGCTGTTCTAAAATGACATTCAATTTAGAGAAGTTAAGTCTCCATATCTGTATCTTTTTTACAAGTACAACATTGGGAAAGACTCACAAAATAGCGCAATGTAAAATCTTTCCTTTAGGAAGTTTCCTGGAATGGGTATTTTAAAACAAAAAACAAATAAAAACCAGCACGTTCTCAGAGGGAGCTTTGACAGTCTACCTTCTAACATAAGGTAACAGTATGCTTTTACGGTTTATGTGCCTCTCAAGTTAAAGGTACTATGACAGCTGAAGAGTGGAGCCTTCATTATAGTCCTGACTCTCTATTTTCAGGCAGCAGTGATTGAGAGGTTTGCTGACCCAGCAATTACAAATTTGCAGCCTTTTATAGAGCTAGCAGCCTTCCACCCTTTCTAATTTCTCTGGTGACCTCTTGTACCCCTATTCCGTGACCTAGAAACGTTAAAGGTCAGTAGTAGTTACTGGAAACGTTAGACAAGGTGGTATATTACTGTTGTCAGTCATGCAGTTTAAGCCTACCAATAGTTGACTAAAGTAGTTGTACTCTTTTATATGCTTAAGATACTTTTAGGACAAATTTTATTAAAAACAAAGCACATTACGGGGCACATTTATCAAGGAGTTTTAGCTGTTTAAAACTTGTGCATGATAAATGGTGCTCCTGCCAATCAGCTCCTGTCATGTGTTTGAAAAAATGACAGTTGGGAGCCGATTGGCTGGAGCACCATTTATAATGCACAAGTTTTAAATAGTTAAAACTCATTGATAAATGGGCCCCCACATTCCCCAAAAAGTTAAATGATATGTTTGTTTTTGAAACCTTGTTAAAAGTTATTAAAGTAAACTATAATATCACATTTATAGTGTGTAAAATGGTATTAGGTCTTCAAGCCATTTCTAAGTTCGTTTGTAGGTAAACGTTGCCTGTGAAGACATAACTGTTTGTACTAGAAGTTAGGGTAACTTGTAGACAAATAATGTGAACTTTTATGACTATTTTCAGTGCGGAATTTCTCATTAGGCACGGGTGGCACTTGGCTGCTTGTGTTGGTACTGTCAGCCCAAAAAGTACCAGTAAATTTCGAATGTACCATATGCCATCTAGAATGGAGTGTAAATGGGAAGGACATGCACATACTGCCCCCTGTCTTACTTAGTAAATATGTAAACATAATTAAAAATAATTATAATAATTTATTATTCTATTATATTGGCCATCATTTAATGACCAAACAATAAAATAATGAAATTGGGCGGGGGAAGTTGGGTTGAGGGGGGTGCTACTGGTGTGCCTAGGGACTCCCACCCCTGGCTATTTTTAGCATAAATGTAACTGCCTAAATAAAATGCTGCAAACTACCTGACCAGTTTCTGCACAAGAAAATCCATGTCTCCAGCATAAGCTAATAATACATAGCCACAACAGCTGTTGAGAGAGCTAGTGACCCTTAGGTGGTCTTACCGACTTGCTGGAAATTAAACCTGACAAACTGGTCATGGCGCATAATGAGCTAAGGGCAGAGGTGAAGTCCCTCTGAACAAACTATGTTGGCTGTAAGGAGGAAAATAACTCCCTCTTGCAAAGGGGGGTGGGGACTGACATGGTGAAGCAGTCAGACTTTTGAACCCTGTAATTCTGGCATTGAAGGTACAGATGTGTCCTCGTACATATAGCCCCAATACGCCACATAGCGAGAGATGCAAGTAAGCTGCCAGGTCCCGTGCAACGCTGCTCGCATTAGACGTATTTGTTTGCGAAAAATACATCTTAAGGCCCGTACACACTGGCCGATATATCGTCCGTTCTCTTGAACGGCCGATATATCGCGGGTCCGTCGCCCAGTGTGTACGGCCGATACGTCTGTGAACTCCGTCGTTCACAGACGTATCGCGTCGGCCCCGCAGCACAGCCGATGGCCAATATATCTACCAATATATTGGCGCGTCGCTGTGTGTGTACGGCGGTCGGCCGACCGACCGTACACATGCTGCGGCGGCCGGCTGTGATTGACAGCTGAGCTGGGCGGGCGGGTGTACACGCCCGCCCAGTTCATGACGTCAGTCCCCGACAGATCGGGCAGTGTGTATGCTCAACACACTGCCCGATCCGTCCATAGATATACAGGTTGAGTATCCCATATCCAAATATTCCCGAAATACGAACTTTTTTGAGTGAGATAGTGAAACCTTTGTTTTTTGATTGCTTAATGTACACAAACTTTGTTTAATACACAAAGTTCTTAATAATATTGTATTAAATGACCTTCAGGCTGTGTGTATATAAGGTGTATATGAAACATAAATGAATTGTGTGAATGTAGACACTTTGTTTAATGCACAATGTTATAAAAAATATTGGCTAAAATTACCTTCCGGCTGTTTGTATAAAGTGTATATGTAACATAAATGCATTCTGTGCTTAGATTTAGGTCCCATCACCATGATATCTCATAATGGTATCTAATTATTCCAAAATACCGAAAAATCCCATATCCAAAATACCTCTGGTCCCAAGCATTTTGGATAAGGGATACTCAACCTGTATCTTCAGATCAATTGATCAATTGATCTGCAGATATATCTACTAGTGTGTACCCACCTTAAGTCAAAACACATTGTGACTAACATGCACCAGGAGCCAGTGCTGATTAAGTTGATATGTGACACATTGGAACTTGGCATGGCAAAGTCACAGCCGATGCATCTTAGTCTTCATATACAGATTCGTAGACTCAGACACACACACATATACAAGTGTTGCATATCAGATTAATCGGCACAGTCTCCTGGAGCATCCTAGTCACATCACAATGCAACTAAGTTGTATGTTCGGCAACAAAGATGCCAAATGCTAGCGGAGCCGAGTGGGGCTGTTGGTGCGATTGCAACAATGATGTATGAGGACACGTCTGTATAGAACATGATCTAAGTCATATGTAATGACCCACTTGCAATTAATTTGCATGTCCTATGGTGTACCCATCTGTGCAGTCACGCCACGCTACTCTTTTTTTCTTATGACAGAGCAGTTGTTATACTTATCATCAGCACTTACACTTTACCTATGCTAGGCTCAGGAGATCCATCTGAATTTGACAACTACAGCGCATACGCATGACTAAGACTGGGTACACTTCTGACGATCTGTCATCCTATCTTGCGGATCGGAGCGACATCGTATACATTTGTTGTGTACCCATGATTGCATGCTCCCACCTGCCAACATCGGATTGCCCCATCAGCTGTTCTGCACATCATACGGGATAACCCGCCAGCCGACAGCATGCAACTAATGAACAATATATTGCGCAGTCGTGTGATACATCATTCAGTGTGTACGGGCGACAAATGCATTGTTGCGTCGGTCATCCTGTTGGACATGATACACATTGTTGTTATGTGTACCCAGCCAAAGAATAGTAAGTGACTCTAGCTACATGCCTATGATGTATCATGTCATGCCCACAAGATTATTTTTTGCTTTTACATTTTTGCCACCAGCTATCACCCAATAATGCCCTTTTCTCTGACGTCCTAGTGGATGCTGGGAACTCCGTAAGGACCATGGGGAATAGCGGGCTCCGCAGGAGACTGGGCACTCTAAAAGAAAGATTAGGTACTATCTGGTGTGCACTGGCTCCTCCCTCTATGCCCCTCCCCCAGACCTCAGTTAGAATCTGTGCCCGACCCGAGCTGGTTGCACACTAGGGGCTCTCCTGAGCTCCTAGTAAAGAAAGTATTTGTTAGGTTTTTTATTTTCAGTGAGATCTGCTGGCAACAGACTAACTGCTACGAGGGACTAAGGGGAGAAGAAGCGAACCTATCTGCTTGCAGCTAGCTTGGGCTTCTTAGGCTACTGGACACCATTAGCTCCAGAGGGATCGAACACAGGCCCAGCCTCGGTCGTCTGGTCCCGGGGCCGCGCCGCCGTCCCCCTTGCAGAGCCAGAAGCAAGAAGAACGTCCTGGAAATCGGCGGCTGAAGACTTCGGTCTTCATTAAGGTAGCGCACAGCACTGCAGCTGTGCGCCATTGCTCCCTATGCACACCACATACTCCGGTCACTGATGGGTGCAGGGCGCTGGGGGGGGGCACCCTGGGCTGCAATTAGAGTACCTTAACTTTGGCAAACAACACATAATATAGCCTAATAAGCTATATATGTGTAAAAATCCCCTGCCATAATACAATTATAAGAGCGGGAGAAGTCCGCCGAAAAAGGGGCGGGGCTATCTCCCTCAGCACACTGGCGCCATTTTCTCTTCACAGTGCAGCTGGAAGACAGCTCCCCAGGCTCTCCCCTGCAGTTTCCAGGCTCTCCCCTGCAGTTTCCAGGCTCAAAGGGTTAAAAAGAGAGGGGGGGCACTAAATTTAGGCGAAAACTGTATATAAAAAGCAGCTATAGGGATAAATCACTTTCTATTAGTGTAAATCCCTGATTAAATAGCGCTGTGGTGTGTGCTGGCATACTCTCTCTCTGTCTCCCCAAAGGACTTTGTGGGGTCCTGTCCTCAGTCAGAGCATTCCCTGTGTGTGTGCGGTGTGTCGGTACGGCTGTGTCGACTTGTTTGATGAGGAGGCTTATGTGGAGGCGGAGCAGGTGCCGATAAATGTGATGTCACCCCCTGCGGGGCCGACACCAGAGTGGGTGGATATGTGGAAGGTATTAACCGACAGTGTCAACTCCTTACATAAAAGGCTGGATGACGTAACAGCCATGGGACAGCCGGCTTCTCAGCCCGCGCCTGCCCAGGCGTCTCAAAGGCCATCAGGGGCTCAAAAACAGATGGCAGACACAGATGTCGACACGGAGTCTGACTCCAGTGTCGACGAGGTTGAGACATATACACAATCCACTAGGGGCATCCGTTGCATGATTTCGCCAATGAAAAATGTGTTACACATTTCTGACATTAACCCAAGTACCACTAAAAAGGGGTTTTATGTTTGGGGAGAAAAAGCAGCCAGTGTTTTGTTCCCCCATCAGATGAATTGAATGAAGTGTGTGAAGAAGCGTGGGTTTCCCCGATAAGAAACTGGTAATTTCTAAAAAGTTACTGATGGCGTACCCTTTCCCGCCAGAGGATAGGTCACGTTGGGAGATATCCCCTAGGGTGGATACGGCCACCTTGAAGGAGCCTGCTGATAGAAAGCAGGAGGAAATCCTGAAGTCTGTATATACACACTCAGGTACTATACTGAGACCTGCAATTGCCTCAGCATGGAGGTGTAGTGCTGCTGCAGCGTGGTCTGATACCCTGTCAGATAATAGTGTTACCCTCGACAGGAATACTATTTTGCTAACCATAGAGCATATTAAAGACGTCGTCATATATGAGGGATGCACAGAGGGATATTTGCCGACTGGCATCCAGAATTAATGCAATGTCCATTTCTGCCAGGAGGGTATTATGGACCCGGCAGTGGACAGGTGATGCTGATTCTAAAAGGCACATGGAGATTCTGCCTTATAAGGGTGAGGAATTATTTGGGGATGGTCTCTCGGACCTCGTATCCACAGCAACAGCTGGGAAGTCAAAATTTTTACCTCAGGTTCCCTCACAGCCTAAGAAAGCACCGTATTATCAGGTACAGTCCTTTCGGCCTCAGAAAAGCAAGCGGGTCAAAGGCGCTTCCTTTCTGCCAGAGGCAAGGGAAGAAGGAAAAAGGCTGCACCAGACAGCCAGTTCCCAGGATCAAAAATCTTCCCCCGCTTCCTCTAAGTCCACCGCATGACGCTGGGGCTCCACAGGCTGAGCCAGGTGCGGTGGGGGCGCGTCTCCGGAACTTCAGCGACCAGTGGGCTCGCTCACAGATGGATCCCTGGGTTCTGCAAGTAGTATCACAGGGATACAAGCTGGAGTTCGAGGCGACTCCCCCTCGCCGTTACCTCAAATCAGCCTTGCCTGCTGCCCTCAGAGAAAGGGAGGTAGTACTGGCGGCAATTCACAAGCTGTATCTTCAGCAGGTGATAATCAAGGTACCCCTCCTTCAACAGGGACGGGGTTACTATTCCACAATGTTGTGGTACCGAAACCAGACGGTTCGGTGAGACCCATTCTAAATTTAAAATCCTTGAACATTTATATAAAAAAGTTCAAGTTCAAAGTACCTCAAGGTTGTGGTACAGGACTGTCATTACCAATTCCAGACGTTGCCGTCTGGTCTGTCCACCGTGGGTATTTACCAAGGTAATGGCCGAAATGATGATGCTCCTCCGAAAGAAGGGAGTCATGATTATTCCGTACTTGGACGATCTCCTTATAAAGGCGAGGTCCAAAGAGCAGTTGCTAGTCGGCGTGGCACTATCTCAGGAAGTGCTGCATCAGCACAGCTGGATTCTGAATATCCCAAAGTCGCAGCTGATTCCTGCGACGCGTCTGCTGTTCTTGGGCATGATTCTGGACACAGAACAGAAGAAGATATTTCTCCCGGAGGAGAAGGCCCAGGAATTATCATCTCTGGTCAGGGACCTCCTGAAACCAAAGCAGGTGTTGGTGCATCACTGCACGCTAGTCCTGGAAAAGATGGTAGCTTCTTACGAAGCAAGTCCCTTCGGCAGATTCCATGCAAGGATCTTCCAGTGGGATCTGTTGGACAAGTGGTCCGGATCGCATCTCCAGATGCATCGGTTAATCACCCTGTCCCCGAGGGCCAGGGTGTCTCTGCTGTGGTGGCTGCAGAGTGCTCATCTGCTCGGAGGCCGCAGATTCGGCATACAGGACTGGGTCCTGGTGACCACGGATGCAAGCCTCCGAGGTTGGGGGGCAGTCACCCAGGGAAGAAACTTCCAAGGACAATGGTCAAGTCGGGAAACTTCCCTACACATAAATATTCTGGAACTAAGGGACATTTACAACGCCCTGAGTCAAGCAGAACCCCTGCTTCAAAACCAACCGGTTCTGATTCAGTCAGACAACATCACAGCGGTCGCCCATGTAAGCCGCCAGGGCGGCACAAGAAGCAGGGTGGCAATGGCAGAAGCCACAAGGATTCTTTGATGGAGGAGAATCACGTGATAGCACGGTCAGCAGTGTTCATTCCGGGAGTGGACAACTGGGAAGCAGACTTCCTCAGCAGGCACGACCTCCACCCGGGAGAGTGGGGACTTCATCCAGAAGTCTTCCAGCTGATTGTGAACCGTTGGGAACGGCCACAGGTGGACATGATGGCGTCCCGCCTCAACAAAAAGCTAAAAAGATATTGCGCCAGGTCAAGGGACCCTCAGGCGATAGCTGTGGACGCTCTAGTGACACCGTGGGTGTACCAGTCGGTTTAGGTGTTCCCTCCTCTTCCTCTCATACCCAAGGTACTGAGAATAATAAGAAGGAGAGGAGTAAGAACTATACTCATTGTTCCGGATTGGCCAAGAAAAGCTTGGTACCCAGAACTTCAAGAAATGATCTCAGAGGACCCTTGGCCTCTGCCGCTCAGACAGGACCTGCTACTGCAGGGGCCCTGTCTGTTCCAAGACTTACCGCGGCTGCGTTTGACGGCATGTCGGTTGAACACCGGATCCTAAAGGAAAAGGGCATTCCGGAGGAAGTCATTCCTACGCTGATTAAAGCTAGGAAGGATGTGACCGCAAAACATTATCACCGCATATGGCGGAAATATGTTGCTTGGTGTGAGGCCTGGAAGGCCCCAACGGAGGAATTTCAGCTGGGTCGATTTCTGCACTTCCTACAGTCAGGGGTGACTATGGGCCTCAAATTGGGTTCCATTAAGGTCCAGATTTTGGCTCTGTCGATTTTCTTCCAAAAAGAACTGGCTTCACTGCCTGAAGTTCAGACTTTTGTTAAAGGAGTGCTGCATATTCAGCCCCCTTTTGTGCCTCCAGTGGCACCTTGGGATCTCAACGTGGTGTTGGATTTCCTAAAGTCGCATTGGTTGAGCCACTTAAAACCGTGGAGCAAAAATATCTCTCGCGGAAAGTGGTCATGCTGTTGGCCTTGGCTTCGGCCAGGCGGGTATCAGAATTGGCGGCTTTGTCATGTAAAAGCCCTTATCTGATTTTTCATATGGATAGGGCGGAATTGAGGACTCGTTCCCAATTTCTTCCTAAGGTGGTATCAGCGTTTCATTTGAACCAACCTATTGTGGTGCCTGCGGCTACTCGGGACTTGGAGGATTCCAATTTGCTGGACGTAGTCAGGGCCCTGAAAATCTATGTTTCCAGGATGGCTAGAGTCAGGAAAACTGACTCGCTATTTATCCTGTATGCACCCAACAAGCTGGGTGCTCCTGCTTAAAAGCAGACTATTGCTCGCTGGATCTATAGCACGATTCAACTTGCACATTCTGCGGCTGGTCTGCCGCATCCCAAATCAGTAAAAGCCCATTCCACGAGGAAGGTTGGCTCTTCTTGGGCGGCTGCCCGAGGGGTCTCGGCTTTACAGCTTTGCCGAGCTGCTACTTGGTCGGGTTCAAACACATTTGCAAAACTCTACAAGTTTGATACCCTGGCTGAGGAGGACCTTGAGTTTGCTCATTCGGTGCTGCAGAGTCATCCGCACTCTCCCGCCCGTTTGGGAGCTTTGGTATAATCCCCATGGTCCTTACGGAGTTCCCAGCATCCACTAGGACGTCAGAGAAAATAAGAATTTACTCACCGGTAATTCTATTTCTCGTAGTCCGTAGTGGATGCTGGGCGCACATCCCAAGTGCGGATTGTCTGCAATACTTGTATATAGTTATTGCCTAACTAAAGGGTTATTGTTATGAGCCATCTTTTCGTGAGGCTCAGTTGTTACTATACCCAGTTAACAGTATGAATATCACGAGTTGTACGGTGTGATTGGTGTGGCTGGTATGAGTCTTACCCAGGATTCCAAATCCTTTCCTCATTGTGTCAGCTCTTCCGGGCACAGTTTCCCTAACTGAGGTCTGGAGGAGGGGCATAGAGGGAGGAGCCAGTGCACACCAGATAGTACCTAATATTTCTTTTAGAGTGCCCAGTCTCCTGCGGAGCCCGCTATTCCCCATGGTCCTTACGGAGTTCCCAGCATCCACTGCGGACTACGAGAAATAGAATTACCGGTGAGTAAATTCTTATTTTAGCAGACACAGAGAAACAGCTGAGTTTGTCTATGGCCGGGCATTGGCCCTCATTCCGAGTTGATCGCACGTAGCAACTTTTTGCTGCTCGTGCGATCAACTTGACGCCGCCTCTGGGGGAGTGTATTTTAGCATAGCAGGGCTGTGATCGCTTGTGCAGCCCTGCTATGCTAGAAAAAAGTTTCCTGCAAAACAAGACCAGGGTCAGACTTACTTACCCTGTGCAACGGATTCAGCGACGAAGGTTCCGAGATTGACGTCAGACATCTGCTCTTCAAATGCCTGGACACACCTGCGTTCACCGCACCACGCCTGGAAAACGGTCAGTTGACGCCCTGGAACGCCTCCCACCTGTCAGTCTTCTTGTGATCGCCGCTGCAATCACTTTTTCCGCTGGCGACATCGCTGCAATCTCCAGTCAACGTCGCGTGTGCGCAATGCATCCGCCACGCATGCGCAGTTCCGACCCGTTCGCACTGCTGTGACAAACTGCAGCATGCAAACAGGTTGGAATGACCCCCATTGTGTGTTCGTTGCAGCCTGTGAAAAATCGCTAAGTACTGCTGCATTTGAAGTTACGTACGACTCGAGTCGTACCAATGCATGAAATGCATAAGTATTACCAGCAACTTATTTGTAACTCTAGAACTTGAACATTTGTTTTCAAATGTTCAGAAATATGGCTGCCAAATTATGTAATCTTGAACCCTGAGTAGAAACCACATGGGCTTCCTGTTGCAATACACTGGCAGGCAACCTTGTGTTTACAGCTAAGTAAGTAAAGCCACTATGTTACAATAATACTGTATACAGCATGCAAGGCTGTGTGTTACTGAGATAAATGATATATGAAGTAGCTGGAGTGATTATACTTAAATATAGCCATCATGCTTTTCATTCTTCTGCAGCAGCTTGCTATATTTGAAGAGACGAACTTCTCTAACTAAAAGCTGCTCACTGGCTCTTTTTTCCAAATGCACTGGATGAGCTATTCATTATCGATAGTCCACTGAGCACATATTACTGGTGCGTCTGTAAACATTTGGCAAGGAATACCCTTTCTCACTGACAGCTGCAACCGTTTGCTGCAGCTTGCTCTATATACCCATATGTTTTGACGGTTCCGGTATAAATGGTCGACCATGTTATGGTCGACAGTCATTAGGTCGACCACTATTGGTCGACATGGACACGTGGTTGACACATGAAAATGGTCGACACATGAAAAGGTCGACATGAGTGTTTTTTATTTCTTTTTTTGGTGTCGTTTTTTGTGTAATGTGACTGGGAACCCCAATTAGTGCACCGCGTCCCCTCGCATGGCTCGCTTCGCTCACCATGCTTCGGGCATGGTGCCTTCGCTCCGCTACCGCTTCGCTCGGCACAGATTACCGTTCCAATCGTAGTCCACGTGGATCGTAAAGTATGGAAAAGTTCCCCAAAAGAAAAAAAAAAGTTAAAAAACTCATGTCGACATTTTCACGTGTCGACCTTTCACGTGTCGACCATTTTCATGTGTCGACCATGTGTCCATGTCGACCAATAGTGGTCGACCTAATGACTGTCGACCATAAGAACGGATACCTGTTTTGACAGTAGCCAAGTGGCATTTGTGCCTTATTAATACCCAGTTACTGGTATTCAGGCTCGCTTTGCAATAAAATCTCATCTTGGTGCGGTTGATTCTCTTGCAGGCTGAAGGCCAATTATGTTTCAGCAGTGAACTTAAAAAAAATAAATACATGGAAACCTTGAATTTGTAGTCTGTTAAAACGTATATTCCCATTACATTTGTTTTAATGAGCTTTTTATTGAATTGAAAGATATTTTGGGGCAGATAGTTTAAGCCATTTTACAGGCTGTGTTTGAAAAATGACAGGAGCATATTGTTTGGGAGTTTATCGCTCTCCACTTTATCAGTCTCCAAGGCTTAGTACGTTTGTCCATGTGTATTATGAAGTAAAGTTGTACATGAGTGTTTAATTTCAAATCTTAATCGCACTCAGAAAGTGGAAAACAACTAGATTCCCATCACCATGTGTACAGGGACATCAATTGTCCTAGAAATCAAGGTTAACCTGCTATGCGCTATGATTTTATGGTGCAGTGCTGTACTTGAATAGTCAAATCAATGTTATGTGCCAAAATTTGCTGTACTGATAAAGTTGTTGCATTGCAGTATATGTTGGCAGCTGTAGTCTCTGCTTCAAAGAGAGAAAATGCATTAGCAAGGGCACAGACAAATATTTATTTAAGGTGACTAGTGGTGGTTACTTAGAAAGGAGTGTAGGTAAACAGACAAGAGTATCCATCACAAAGCCCACCCACATTAAGGTTTGCTGCTCTTTAAAATATGTAGTAATTAAGTGAAGGTTATATGGTGGGTCCAGCCTTGCCTACTTCAAGCTACAGTAATTGGAAACAAATGAAAATAGCATCTTGCACCCCAGTGATGGGCCTTAAAAAGTCCATGGCATGTTCCATATAATTGTATTTCTGGTTTTAAGCCTTCACTTGTTCACAATGTTTTAATAGCCTTTAATGGGGTTGGGTACGAAATCCCAATGGATCGCAGCAAGTATATTCAACCCTCCCCTCCCGCAACCCAACCCTAAACACCCTAGTGCCTAACCCCCCCGTACTTACCATCGGGATGGTTTGGGATTCTGACGTCAGGATCCAGCTGACTGTATTCTGACCTTTATACCCCTTTCACACCACACAAATAACCCGGTATGGACCCAGTATATTGCTGGGTTGACGCGGGTCGCTGTGTGATGTGAAAGAGGTAACTGTCGAATTTTCAGGTCGCCTGACCCGGTAATAGAGAAGGGTTATTGCTGGGTCAGGTGCAGTGTGAGCGAGTTGCCGGGTCAATGCGACCCGGGAACTGTTATCAGCAGAGGCGGCGTGGAGATGATCTCATCTCCCAGCGCCGCCTCCGTCCTCCGCTGCGGTTCCCGTCACCGATGGCAACCCAACCTGGCAATATGGGTCGGGAAGCCAGAGAGTAAGGGTCCAATGCCGGGTCATACCCGGGAAGGACCAATTTCCAATTCCTGGGTGGGACCCGGCATTGCAATCTGAAAGGAGTAATAATGGTATCTGCAATTAATGCACAGAGCTGTGGAGATACTAGACGCAGGATGGTTTCGGTGTAAATAAACTTTGCTATGGCATAATAACCTATTCATACTGTGTGTATTTGCTAAAAAGGGTTTTCTAAAATATTTAAGTTGGGTTCAACAAAATATATTCCAACTGCAGCTTTATGATACTTCATGGATGCTGACGTTCCCTAGCATCTCCCTTATCACTGCTCAACAGACTTACTCAGAATAAATGTGTATGCTTACTGGTGCTTCTTACTGATACTATAAGGACCTCAAGTATAGTTTTCCTTTGATACTGTGGATATTCTTTATATTGTAGCAACTTGTACTTTATCATTGGCTGCTCTTTGAGAAGAGTTTCCACAAAGGCCATTGTTGATAATGATGTCTTCATTAGACATTAGTTGATCAGATTTAGTTAGATCATTATACTATTATCACAATGTTAACTGCTATTTTAGGTAGGTAGCTAGCTATAGCAAGGATGAAATGTTATGCTAGGTGGGAAATTCAATTCTTTGCAATCTGCTGCCACAATGTTTGGATGTTGAATTACACTGTAAATTGCGATAGAATCAGAATCGGCTTTATTGGCCAGGTGTACTCACGTACACTAGGAATTTTCTGTGGTACAGCGCATCGCCAAGCAGCAACATGTAGGGGGGAATACATAGCATAAGAAGGGGGAAAAACGTAGCATACATTACAAACATTACACATATGAGTTCATACTGCACATTGCAACTGTACGATAGACTCGACATATTATACATGTAAGACTAAAAATGAGGGCTGCTTGGCAGAGTAGCACCGAGGCAGCCATTCGCGGCGCCATCTTGAACTCAAACAACGTATATAACACAAGAATTTAAGCAATACATCAAAAGATAAACCACACAGACATAAAAAACACATGAGCACACAAAGCATAATGGATGATTGGTGTAGGCATTTTGGGTAATAACTTCCATGGGCTGTGTACTCCACTCTCACAGGGTACCAGGTGTGGCAGCCATCTTCGGCGCACTGCGTAGGATTACCCTGGGTGAAATAGTCAACCCCTAGAAGAAATGACACAAAATGGGGGTGATTGCAGTGTCCTAACGTTCAGCAAAACAGTGTACATTTTTCTGCTCTCCTCCATGGGGTGCAGGGGAAAAGCGAGATGTTACCAGTTGGAACGTGCCTTCCCCAACTTCCAGGCCCACCTCTTGGATTTCCCATTGACCACTATAATCACACAGGGTCTCCTGAAACATTGAATGGCATGTTTGTGTACAGTAAAAAGGCGTTTAAACCCCCTTCCTATAAGTTATTCCTTTAAGCTTTTGAATCTATCATTATTGTTTTAACAAGGGACCTGAAATAGTAATTCATGATGTAAGTTATTTTATATGCTTATTAATTTATAAATGAGAATCTAGAATATTGGCTCATATGCTGTTTTAAGAAACTGCAGACCCTAAACATAACTGACAGGTTTTAAAATTGCAACATTATTATTAATAGTCTTACAATCCATATTCCCTATCACGTGCACACACACACAGTCACACTAGGGTAAATTTTATTGGGAGCCAATTAACCCACCAGAATATTATGGATTGTGGAAGGAAATCAAAGTGCCTGGAGGAAACCAACGCAAGTACGGGGAGAATATACAAACTCCACGCAGTTAGCGCCATGATTGGAATCGAACCCATGACCACCTTCTTCTTTTTTTTTTTTTTTATATATATATATATCGGGCTGACAATCTGGTTGATTATTTGGCTAGAGGAAGGTCCCAATCAGTGCTACACACTGTGTTATTTCTAAAAATCTTCTTATTACTCATTACATTGGCTGAGAGGGAAAAAAAATCTGGTTTACCCACACAGCACCCAATTTTTACACCTGGACCTTTGGTGAGATTATTGAAAATGCAAATACACTGGTCGATATCGGGAGATTGAGGATGAGATTTTCAGTCTTGACTGACCGATCCGATAATCATAGGTGTTCGTTTGTGGGCAAGATTTCTCAGATTTATTGTCGAAATGCCGAAACGATAGTTTATACACACTATACGATAATCAGGCCAATCACCCGATTATTGGCAAATCAGCACTTTAATTGTATAGTGCAATGGTTCTCAAACTGTGTGCCTTGGCACCCGGGGGTGCCTTTGGATACTTGCAAGGGGCCCTTGGGTTGGTGGTCCCGAACCAATTCAAATTATGTATGGTCATAGTAATAGGCAAAACCAGCGCTGGTGGCTGAAAAAGCAATAGACACAATGAATTACTGGCGTTACTAATTAGGAGTGAAAGTCGTATAATCTGTTCTCCGTAAGGATCCCAAAGAAATGAATCCACAATAGCACAATCTCTTTCACATCATGAGATCATAACTATTCTGCACTAATAGTGCATTCCAAGAAAACAGGTCACCTTTTAGCACTGTATACTTACAGATGGAAGCAATCTGGACTATTAAAAACCATCAGTCCTCATCTAGTGATAAAATCTGCCCTTTCCAATATGCTGCCTATTTTTTAAGTGCTTCAAAAGATCTTAAATCCTCTATAGATGAATACCGATAAATATAATATACAGCTGTCCAGCACAGTTAACCTTATGTGTTTCTTTGTAAACTCATAACTTCATGGCTTTAATGGAATCGGCAACAGTTACATATTTCATGGAGGCAAATTATAAAAAAAACAAGAAGACTTTCTAACAATTATTACAAATAACTCAATCTGCACAGCCAAGACTTTAGGGAGATTTATCAAAGATTGGAGAGAGAGAGAGAGAGAGAGAGATAGATAAAGTACCAATCGATCAGCTCCTGTAATTTTTTTTTTTTTTTTTAAACCCATACTGCAAAATGTCAGGAGCAGATTGGTTGGTACTCTCTCTACTTTATCTCTCTCCAAGTTTTTATAAATCTCCTCCTTAATGTGTCCACACATACTGCATACAAAGATAGGAACTTTGGGGCTGATGTAGAGTATAGCGTACATTCTTCCGTAAGATGTTGACCGGAGTGGTGCACATTTTCCTTGAGGCATAATGGGCTGAAATTATAAAAGTAAAATGAAGTGAGGGCATGTAAACAAATCTGTGGGCTGTGCAGAGTTTCATGTAAGTATATGCACAGCTGTTTTGGATTCACATCTTTTGCACCTAGTATAGTGTAGGTACAAGTGCACACTGATGATGAATAGTAGCAAACGAACCATACAAATAAGGTAGGGGTGGTAAACATGTGGCCCTCCAGCTATTGTGAAACTAAACATCCCAGCATGCCCTGCCACAGTTTTCCTATTAGGGAAAACTGTATAAGGGCTGGTGCACCGTGAGATGTGTACAACTGTAGGCAAATATGCACATTTTTTATGTTCACATAATGTGCAAACACATGCCGCCATTTGTGTACAACTGTATCAGGCTCTTTAGTGTTGATATTTACTACAGTCATCTTCACTAACAGTCATGAACAGCTTTCCTTCACATGATGCTTATTAAATATTACTTCAGTAATATATCCTAATGAAATGCTAAGGTTGCTCCTCACCTCTATGGGGAGAATTCAAGTGTTTTGAGCTGACATTACTGTTATGTTGTTACGTCATTTTGACAGGTTGGTAACTAGTACTCAAATCTATATATATAAATGCGAAAGCCCTCACTGACTGATTCATCACTAATTCTCTAACTTCTCGATATGTTAGGAAGCTGAAGTTAAACATAGGTATTCTTCAGGTGGGAAATTGGAAAACTATGTAATTAGAATTTTAATAAACCTCCCCTATGGGAATAAAATGGGGTTGAAATAATGACGTCATTCCCGATGCATGGCTTGCGTTGCCTGAACAAGAATGCCCAAATGGACAATCGGATAAAAATTTGGTTTGCACCTCCAGTGTGTAGAATTTAATAAACTACAAAATATGGTCCTGTCACCTGTAATAAGATGTTTTTTTTTTTTTTTTTATCATTCACAATGAGTTTTATCACTCATTGATAACTGGGTCCCTAAATATAAATTCTATAAATTTGAACACCATTGTTGGTTGCGACGGTCTGGTTTAGGTTACCTGTAACTGCTCTGTTACCAAAGGATACAACAGTTGTTAAGAAGTCCTGCTGATGTGCTTAATAGTGACATCTACATAATGCACTGGTATAAAAAAGCATAGGCGCTTGAACTCCTTTTGGCATACTCTATTGTACTTTTTGAAACATAAATGTAAGATCATTGCTTGGTCTGTAGTCTATGCTCATCTGCTTTTTATGTTCATGCGAATATGTATATTAATTTTTTGCATTAATAAAAGAACAGTCTTTGGAGCCTACAATATATCTAGTTATGACCCTGGACCTGTTCATTGTAATGTGTTAGAAAATTAGATAGATAAAGTTACATAATATGAACTTAGGCACAGTAATGTGGCACAATATGAAGTGTAGGCACTATAATGTAGCGTCATATGAACTGGGGGAAGCATTATAATGTGGCATAAAATGAACTGTGGAGACTGTATGTTATAATGTGAATTGATACTATGTCCATAATGTGTGCTGGCAGGCCTACTATGTGACCTAACGTGAGCTAGGACAATACTATTGCTCATAAAATAGTCTAGCACACTACTAGGGGCATAACATTAACAACTGCTGCTGAGAGGTGTCTCTCTAGAAGCATTGGGACAGGGGCCCCTTCAAAATGTTGCTTTGGGGCCCACAAAGTTATGGCTACGCCGCTGTCCAGGATCTAAAAAAAAAAAAAAATTCTACTTAGTGATTTATACATACCTCTTCTGTAACATTGCATTCCCCCCTGCAACACGTTGCTTCTGTATAGGGGTCCCTAGATAAAAGTGGAGAAGACACAATGGGTTTGAATCATAGTTTGCAACAATGAACAACTACATGTGCAGAGCTGAGCATACACAGAAACACCCGCTCTCTCTCACTAGGTATAGTACTGGTTAAAGTGTGCGTGGATAGAGATGATTGCTATTTTCACATCCAGATAGATGCATGAAGTCAAAGGAGTTGTCTGTAAACCTCCGAGACAGGATTGTCTTGAAGCACAAATCTGGGAAAGGGTACAGAAAAATATCTGCTGCTGTTGAAGGTCCCAATGTGGCCTCCATCATCTGTAAATGGAAGAAGTTAGGAACCACCAGGACTCTTCCTAGAGCAATCCGGTCGTCTAAACTGAACGATCGGGGAAGAAGGGCCCTAGTCAGGGAGGTGCCCAAGAACCCGATGGTCACTGTCAGAGCTACAGCATTCCTCTGTGGAGAGAGGAAACCCTTCCAGAAGGACAACCATCTCGGCAGCAATCCACCAATCAGGCCTGTATGGTAGAGTGGCCAGACGGAAGCCACTCCTTAGTAAAAAGCATATGGCCTGGAGTTTGCCAAAATGCACCAAGGACTCTCACACCATGAGAAACAAAATTATCTGGTCTGATGAAACAAAGATTGAACTCTTTGGCGTCATGTTTGGAGGAAACCAGAAACCGCTCATCACCAGGCCAATACCATCTCTACAGTGAAGCATGGTGGTGGCTACATCATGCTGTGGGGATGTTTTTCAGTTGCAGGAACTGGGATACTAGTCAGGATAGAGGGAAAGATGAATGTAGCAATGTACAAAGACATCCTGGATGAAAATCTGCTCCAGGGCGCTCTTGACCTCAGACTAGGGCGACGGTTCATCTTTCAGCAGGACAATGACCCTAAGCACACAGCCAAGATATCAAAGGAGTGTCTTCAGGACAACTCTGTGAATGTCCTTGAGTGGCCCAGCCATAGCCCAGACTTGATTCCGATTGAACATCCTGGAGAGATCTGAAAATGGCTGATGGAGCTTGAGAGGTGCTGCAAAGAGGAATGGGTGAAACTGCCCAAAGATAGGTGTGCCAAGCTTGTGGCATCATATTCAAAAAGACTTGAGGCTGTAATTGCTGCCAAAGGTGCATCAACAAAGTATTGAGCAAAGGCTGTGAATACTTATGTACATGTGATTTCTTAGTTTATTTTTAATAAATTTGCAAAAATCTCAAACTTTTTTCAAGTTGTCATTATGGGGTATCGTGTGTAGAATTTTGAGGGAAAAAATAATTTATCATGGATGCAATATGTGCGGTGCACACGTGTCCCTGGGTCCAGGGGGCCCTCGCTGCACACACTGCACCTATATTGTTTATACTTACCTTTCCGGAGTCCTGCGACTAGCGCTACAGCCGTGAATTTGCTGCAAAAATCCAACCAAATATGCCCGCCTTTCATGCAGAGTTCAAAATTTTGTTTCCGGAGACCTGTGCATGCGCAGTAAACTTCGGCTTGATGAAGTGAAGCGCTGTGAATACTTTACGGATGCACTCTGTGTCTAGCATTACTGTGGGTGAACTATGTCGTCGTCCCTTATCATCTGTCCTATATCCATTTCCCCATATGTTTGCTAAACTTGAATAAAAACTACTGATTGGGGGGGAATAAAACAACATATAATAGATTACAGTATGTGATATGGGGCATACTCACGGGGCGACTTGTGCTAAGCGATCTAGATTAGCTGAGCGATCTCGGTTAGCACATATCGCTCAGCACTCACCGCTACACACACAGCGATGTGTGCTGAGCGATCTGTGCTAACCAGTGTTCTTTATGCACATGCTAGGCGATCTAACTAGATCTTGCCTGCATGTGCTAAAGATCTGAGTGGGCAATGGTGATACACAGGACCGCGCATAGCCATCACTATGGGGTGTACACATGGAGCGATACATGCTTAATTTTTAAGCGATCTAGACAGATCGCTTAAAAAGTAGGCAAAAACACCCCGTGTGTACACCCCCTAAGGGCACAAATCAATGTCCTTCACATAATAAATATAGATTTATCTGTTTCATAGGTAGCAGTGTCTTGACTACATATTTAAATTATAACCCCTATATTTAGATTTTTAAATGCAAAATTTAGAAGTACTTGGATTGTATTTCATTGCTATCGCTAACCACTCATCACCATGTGTTTCATAGATTAATGGGGTCTATCAGGTTATTATAGGCAGCACAACACAAGTGACACCAATCTGTAAATTGTGCTGAGTTTGTCCATATGAAGCAATGAGTGTGCAGCCAAGATTAGTACAGGCTTATAAGCATTAGTCTCATAAGTTCACCATCGAACAGTGTGAGAATAGCTTGGACGTACAGTATTTGAGCTGCCTAGTGCTAAACGGCTAGGTCTATTTATGAAACTCCATTCATTCATTCATTCATTCATTCATTCATTCATTCATTCATTCATATACAACCACAATTCTTTACTTTCACCGTGTATAGTACAGACCGTGCTCACTGCAATGGAATACACGTACAATCCTAAAATTCATCATGCAGATTGCTGATTCCTGTGTGGTGATTTGTCAGCTGGTGAAATAAACAGTAATGTTTTTATTTTGTTTAATGAAAGTCAACTTAAGAATTTATTCAATTCCTTCCGAGGCACGTCTGCTTGGTTTTAAATCTGAGTTATGACCCAGGATAATAATTAATAATGTAGCCTCTTCCCCTAGCCGATTCCGCGGGTGCTGCTACAATAGTTGCAGAAGTGGGGGTGTAGGAGAAGCATCAAAGCAGCAGTCATTTTTTCGATCTTCCCCCATCTCCTTTTTTTTCAGCTATGACTGAGAGAAATGGATGAGCCCTGGGGAAAAAACAGCTGTGTGTATCTGTAGGTCAGGTCACTAGAATGCTCAAAGCAGTACATAGTATTGTACTGTTATGGCAGCCAGTGACCTGTACAATCATCTGTATTGTTAGAGAAAGCAAAGCTGCATGTGGCAATGTCATGATATGACCAGGTGAATGGAGCCAAATGGGAATCAGCAGACAGTGGAGAGTTCGATAGTGGAACGAGCAAGTTCTTCCCTACAGCACATGGTTATGATGTGAGGCCTCAGTATAACTGGTACAGGAAGGCTTTGTGGGCAGTCCTATCTTGTCTGTGCATATTGCAGGCCTTACAGTTTGTTGGGGTCTCTATTAGTTAAGTTATTTAATAGTGTGTGAATGCTGAAGGAGCAGAGATGGCCCTAGGCATAGGCAAACGAGGCAAATGCCTAGGGGCACCAGCAGCTTCTGCTGATTAAAATTATATGCAGCATGCCTATATTTGTGTGTAGCATTTCGTATGCAGATACAGCCACAGTCGCACACAGTATATAGGTATGCTGCATATCATTTTAATCAGCAGAAGCTGTGTGTGCATCCTAGCCACATAGCAATGTAAATAAGATGCATTTTCATCAAAAAAGGCGCCTGACGTTAGCAGAGCTGCCAGCTGACTCTCCTGCTGCATGGCGCATTGAGGCAAGATGTATCAGGACACAGCTGTATCCAAGCAGAAACAGAGGTCACAGTGTTAGTTGCTGTGTGAGTGCTGTGTGTGGGTAGGTTTTTTGTGCAATAGTATTCGGCATATGTGTAAGGGGCATTATGTGTATAAGGGCATTAATAAAGTTTGGAATAATGTGTAAGGCGCATTATGTTTATAAGGACATTAATAATGTGTGTCATATGTGTTAGGGGCATTACTGTGTGTTATTATGTGTATAAAGGCATTACTAATGTGTGGCATTATGTGTATAAAGGTGCTCTACTGTGTGGTGTTACGTATAGAAAGGGCACTATTGTGTGGTGTAATGTGAATAAAGAACAATATGGTGTGGTGTAATGTGAATAAGGGGCACTTCTGTGAGGAATAACGTTTATAAGGTAAATTGGTAGTACTGTGTGATGTAACATGAATAAGGGACACTATCGCATGATAAAATTTGAATAAAGTTGCAGTACTGTGTGGTGGAATTTGAATTGGGGGTACTATTGTGTGGCCATGCCCCTTGCCAGCAAAAACACGCCCCTTTTTGGGCTGTGCGCCGAATGTGCGCACTGTTCCTATTTAAAATATAGGGGGTAGAACATCAAAATAAGGACTGCTATGGGTGAGGGGTGATGGTGCTGGGAAAGGAGTGTTAGGTCAGAAGCAGAACAAGTGGTGGTGCTAGGGGGCACCATCCAAAATCTTGCCTTGGGCATCATATTGGTTAGGGCCGACTCTGTGATGGAGGGATGATTCCAATGCATGACTAGAAATATGGTGATCCATTTGGAAACTGGCTGTCATTGTGCCGAGTTCCCAAGCACTCATAGATATTATAGAGGCTGATTTACAGATTACCATTATTAATAAGAAACGCACCAGCCAATAGGCTCCTGTTATTTACAGGCTGGGTTTGATAATGGCAGTTAGGAGCTGATTAGCTGGTGTGTGTTCGCCTCCTACTTTTATCAATTCTGCGGCATAATACACGCGCCCCCGAGTCCCTTCAACATTACATAAACAGCATGTGGCCTGAGTATGAACCCCAACTGAAGTAATAATACAGTATTATATATATGTATAAGTAGTGTGTGAGAGATGGATTGTTTAATCACACAAGATGGAATGTGGAAATTGCCTCACTCAGCCAGTATGAAAAGACATGTTCTAACTAGAGATGTGCACCGGAAATTTTTCGGGTTTTGGGTTCGGTTCCGCGGCCGTGTTTTGGGTTCGAACGCGTTTTGGCAAAACCTCACCGAATTTTTTTTGTCGGATTCGGGTGTGTTTTGGATTCCGGTGTTTTTTTCAAAAAACCCTAAAAAACAGCTTAAATCATTGAATTTGGGGCTCATTTTGATCCCATAGTATTATTAACCTCAATAACCATAATTTACACTAATTTTCAGTCTATTCTGAACACTGAACACCTCACAATATTATTTTTAGTCCTAAAATTTGCACCGAGGTCGCTGGATGACTAAGCTCAGCGACCCAAGTGGCCGAAACAAAACACCTGGCCCATCTAGGAGTGGCACTGCAGTGTCAGGCAGGATGGCACTTCAAAAAATAGTCCCCAAACAGCACATGATGCAAAGAAAAATGAAAGAAAAAAGAGGTGCAAGATGGAATTGTCCTTGGGCCCTCCCACCCACCCTTATGTTGTATAAACAGGACATGCACACTTTAACCAACCCATCATTTCAGTGACAGGGTCTGCCACACGACTGTGACTGAAATGACGGGTTGGTTTGGACCCCCACCAAAAAAGAAGCAATTCATCTCTCCTTGCACAAACTGGCTCTACAGAGGCAAGATGTCCACCTCATCATCATCCTCTGATTCATCACCGTGTACATCCCCCTCCTCACAGATTATCAATTCGTCCCCACTGGAATCCACCATCACAGCTCCCTGTGTACTTTCTGGAGGCAATTGCTGCTGGTGAATGTCTCCACGGAGGAATTGATTATAATTAATTTTAATGAACATCATCTTCTCCACATTTTCTGGAAGTAACCTCGTACGCCGATTGCTGACAAGGTGAGCGGCGGCACTAAACACTCTTTCGGAGTACACACTTGTGGGAGGGCAACTTAGGTAGAATAAAGCCAGTTTGTGCAAGGGCCTCCAAATTGCCTCTTTTTCCTGCCAGTATACGTACGGACTGTCTGACGTGCCTACTTGGATGCGGTCACTCATATAATCCTCCACCATTCTTTCAATGGTGAGAGAATCATATGCAGTGACAGTAGACGACATGTCAGTAATCGTTGGCAGGTCCTTCAGTCCGGACCACATGTCAGCATCAGCAGTCGCTCCAGACTGCCCTGCATCACCGCCAGCGGGTGGGCTCGGAATTCGTAGCCTTTTCCTCGCACCCCCAGTTGCGGGAGAATGTGAAGGAGGAGATGTTGACAGGTCGCGTTCCGCTTGACTTGACAATTTTCTCACCAGCAGTTCTTTGAACCCCTGCAGACTTGTGTCTGCCGGAAAGAGAGATCCAACGTAGGTTTTAAATCTAGGATCGAGCACGGTGGCCAAAATGTAGTGCTCTGATTTCAACAGATTGACCACCCGTGAATCCTGGTTAAGCGAATGAAGGGCTCCATCCACAAGTCCCACATGCCTAGCGGAATCGCTCTGTTTTAGCTCCTCCTTCAATGCCTCCAGCTTCTTCTGCAAAAGCCTGATGAGGGGAATGACCTGACTCAGGCTGGCAGTGTCTGAACTGACTTCACGTGTGGCAAGTTCAAAAGGTTGCAGAACCTTGCACAACGTTGAAATCATTCTCCACTGCGCTTGAGACAGGTGCATTCCACCTCCTATATCGTGGTCAGATGTATAGGCTTGAATGGCCTTTTGCTGCTCCTCCATCCTCTGAAGCATATAGAGGGTTGAATTCCACCTCGTTACCACTTCTTGCTTCAGATGATGGCAGGGCAGGTTCAGGCGTTTTTGGTGTTGCTCCAGTCTTCTGTACGTGGTGCCTGTACGCCGAAAGTGTCCCGCAATTCTTCTGGCCACCGACAGCATCTCTTGCACGCCCCTGTCATTTTTTAAATAATTCTGCACCACCAAATTCAATGTATGTGCAAAACATGGGACGTGCTGGAATTTGCCCAGATATAATGCACGCACAATATTGCTGGCGTTGTCCGATGCCACAAATCCACAGGAGAGTCCAATTGGGGTAAGCCATTCTGCGATGATCTTCCTCAGTTGCCGTAAGAGGTTTTCAGCTGTGTGCGTATTCTGGAAAGCGGTGATACAAAGCGTAGCCTGCCTAGGAAAGAGTTGGCGTTTGCGAGATGCTGCTACTGGTGCCGCCGCTGCTGTTCTTGCGGCGGGAGTCAATACATCTACCCAGTGGGCTGTCACAGTCATATAGTCCTGAGTCTGCCCTGCTCCACTTGTCCACATGTCCGTGGTTAAGTGGACATTGGGTACAACTGCATTTTTTAGGACACTAGTGAGTCTTTTTCTGAGGTCTGTGTACATTTTCGGTATCGCCTGCCTAGAGAAATGGAACCTAGATGGTATTTGGTACCGGGGACACAGTACCTCAATCAAGTCTATAGTTGGCTCTGAAGTAACGATGGATACCGGAACCACGTTTCTCACCGCCCAGGATGCCAAGGCCTCAGTTATCCGCTTTGCAGCAGGATGACTGCTGTGATATTTCATCTTCCTCGCAAAGGACTGTTGGACAGTCAATTGCTTGGTGGAAGTAGTAAAAGTGGTCTTACGACTTCCCCTCTGGGATGACCATCGACTCCCAGCAGCAACAACAGCAGCGCCAGCAGCAGTAGGCGTTACACTCAAGGATGCATCGGAGGAATCCCAGGCAGGAGAGGACTCGTCAGAATTGCCAGTGACATGGCCTGCAGGACTATTGGCATTCCTGGGGAAGGAGGAAATTGACACTGAGGGAGTTGGTGGGGTGGTTTGCGTGAGCTTGGTTACAAGAGGAAGGGATTTACTGGTCAGTGGACTGCTTCCGCTGTCGCCCAAAGTTTTTGAACTTGTCACTGACTTATGATGAATGCGCTGCAGGTGACGTATAAGGGAGGATGTTCCGAGGTGGTTAACGTCCTTACCCTTACTTATTGCAGCTTGACAAAGGCAACACACGGCTTGACACCTGTTGTCCGCATTTCTGTTGAAATACTTCCACACCGAAGAGCTAATTTTTTGGGATATTTTCACCAGGCATGTCAATGGCCATATTCCTCCCACGGACAACAGGTGTGTCCCCGGGTGCCTGACTTAAACAAACCACCTCACCATCAGAATCCTCCTTGTCAATTTCCTCCCCAGCGCCAGCAACACCCATATCCTCCTCATCCTGGTGTACTTCAACACTGACATCTTCAATCTGACTATCAGGAACTGGACTGTGGGTGCTCCTTCCAGCACTTGCAGGGGGTGTGCAAATGGTGGAAGGCGCATGCTCTTCACGTCCAGTGTTGGGAAGGTCAGGCATCGCAACCGACACAATTGGACTCTCCTTGTGGATTTGTGATTTCGAAGAACGCACAGTTCTTTGCTGTGCTTTTGCCAGCTTAAGTCTTTTCATTTTTCTAGCGAGAGGCTGAGTGCTTCCATCCTCATGTGAAGCTGAACCACTAGCCATGAACATAGGCCAGGGCCTCAGCCGTTCCTTGCCACTCCGTGTGGTAAATGGCATATTGGCAAGTTTACGCTTCTCCGACTATTTTAATTTAGATTTTTGAGTCCTTTTTTTACTGATCTTTTGTGTTTTGGATTTTACATGCTCTGTATTATGACATTGGGCATCGGCCTTGGCAGACGACGTTGATGGAATTTCATCGTCTCGGCCATGACTAGTGGCAGCAGCTTCAGCATGAGGTGGAAGTGGATCTTGATCTTTCCCTATTTTTGGAACCTCAACATTTTTGTTCTCCATATTTTAATAGGCACAACTAAAAGGCACCTCAGGTAAACAATGGAGATGGATGGATACTAGTATACTTATGGATGACGAGTGACTGACGACACAGAGGTAGCTACAGCCGTGGCCTACCGTACTGCGTCTGCTAGTATAGATAATATAATAAATATATTACTACTGTAGGTATATAATATAATGACGGACCTGGTGGACACTGTCAGCAGACTCCTAAACTACTAGTATGAAGAAGATAGAAAAAAAAACCCACCACAGGTAGGTATACAATTATGGACGAGCACTGACGACACAGAGATAGCCACAGCCGTGGCCTACCGAACTGCGTCGGCTAGTATAGATAATATAATAAATATATTACTACTGTAGGTATATAATATAATGACGGACCTGGTGGACACTGTCAGCAGACTCCTAAACTACTAGTATGAAGAAGATAGAAAAAAAAAACCCACCACAAGTAGGTAGGTATACAATTATGGACGAGCACTGACGACACAGAGATAGCCACAGCCGTGGACTACCGTACTGCGTCTGCTAGTATAGATAATATAATAAATATATTACTACTGTAGGTATATAATATAATGACGGACCTGGTGGACACTGTCAGCAGACTCCTAACTACTAGTATGAAGAAGATAGAAAAAAAAAAACCCACCACATGTAGGTAGGTATACAATTATGGACGAGCACTGACGACACAGAGATAGCCACAGTTGTGGACTACCGTACTGCGTCTGCTAGTATAGATAATATAATAAATATATTACTACTGTAGGTATATAAAATAATGACGGACCTGGTGGACACGGTCAGCAGACTCCTAAACTACTAGTATGAAGAAGATAGAAAAAAAAACCCCACCACAGGTAGGTAGGTATACAATTATGGACGAGCACTGACGACACAGAGATAGCCACAGCCGTGGACTACCGTACTGCGTCTACTAATATAGAGATGATAAAGATGATAGAGATGGAAAAAAAAAATATAACACTACTGTAGGTAAATATTTATATAATATAATGAATGACGGACCTGCTGGACACTGTCAGCAGAATGCGTTTATAGAATAAAATAAAAAAAAACACCACAGGAGTGTTTTAACTTTTTCAGGCAGACAATATACTGGTGGTCACTGGCAGCAAAAGTGTGCACTGTACTCCTGCTATAACTGCTCCCCAGTCTCCCCCACAATTAAGCTGTGTGAGCAGTGAGCACTCAGCACAGTCAGATATACATAGATGATATATCATGCAGCACACTGAGGCTGAGCACAGATATGGTATGTATCGTTTTTTTCAGGCAGAGAACGGATTATAATAAAACTGGTGGTCAGTGTCACTATCAGCAAAACTCTGTACTGTACTGAGTACTCCTAACAACTGCTCCCCAAAATTAGTAGTAAATCAAATGTCACTCGTCTCTCTAAACGGAGAGGACGCCAGCCACGTCCTCTCCCTATCAATCTCAATGCACGTGTGAACATGGCGGCGACGCGCGGCTCCTTATATAGAATCCGAGTCTCGCGAGAATCTGACAGCGGGATGATGACGTTCGGGCACGCTCGGGTTAACCGAGCAAGGCGGCAGGATCCGAGTCTGCTCGGACCCGTGCAAAAAAGGCTGAAGTTCGGGGGGGTTCGGATTCCGAGGAACCGAACCCGCTCATCTCTAGTTCTAACATTAACACATAACTAGATTTAGAAAACTATTTTATAGTTATTTGACATTGTATCTTTCCTTGCTATATAGCAAAATGCAAGTGATTACTGTCTTTTAGGCTTGCTGACAGGTGGGCTGGTGTGTATGGGAAAAAACTATACACACTTTATACTGCAAGAAACCAACCTGTGCCCTTTCTGATAATTACTATTGTTAACTTAATTTAATGTCTGAGGTACAAATGTAACTGTTATAAGCAAAATGCTCCTTTCACTACATATGCTAAACAGACATTGCAGGAGGAGCATCTTTTTCCATTCACGACCCATCAACAGTTCTGTGTTTAGCACATTTCTGGTATGCATAATAATCAGTGGTCACTTATGTCAGTTAGCATGTCTCCACATTAACAGATCTTTATCCTTTATCTTGCATCAATCTGAAATGGGCAGAAAGAAACAAGTATAGGTTGCTTAGAAACTGCAGTAAAGGGCCCTATACACTTATAGTTAATTTATAGTGATATGGGCGATATCGTTGAAAAATGAACGATTTATCGTTAATATCGTTCCGTGTGTAGTCATCAACGATGAACGATGCACGTCCCCACAGTCGTTCATCTATGGCAGAGGTTCTCAAACTCGGTCCTCAGGACCCCACACAGTGCATGTTTTGGAGGTCTCCTCACAGAATCGCAAGTGGAATAATTAGCTCCACCTGTGGACCTTTTAAAATGTGTCAGTGAGTAATTAATACACCTGGGCACCTGCTGGGTTACCTGCAAAACATGCACTGTGTGTGCCCCCGAGGACCGAGTTTGAGAACCTCTGATCTATGGTCTATCATCGTTTATTCATGCAAGCCAATTTGGACTATATTGATGTTTGCAATGTCAGATCGTTCATACAAATCGTTCAGTATGTATGCAAAAAATCGTTACTGAAAAATCGTTCATTGTTCATATTGTTCATCGCCCAAACCACCCAGTGTGTAGTGCCCTGAAGTCTTCTAGATCATTTATTTATTTTGATTGTTGGATTTACACACATGGATATGTTGTAAGTAAATTACTGACAAACTGATCTTTGCAATTTTAAGATTTTTGTCCCTTTATTAACAATTGTATGGGGGCCTCTTGTAAGGGAGGAGCTCCTCTGTCCAACCCCTGTACAGGATAAATTTGCTAAGAATTGTGTTTGCCAGAGTTTGCAAAACATGGACAAATCTGCAAATAGAAATCAATACACCATCCTACCAACTCACAAGTGCTTTCAATAGAAAACTTACTAATACCCCTTCACACCGCAAATATATCCCGGGATATTGCCGGGTCGAGGTGCAGTCTAAAAGCACCACTTTTGAATATCCTGTGGTCGAGTAACCCTGCATTTCAACCCGGTATAAAAGCAGTGTTATACACGGTTAGATCCGGGTCAAGGGCCCTCATTCCGAGTTGTTCGCTCGCTAGCTGCTTTTAGCAGCATTGCACACGCTAGGCCGCCGCCCTCTGGGAGTGTATCTTAGCTTAGCAGAATTGCGAACGAAAGATTAGCAGAATTGCGAATAGAAATTTCTTAGCAGTTTCTGAGTAGCTCGAGACTTACTCCTACACTGCGATCAGTTCAGTCAGTTTCGTTCCTGGTTTGACGTCACAAACACACCCAGCGTTCGGCTAGACACTCCCGCGTTTTTCCCAGAAACGCCAGCGTTTTTCCGCACACTCCCATAAAATGTCCAGTTTCCGCCCAGAAACACCCACTTTCTGTCAATCACACTACGATCAGCAGAACGATGAAAAAGCTTTGTTATGCCGTGAGTAAAATACCGAACTTTTGTGTAAAATAACTAAGCGCATGCGCTCTGCGAACCTTACGCATGCGCAGTAAGCGACTAATCGCAGTATAGCGAAAATCGTCAACGAGCGAACAACTCGGAATGACCCCCAATGTGCAATCTAAAGTGTCCAACCCAGGTTATTCATGTAAAAGTGCTGATTGGCTGTTCTTTGTGTGCCTTGATGATGTCAGCAGCCTGAGCCCTGCTACACAGGAGAGCATAAAGACAGAGAGCATTAACAATAGAGCTATTAAGAATTAGGGGTGAGGCAGAGATTGCTAGGCAGCTTTCTGCTTACCACCCAACTTATTAAAAGTACAAAGAGGGACCTTTGTGCGTGGCCTATAAAAGGGGCATGGCCTCGCGACAGAGCCTTGATCACGAGTAACTCCCCCTTGTACCATCACTGAGGGGGCATGCCCAGCGCTCTCTGAGCTGCTGGCATGCTCCCTCTCCCTCTGTCACCTGTGAATAGACGCATGCGCACAGCGTCTATTCACCGCTGCTCCCAACTGCCCCCCCGTCTCCTCCACCGCGAGACACTGCGGCCCGCAGGTGGGACAGTCCCAAAAAATGGGACTGTCCCGAGAAAATCGGGACCGTTGGGAGGTATGTTAAAGATGCAATTGTGTATAAAAACATAGCTCTGTCAGCCGCAATTCTTGCAATGGTGTGAGCTGTCCCCACCCTCTCCTTTTGTCCCCTTCTGACACCTCATCTTTCTGAGCCCAAAAAAGTCCATTTAAAATGACATCCATGGTGTTTTAATTGCTGACCCGGGTTGAGTTAAAAGGAGCCAACCCTGCAATAACCCGGGCTGAAAGTGTAGTGTAATACCCCTTTCACACTGCCAATCGCGGAGCCCACCCAGGAATTGGAAGCGGGTCCTTCCCGGGTGTGGGATCCGGCATTGGCAGCTTCTGCAGGCTTTCCCGACCCGGCAATATGTCGGGCAGGTTGCCATAGCGGAGGTTGTGCTGGGAGATGAGATCATCTCTGCACCACCTCTCCCTATCTAGTAAGCGGGTCCCCGGTCGCATCGACCCAGGAGCCCATTTACGCAGCCACTGACCCGGTATTCAACCCGGGTATAACACTGCTTTATTCCCGGGTTGAATTGTCGGGTCAGGCGACCTGGGATTTCGGCTATGCCCCTTGCACACCGCACGCTGACCCGTGTCGACCCGGCAATATCGGGTTATTTGTGCGGTGTGAAAGGGGTATGAAAGGGCCTGACCCGTGTCCAACCCGAGTTCAAAATACTGGGTCGGACCCGGGTTTGTGGTTTGAAAGGGGTATAAGAAACGTGTTTGCAGAAGCCTGATCTGTGCAGTGTTCTCTGTGTAAGAGTAAATAGTTAAAAACCAGAGAAAAAAATGTGTGGGGTCGCCCCCACAAGCATAACCAGCCCCAGGCTCTTTGAGTTAGCACTGGTTCAATAAAATACCGGAAGAAAATGCGCTCACTGATATGTGCAAGCTTCTCCGAACTCACTGATCACAGGCAGGATTTTTTAAATTCGGGCACAAACATGACTGAACACTCCCACTATTAAACATTATTGCATACATACACCATGGGAAAACATGATTCTCACAAACATGGGGGCATGTATTAAGCCTGGAGAGGTGATCAAGCAGTGATAAGTGCAAGGTGGGATGCACTAGCCAGTCAGCTCCTTACTGTCAATTTACATATTGGAGCTGATTGGCTGGTGTATTATCACCTTGCACTTATCACTGCTTTATCACTTCTCCAGGCTTAATACATCTGCCACATGATTCTTAGTAAATTTCAGTGTTTGATCTTGAAAACTGTCACAGATTGTGGTGATGCCAGTCGTGTTTAAACTCGGACCAAACATATCTCAGTAAATGTATCCCTATATGCACATTGGGCGATAGACTGTTACAAAAAAGAAAAAAAAACTACAGTAAAAGAAAATGTGGAAAACACAATGCCGAGTCATAAGTTACTCATTCTCAGTATGCAGTGGTGTCCACTTCATGTGCAGTGTATGTATAATTGGCAAATACTGTGAAATTAGCATATATTTTTTTAAATAATAAACTTAGTTGCAAACCTTTTGGTCCTTTACCCTCCAACCCTCTGCTCTAAATTTCATTAAACACAACAATATCCAGAAGCTGTGAAAAGTCTGGACAATGCTATGCTAAGCAGAGCCGTAACTAGGTGTGTGCCGGCGGTACCTTGCAGACAGCGCATACGCACTGTGGGTGCAGTACCGCCGGCAACACTCGTAGTTTCGGTGTGCTGTGCAGCTGCGGGCAGCTATGCCTGATCCCACCCCAAAACACGCCCTCCAACTGACGGGAGGTTAAACTGAACGTCCGACAATACTGCCCAATCCCCCCACTCATGCTGCCGCCGCCGGAGTATACAGTGACAGTGAGCCGCGCAGACTATAATGCTTGATCCCCATCACCCCTGTCCGCCGGAGTTACATTGAGCGCTGACAACTCCCTTCACTTCAGGACAGTGAGCACACGGCTCAGTTGGTCGGCTGCATTCACCCACTGTAACTCTGGCGGCGGGGATCAGACATTATAGTCTATGCGGCTCACTGTATACGGGGGTGGGGGGATCGGGCATTATTGTCCGCGGCTCAGTTTAACCTACAGTCGGGGGGAGGGGTGTCTGGGCTGCAGTATATAATGTCCGATCCCCGCCGCCAGAGTTACAGTGAGTGAATGCAGCCGACCAACTGAGCCGTGGGCTCACTGTCCTGAAGGGAAGGAAGTTGTCAGCGCTCAATGTAACTCTGGCGGACAGGGGTGATGGGGAGGGGGATCGAGCATTATAGTTTGCGCGGCTCACTGCCACTGTATACTCCGGCGGGGGGGATCAGGAAGTTTTGCCCACGGCTCAGTTTAACCTCCCGTCAGGTGGAGGGCGTGTCTGGGCTCCGGCAGTGGGGATGGGGTGGGTATAAGCTCTGGCAGTGGGGACGGGGTGGGTACAAGCTCTGGCAGTGGGGACGGGGTGGGTACAAGCTCCGGCAGTGGGGACGGGGTGGGTACAAGCTCCGGCAGTGGGGACGGGGTGGGTACAAACTCTGGCATTGGCGATGGGGTGGGATCGGGCATTGCTGGCCACAGCTGCACAGCACTGTAAAGGGGGGTACTCACGGAGAGATCCATGCTTAAAATCTAAGCAATCTGACTAGATTACCTAGATTTTAAGAACAGATCACTCGTGTGTACCCCCCTCAGCGATAGCGATGCGCGGCCCCATCGCACTGTGCTGAGCGGCGGGAGAGATGTGTGCTGAGCGGTTCGCTCAGCACACATCTCTCCCGTGTATATGGTTCTTAACACCAGAAGGGGACTCTGCCTGCCGTACTGTGTAAAAGGGAGACTCTGCCTGCCGTACTGTGTAAAAGGGAGACTCTGCCTGCCGTACTGTGTAAAAGGGAGACTCTGCCTGCCGTACTGTGTAAAAGGGAGACTCTGCCTGCCGTACTGTGTAAATGAGACTCTACATGGCGTAATATGTAATAATAACAGGACCCCGCCTTCCTACACACCTGGTCCAGGTGAATGCCTTGTGTTACTTGAACTGGTCTAGCGATCACTCTTCCTGACCACTTCAATTGTAGCCGGCTGCCGTTCATCTCACCGCCGTGGCCAGCAACAGCCATCCGGTGACCTCTTCAACTCATCTCTGCGGTAGAGTGTAGTGGGCATTGCAGGACTCTTAGTCGAGGACGCTCGACTATTAAACCAGCCCACCTAAGAGGTAACGTATTTAATAACCCGGTGACTCTGAACGTTTACTCCGTGGAACCGCACTGCTGCTTTGAATTGTCCGCATTCCAGTCATCCATTATTTGCGGAAAAACGGACATTCTTAATTTTATTATTCAACACATGGCTATTTCGCTCTTTATCACCTGAGACAGATATAGGTGTGCTTCTACTGTTTTTACCATTATATATTTTTATTATTATTCAATGTTTTCATTTGTGAAACACTGTTATTAAATACTCCTTTATTCATTCACACGTTGGCTCTCCTTTTTAACTCACTAACTCCTGATATACAGCGCAGCCTTTTTTGCTTCTTTTTTCCGTCTGTTTACCATTTCACATAGTGTGTCGGCATGCGCAGTATCTCATGAGTTCTGAATTTTCAATTTTTAATATTAATTTATTGTGTTTGAGGCGCTGTGCAAGTAGTGTTTTTGTTTTGTTTCTATGGCGTAATATGTGACAGGGGCTCTACCTGCTGCAATGTGTAACAGGGGCTGTACCTGTTGTAATGTGTGTAAGTGGCGCTACTGTGCAGCATAAATGGAATAATGGAGACTTCTGTACAGTGTAATATGAATTGGTACTATTTTATTATCTTCCCCCATCACCCCTATATTTTTTGCGCGTGCCAATGGTGTGCACTGGCCCTGTTTTGTATGTGATATGGGGGGGGGGGGGGGGGTGCAGATGATGCTGTTTCTTGCACACAGCGCTAAAATGTCTAGTTACGGCACTGATGCTAAGAAATGACTAGTGGCAGCATTAAAGAGTGGATAAGTTGCTATTGGCAGTCAGTCAGCTTCTGACTAGCATTTGTCAAGTACATTCTATAACATTTTAAGTAGGTTAGGTATAGGCAACTTCTAAACTCTGTAGAAAGTTTGATGCATCTCCCTCATAGTTTCTATATTGTCCCGGATTATCAAAGCTTAATGGCATTGTTTATGGAGGAAGGCTCATCCATTAGTTCAATTTAAAAAACCATACCATCACTACACACACACTATCGGATACCACACATGGTAAGTGCCTCCCATATTGGGTAAACTTTGAAACGATAAGCAGGCTTATCATTACTTACATACACACTCTCCTTTTTTTTTTTTTTTTCTCCCTATGTTCAATTAATATTTTATGCTAGTACTGGGCATATAATGATTACATATGGCCAAGAACTGCATAAAGCTTAGACAAACTGTAAATAAACTATCAATCTCACTTAATGAAATTATAAACCAGCAGTCATGGTTGGGCCTGAAAAAGGAAGACTAGACAGGCAAATGGCTAACCTGCATCATGTGTACACCAACAAATCACTTTGCTACATTGACTGCACCATTGGCCAAGAAAAAATAAGCAGCACTAGTATGTACTTCTGTTAATCAAATTACATACTGGTAAATCACTTTGTGTAGTATGTAAAATAAGACATGCGTTATGTGAGGGGCGATTGATTTATGGAGTTTAGAGCTTCAAAGGTGTCAACATGTTAAATCACTGGTGGGAGAAATATCTATAATCTATATATGTAATTAAGTTTTTAATGCTCTGTATACAGAACTAAAAAGGAGACTACAATTCTCAGCCTGTCTCCATAATAACACTCTAGCATGAAGACACTGTCCTATCTAATTTTTTTTTTTCAGTCAAACAAAGTTTTAGTTGCTGTAGAAAAGAAAATGGTAGCAAACTTTGTTTTCCTGTTACTTTATTGCAACTTAAAAAAACAACAACAACAACAAAAAAAGGGGGCAGACGAAAGTGTTTCATTTTCCTGGCATGATAATCATGCAAATTTGCTTCTAGATGGGCTTCGATGGGAGCATGTTTTACAAATGTTATTAGTCATTAATTGTTTTGCCTTTTTTTTTTTTTTGGTTTTCAATGGATCATTCTAATTCAAGTAGGACCCTAGGTCAAGCTTGTTTAGAATACTGATTGATTGTTCTGACCGCTCCTCAGGGACAAAACATGAGCTGGACAGAAGCATACGCTGAAGGCACTAGGTTTATTTGTAAATGATTTATAAAATGTAGAAGCCAAAAGCCACATCAGCAGCGAGCATTTTTAAAGAATAGCATAAAAACCAAAACACTACAAGTATGCTTGAGAGCATGTGCTATTATTTTAGTGCAAAGCAATTAAAATGTTGCTATGTGACATTGCAGATTTGTGAGCGCTTTGTGCACAGATGAGGGATGGGTTTTTCACCATTACTGAATTTGTGCTAGTTCTTACTTATGAAGGTCGCAAACAATACTGCATGTTGTTTTTAATTGTGGAATATTTTTCCCACTCTGGGGAAAATGTTTTGTAACATCTGTTGCTTACATTGCAGAGCTGCTAAATTAAGCACTGTCCTTGAGGGAAGGTAAGCATATCCTGCAAATGATGTGACTAGAGTTCTATAAAACCTGCACAATCTGGCTCTCATTCCGAGTTGTTCGCTCGGTAATTTTCTTCGCATCGCAGCGATTTTCCGCTAATTGCGCATGCGCAATGTTCGCACTGCGACTGCGCCAAGTAAATTTGCTAAGAAGTTTGGTATTTTACTCACGGCATTACGAGGTTTTTTCTTCGTTCTGGTAATCGGAGTGTGATTGACAGGAAGTGGGTGTTTCTGGGCGGAAACTGGCCGTTTTATGGAAGTGTGTGAAAAAATGCTGCCGTTTCTGGGAAAAACGCGGGAGTGGCTGGAGAAACGGGGGAGTGTCTGGGCGAACGCTGGGTGTGTTTGTGACGTCAAACCAGGAACGAAACTGACTGAACTGATCGCAGTGGCAGAGTAAGTATCGAGCTACTCAGAAACTGCAAAGAAATTTCTAATCGCAATTTAGAAAATCTTTCGTTCGCAATTTTGCTAAGCTAAGATTCACTCCCAGTAGGCGGCAGCTTAGCGTGTGCAATGCTGCTAAAAGCAGCTTGCGAGCGAACAACTCGGAGTGAGGGCCAATCTGTTTGCTTTTCTCTGCATTGTAGTTTCCTGTTCGGCATTGCAACGGCTGCACTGCTTTAGCAGTAGCTATGGGCACTATATACCATGGTATTTTTGTAGTGCAAAGAGTATAACAATTGAACAAAGAAATACAGCTGCGTACTCAGGTTAGCGGTAGACACCGTACCAAACAATCTTGCCGCTGCTAAGGGTTATTTAGGATATGTTTAGTTTACACTGACAAACTAAAGCTGGGCACACACGGTAAGATTTTTACTGTTAAGATATCCTACACTATTTCTCTTGAATTTCCCTGAGCTCCTCAACAAACGAAATAGTGCATACACACAGTAAGATATAGCATAAGATTTAACACAATAGATTTAGCATAAGATATAGCATAAGATATGGCTTAACACTTTAGGCTAGGGCCAAACATAGCGGTTCAGCGTTGGCCGGAAAGGAGTCTGCACAAGGATTCGTATGTGCCCGTCTACATATATGCGGCGGTGCTGCAGCTGCCGGATCCATGCTGCGGCTGAGCTGGATGACAGGATTTCAAGTTGAACACATACATTTAAATTAGTGATGAGCGGGTTCGGTTCCTCGGGATCCGAACCCCCCCGAACCTCCCCCATTTCTCTGACGTCCTAGTGGATGCTGGGAACTCCGTAAGGACCATGGGGGAATAGACGGGCTCCGCAGGAGACTGGGCACTCTAAAAGAAAGATTAGGTACTATCTGGTGTGCACTGGCTCCTCCCTCTATGCCCCTCCTCCAGACCTCAGTTAGAATCTGTGCCCGGCTAGAGCTGGGTGCTCCTAGTGGGCTCTCCTGAGCTTGCTAGAAAGAAAGTATTTGTTAGGTTTTTTATTTTCAGTGAGATCTGCTGGCAACAGACTCACTGCTACGTGGGACTGAGGGGAGAGAAGCAAACCTACCTGCTTGCAGCTAGCTTGTGCTTCTTAGGCTACTGGACACCATTAGCTCCAGAGGGTTCGAACACAGGGCCTGACCTCGAACGTCCGTTCCCGGAGCCGCGCCGCCGTCCCCCTTGCAGAGCCAGAAGACAGAAGAACGATGAAATCGGCGGCAGAAGACTCCTGTCTTCATTAAGGTAGCGCACAGCACTGCAGCTGTGCACCATTGCTCCCACAGCACCCCACACACTCCGGTCACTGTAGGGTGCAGGGAGCTGGGGGGGCACCCTGGGCAGCAATTATATTACCTTTTGGCAAAAATACACATAATACAGTCAGTTAACTGTATATGTGTAAAAACCCCCGCCATTAAGTTACAGAAAACGCGGGACAGAAGCCCGCCGCTGAGGGGGCGGGGACTTCTTCCTCAGCACACCAGCGCCATTTTCCCTTCACAGCTCCGCTGGAAGCACGCTCCCCAGGCTCTCCCCTGCAGTATCCAGGTACAAGACGGGTTAAAAAGAGAGGGGGGGGCACATAAATTTAGGCGCAAATCGATACACACAAGCAGCTATTGGGAACATCACTTTTTGGCAGTGTAAATCCCTGTGTTATATAGCGCTGTGGTGTGTGCTGGCATACTCTCTCTCTGTCTCCCCAAAGGACTTTGTGGGGTCCTGTCCTCAGTCTGAGCATTCCCTGTGTGTGTGCGGTGTGTCGGTACGGCTGTGTCGACATGTTTGATGAGGAGGGTTACGTGGAGGCGGAGCAGGGGCAGATACATGTGGTGTCGCCCCCGTCGGGGCCGACACCTGATTGGATGGATATGTGGAAGGTTTTAACCGACAGTGTCAACTCCTTACATAAAAGGTTCGATGACGCAGCAGCCTTGGGACAGCCGGGGTCTCAGCCCGCGCCTGCCCAGGCGACTCAGAAGCCGTCAGGGGCTCATAAACGCCCGCTAGCTCTGATGGTAGACACAGATGTCGACACGGAGTCTGACTCCAGTGTAGATGAGGATGAGACAAATGTACAGTCTACAAAAGCCATCCGATGCATGATTACTGCAATGAAAGATGTATTGCACATTTCTGATATTAACCCGGTTACCACCAAAAGGGGTATTATGTTTGGGGAGAAAAAGCAGCCAGTGACTTTTCCCCCATCTGATGAATTAAATGATTTGTGTGAAGAAGCGTGGAGTTCCCCTGATAAGAAACTAGTGATTTCTAAGAGGTTACTGATGGCGTACCCTTTCCCGCCAACGGATAGGTTACGTTGGGAAACATCCCCTAGGGTGGACAAGGCGCTAACATGCTTATCTAAAAGGGTGGTACTGCCGTCTCAGGATACGGCCGCCCTAAAGGATCCTGTGGATAGAAAGCAGGAAGCTATCCTGTAGTCTGTGTATACACACTCTGGTACTCTACTGAGACCTGCTATTGCTTCAGCCTGGATGTGTAGTGCTGCAGCAGCATGGACTGATACCCTGTCAGACAACATTGATTCCCTCGACAGGGATACTATTTTGCTAACCATCGAACATATAAAAGACGTCGTTTTATATATGCGGGATGCACAGAGGGACATTTGCCTGCTGGCATCTAGAATTAATGCAATGTCCATTTCTGCCAGGAGAGTATTATGGACTCTGCAGTGGACAGGTGATGCTGATTCTAAAAAACACATGGAGGTTTTGCCTTATAAGGGTGAGGAATTATTTGGGGACGGTCTCTCGGACCTCGTATCCACAGCAACTGCTGGGAAGTCGACTTTTTTACCTCAGGTTCCCTCACAGCCTAAGAAAGCACCGTATTATCAAATGCAGTCCTTTCGGCCTCAGAAAGGCAAGCGGGTCAGAGGAGCATCCTTTCTGGCCAGAGGCAAGGGTAGAGGAAAGAAGCTGCACCAGGCAGCCAGTTCCCAGGAACAAAAATCCTCCCCTGCTTCCACTAAGTCCACCGCATGACGTTGGGGCTCCACAGGCGGAGCCAGGTGCGGTGGGGGCGCGTCTCCGAAACTTCAGCAACCAGTGGGTTCGCTCAAAAGTGGATCTCTGGGCTGTACAAATTGTATCTCAGGGATACAAGCTGGAGTTCGAGGCGACTCCCCCTCGCCGTTACCTCAAATCAGCCTTGCCAGCTGCTCCCAGGGAAAGGGAGGTAGTACTGGCGGCAATTCACAAGCTGTACCTCCAGCAGGTGATAATCAAGGTCCCCCTCCTTCAACAGGGCAGGGGTTACTATTCCACAATGTTTGTGGTACCGAAACCGGACGGTTCGGTGAGACCCATCCTGAATTTAAAATCCTTGAACACTTATATAAAGAAGTTCAAGTTCAAAATGGAATCGCTCAGGGCGGTTATTGCAAGCCTGGAAGAGGGGGATTTTATGGTGTCGCTGGACATCAAGGATGCTTACTTGCATGTCCCCATTTTCCCACCTCACCAGGAGTACCTCAGGTTTGTGGTACAGAACTGTCATTACCAATTCCAGACGTTGCCGTTTGGTCTCTCCACGGCTCCGAGAATATTTACCAAGGTAATGGCCGAAATGATACTCCTTCGAAGAAAGGGAGTTATAATTATCCCGTACTTGGACGATCTCCTCATAAAGGCGAGGTCCAAAGAGCAGTTGTTGGTCAGCGTAGCACTCTGTCAGGAAGTGTTGCAACAGCACGGCTGGATTCTGAATATCCCAAAGTCGCAGCTGATTCCTACAACGCGTCTGCTTTTCCTGGGAATGATTCTGGACACAGAACAGAAGAAGGTGTTTCTCCCGGAGGAGAAGGCCCAGGAATTGTCACCTCTGGTCAGGGACCTCCTGAAACCAAAACAGGTGTCGGTGCATCACTGCACGCGAGTCCTGGGAAAGATGGTGGCTTCTTACGAAGCAATTCCCTTCGGCAGGTTCCATACAAGGATCTTTCAGTGGGATCTGTTGGACAAATGGTCCGGATCGCATCTTCAGATGCATCGGTTGATCACCCTGTCCCCAAGGGCCAGGGTGTCTCTGCTGTGGTGGCTGCAGAGTGCTCATCTTCTCTAGGGACGCAGGTTCGGCATACAGGACTGGATCCTGGTGACCACGGATGCAAGCCTCCGAGGATGGGGGGCAGTCACTCAGGGAAGAAACTTCCAAGGACAGTGGTCAAGTCTGGAGACTTCTCTACACATAAATATATTGGAACTAAGGGCCATCTACAACACCCTGAGTCAAGCAGAGCCCCTGCTTCAAAACCAATCTGTACTGATTCAGTCAGACAACATCACGGCGGTCGCCCATGTAAACCGCCAGGGCGGCACAAGAAGCAGGATGGCAATGGCAGAAGCCACAAGGATTCTTCGATGGGCGGAGAATCACGTGCTAGCACTGTCAGCAGTGTTCATTCCGGGAGTGGACAACTGGGAAGCAGACTTCCTCAGCAGGCACGACCTCCACCCGGGAGAGTGGGGACTTCATCAAGAAGTCTTCACACAGATTGTAAATCGTTGGGAACTGCCGCAGGTGGACATGATGGCGTCCCGCCTCAACAAAAAGCTAAAAAAATATTGCGCCAGGTCACGGGACCCTCAGGCGATAGCTGTGGACGCACTAGTGACACCGTGGGTGTACCAGTCGGTTTATGTGTTCCCTCCTCTTCCTCTCATACCCAAGGTACTGAGGATAGTAAGAAAGAGAGGAGTAAGAACTATACTCATCGTTCCGGATTGGCCAAGAAGAAATTGGTACCCAGAACTACAAGAAATGATCTCAGAGGACCCATGGCCTCTGCCTCTCAGACAGGACCTGTTACAGCAGGGGCCCTGTCTGTTCCAAGACTTACCGCGGCTGCGTTTGACGGCATGGCGGTTGAACGCCGGATCCTAGCTGAAAAGGGCATTCCGGATGAAGTTATTCCTACGCTGATAAAGGCTAGGAAAGACGTGACAGCAAAACCTTATCACCGTATATGGCGAAAATATGTTGCTTGGTGTGAGGCCAGGAAGGCCCCTACAGAGGAATTCCAGCTGGGTCGATTCCTGCACTTCCTACAATCAGGAGTGACTATGGGCCTAAAATTAGGATCCATAAAGGTCCAGATTTCGGCCCTATCTATTTTCTTTCAAAAAGAACTGGCTTCACTGCCTGAAGTTCAGACGTTTGTTAAGGGAGTGCTGCATATTCAGCCCCCTTTTGTGCCTCCAGTGGCACCTTGGGATCTTAACGTTGTGTTGGATTTCATGAAATCACACTGGTTTGAGCCACTTAAGACCGTGGAGCTAAAGTATCTCACGTGGAAGGTGGTCATGCTGTTGGCCTTGGCTTCAGCTAGGCGTGTGTCAGAATTGGCGGCTTTGTCATGTAAAAGCCCGTATCTGATCTTCCATATGGACAGGGCAGAATTGAGGACTCGTCCCCAATTTCTCCCGAAGGTGGTGTCAGCGTTTCATTTGAACCAACCTATTGTGGTGCCTGCGGCTACTCGGGACTTGGAGGCTTCCAAGTTGCTGGACGTAGTCAGGGCTTTGAAAATCTATGTAGCCAGGACGGCTGGAGTCAGGAAAACTGACTCGCTGTTTATCCTGCATGCACCCAACAAACTGGGTGCTCCGGCTTCAAAGCAAACTATTGCGCGCTGGATCTGTAACACGATTCAGCAAGCTCATTCTGCGGCAGGGTTGCCGCATCCTAAATCAGTAAAAGCCCATTCCACAAGGAAGGTGGGCTCTTCTTGGGCGGCTGCCCGAGGGGTCTCGGCTTTACAGCTTTGCCGAGCTGCTACTTGGTCGGGTTCAAACACATTTGCTAAGTTCTACAAGTTTGATACCCTGGCTGAGGAGGACCTTGCCTTTGCTCATTCGGTGCTGCAGAGTCATCCGCACTCTCCCGCCCGTTTGGGAGCTTTGGTATAATCCCCATGGTCCTTACGGAATTCCCAGCATCCACTAGGACGTCAGAGAAAATAAGAATTTACTCACCGGTAATTCTATTTCTCGTAGTCCGTAGTGGATGCTGGGCGCCCGTCCCAAGTGCGGACTCTCTGCAATACATGTATATAGTTATTGCTTAACTAAAGGGTTCTTGTTATGAGCCATCTGTTACTGAGGCTCAGTTGTTGTTCATACTGTTAACTGGGTATGGTTATCACAAGTTGTACAGTGTGATTGGTGTGGCTGGTATGAGTCTTACCCTGGATTCCAAATCCTTTCCTTGTTGTGTCAGCTCTTCCGGGCACAGTTTCCTTAACTGAGGTCTGGAGGAGGGGCATAGAGGGAGGAGCCAGTGCACACCAGATAGTACCTAATCTTTCTTTTAGAGTTCCCAGTCTCCTGCGGAGCCCGTCTATTCCCCATGGTCCTTACGGAGTTCCCAGCATTCACTACGGACTACGAGAAATAGAATTACCGGTGAGTAAATTCTTATTTTTACACGGTTCCGAGGCAGACTCGAATCTTCCCGCCTTGCTTGGTTAACCCGAGCGCGCCCGAATGTCATCATCCCGCTGTCGGATTCTCGCGAGATTCGTATTCTATATAAGGAGCCGCGCGTCGCCGCCATTTTTCTCTCGTGCTTTGGAGATGATAGCGAGAGGACCTGGCTGCGTTCTCTCAGTTTCTGTGTTCAGTTCTCTGCCTGAAAAACGATCCATATCTGTGCTGCATTGTTGTATATAGTAGGAGGACAGTGCAGAATTTTGCTGTGACCACCAGTATGTATATGTGTGTGTGTGTATATATATATATATATATATATATATATATATATATATATATATATAAGCAGTACGGTACAGTAGTCCATTGCTCTACCTCTGTGTCGACAAGTATACTATGCATCCATACCTGTGCTGCATTTTAGTTGTGCGCAGTATATAGTAGGACAGTGCAGAATTTTGCTGACCACCAGTATATATGTATATATATATAGCAGTACGGTACAGTAGTCCACTGCTCTACCTCTGTGTCGTCAAGTATACTATCCATCCATGATAAAAGAAAAATAAATACCCGAAGGTATTGCTATTCCCAGGCGCTGGATGGGTGGTTCACCACAGCAGCTAAACAAGAAATGTGGTTGGTCAGACCCCCAAACGATACAAGCAAACAAAGAAGTACAGCGCCTAATGGTCACAAATGCAAACTTGGTCACTTGGAAGGATTGAACCTGGACCAAGCCCCCGCTGTGGTTTTCCAACATTTGGACCCTTAAAGAATTTCCTATTATACCGTGGAGGATCTACATCTACCACCCTCTGAGGAACAGCCGTTTGCGGACGCAGATTCGCCTAATTACCTCAAGGGATGCTGGTGGTAACTATAACTCACGGATAGGACATTGGGCCCTCAAACCCAAGGGGATTTTATAGGAACAGGTTCCATGCATTACTAACCTCCTACAAGGATTTACAATACTGGGAAAAACACCATTTCTGATTTAGATCTGATTTCATGTGGCAGTTGCCACTTATGTGCACTTTATTCAATTACTTTTTAATATACTCAAATTATATGTTTTAATAAAATGATAAATGTTTTCATGTGACCAAGTTTGCATTTGTGACCATTAGGCGCTGTACTTCTTTGTTTGCTTATACTATCCATCCATACCTGTGCTGCATTTTAGTTGTGCACAGTATATAGTAGGAGGACAGTGCAGAATTTTGCTGACCACCAATATATATATAGCAGTACGGTACAGTAGTCCACTGCTCTACCTCTGTGTCGTCAAGTATACTATCATCCATACCTGTGCTTCATTTTAGTTGTGTGCAGTATATAGTAGGAGGACAGTGCAGAATTTTGCTGACCACCAGTGTATGTATGTATGTATATATATATATATATATATATATATATATATATATATATATATATATATATATATGTATATATGTATGGTACAGTAGGCCATTGCTATTGATATTTCTCTAACGTCCTAGTGGATGCTGGGGACTCCGTCAGGACCATGGGGATTAGCGGCTCCGCAGGAGACAGGGCACAAAAATAAAGCTTTAGGATCAGGTGGTGTGCACTGGCTCCTCCCCCTATGACCCTCCTCCAAGCCTCAGTTAGGTTTTTGTGCCCGTCCGAGCAGGGTGCAATCTAGGTGGCTCTCCTAAAGAGCTGTTTAGAAAAAGTTTTTAGGTTTTTTATTTTCAGTGAGTCCTGCTGGCAACAGGCTCACTGCATCGAGGGACTTAGGGGAGAGAAGTGAACTCACTTGCGTGCAGGATGGATTGGCTTCTTAGGCTACTGGACACCATTAGCTCCAGAGGGAGTCGGAACACAGGTCTCACCCTGGGGTTCGTCCCGGAGCCGCGCCGCCGACCCCCCTTGCAGATGCCGAAGATGGAAGAGGTCCAGAAGCAGGCGGCAGAAGACTTTTCAGTCTTCCTGAGGTAGCGCACAGCACTGCAGCTGTGCGCCATTGTTGTCAGCACACTTCACACAGCGGTCACGGAGGGTGCAGGGCGCTGGGGGGGCGCCCTGGGCAGCAATGTATAATACCTTTTTTATGGCTAAAAATACATCACATATAGCCCCTGGGGGCTATATGGATGTATTTAACCCCTGCCAGGTCTCAGAAAAACGGGAGAAGAAGCCCGCCGAAAAGGGGGCGGGGCCTATTCTCCTCAGCACACAGCGCCATTTTCCCTCACAGAAATGCTGGTGGGAAGGCTCCCAGGCTCTCCCCTGCACTGCACTACAGAAACAGGGTTAAAACAGAGAGGGGGGGCACTGATTTGGCGATATGACTACATATATTAAAATGCTATAAGGGAAAAGCACTTATATAAAGGTTGTCCCTGTATAATTATAGCGTTTTTGGTGTGTGCTGGCAAACTCTCCCTCTGTCTCCCCAAAGGGCTAGTGGGTCCTGTCCTCTATCAGAGCATTCCCTGTGTGTGTGCTGTGTGTCGGTACGTGTGTGTCGACATGTATGAGGACTATGTTGGGAGGCGGAGCAAATTGCCTGTAATGGTGATGTCACTCTCTAGGGAGTCGACACCGGAATAGATGGCTTATTTAAGGAATTACGTGATAATGTCAACACGCTGCAAGTCGGTTGACGACATGAGACGGCCGGCAAACATATTAGTATCTGTCCAGGCGTCTAAAACACCGTCAGGGACGTTATAATGCCCATTTTACCTCAGTCGGTCGACACAGACACAGACACGGACACTGACTCCAGTGTCGACGGTGAAGAAACAAACGTATTTTCCTTTAGGGCCACACGTTACTTGTTAAGGGCAATGAAGGAGGTGTTACATATTTCTGATACTACAAGTACCACAAAAAAGGGTATTATGTGGGGTGTGGAAAAACTACCTATAGTTTTTCCTGAATCAGATAAATTAAATGAAGTGTGTGATGAGGCGCGGGGTTCCCCCGATAGAAAATTATTGGCGGTATACCCTTTCCCGCCAGAAGTTAGGGCGCGTTGGGAAACACCCCTAAGGGTGGATAAGGCGCTCACACGCTTATCAAAACAAGTGGCGGTACCGTCTCCAGATACGGCCGCCCTCAAGGAGCCAGCTGATAGGAGGCTGGAAAATATCCTAAAAAGTATATACACACATACTGGTGTTATACTGCGACCAGCGATCGCCTCAGCCTGGATGTGCAGCGCGGGGGTGGCTTGGTCGGATTCCCTGACTGAAAATATTGATACCCTTGACAGGGACAGTATTTTATTTACTATAGAGCATTTAAAAAATGCATTTCTATATATGCGAGATACACAGAGGGATATTTGCACTCTGGCATCAAGAGTAAGTGCGATGTCCATATCTGCCAAAAGATGTTTATGGACACGACAGTGGTCAGGTGATGCAGATTCCAAACGGCACAAAGATGTATTGCCGTATAAAGGGGAGGAGTTATTTGGGGTCGGTCCATCGGACCTGGTGGCCACGGCAACTGCTGGGAAATCCACCGTTTTTACCCTAAGTCACATCTATGCAGAAAAAGACACCGTCTTTTCAGCCTCAGTCCTTTCGTCCCCATAAGCATATCTGCCCAGGGATAGAGGAAAGGGAAGAAGACTGCAGCAGGCAGCCCATTCCCAGGAGCAGAAGCCTTCCACCGCTTCTGCCAAGTTCTCAGCATGACGCTGGAGCCGTACAGGACCCCTGGATCCTACAAGTAGTATCCCAGGGGTACAGATTGGAAAGTCGAGACGTTTCCACTCGCAGGTTCCTGAAGTCTGCTTTACCAACGTCTCCCTCCGACAGGGAGCCAGTATTGCAAACAATTCACAAGCTGTATTCCCAGCAGGTGATAATCAAAGTACCCCTCCTACAACAAGGAAAGGGGTATTATTCCACACTATATTGTGGTACTGAAACCAGAAGGCTCGGTGAGACCTATTCTAAATCTGAAATATTTGAACACTTACAAAGGTTCAAATCAAGATGGAGTCACTCAGAGCAGTGATAGCGAACCAGGAAGAAGGGGACTATATGGTGTCCCGGGACATCAGGGATGCTTACCTCCATGTCCATATTTGCCCTTCTCACCAAGGGTACCTCAGGTTCGTGGTACAGACTGTCACTATCAGTTTCAGACGCTGCCGTTTGGATTGTCCACGGCACTCCGGGTCTTTACCAAGGTAATGCCCGAAATGATGATTCTTCTTTGAAGAAAATGGACGACCTCCTGATAAGAGCAAGGTCCAGAGAACAGTTGGAGGTCGGAGTAGCACTATTTCAAGTAGTTCTACGACAGCACGGGTGGATTCTAAATATTCCAAAACCGCAGTTGTTTCCGACGACACGTCTGCTGTTCCTAGGGATGATTCTGGACACAGGCCAGAAAAAGGTGTTTCTCCCGGAGGAGAAAGCCAGGGAGTTATCCGACCTAGTCAGGAACCTCCTAAAACCAGGAAAAGTGTCAGTGCATCATTGCAAAAGAGTCCTGGGAAAAATGGTGGCTTATTACGAAGCGATTTCCATTCGGCAGATTCCACGCAAGAACTTTTCAGTGGGATCTGCTGGACAAATGGTCCGGATCGCATCTTCAGATGCATCAGCGGATAACCCTATCTCCAAGGACAAGGGTGTCTCTCCTGTGGTGGTTACAGAGTGCTCATCTTCTAGAGGGCCGCAGATTCGGCATTCAGGATTGGATGCTGGTGACCACGGAGGCCAGCCTGAGAGGCTGGGGAGCAGTCACACAGGGAAAAAATTTCCAGGGAGTGTGATCAAGTCTGGAGACTTTTCTCCACATAAATATACTGGAGCTAAGGGCAATTTATAATGCTCTAAGCTTAGCAAGACCTCTGCTTCAAGGTCAGCCGGTATTGATCCAGTGGGACAACATCACGGCAGTCGCCCACGTAAACAGACAGGGCGGCACAAGAAGCAGGAGGACAATGGAAAAAACTGCAAGGATTTTTCGCTGGGCGGAAAATCATGTGATAGCACTGTCAGCAGTGTTCATTCCGGGAGTGGACAACTGGGAAGCAGACTTCCTCAGCAGGCACGACCTCCACCCGGGAGAGTGGGGACTTCATCGGGAAGTTTTCCACATGATTGTGAACCGTTGGGAAAGACCAAAGGTGTACATGATGGCGTCCCGCCTGAACAAAAAACTGGACAGGTATTGCGCCAGGTCAAGAGACTTTCAGGCAATAGCTGTGGACGTTCTGGTAACACCGTGGGCGTACCAGTCGGTGTATGTGTTTCCTCCTCTGCTTCTAATACCCAAGGTATTGAGAATTATAAGACGTAGAGGAGTAAGAACTATACTCGTGGCTCCGGATTGGCCAAGAAGGACTTGGTACCCGGAACTTCAAGAGATACTCACAGAGGACTCATGACCTCTGCCGCTAAGAAGGGACTTGCTTCAGCACGTACCATGTCTGTTCCAAGACTTACCGCGGCTGCGTTTGACGGCATGGCGGTTGAACGCCGGATCCTAAGGGAAAAAGGCATTCCGGAAGAGGTCTTTCCTACCATGGTCAAAGCCAGGAAGGACGTGACCGCACAACATTATCACCACATGTGGCGAAAATATGTTGCGTGGTGTGAGGCCAGGAAGGCTCCACGAAGAAATTTCAACTCGGTCGATTCCTGCATTTCCTGCAAACAGGAGTGTCTATGGGCCTCAGATTGGGGTCCATTAAGGTTCAAATTTCGGCCCTGTCGATTTTCTTCCAGAAAGAATTGGCTTCAGTTCCTGAAGTCCAGAAGTTTGTCAAGGGAGTACTGCATATACAACCCCCTTTTGTGCCTCCAGTGGCACTGTGGGATCTCAACGTAGTGCTGGGATTCCTCAAAACACATTGGTTTAAACCGCTCAAATCTGTGGATTTGAAATATCTCACATGGAAAGTGACCATGATGTTGGCCCTGGCCTCGGCCAGGCGAGTGTCAGAATTGGCGGCTTTGTCTCAAAAAAGCCCATATCTGATTGTCCATTCGGACAGGGCAGAGCTGCGGACTCGTCCCCAGTTTCTCCCTAAGGTGGTGTCAGCGTTTCACCTGAACCAGCTTATTGTGGTACCTGCGGCTACTAGGGACTTGGAGGACTCCAAGTTGCTAGATGTTGTCAGGGCCCTGAAAATATCGGTTCCAGGACGGCTGGAGTCAGGAAAACTGACTCGCTGTTATCCTGTATGCACCCAACAAACTGGGTGCTCTTGCTTCTAAGCAGACGATTGCTAGTTGGATGTGTAGTACAATTCAGCTTGCACATTATGTGGCAGGCCTGCCACAGCCAAAATATGTAAATGCCCATTCCACAAGGAAGGTGGGCTCATCCTGGGCGGCTGCCCGAGGGGTCTCGGCATTACAACTCTGCCGAGCAGCTACGTGGTCGGGGGGAGAACACGTTTGTAAAATTCTACAAATTTGATACCCTGGCTAAAAAGGACCTGGAGTTCTCTCATTCGGTGCTGCAGAGTCATCCGCACTCTCCCGCCCGTTTGGGAGCTTTGGTATAATCCCCATGGTCCTGACGGAGTCCCCAGCATCCACTAGGACGTTAGAGAAAATAAGATTTTACTTACCGATAAATCTATTTCTCGTAGTCCGTAGTGGATGCTGGGCGCCCATCCCAAGTGCGGATTGTCTGCAATACTTGTACATAGTTATTGGTACAAAAATCGGGTTATTATTGTTGTGAGCCGTCTGTTCAGAGGCTCCTACGTTGTCATACTGTTAACTGGGTTCAGATCACAAGTTGTACAGTGTGATTGGTGTGGCTGGTATGAGTCTTACCCGGGATTCAAGATCCTTCCTTATTGTGTACGCTCGTCCGGGCACAGTATCCTAACTGAGGCTTGGAGGAGGGTCATAGGGGGAGGAGCCAGTGCACACCACCTGATCCTAAAGCTTTATTTTTGTGCCCTGTCTCCTGCGGAGCCGCTAATCCCCATGGTCCTGACGGAGTCCCCAGCATCCACTACGGACTACGAAAAATAGATTTATCGGTAAGTAAAATCTTATTATTACTGGCATATAATTCCACACATTAAAAAATAGAGAACAAAAATGTGGAGGGTAAAATAGGGAAAGATCAAGATCCACTTCCACCTCGTGCTGAAGCTGCTGCCACTAGTCATGGCCGAGACGATGAAATGCCATCAACGTCGTCTGCCAAGGCCGATGCGCAATGTCATAGTAGAGAGCATGTAAAATTCAAAAAACAAAAGTTCAGTAAAATGACCCAAAAATCAAAATTAAAAGCGTCTGATGAGAAGCCTAAACTTGCCAATATGCCATTTACGACACGGAGTGGCAAGGAACGGCTGAGGCCCTGTCCTATGTTCATGGCTAGTGGTTCAGCTTCACATGAGGATGGAAGCACTCATCCTCCCGCTAGAAAAATGAAAAGACTTAAGCTGGCAAAAGCACAGCAAAGAACTGTACGTTCTTCTAAATCACAAATCCCCAAGGAGAGTCCAATTGTGTCGGTTGCGATGCCTGACCTTCCCAACACTGGATGGCAAGAAGTAGCGCCTTCCACCATTTGCACGCCCCCTGCAAGTGCTGGAAGGAGCACCCGCAGTCCAGTTCCTGATAGTCAAATTGAATATGTCACTGTTGAAGTACACCAGGATGAGGATATGGGTGTTGCTGGCGCTGAGGAGGAAACTGACAAGGAGTATTCTGATGGTGACATAGTTTGTTTAAGTCAGGCACCTGGGGAGACACCTGTTGTCCGTGGGACGAATATGGCCATTGACATGCCTGGTCAAATTACAAAAAAAAATCACCTCTTCGGTGTGGAATTATTTTAACAGAAATGCAGACAACAGGTGTCAAGCCGTGTGTTGCCTTTGTCAATCTATAATAAGTAGGGGTAAGGACGTTAACCACCTAGGAACATCCTCCCTTATACGTCACCTGGAGCGCATTCATCAGAAGTCGTTGACAAGTTCAAAAACTTTGGGTGACAGCGGAAGCAGTCCACTGAAACTAAATCCCTTCCTCTTGTAACCAAGCTCCTGCAAACCACACCACCAACTCCCTCCGTGTCAATTTCCTCTTTAGACAGGAAAGCCGATAGTCCTGCAGGCCATGTCACTGGCAAGTCTGACGAGTCCTCTCCTGCCTGGGTTTCCTCCGATGCATCCTTGAGTGTAACGCCTACTGCTGCTGGCGCTGCTGTTGTTGCTGCTGCGAGTCTATCGTCATCCCAGAGGGGAAGTCGTAAGACCACTTGTACTACTTCCAGTAAGCAATTGACTGTCCAACAGTCCTTTGCGAGGAAGATGAAATATTACAGCAGTCATCCTGCTGCAAAGCAGATAACTCAGGCCTTGGCAGCCTGGGTGGTGTTAAACGTGTGTCCGGTATCCACCGTTAATTCACAGGGAATTAGACAATTTATTGAGTTAGTGTGTCCCCGGTACCAAATACCATCTAGGTTCCACTTCTCTAGGCAGGCGATACCGAGAATGTACACAGACCTCAGAAAAAGTCACCAGTGTCCTAAAAAATGCAGTTGTACCCAATGTCCACTTAACCACGGACATGTGGAGCAGGGCAGACTCAGGACTATATGACTGTGACAGCCCACTGGGTAGATGTATTGCCTCCCACAGCAAGAACTCGTTCCTAGGCAGGCTACGCTTTGTATCACCGCTTTCCATAAGAGGCACACAGCTGACAACCTCTTACGGAAACTGAGGAACAACATCGCAGAATGGCTTACCCCAATTGGACTCTCCTGGGGATTTGTGACATCGGACAACGCCACCAATATTGTGCGTGCATTACATGTGGGCAAATTCCAGCATGTCCCATGTTTTGCACATACATTGAATTTGGTGGTGCAGAATTATTTAAAAAACGACAGGGGCGTGCAAGAGATGCTGTCGGTGGCCCGAAGAATTGCGGGCCACTTTCGGCATTCAGCCACCGCGTGCCGAAGACTGGAGCACCAGCAAACACTCCTGAACCTGCCCTGCCATCATCTGAAGCAAGAGGTGGTAACGAGGTTGAATTCAACCCTCTATATGCTTCAGAGGATGGAGGAGCAGCAAAAGGCCATTCAAGCCTATACAGCTGCCTACGATATAGGCAAAGGAGGGGGAATGCACCCGACTCAAGCGCAGTGGAGAATCATTTCAACGTTGTGCAAGGTTCTGCAACCCTTTGAACTTGCCACACGTGAAGTCAGTTCAGACACTGCCAGCCTGAGTCAGGTCATTCCCCTCATCTGGCTTTTGCAGAAGAAGCTGGAGAGATTGAAGGAGGAGCTAAAACGGAGCGATTCCGCTAGGCATGTGGTACTTGTGGATGGAGCCCTTAATTCGCTTAACCAGGATTCACGGGTGGTCAATCTGTTGAAATCGGAGCACTACATTTTGGCCACCGTGCTCGATCCTAGGTTTAAAGCCTACGTTGTATCTCTCTTTCCGGCAGACACAAGTCTGCAGAGGTGCAAAGACCTGCTGGTGAGACACTTGTCAAGTCAAGCGGAACGTGACCCGTCAACAGCTCCTCCTTCACATTCTCCCGCAACTGGGGCTGCGAGGAAAAGGCTAAGAATTCCGAGCCCACCCGCTGGCGGTATGCAGGGCAGTCTGGAGCGAGTGCTGACATCTGGTCCAGACTGAAGGACCTGCCAACGATTACTGACATGTCGTCTACTGTCACTGCATATGATTCTGTCACCATTGAAAGAATGGTGGAGGATTATATGAGTGACCGCATCCAAGTAGGCACGTCAGACAGTCCGTACGTATACTGGCAGGAAAAAAAGGCAATTTGAAGGCCCTTGCGCAAACTGGCTTTATTTTACCTAAGTTGCCCCCCATCCAGTGTGTACTCCGAAAGAGTGTTTAGTACAGCCGCTCACCTTGTCAGCAATCGGCGTACGAGGTTACTTCCAGAAAATGTGGGGAAGATGATGTTCATCAAAATGAATTATAATCAATTCCGTAGAGACATTCACCAGCAATTGCCTCCAGAAAGTACACAGGGACCTGAGATGGTGGATTCCAGTGGGGACGAATTAATACTCTGTGAGGAGGGGGATGTACACAGTGAAAGGGGTGAGGAATCGGAGGATGAGGAGGAGGTGGACATCTTGCCTCTGTAGAGCCAGTTTGTGCAAGGAGAGATTGATTGCTTCTTTTTTGGTGGGGGCCCAAACCAACCAGTCATTTCAGTCACAGTCGTGTGGCAGACCCTGTCGCTGAAATGATGGGTTTGTTAAAGTGTGCATGTCCTGTTTATACAACATAAGGGTGGGAGGGAGGGCCCAAGGACAATTCCATCTTGCACCTCTTTTTCTCTGACGTCCTAGTGGATGCTGGGGACTCCGTAAGGACCATGGGGAATAAACGGGCTCCGCAGGAGACTGGGCACACTATAAGAAAGATTTGGTACTACCTGATGTTCACTGGCTCCTCCCTCTATGCCCCTCCTCCAGACCTCAGTTAAGATTTCTGTGCCCGGCCGAGCTGGATGCACACTAGGGGCTCTCCTGAGCTCCTAGAAAGAAAGTATATGTTAGTTTTTTTATTTTACAGTGAGACCTGCTGGCAACAGGCTCACTGCAACGAGGGACTAAGGGGAGAAGAAGCGAACCTACCTGCTTGTAGCTAGCTTGGGCTTCTTAGGCTACTGGACACCATTAGCTCCAGAGGGATCGACCGCAGGACCCGTCCTTGGTGTTCGTTCCCGGAGCCGCGCCGCCGTCCCCCTTACAGAGCCAGAAGCAAGAAGATGGTCCGGAAAATCGGCGGCAAAAGACTTCAGTCTTCACCAAGGTAGCGCACAGCACTGCAGCTGTGCGCCATTGCTCCTCATACACACTTCACACTCCGGTCACTGAGGGTGCAGGGCGCTGGGGGGGGGGGGCGCCCTGAGCAGCAATAAAATCACCTTGGCTGGCAAAATAACCACAATATATAGCCCCAGAGGCTATATATGTGGTAATTACCCCTGCCAGAATACAGAAAAAAGCGGGAGAAAAGTCAGCCGAAAAAGGGGAGGAGCCATCTCCCTCAGCACACTGGCGCCATTTCTCCCTCACAGTTCCGCTGGAAGGAAGCTCCCTGACTCTCCCCTGCAGTCTACACTACAGAAAAGGGTAAAAAAGAGAGGTGGGGCACAAATTTGAGGCGCAGTAAATATTATAGCAGCTATAGGGGACATAATTCAGTTAGTCCCTGCATTATATAGCGCTCTGGTGTGTGCTGGCATACTCTCTCTCTGTCTCCCCAAAGGGCTTTTGTGGGGTCCTGTCTCCTTTAAGAGCATTCCCTGTGTGTGTGTGCGGTGTGTCGGTACGGCTGTGTCGACATGTTTGATGAGGAGACTTATGTGGAGGCGGAGCAGATGCCTATAAATGTGATGTCACCCCCTGCGGGGCAGACACCTGAGTGGATGGACTTATGGAAGGAATTACGTGCAAGTGTCGACTCCTTACATAAAAAATTTGACGACATGCCAAATGCGGGACAGCCGGCTTCTCAGCTCGTGCCTGCCCAGGCAATTCAAAGGCTATCAGGGGCTCTAAAGCGCCCACTACCTCAGATGGCAGACACAGATGTCGACACGGATACTGATACCAGTGTCGACGACGATGAGTCAAATTTAATGTCCACTAGGGCCATTCGTTGCATGATTGAGGCAATGAAAGAGGTTTTACACATTTCTGATATAAACAGAGGTACCTCAAAAAAGGGTATTATGTTTGGGGAGAAAAAACTGCCAATAGTTTTTCCCCCATCTGAAGAATTAAGGCCCTCATTCCGAGTTGTTCGCTCGCAAGGCGATTTTAGCAGTATTGCACACGCTAAGCCGCCGCCTACTGGGAGTGAATCTTAGCTTCTTAAAATTGCGAACGAAAGATTCGCAATATTACGATTACACATCTCGTAGCAGTTTCAGAGTAGCTTCAGACTTACTCGGCATCTGCTTATCGTTCCTGGTTTGACTTCACAAACACACCCAGCGTTCGCCCAGACACTCCTCCGTTTCTCCAGCCACTCCCGCGTTTTTTCCGGAAACGGTAGCGTTTTTCCCCACACGCCCATAAAACAGCCTGTTTCCGCCCAGTAACACCCATTTCCTGTCAATCACACTACGATCGCCCGAGCGAAGAAAAAGCCGTGAGTAAAAATCCAAACTTCATAGCAAATTTACTTGGCGCAGTCGCAGTGCGGACATTGCGCATGCGCACTAAGCGGAAAAACGCTGCGATGCGAAGAAATTTTCCGAGCGAACGACTCGGAATGACCTCCTAAATGAAGTGTGTGAAGAAGCGTGGGCTTCCCCCGATTAAAAAAATTGGTGATTTCAAAAAAATTACTAATGGCGTTCCCTTTCTCGCCAGAGGATAGGTCACGTTGGGAAACTCCCCCTAGGGTGGATAAAGCGCTCACACGTTTGTCTAAAAAGGTGGCACTACCGTCTCCGGATACGGCCGCCCTAAAGGAACCTGCTGATAGAAAGCAGGAGGCTATCCTAAGGTCTATATATACACACACTGGTGTTATACTGAGACCAGCTATTGCTTCAGCGTGGATGTGCAGTGCTGCTGCTGCTTGGTCAGATTCCCTGTCAGAAAATATTGACACCCTGGACAGGGACACTATATTGCTAACCGTAGAGCATATAAAAGACTCCAGTCTTGTACATGAGAGATGCACAGAGGGAGAACTGCCGGCTGGCATCTAGAATAAGTGCATTGTCCATTTCTGCTAGGAGAGGCTTATGGACTCGGCCGTGGACAGGGGATGCAGATTCTAAAAGGCACATGGAAGTTTTGCCTTATAAGGGTGAGGAGTCATTCGGGGATGGTCTCTCAGACCTTGTTTCCACAGCAACAGCTGGGAAGTCAGCATTTTTGCCCCATGTCCCCTCACAGCCTAAGAAAGCACCGTATTATCAGGTACAGTCCTTTCGACCCCAGAAAAACAGGCGGGGAAAAGGCGGGTCCTTTCTGTCTAGAGGCAGAGGAAGGGGAAAAAGGCTGCACCACGCAGCAGGTTCCCAGGAACAAAAGTCCTCCCCCGCTTCTTCCAAATCCGCCGCATGACGGTGGGGCTCCACAGGCGGAGCTAGGTACGGTGGGGGGCCGCCTCAAAAATTTCAGCGATCAGTGGGTTCGCTCACGGGTGGATCCCTGGATCCTTCAAGTAGTATCTCAGGGGTACAAGCTGGAATTCGAGGCGCCTCCCCCCCGCCGTTTCCTCAAATCGGCCTTACCGACAACTCCCTCGGGCAGGGAGGCTGTACTAGAGGCAATTCACAAGCTGTATTCCCAGCAGGTGATAGTCAAAGTACCCCTACTTCAACAAGGCCGGGGTTACTATTCCACACTGTTTGTGGTACCGAAACCGGACGGTTCGGTGAGACCCATTTTAAATTTGAAATCCTTGAACACATACATAAAAAGATTCAAGTTCAAGATGGAATCGCTCAGGGCGGTTATTGCAAGCCTGGACGAGGGGGATTACATGGTATCCCTGGACATCAAGGATGCTTACCTGCATGTCCCAATTTACCTTCCTCACCAGGAGTACCTCGGATTTGTGGTACAGGATTGCCATTACCAATTCCAGACACTACCGTTTGGACTGTCCACGGCACCGAGGGTGTTTACCAAGGTAATGGCAGAAATGATGATACTCCTTCGAAAAATGGGAGTTTTAATTATCCTGTACTTGGACGATCTCCTAATAAAGGCGAGGTCCAGGGAGCAGTTTCTGGTCGGAGTAGCACTATCTCGGGAAGTGCTACAACAGCATGGCTGGATTCTAAACATTCCAAAGTCACAACTGGTTCCTTCCACACGCTTACTGTTCCTGGGGATGATTCTGGACACAGAACAGAAAAAAGTGTTTCTCCCGCAGGAGAAAGCCAAGGAGCTGTCATCTCTAGTCAGAGACCTCCTAAAACCAAAACGGGTATCGGTGCATCACTGCACACGAGTCCTGGGAAAAATGGTGGCTTCATACGAAGCAATTCCATTCGGCAGGTTCCATGCAAGGACCTTCCAGTGGGACCTCTTGGACAAGTGGTCGGGATCGCATCTTCAGATGCATCAACTGATAACCCTGTCTCCAAGGACCAGGGTGTCTCTACTGTGGTGGCTGCAGAGTGCTCATCTTCTAGAGGGCCGCAGTTTCGGCATACAGGACTGGGTCCTGGTGACCACGGATGCCAGCCTTCGGGGCTGGGGCGCAGTCACACAGGGAAGAAATTTCCAGGGACTTTGGTCAAGTCAGGAGTCGTCCCTACACATAAACATTCTGGAACTGAGGGCCATTTACAATGCCCTAAGTCAGGCAAGGCCCCTGCTTCAAAACCAGCCGGTTCTGATCCAATCAGACATCACGGCAGTCGCCCATGTAAACCGACAGGGCGGCACAAGAAGCAGGGTGGCGATGGCAGAAGCCACAAGGATTCTCCGATGGGCGGAAAATCACGTACTAGCACTGTCAGCAGTGTTCATTCCGGGAGTAGACAACTGGGAAGCAGACTTCCTCAGCAGACACGACCTACACCCGGGAGAGTGGGGACTTCATCCAGAAGTCTTCCTACTGTTAGTAAACCGTTGGGAAAGGCCACAGGTGGACATGATGGCGTCCCGCCTCAACAAAAAGCTAAAGAGATATTGCGCCAGGTCAAGGGACCCTCAGGCGATAGCTGTGGACGCTCTAGTGACACCGTGGGTGTACCAGTCGGTTTATGTGTTCCCTCCTCTGCCTCTCATACCAAAGGTACTGAGAATAATAAGAAGGCGAGGAGTAAGAACGATATTCGTGGTTCCGGATTGGCCAAGAAGAGCTTGGTACCCGGAACTTCAAGAAATGTTAACAGAGGACCCATGGCCTCACCGCTCAGACAGGATCTGCTACAGCAGGGGCCCTGTCTGTTCCAAGACTTACCGCGGCTGCGTTTGACGGCATGGCGGTTGAATTCCGGATCCTAAAGGAAAAGGGTATTCCGGAGGAAGTCATTCCTACGCTGATAAAAGCCAGGAAAGAAGTAACCGCAAACCATTATCACCGCATTTGGCGGAAATATGTTGCGTGGTGTGAGGCCAGGAAGGCCCCTACAGAGGAATTTCAGCTGGGTCGTTTTCTGCACTTCCTACAGTCAGGAGTGACTATGGGCCTAAAATTGGGTTCCATTAAGGTCCAGATTTCGGCTCTGTCGATTTTCTTCCAGAAAGAACTGGCTTCACTGCCTGAAGTTCAGACTTTTGTAAAGGGAGTGCTTCATATTCAGCCCCCTTTTGTGCCTCCTGTGGCACCTTGGGATCTCAATGTGGTGTTGAGTTTCCTAAAATCACATTGGTTTGAACCACTTAAAACCGTGGATCTGAAATATCTCACGTGGAAAGTGGTCATGTTATTGGCCTTGGCTTCGGCCAGGCGTGTGTCAGAATTGGCGGCTTTGTCATGTAAAAGCCCTTATCTGATTTTCCATATGGATAGGGCAGAATTGAGGACTCGTCCCCAGTTTCTCCCTAAGGTGATATCAGCTTTTCACTTGAACCAACCTATTGTGGTGCCTGCGGCTACTAGGGACTTGGAGGATTCCAAGTTACTGGACGTAGTCAGGGCCTTGAAAATTTATGTTTCCAGGACGGCTGGAGTCAGGAAAACTGACTCGCTTTTTATCCTGTATGCACCCAACAAAATAGGTGCTCCTGCTTCTAAGCAGACTATTGCTCGCTGGATTTGTAGCACAATTCAGCTGGCGCATTCTGCGGCTGGATTGCCGCATCCTAAATCAGTGAAAGCCCATTCCACGAGGAAGATGGGCTCATCTTGGGCGGCTGCCCGAGGGGTCTCGGCTTTACAACTTTGCCGAGCTGCAACTTGGTCAGGGACAAACACGTTTGCTAAATTCTACAAATTTGATACCCTGGCTGAGGAGGACCTTGAGTTCTCTCATTCGGTGCTGCAGAGTCATCCGCACTCTCCCGCCCGTTTGGGAGCTTTGGTATAATCCCCATGGTCCTTACGGAGTTCCCAGCATCCACTAGGACGTCAGAGAAAATAAGAATTTACTCACCGGTAATTCTATTTCTCGTAGTCCGTAGTGGATGCTGGGCGCCCATCCCAAGTGCGGATTGTCTGCAATGCTTGTATATAGTTATTGCCTAACTAAAGGGTTATTGTTGAGCCATCTGTTGAGAGGCTCAGTTATATTTCATACTGTTAACTGGGTTTAATATCACGAGTTATACGGTGTGATTGGTGTGGCTGGTATGAGTCTTACCCGGGATTCAAAATCCTTCCTTATTGTGTCAGCTCTTCCGGGCACAGTATCCTAACTGGGGTCTGGAGGAGGGGCATAGAGGGAGGAGCCAGTGCACACCAGGTAGTACCAAATCTTTCTTATAGTGTGCCCAGTCTCCTGCGGAGCCCGTCTATTCCCCATGGTCCTTACGGAGTCCCCAGCATCCACTACGGACTACGAGAAATAGAATTACCGGTGAGTAAATTCTTATTTTTTCTTTAATTTATCTTTGCATCATGTGCTGTTTGGGGACTATTTTTTGAAGTGCCATCCTGCCTGACACTGCAGTGCCACTCCTAGATGGGCCAGGTGTTTGTGTCGGCCACTTGGGTCGCTTAGCTTAGGCATCCAGCGACTAAAAATAATATTGTGAGGTGTGAACTGTTCAGAATAGACTGGAAATGAGTGGAAATTTATGGTTATTTAGGTTAATAATACTACGGGATCAAAATGACCCCCAAATTTTATGATTTAAGCTGTTTTTGAGTTGTTTTTGTAAAAAAAAACCCGAATCCAAAACACACCCGAATCCGACAAAAAAATTTCAGTGAGGTTTTGCCAAAACGCGTCTGAATTCAAAACACGGCCGCGGAACCGAAACCAAAACCAAAACACAAAACCCGAAAAATTTCCGGTGCACATCACTAATTTAAATGTATGTCTTCAGACAGTGCGGCTGTGCCGCCCTGTGTTCTGTTTGAAATTCTGTTGTAGCACTGGCCGGATCCGTGTGTATCGTACGTTACATACACACGGTACATTATGCAGTAGACTGTGTACTATCTAGCTGGATTTGAGCTGCATGTTCATCTGACATAGAACATCAGATACGACCCACGGACGTGCACACTCTAGCCAGATAGTGTGCGATATAGTGCATAAAATCGCACCGTGGGTACCCAGCACAAGACACATGATACAGTAGCGAATTAACTATCCCTCCACTGCGATGCGGTCATGTGACCGGCGATCAAAATGTCTAGCAGACAGAATGCCAGCCCACCTGTGGCGAACGCAGCAAGCCCGCAAGGGGCTTTTCTGCGCTAGCGCCCCCCTCCTCTGCCGGCATTCTGCTGCCAGGAACCCGGGGTCGGTATGCTGACCGCCGGGATCTCCAGCGCCGGTCTCCCAGCCCTAATCTCCTCCACTTTGCAGGGATTTCTCCATCAACTGTACTGTATATTGTAATGTAACACCAGCAGTGAACACCTCTGTGCCATGGCTAATCTTTTGTTCCCCCAGATTAGTTTGGGGGCATGTTCAGAATCCTGATGTGTATTTGCTGGTTGCTAGGTAAATGATAAACTACAGTTACCTCAATTATTTGTCCAGCCTACAAAATGGGAGCCACAAGTATATGTTGTGTAGGTGTATTGAGAGAGTGAAGTTTATTAAAATAAACATTCCAGTTTAGATCCCATTGCCCACATGGGTATGGGACTCCAGGTCGACACCAAAAAGGTAGACACACCTTATGTCGCCACCAATTGGTCGCCGCACCTTAGGTTGACATGGACAAGAGGTCGACATGAGTTTAATTTTTTTTGGTGTCGTTTTCTTCGTTGAGTGACCGGGAACCTCGAATGGCTCGCTTCGCTCACCATGCTTCAGGCTACCGTTCCCAATTGTAGTCCACGTGGATCGTAAAGTATGAAAAACTTAAAAAATGAAAAAAAGTGAAAAATTAATGTCGACCTTGTTCATGTCGACCTTTTGTCCATGTTGAACTAAGGTGAGTTGACCAATTGGTGTTGACCTAAGGTGTGTCGACCTTTTTGGTGTCGACCTGGAGTCCAGATACCGCCCACATATACACATGCTGCACACACAATCTGTTACAGTGAGAGGGAAAAAAAGATGATGCATGCAAAAACAAATACACTGTATATCTGTAACCATCTAAGAGGTTGTGGGAATTCAGGCTGAGAGCGGACCACAAGGGGTGCAAGATGTGGTGCTGTTGCCAACGTTTTAACACCGTGGCAACTCGCACCCTTAGCGCGTAATTAGATTGACACCTAAATATTATAATGCAGATATTTCACTTCAGGTACATTTTAAGAAGACACTTTTTCTGAATGTTTGTATACCTGCATAGTAGAGATCAGTGGGTTCGGTACGCAGAGAACCGAACCCCCCCGAACTTCACGTTCCGAGCCAGAATCAGAGTTCGGCTCGGGACTTCCCGCCAGACTCGGATCCCAGAACGAGGCAGAACATCATCATCCTGCTGTCGGATTCTCGCGGGTTTTGGATTCCATATGAACAGCCGCGCGTCGCCGCCATTTTCACTCCGGACTTGGAGAGTGAGGGAGACAGACCTCTGTCTCTCTCTGTGGGTGGTGGCGTCAGCTGGGGTCAGTGTGTGCTCTGTAGTAGTGCTGTTCCTTTTCACTGTGGTGTCCCTGTGATGCTAGGGGTGCTGTCCTGTCTGTCACTGGTGTTTCATGTGCTGTTTTGGGTGCTGCAGCTTTACATGGGTGTTGCTGTCCTGGCTGTCACTGTGTTGTACAGGGGGCAGGGGCACTGTCCTCCTGTATGCAGTGAAAATACAGGGGTACTGGCCCTGTCTTGTATGCTGTAAAAATTCAGGGGTGCAGTGAAATAAATGTACACTGGCCCTGCATGCTGTAAAAATACGGAGGAGCTGTTGTTAAAATAAAAGTACACTGGCCCTGTCTTGTATGCTGTAAAAATTCAGGGGTGCAGTGAAATAAATGTACACTGGCCCTGTATGCTGTAAAAATACGGAGGCGCTGTTGTTAAAATAAAAGTACACTGGTCCTGTATGCTGTAAAAATACAGGGGTGCTGTTGTTAAAACACAGGAGTGCCTGCACTGTCCGTGGTTGCGATGTCTAGGCCTGACCTTCACAACACTGTGTGGGAAGAGGAGGCTCCTACCACCATTTGCACGCCCTCTGCAAGTGCTGGGAGGAGCACCGCCAGTCCAGTTGCTGATATTGAGAATGAGGACGTCACTGTAGAAGTACACCAGGATGAGGAGGATATGGGTGTAGCTGGCGCTGAGGAGGAAGTAGACGATGAGGATTCTGATGGTGATGTGGTTTGTTTGAATAAGGCACCAGTGGAGGCAGTTGTTGGCCATGGGATGAAAAAGCCCATTGTCATGCCTGGGCAAAATACCAAAAAAGTCACCTCTTTGGTGTGGAATTATGTCTCCACAAATCCGGTGTAAAGCCATCTGTTGCTTTTGTCAATCCATAATAAGTAGGGGTAAGGACGTTCACTACATAGGAACATCCTCCCTTATACGTCACCTGCAACGCATTCATCATAAGTCATTGTCAAGTTCAGGAACTTTGGGTAATAGCGTAAGCAGTCCACTGACTCCTAAATTATGTGGTTTGTTTGAATAATATTTCTCTGTGTAGATGAGGATGTAAATACTGAAGGGGGGGGGGGGGGTGAATCTGAGGATGAGGACGACATCTTGCCTCTGTAGAGCCATTTTGTGCAAGGAGAGATGGGTATGTTTGGGCCCCCACCAAAAATTAACCAATCATTTCAGCCACAGTCCTGTGGCAGACTCTGTCGCTGAAATGATTGGTTTGTTAAAGTGTGCATGTCCTGTTTATACAACATAAGGGTGGGTGGGAGGGCCCAAGGACAATTCCATCTTGCGCGTCTTTTTTTTTTTGTGTGTATTTTTTTTCTTTGGGGCCAATTTTTTAAAACTGCCATCCTGTTTGCCACTGCAGTGCTACTCCTATATGGGCCAGGTGTTTGTGCCTCCCACTTGTGTCGCTTAGCTCAGTCATCCAGCTACCTCGGTGCATAATTTTGGCCTAAAAACAATATTGTGGGGTGTTCACAATAGATTGGAAATGAGTGAAAATCAAAAATACCCCCAAATTCTGTGATTTTAGCTGGTTTTATGTTGTTTTCTCTGACGTCCTAGTGGATGCTGGGGACTCCGTAAGGACCATGGGGAATAGACGGGCTCCGCAGGAGACTGGGCACACTGTAAGAAAGATTTGGTACTACCTGGTGTGCACTGGCTCCTCCCTCTATGCCCCTCCTCCAGACCTCAGTTAGATTTCTGTGCCCGGCCGAGCTGGATGCACACTAGGGGCTCTCCTGAGCTCCTAGAAAGAAAGTATATGTTAGGTTTTTTATTTTACAGTGAGACCTGCTGGCAACAGGCTCACTGCAACGAGGGACTAAGGGGAGAAGAAGCGAACCTACCTGCTTGCAGCTAGCTTGGGCTTCTTAGGCTACTGGACACCATTAGCTCCAGAGGGATCGACCGCAGGACCCGTCCTTGGTGTTCGTTCCCGGAGCCGCGCCGCCGTCCCCCTTACAGAGCCAGAAGCAAGAAGATGGTCCGGAAAATCGGCGGCAGAAGACTTCAGTCTTCACCAATGTAGCGCACAGCACTGCAGCTGTGCGCCATTGCTCCTCATACACACTTCACACTCCGGTCACTGAAGGTGCAGGGCGCTGGGGGGGGCGCCCTGAGCAGCAATAAAATCACCTTGGCTGGCAAAATAACCACAATATATAGCCCCAGAGGCTATATATGTGGTAATTACCCCTGCCAGAATACAGAAAAAAGCGGGAGAAAAGTCCGCCGAAAAAGGGGAGGAGCCATCTCCCTCAGCACACTGGCGCCATTTCTCCCTCACAGTTCCGCTGGAAGGAAGCTCCCTGACTCTCCCCTGCAGTCTACACTACAGAAAAGGGTAAAAAAGAGAGGGGGGGCACAAATTTGAGGCGCAGTAAATATTATAGCAGCTATAGGGGACATAATTCAGTTAGTCCCTGCATTATATAGCGCTCTGGTGTGTGCTGGCATACTCTCTCTCTGTCTCCCCAAAGGGCTTTTGTGGGGTCCTGTCTCCTTTAAGAGCATTCCCTGTGTGTGTGTGCGGTGTGTCGGTACGGCTGTGTCGACATGTTTGATGAGGAGACTTATGTGGAGGCGGAGCAGATGCCTATAAATGTGATGTCACCCCCTGCGGGGCAGACACCTGAGTGGATGGACTTATGGAAGGAATTACGTGCAAGTGTCGACTCCTTACATAAAAAATTTGACGACATGCCAAATGCGGGACAGCCGGCTTCTCAGCTCGTGCCTGCCCAGGCAATTCAAAGGCCATCAGGGGCTCTAAAGCGCCCACTACCTCAGATGGCAGACACAGATGTCGACACGGATACTGATACCAGTGTCGACGACGATGAGTCAAATTTAATGTCCACTAGGGCCATTCGTTGCATGATTGAGGCAATGAAAGAGGTTTTACACATTTCTGATATAAACCCAGGTACCTCAAAAAAGGGTATTATGTTTGGGGAGAAAAAACTGCCAATAGTTTTTCCCCCATCTGAAGAATTAAATGAAGTGTGTGAAGAAGCGTGGGCTTTTCCTGATAAAAAATTGGTGATTTAAAAAAAATTACTAATGGCGTTCCCTTTCTCGCCAGAGGATAGGTCACGTTGGGAAACTCCCCCTAGGGTGGATAAAGCGCTCACACGTTTATCTAAAAAGGTGGCACTACCGTCTCCGGATACGGCCGCCCTAAAGGAACCTGCTGATAGAAAGCAGGAGACTATCCTAAAGTCTATATATACACACACTGGTGTTATACTGAGACCAGCTATTGCTTCAGCCTGGATGTGCAGTGCTGCTGCTGCTGCTTGGTCAGATTCCCTGTCAGAAAATATTGACACCCTGGACAGGGACACTATATTGCTAACCGTAGAGCATATAAAAGACTTGTACATGAGAGATGCACAGAGGGAGATCGGCCGGCTGGCATCTAGAATAAGTGCATTGTCCATTTCTGCTAGGAGAGGCTTATGGACTCGGCAGTGGACAGGGGATGCAGATTCTAAAAGGCACATGGAAGTTTTGCCTTATAAGGGTGAGGAGTTATTCGGGGATGGTTCTCAGACCTTGTTTCCACAGCAACAGCTGGGAAGTCAGCATTTTTGCCCCATGTCCCCTCACAGCCTAAGAAAGCGCCGTATTATCAGGTACAGTCCTTTCGACCCCAGAAAAACAGGCGGGGAAAAAGCGGGTCCTTTCTGTCTAGAGGCAGAGGAAGGGGAAAAAGGCTGCACCACGCAGCAGGTTCCCAGGAACAAAAGTCCTCCCCCGCTTCTTCCATATCCGCCGCATGACGGTGGGGCTCCACAGGCGGAGCCAGGTACGGTGGGGGGCCGCCTCAAAAATTTCAGCGATCAGTGGGTTCGCTCACGGGTGGATCCCTGGATCCTTCAAGTAGTATCTCAGGGGTACAAGCTGGAATTCAAGGCGCCTCCCCCCCGCCGATTCCTCAAATCGGCCTTACCGACAACTCCCTCGGGCAGGGAGGCTGTACTAGAGGCAATTCACAAGCTGTATTCCCAGCAGGTGATAGTCAAAGTACCCCTACTTCAACAAGGCCGGGGTTACTATTCCACACTGTTTGTGGTACCGAAACCGGACGGTTCGGTGAGACCCATTTTAAATTTGAAATCCTTGAACACATACATAAAAAGATTCAAGTTCAAGATGGAATCGCTCAGGGCGGTTATTGCAAGCCTGGACGAGGGGGATTACATGGTATCCCTGGACATCAAGGATGCTTACCTGCATGTCCCAATTTACCTTCCTCACCAGGAGTACCTCAGATTTGTGGTACAGGATTGCCATTACCAATTCCAGACACTACCGTTTGGACTGTCCACGCAGAGCCGGCCCTAACCAATATGATGCCCTAGGCAAGATTTTGGCTGGTGCCCCCTAGCACCACCGCTAGTTCCGCCTCTGACCCTGCACCCCTTTCCCAGCACCATCACCCCTTACCCATAGCAGTCCTTTTTTGTTTTCCTACCCCTAATTTAAATAAGAACAGTGTGCACATTTGTCCTTACACATATGCCGCACATTATTAGTGCCCTTATACACATAATGACACACATAGTGCCCCTTACACATATGTTACACATTATTAATGCCCTTATACACATAATGACACATGTAGTTCCCAGCGTGAGTCAACTGGCAGCTCTGATAACGTCGGGTGCCTATTTTTTATGAAAATGCATCTTATTTGCATTGCTATGTGGCTAGGATACACAAGCAGCTTCTGCTGATTAAAATGATATGTGGCATGCCTATATACTGTGTGCGACTGTGGCTGTATCTGCGTACGAAATGCTACACACAGAATATAGGCATGCCGCATATCATTTTAATCAGCAGAAGCTGCTGATGCCCCTAGGCATACCAGATGCCCTAGGCAATTGCCTAGTTTGCCTATACCTAGGGCCGGCTCTGTGTCCACGGCACCGAGGGTGTTTACCAAGGTAATGGCAGAAATGATGATACTCCTTCGAAAAAAGGGAGTTTTAATTATCCCGTACATGGACGATCTCCTAATAAAGGCGAGGTCCAGGGAGCAGTTACTGGTCGGAGTAGCACTATCTCGGGAAGTGCTACAACAGCATGGCTGGATTCTAAACATTCCAAAGTCACAACTGGTTCCTTCCACACGCTTACTGTTCCTGGGGATGATTCTGGACACAGAACAGAAAAAAGTGTTTCTCCCGCAGGAGAAAGCCAAGGAGCTGTCATCTCTAGTCAGATACCTCCTAAAACCAAGGACTGCACACGAGTCCTGGGAAAAATGGTGGCTTCATACGAAGCAATTCTATTCGGCAGGTACCATGCAAGGACCTTCCAGTGGGACCTCTTGGACAAGTGGTCGGGATCGCATCTTCAGATGCATCAACTGATAACCCTGTCTCCAAGGACCAGGGTGTCTCTACTGTGGTGGCTGCAGAGTGCTCATCTTCTAGAGGGCCGCAGATTCGGCATACAGGACTGGGTCCTGGTGACCACGGATGCCAGCCTTCGGGGCTGGGGCGCAGTCACACAGGGAAGAAATTTCCAGGGACTTTGGTCAAGTCAGGAGTCGTCCCTACACATAAACATTCTGGAACTGAGGGCCATTTACAATGCCCTAAGTCAGGCAAGGCCCCTGCTTCAAAACCAGCCGGTTCTGATCCAATCAGACAACATCACGGCAGTCGCCCATGTAAACCGACAGGGCGGCACAAGAAGCAGGGTGGCGATGGCAGAAGCCACAAGGATTCTCCGATGGGTGGAAAATCACGTACTAGCACTGTCAGCAGTGTTCATTCCGGGAGTGGACAACTGGGAAGCAGACTTCCTCAGCAGACACGACCTACACCCGGGAGAGTGGGGACTTCATCCAGAAGTCTTCCTACTGTTAGTAAACCGTTGGGAAAGGCCACAGGTGGACATGATGGCATCCCGCCTCAACAAAAAGCTAAAGAGATATTGCGCCAGGTCAAGGGACCCTCAGGCGATAGCTGTGGACGCTCTAGTGACACCGTGGGTGTACCAGTCTGTTTATGTGTTCCCTCCTCTGCCTCTCATATCAAAGGTACTGAGAATAATTAGAAGGCGAGGAGTAAGAACGATACTCGTGGTTCCGGATTGGCCAAGAAGAGCTTGGTACCCGGAACTTCAAGAAATGTTAACAGAGGACCCATGGCCTCTACCGCTCAGACAGGATCTGCTACAGCAGGGGCCCTGTCTGTTCCAAGACTTACCGCGGCTGCGTTTGACGGCATGGCGGTTGAATTCCGGATCCTAAAGGAAAAGGGCATTCCGGAGGAAGTCATTCCTACGCTGATAAAAGCCAGGAAAGAAGTAACCGCAAACCATTATCACCGCATTTGGCGGAAATATGTTGCGTGGTGTGAGGCCAGGAAGGCCCCTACAGAGGAATTTCAGCTGGGTCGTTTTCTGCACTTACTACAATCAGGAGTGACTATGGGCCTAAAATTGGGTTCCATTAAGGTCCAGATTTCGGCTCTGTCGATTTTCTTCCAGAAAGAACTGGCTTCACTGCCTGAAGTTCAGACTTTTGTAAAGGGAGTGCTTCATATTCAGCCCCCTTTTGTGCCTCCTGTGGCACCTTGGGATCTCAATGTGGTGTTGGTTTGAACCACTTAAAACCGTGGATCTGAAATATCTCATGTGGAAAGTGGTCATGTTATTGGCCTTGGCTTCGGCCAGGCGTGTGTCAGAATTGGCGGCTTTGTCATGTAAAAGCCCTTATCTGATTTTCCATATGGATAGGGCAGAATTGAGGACTCGTCCCCAGTTTCTCCCTAAGGTGGTATCAGCTTTTCACTTGAACCAACCTATTGTGGTGCCTGCGGCTACTAGGGACTTGGAGGATTCCAAGTTACTGGACGTAGTCAGGGCCTTGAAAATTTATGTTTCCAGGACGGCTGGAGTCAGGAAAACTGACTCGCTTTTTATCCTGTATGCACCCAACAAAATAGGTGCTCCTGCTTCTAAGCAGACTATTGCTCGCTGGATTTGTAGCACAATTCAGCTGGCGCATTCTGCGGCTGGATTGCCGCATCCTAAATCAGTGAAAGCCCATTCCACGAGGAAGGTGGGCTCATCTTGGGCTGCTGCCCGAGGGGTCTCGGCTTTACAACTTTACCGAGCTGCAACTTGGTCAGGGGCAAACACGTTTGCTAAATTCTACAAATTTGATACCCTGGCTGAGGAGGACCTTGAGTTCTCTCATTCGGTGCTGCAGAGTCATCCGCACTCTTCCGCCCGTTTGGGAGCTTTGGTATAATCCCCATGGTCCTTACGGAGTCCCCAGCATCCACTAGGACGTCAGAGAAAATAAGAATTTACTCACCGGTAATTCTATTTCTCGTAGTCCGTAGTGGATGCTGGGCGCCCATCCCAAGTGCGGATTGTCTGCAATACTTGTATATAGTTATTGCCTAACTAAAGGGTTATTGTTGAGCCATCTGTTGAGAGGCTCAGTTATATTTCATACTGTTAACTGGGTTTAATATCACGAGTTATACGGTGTGATTGGTGTGGCTGGTATGAGTCTTACCCGGGATTCAAAATCCTTCCTTATTGTGTCAGCTCTTCCGGGCACAGTATCCTAACTGAGGTCTGGAGGAGGGGCATAGAGGGAGGAGCCAGTGCACACCAGGTAGTACCAAATCTTTCTTATAGTGTGCCCAGTCTCCTGCGGAGCCCGTCTATTCCCCATGGTCCTTACGGAGTCCCCAGCATCCACTACGGACTACGAGAAATAGAATTACCGGTGAGTAAATTCTTATTTTTTTCAAAAATCATCCAGATCCAAAACCAAAACCCGAAAGGGTGGTTTTGGCAAAACCAATCCAGATCCAAAACACGAACGGAGTTCCATATGAAAACCAAAACCCGAAAAGTGTCCGCCGCACGTCTGTTCTACATAGCTATGATGAGATGCAGTTATATTTATTTTTGCTGAGGAGCTTGACTTACAGTACTACAAATGTCTGTGCTATATGACCACATTGGGTGCCGGGATCCTGACTGCCGGCAATGTAACTACATCCTGTATGATTAGTCCATGTGATTAATTAGGAGTCAGCTGTACTCCATGTAAACCATTCCAAGAGGTTGCCATAGCAGCATCAAGTCACATTTAACTCTGAGGCATGACTAACCAAAGACTGCTTCAACTCTTCACGTAAGCAAACTCGTATTTAACATGATAGTTGAGAGAAGGCTTTCTCTGCCCATTCATTTCTTTTCTTTTTTTTTTTGGGTTGTATTTGATGATCCTAAAGGTGTTGATATAGGTGCTAGCAGTGTGTGATGGAGGTCAGTCCACATGATAGATAGATAGGTTTTTGGCTTATTAACCACCAGGCATAACAGGTTTGCAGATATCACTGGGTTAATGCAGTAGGTATGTACAACAGGTACACCTATGCACATATATAGTGGATGCACCAGACCCAACCAGGGATTTATGTGGTAGCACAGGTGGTGTGTGGACAAACGGGAGCACACACCTGTGTGTATACATACAGTGGTGGCAGTGGAGTATGAACCCTGGCATACATATATAGTGGTATAGCAGTGGCAATTTAATGGAACATGTAGGGTCATTAGCCTGAGTACCGATGTCTCAGTAGTGCAGAAGGGTCGGTGGTCGTGCCGCCTGCAGTCCTGGGTGCTAGTGCCACCGGTTGATAGACAGTAAAGGGTGCTCTCCCATAACTTGTTTTATAGTAAAACTGATGGTGACATAAGAATATAGTAAAATGTTATGCTAAATACTAAGTACAATGTACATTTTTAATGAGAATTAATGGAAGTTGTTGAACTGTACCAAAAAGATTATGGTAATCCTATGTAGGTATTTCTAGGTCTGCAACTGCTTTATATCCATGTATATCATGCAAGGCTGACAATCCGTGGCTGGATTAGTCCCTATTCCAGTAAAACATTGTTGTAGTTTTGCCAAGTCTTTCGAGTAAGTGAATACAGGTTGAGTATCCTATATCCAAATATTCCGAAATACGGAAGTTTTTGAGTGAGGATGGTGAAACCTATGTTTTCTGATGACTCAATCTACACAAACTTTGTTTAATACACAAAATAATTAAAAATATTGTATTAAATTACCTTCAGGCTGTGTGTATAAGGTGTATATGAAACATAAATGAATTGTGTGAATTTACACACACTTTGTTAAATGCACAAAGTTATTAAAAATATTGGCTAAAATTACCTTCAGGCTGTGTGTATAAGGTGTATATGAAACATAAATGCATTATGTGCTTAGACTTGGGTCCCATCACCATGATATCTCATTTTGGTTTGCAATTATTCCAAAATATGAAACAATCTGATATCCAAAATACTTCTGGTCCCAAGCATTTTGGGTATGGGATACTCCACCTGTATATGTAACCAACAGGCTTATTTATCAAATCGAGAAAAGCCGAAACAAAACAAGTGCTTCCTATCTATCAAATGGACATTACTGGTGGCATCAGTTCTCGCTGATGATTGACAAAGATGGCGGTAATATATGTGCATGGTGCAAGCTTTGTTATGCTGTGGCCATTTCAGAAATTCAGTGAATAAATGCTTTACTGTTTAAGCTTTCTTTTTATATAGCATTATTTCTCTAACGTCCTAGTGGATGCTGGGGACTCCGTCAGGACCATGGGGATTAGCGGCTCCGCAGGAGACAGGGCACAAAAATAAAGCTTTAGGATCAGGTGGTGTACACTGGCTCCTCCCCCTATGACCCTCCTCCAAGCCTCAGTTAGGTTTTTGTGCCCGTCCGAGCAGGGTGCAATCTAGGTGGCTCTCCTAAAGAGCTGCTTAGAAAAAGTTTTTTAGGTTTTTTATTTTCAGTGAGTCCTGCTGGCAACAGGCTCACTGCATCGAGGGACTTAGGGGAGAGAAGTGAACTCACCTGCGTGCAGGATGGATTGGCTTCTTAGGCTACTGGACACCATTAGCTCCAGAGGGAGTCGGAACACAGGTCTCACCCTGGGGTTCGTCCCGGAGCCGCGCCGCCGACCCCCCTTGCAGATGCCGAAGATGGAAGAGGTCCAGAAGCAGGCGGCAGAAGACTTTTCAGTCTTCCTGAGGTAGCGCACAGCACTGCAGCTGTGCGCCATTGTTGTCAGCACACTTCACACAGCGGTCACGGAGGGTGCAGGGCGTTGGGGGGGCGCCCTGGGCAGCAATGTATTATACCTTTTTATGGCTAAAAATACATCACATATAGCCCTTTGAGGCTATATGGATGTATTTAACCCCTGCCAGATCTCACAGATTCCGGAGAAGAGCCCGCCGAAATAGGGGGCGGGGCTTATTCTCCTCAGCACACAGCGCCATTTTCCTGCTCAGCTCCGCTGTGAGGAAGGCTCCCAGGACTCTCCCCTGCACTGCACTACAGAAACAGGGTAAAACAGAGAGGGGGGGCACTTTTTTTGGCGATATTAATATATTTAAGCTGCTATAAGGATACAACACTTATATAGGGTTGTTCCCATATATATTATAGCGCTTGGGTGTGTGCTGGCAAACTCTCCCTCTGTCTCCCCAAAGGGCTAGTGGGGTCCTGTCTTCAATAGAGCATTCCCGGTGTGTCTGCTGTGTGTCGGTACGTGTGTGTCGACATGTATGAGGACGATGTTGGTGTGGAGGCGGAGCAATTGCCGGTAATGGTGATGTCACCCCCTAGGGAGTCGACACCGGAATGGATGGCTTTGTTTATGGAATTACGTGATAATGTCAGCACATTACAAAAATCAGTTGACGACATGAGACGGCCGTCAAACCAGTTGGTACCTGCCCAGGCGTCTCAGACACCGTCAGGGGCTGTAAAACGCCCTTTACCTCAGTCGGTCGATACAGACCCAGACACGGACACTGAATCTAGTGTCGACGGTGAAGAAACAAACATATTTTCCAGTAGGGCCACACGTTATATGATCACGGCAATGAAGGAGACTTTGCATATCTCTGATACTACAAGTACCACAAAAAGGGGTATTATGTGGGGGGTGAAAAAACTACCTGTAGTTTTTCCTGAATCAGAGGAATTGAATGATGTATGTGATGAAGCGTGGGTTAACCCAGATAGAAAAGGGCTAATTTCTAAAAAGTTATTGGCATTATACCCTTTCCCGCCAGAGGTTAGGGCGCGCTAGGAAACACCCCCTAAGGTGGATAAGGCGCTCACACGCTTATCAAAACAAGTGGCGTTACCGTCTCCTGATACGGCCGCCCTCAAGGATCCAGCTGATAGGAGGCTGGAAACTACTCTAAAAAGTATATACACACATACTGGTGTTATACTGCGACCAGCCATCGCTTCAGCCTGGATGTGCAGTGCTGGAGTGGTCTGGTCGGATTCCCTGACTGAAAATATTGATACCCTGGATAGGGACAGTATTTTACAGACTTTAGAGCAATTAAAGGATGCTTTTCTTTATATGCGAGATGCTCAGAGGGATATTTGCACTCTGGCATCGAGAGTAAGTGCGATGTCCATATCTGCCAGAAGAAGTTTATGGACACGACAGTGGTCAGGTGATGCGGATTCCAAACGGCATATGGAAGTATTGCCGTATAAAGGGGAGGAATTATTTGGCGTCGGTCTATCGGATTTGGTGGCCACGGCAACTGCCGGGAAATCCACCTTTTTACCTCAGACCCCCTCCCAACAGAAAAAGACACCGTCTTTTCAGCCGCAGTCCTTTCGGTCCTATAAGAACAAGCGGGCAAAAGGACAGTCATATCTGCCCCGAGGCAGAGGAAAGGGTAAGAGAGGGCAGCAAGCAGCTCCTTCCCAGGAACAGAAGCCCTCCGCGGGTTCTGCAAAGCCCTCAGCATGACGCTGGGGCTTTACAAGCGGACTCAGGAGCGGTGGGGGGTCGACTCAAGAATTTCAGCGCGCAGTGGGCTTGCTCACAGGTGGACCCCTGGATCCTGCAGGTAGTATCTCAGGGTTACAGGTTGGAATTCGAGAAGTCTCCCCCTCGCCGGTTCCTGAAGTCTGCTTTGCCAACGTCTCCCTCAGACAGGGCGACGGTATTGGAAGCCATTCACAAGCTGTTTTCTCAGCAGGTGATAGTCAAGGTACCCCTCCTACAACAGGGAAAGGGGTATTACTCCACGCTATTTGTGGTACCGAAGCCGGACGGCTCGGTAAGACCTATTCTAAATCTGAAATCTTTGAACCTGTACATAAAAAAATTCAAGTTCAAGATGGAATCACTCAGAGCAGTGATAGCGAATCTGGAAGAAGGGGACTTTATGGTGTCCCTGGACATAAAAGATGCTTACCTGCATGTCCCAATTTGCCCTTCACATCAAGGGTACCTCAGGTTCGTGGTCCAAAACTGTCATTATCAGTTTCAGACGCTGCCGTTTGGATTGTCCACGGCACCTCGGGTCTTTACCAAGGTAATGGCCGAAATGATGAATCTTCTGCGAAGAAGAGGCGTATTAATTATCCCTTACTTGGACGATCTCCTGATAAGGGCAAGGTCCAGAGAACAGCTGGAGGACGGAGTAGCACTAACCCAAGTAGTGCTGCAACAACACGGGTGGATTCTGAATTTCCCAAAATCTCAGTTGACCCCGACAACACGTCTGCTGTTCCTGGGAATGATTCTGGACACGGTTCAGAAAAAGGTGTTTCTTCCGGAGGAGAAAGCCAGGGAGTTATCCGAACATGTCAGGAACCTCCTAAAACCAGGAAAAGTGTCTGTGCATCAATGCACAAGAGTCCTGGGAAAGATGGTGGCTTCTTACGAAGCAATCCCATTCGGCAGATTCCACGCACTAACTTTTCAGTGGGATCTGCTGGACAAATGGTCCGGATCGCATCTGCAGATGCATCAGCGGATAACCTTATCGCCACGGACAAGGGTGTCTCTTCTGTGGTAGTTACAGAGTGCTCATCTGTTAGAAGGCCGCAGATTCGGCATACAGGACTGGGTCCTGGTGACCACGGATGCCAGTCTGAGAGGCTGGGGAGCGGTCACACAGGGAAGAAACTTCCAGGGAGTATGGTCAAGCCTGGAGATGTCTCTTCACATAAATATACTGGAGCTAAGAGCGATTTACAATGCTCTAAGCCTGGCAAAACCCCTGCTTCAGGGTCAGCCGGTGTTGATCCAGTCGGACAACATCACGGCAGTCGCCCACGTAAACAGACAGGGCGGCACAAGAAGCAGGAGAGCAATGGCAGAAGCTGCAAGGATTCTTCGCTGGGCGGAAGATCATGTGATAGCACTGTCAGCAGTGTTCATTCCGGGAGTGGACAACTGGGAAGCAGACTTCCTCAGCAGACACGATCTACACCCGGGAGAGTGGGGACTTCATCCAGAAGTCTTCCACATGATTGTGAACCGTTGGGAAAAACCAAAGGTGGATATGATGGCGTCTCGCCTCAACAAAAAACTGGACAGGTATTGCGCCAGGTCAAGAGACCCTCAGGCAATAGCTGTGGATGCTCTGGTAACACCGTGGGTGTTCCAGTCAGTGTGTGTGTTTCCTCCTCTGCCTCTCATACCCAAAGTACTGAGAATTATACGGCAAAGGGGAGTAAGAACGATACTCGTGGCTCCGGATTGGCCAAGAAGAACTTGGTACCCGGAACTTCAGGAGATGCTCACGGAAAATCCGTGGCCTCTACCTCTAAGACGGGACCTGATTCAGCAGGGACCGTGTCTATTCCAAGACTTACCGCGGCTGCGTTTGACGGCGTGGCGGTTGAACGCAGAATTCTAAGGGAAAAAGGCATTCCGGAAGAGGTCATCCCTACACTGGTTAAAGCCAGGAAGGAGGTGACTGCACAACATTATCACCGCATTTGGAGAAAATATGTTGCGTGGTGCGAGGCCAGGAAGGCCCCCACGGAGGAATTTCAATTGGGTCGATTCCTACATTTCCTGCAAACAGGATTGTCTATGGGCCTCAAGTTGGGGTCCATTAAGGTTCAAATTTCGGCCCTGTCGATTTTCTTCCAGAAAGAATTGGCTTCAGTTCCTGAAGTCCAGACTTTTGTAAAAGGAGTACTACATATACAGCCCCCGGTTGTGCCCCCAGTGGCTCCGTGGGACCTTAATGTAGTTTTGGATTTTCTCAAATCCCATTGGTTTGAGCCATTCAAATCGGCGGATTTGAAATATGTTACATGGAAAGTAACCATGCTACTGGCCCTGGCTTCAGCCAGGAGAGTGTCAGAATTGGCGGCTTTATCGTATAAAAGCCCATATCTGATTTTCCATTCGGACAGGGCAGAACTGCGGACGCGTCCTCATTTTCTGCCTAAGGTGGTGTCAGCGTTTCACCTGAACCAGCCTATTGTGGTGCCTGCGGCTACTAGCGATTTGGAGGATTCCAAGTTGCTGGACGTTGTCAGGGCATTGAAAATATATATTTCAAGGACGTCTGGAGTCAGAAAATCTGACTCGCTGTTTATACTGTATGCACCCAACAAGCTGGGTGCTCCTGCTTCTAAGCAGACGATTGCTCGTTGGATTTGTAGCACAATTCAACTTGCACATTCTGTGGCAGGCCTGCCACAGCCTAAATCTGTCAAGGCCCATTCCACAAGGAAGGTGGGCTCATCCTGGGCGGCTGCCCGAGGGGTCTCGGCATTACAACTCTGCCGAGCAGCTACGTGGTCGGGGGAGAACACGTTTGTAAATTTCTACAAATTTGATACCCTGGCTAAAGAGGACCTGGAGTTCTCTCATTCGGTGCTGCAGAGTCATCCGCACTCTCCCGCCCGTTTGGGAGCTTTGGTATAATCCCCATGGTCCTGACGGAGTCCCCAGCATCCACTAGGACGTTAGAGAAAATAAGATTTTACTTACCGATAAATCTATTTCTCGTAGTCCGTAGTGGATGCTGGGCGCCCATCCCAAGTGCGGATTGTCTGCAATACTTGTACATAGTTATTGTTACAAAAAAATCGGGTTGTTCTTGTTGTGAGCCGTCTGTTCAGAGGCTCCTACGTTGTCATACTGTTAACTGGGTTCAGATCACAAGTTGTACGGTGTGATTGGTGTGGCTGGTATGAGTCTTACCCGGGATTCAAAATCCTTCCTTATTGTGTACGCTCGTCCGGGCACAGTATCCTAACTGAGGCTTGGAGGAGGGTCATAGGGGGAGGAGCCAGTGCACACCACCTGATCCTAAAGCTTTATTTTTGTGCCCTGTCTCCTGCGGAGCCGCTAATCCCCATGGTCCTGACGGAGTCCCCAGCATCCACTACGGACTACGAGAAATAGATTTATCGGTAAGTAAAATCTTATTTTTCAATACTTTATTTGTAAACTTTTTATATTGAGATTTCCCACGTCCCCCGCCCCCCAAAATGACACAAGTGCGTTCCTAGAGACTGGCCTAGTGAAACGTTAAAGTAACTGTTACCACTCAGCTGCCCAGCAATATTTTGGTGGTAGCTTTCTCTCACTGCTATATGAAACCGTAAAATACAGCTTGAATATTAATAAATAATCCTGTAAGTGAAGTAACTTATATGTAAAAATGTCGTATTGCACTCCCTTTTGCTAGTTCTTATGATTCTAGATTGTCAATGTATTCTATGTTGAAGCAAGTATATAAAGGTTACATTAAAAAGGAAATAAATCATAAATATATATAAAAAATATATATGTAGGATTGTCCCAAGTGTAGCCCTCAGTCTATAAGTGGCCTTAATTTACTTCCAACTTTCCATACAGATTTTGTTTAAATGATGGGGACAACATTACTAGTGTTGGGCGATGAGCAGTGCTATCACAAGAGAAGCCAATTTGCACCCATTGCTTTGCTCTTTATGTAATTTCTTTGTTACAATGAACAGACACCTTCAAAGAACTAATGTATGCACAATGCAACTCTAGTTCCTGCTTACCTACCCGCATGGGTCAATGACCTAGCTCCTGCTTCACATTTTATTATTCTTTATATAATGAGAAGCTCTTCAGACTTTAAGAAATTTACTTCGAGACATGGTCTTTACATCAGGAAAGCTTCCAGCTACTGATAGAAAGATCAGGATTCCTCAGGTAGACTTTATGGCAGCAAATCAGAATGCTAAAATACCCAGCTTGTTCTCTCAGCACAAGGTTCCAGAGATAGATCAAAACAGGGACAATAGAAATAGAGTCCTTCTGTTCTGGCTAAGGTATCCATGGTTCCAAGCAACTGCGGAGCTGCTTCAGTTAGAACAATGGGCTCTAGCTCTTTGTCCAGATTTATTGCTCTAGGGTTCAGTCAATATCCCAAATATAGAAGAACAATGTTTAATTGAATGAAAATCCATTGGAAGTTTCTCAGCGGGTGAAATGAGCGATGTGCTATGGCTGTGGGGCATACACACGGAGAGATCTGTGCTTAAAATCTAAGCAATCTGGTCAGATTGCTTAGATTTTAAGCACGGATCTCTCTGTGTGTACCCCCCTTAAGAATACAGAACAGCTATTTTTTATTTCCACAGGACCACAGAAAGGTCATGCCTCTTCCAAGCAAGCCTTTTTCAGATGGGTTAAAGAAATGGGATGCAGTCAATTTACCTACAATCAAAATCCCAATGGTCAAAATCCCGACACCCATTGACCGACGGTCAAAATACCGACATTAAAATACCAAGGTCAAAATACCGACATTTAAAATGTCGTCAGGTCAAAACATCGACATGAGTTTTCATGATTTTTTTCATTGAAACCGAATTGTTCATGCTTTACCATCCCAGTGGACCTGGAGGGGGAATATAATAGTGTGCCGAGCGCAGCAAGGGGACGCAGTACACTGATACGGTGTCCATGTCGACCTATGTCGACATACACCCCCCCCCCCAAAAAAAAAAACAACTTGTCGACTTTTTGACATGTCAACATTTTAAATGTCAGTATTTTGACCATGTCGGTATTTTAAATGTCGGGATTTTGACCATCGGTCAATTGTCGGGATTTTGACCATTGGGATTTTGATTGTAGGTATTTCATACTAAACCCAAAGAAATAATCATACAGATATACAAGAATGGGTGTAAGGTGCCCACTAAGCAGGAGCCTGCCAAAAAAATTAAGACTTCAATGACTGAGCTAGTTGGCCATCTAGCCATAGAAAAAATGTGGGACTGGAGAAATAGTGAGAATATAGTATACTCTGTTAGACTAAGATGGCTGGTGATTTACTCTCCTATACTTAGCCAGGTTTTATTTATTCCAGTACTGGTGATTTTAAAATGCAGATAGTACAGCATTTGAGAAATTCCAACAAAAGGGTGCCAATGGGGAAAAAAGAAATAGCTATTTACAGCCTTGCGCTTCTATACAGCAGCTAGCTTTTAACACATGGAATTCACCCTAAAGAATGCCAAATGTACAGGACCAAAAAGAAGAAATGTTTAAAAACTAGCGCTCTCAAAAGGTAATAAGATAATATTTTAAAAAAAGGTGATAAGAAAGACACTCACATTAAGATTCTAACTCGCCTTCATGTAAAGGTATCTTTCTGTAGTAGAAACAGCTGTCCGCTCATCAGGAAGAACAGGCTATTAGAATGACACTTACATTACTATTCTGTCACAAATGCATGGAAAGGTATCTTTGTATCCAAGTACTGCTGACTTCGGAGCTTTCGGATATGTCAGCTACAAAGGGCAATGGTGCTGGGGCTGATCCCACATTGCGTGGTGGTGACGCTGCAGACACATTTGAGGAAAACATAGAAGCTGAGGGTTCAGGTTCTGGGGGATCCTTACCCCCAAGTGGGACTGTAGCAAAATGACCCACCTTGGGCTACCTTCTCCATGCTATTGAATACGCTGGTAACTAGACTAACGCCCCCCATGGGACCTCATGTGCCAGTACAACCGCTTGTGGTCCCCGCGGTTAACCCGCCATGGGCAGATCAACTGTCCGCTCAGTTACAGCAAATGAACCAATCACTGACTACTCAGGAGTCTAACCCTCGCTCGCCTAAGACCAAGGGGTCCTCTAAGCGGGACATTACTTCCTCACAATGCACCAATGTCCCAGACACCTCATCTGATGAGGATGGCATTTATACTGACCCAAGGAAGTCCAAGCAAGAAGGAGGAATCCTACTTCTGATCTCTCCCGCGTGGCCCAGACTGCATTGGTTCTCAGACCTTCAGGGTCTCTCGATAGAGCGTCCTCTTCTACTTCCACAGCACCCAGATCTCCTCGTTCAGGGCCCCTGTGTATATCAGGATTTAGCCCTGTTGGCTTTGGCGGCATGGCTCTTAAAGCTTCCTTCTTGAGGGCCAAAGGATTTTCTGAGGCGGTCATTCAAACCATGTTGAAGGCCCGTAAGCCGGCTTCTGCTCGGATTTACCATAGGGTTTGGAATTGTTACTTTGCTTGGTGCGCATCTAACAATCATGACGCTTACAAGTTTAGTACGGCCAAACTTTTGGCCTTTCTACAACAGGGCCTGGACTTGGGCCTTCGTCTGGCCTCCATCAAGGTTCATATTTCTGCCTTGTCGGTTTGGTTCCAGAGAAAAATTGCGATTTTACCTGATGTACATACATTCACTCAGGGTGTGTTGCGGATTCAATTTCCCTGTATCCTGCCTGTGGCACCTTGGGACTTGTCGGTGGTTTTGGAGGCGTTGCAAGGGTCTCAGTTTGAGCCTCTTGATTCTGCAGACCTTAAGTGGCTTTCTCTTAAGGTATTGTTTCTGCTGGCTATTGCCTCTGCTAGAAGGGTGTCGGATTTGGGTGCCTTGTCTTGTAGGTCACCATATTTTTCACCGTGATCGGGCGGTTCTTAGAACACGTCCAGGGTATTTACCTAAGGTGGTGACTTCTTTCCACCTTAATCAGGAGATTGTGGTTCCGGCCTTTGCATCTCCTGAATTGTCTTCCAAAGAGCGGTCTTTGGATGTGGTACGGGCTCTCGGTATCTACGTGAAGAGAATGGCCTCCATCAGGAAGTCAGATTCTCTCTTTGTACGGTTTGGTTTTCACAAAAGTGGCTGGCCTGCTCACAAGCAGATCCTGGCCAGATGGATTAGAATGGTGATTGCACATGCTTATGTACAGGCTGGCCTTCCAGCTCCTGTTACCATAAAGGCCCATTATACTTGGTCGGTTGGACCTTCTTGGGCGACCCGCTGTGGTGTGACCCTTGAACAATTGTGCAAGGAGGCTATGTGGTCCTCAGTGAACACTCAGTGAACTCAGTGAATAAGGGTCTATGCCTTCCTTACTTCCGCCTCCCAGGATGCTTCCTTAGGACGCCGGTTTCTTGTGCCCGCTACAGTGCGTCCCCTCCCATAAGGAACTGCTTTAGGACATCCCCAATGTCATTCCCTGTGGAGCCCAGTGGAGCCCGCAGCAGAAAACGAGATTTATGGTAAGAACTTACTGTTTAATCTCTTTCTGCGAGGTACACTGGGCTCCACAGGGCGCCCACCCTGGCGCACTTAGCTTCTTTGGGTTGGTATGGCATTAGCCGCTGACATTTTCTCCTGTCGTGAGAATGTGGTATATGTGGCTACTAACAGTTGTCATCTCTTGTACCTGCTACTGCATTGGACTGGTTAACAAAAACTGAGCTCCTGTGTATGGACGCAGGGTTATAGAGGAGGCGGCGCTAGGCATTCTGGGAACAGTCAAAGCTTTGAGCCTGTTGGTGCCTCGGATCAAGATCCTACTTTACACCCCAATGTCATTCCCTGTGGAGCCCAGTGTACCTCGCATAAAGAGATTTAACAACTGTAAGTTCTTACCATAAATCTCGTTATTATCTTCCTAATAACTAAAGTCTGTTAGTAAATGTGTAATTTAGATCCTGAAACACAACATCGATGTTAATTAAAATTTATGAAAATTGATCTTTAGTAAATTACTCCTTAGTTTTGGAGACTTGATTGCCACACAACTGCTGTAACTCTTTGTTATGCAAGCATGTGTGACTTAATTTTCAATATTTTTTGGGCAGATTTCCCTATAATGGCTGCCATAGGTGACTGGATAAACCAACAAATTTATATTTACCAATCATTCCTTTTCCTTAAATATTCTATGGCAGCTGATTTGCCAATTATAGTGGCTATAGAAGTTATATGTATTTTTCAAATATAGCATGGGCAGTTACTGAGGGGGTCTACTTACTAAGCCTTGGAAAGGAATACGGTACCAGCCAGTCAGCTCTTAACTGCCATGTTACAGGCTTTTTGAAAAATGGCAGAAGCTGGTTGGTTGGTACTCCTAGGCTTAGTGAATAGACCCCTCAGTCACAGGGAGAAAAAAGGGAGCTACATTTACATATGGTCTAAGGCATTCACCTAGAAGGTAATCTATTGATTCGCAGGGTTGGCTGGTTTAAACCACCTTGGTTTAAACCAAATGGGTTTTTGCTTTAATAAAAACCACTCTGTATTTTTATTCTGTTACTACAGGCACGCGCCGTGACTTATTATAAAGAGCCTATTATACTTAAAAAAAATAAATAGTGTTTTTATTCAAAATGTTTAATGCCAGTGACATGTCCAGTGCTTTTGCTTAACTACTCCTTTGTGTGTGTGTGTGTGTGTGTGTGTGTGTGTGTGTGTGTGTGTGTGTGTGTCTGAAAAGTGCTTTTGCATTTTTCATTTTGTATTACTATTCAAATTTATTTAATTATAATAAGTAAAGTTGGCCATACACTAGAACGATTTCAGGTCTGATTGCAGGATTTGGATACCTTGGACAATGCATTGTGTGCAAATCGTGCAGTATTTGGGAACTATTACGATCCAGTGTGCTGTCACACCGGACGTATGTTGTATCTTCTGAACATAGGTGCAGCCCATATGATCCACCGCTATAGTTTGCAGATCATGTCGTGTTTTTTGCGTATCCAATGCATCATCCGATGGATCATCATACGATGGATCATTCGATCTGCGGCATTTTGAGTGGCATTTCCCTGGACACTTTTTGTGAGACACATGATCATTAGGGGCGAACGTCAATTGTTAGATCGTTTGCACATCGTGTGTCATAAAAGTACTAAATCGTGAGACCGGGACTGCCAGGGAGCTGCCGGGGAGTTCAAGAGACGAGTCACATTTGATGCTAGTCGTTCTTATGTATGGCAATCATTTATTTATTTTTTATTTATTTACAGTTTCTTACATAGCTCAGCATATCCCGTTGCGCTTTACAATTGGAATCAACAGTGATAAGACAAACTGACAGACATTATTAGAGGTAGGAAGGGCCCTGCTTACAATCTAATACTAAGACTTAACATTAACTTGTTCTTATTTTCAATTTCATATATCTATGAGTGTACTTTGTATGTTTTAATATGTTTAGTCTATCTACATATATTCAGATTTAATTTAAATAATAAGCTGTGGTATTATTGAAATGTGTAAAAGAAATCAAATCAAAGCCTAGTAACATTCTTAATGTTAGAAAGCATTAAAACTTGGTTGAGCAAGGTTTCTAATACATGATTCAAATTGTTTTTCAGTAAAATATTAATGAAAAGAAAAATAGTTTTAAACCCAAAAAAACGGTTTCAACCAAAAAAAGGTGGTTGTTGTGTTTTTTTGTTTTTTTTTACTAAACCTGTTTTTTTTTCCAACCCTGACTCATTGTAATGGTAGCCATGGACTAATGCAAGGAAAAGGATTTATCTGTAAATCAACTACAACCAAATCCTTGAGCTCGAAGGCACCTAACAAACAGGTGCACACAAATTTTACCTTGAGCTCGAATGACCTGCTTTCGTTGACAAAAATGAGAAAAACTAATTGTTCGGTTATCTGTGGTTTGGTAAAAACACTATCTCTATTCTTGTAAGAAAATATAGTTAAACTAAGCATTTCACAGTCTTATCTGAGACCTGCAGAACAAATGTTAACAGCTGCTGTTTTTCTGATGCAGACTGGCAATACTGAATATGTTCCATTTACTGATGAATCAGTGACGCATTAAAGAGGCTAGCACCCTAGTCACACTGCTTACTGTTTTTTCTCTAACGTCCTAGTGGATGCTGGGGACTCTGTAAGGACCATGGGGAATAGATGGGCTCCACAGGAGACTGGGCACTCTAAGACAGAAAGAAAGATTTAGTACTACTGGTGTGCACTGGCTCCTCCCTCTATGCCCCTCCTCCAGACCTCAGTTAGAATCTGTGCCCGGACAGAGCTGGGTGCATTTTAGTGAGCTCTCCTGAGCTTGCTAATAAAGTATTTTAGTTAGGTTTTTTATTTTCAGAGAGCTTCTGCTGGCAACAGACTCTCTGCTACGTGGGACTGAGGGGAGAGAAGCAACCCTACTAACAGCGGCTAGGTTGCGCTTCTTAGGCTACTGGACACCATTAGCTCCAGAGGGATCGAACACAGGAACCTGACCTTGTCGTCCGTTCCCGGAGCCGCGCCGCCGTCCCCCTCGCAGAGCCAGAAGACCGAAGCCGGCGGGTTGAAGCAAGAAGACGTCAAAATCGGCGGCAGAAGACTCCTGTCTTCATATGAGGTAGCGCACAGCACTGCAGCTGTGCGCCATTGCGCCCACACTAACCCACACACTCCGGTCACTGTAGGGTGCAGGGCGCAGGGGGGGGGCGCCCTGGGCAGCAATTAAGTACCTCCTGGCAAAAGCAGCATATACAGGTTGAGTATCCCATATCCAAATATTCCAAAATACGGAATATTCCGAAATACGGAATTTTTGTAGTGAGAGTGAAATAGTGAAACCTTTGTTTTCTGATGGCTCAATGTACACACAGACTTTGTTTAATACACAAAATTATTAAAACTATTGTATTAAATGACCTTCAGGCTGTGTGTATAAGGTGAATATGAAACATAAATAAATTGTGTGAATGTACATACACTTTGTTTAATGCACAAAGTTATTAAAAATATTGGCTAAAATGACCTTCAGGCTGTGTGTATAAGGTGTATATGAAACATAAATGCATTCTGTGCTTAGACTTAGGTCCCATCACCATGATATCTCATTATGGTATGCAATTATTCCAAAATACGGAATAATCCAATATCCAAAATACTCCTGGTCCCAAGCATTTTGGATAAGGGATACTCAACCTGTATACAGTTGGACACTGTTATATGCATGAGCCCCCGCCATTAATTTTACACAAAATTGCGGGACAGAAGCCCGCCGCTGAGGGGGCGGGGCCTTCTTCCTCAGCACTCAGCAGCGCCATTTTCTCTCCACAGCTCCGCTGAGAGGAAGCTCCCCAGGCTCTCCCCTGCAAATAGGGTGAAAAAGAGAGGGGGGGGCACATAAATTTGGCGTAAAAACAATATATACAGCAGCTACTGGGTTAACACTAAGTTACTGTGTGATTCCTGGGTCATATAGCGCTGGGGTGTGTGCTGGCATACTCTCTGTCTCTCCAAAGGACCTTGTGGGGGAACTGTCTTCAAATAGAGCATCCCCTGTGTGGGTGGTGTGTCGGTACGTGTGTGTCGACATGTCTGAGGTAAAAGGCTCCCCTAAGGAGGAGAGAGAGCAAATATGTGTGTGAGAGCGTGTCTCCGTCGACAACGCCGACACCTGTTTGGATATGTGTAAGTGCTAAGGTGAATTTGTTGCACAAAAGATTAGAGAACAGACAGGAAATCTACCCATGTCTGTCCCTATGTCACAGAGACCTTCAGAGTCTCACAATGCTCACTATCCAAAATAATAAACACTGATATCGACACGGAGTTTGACTCCAGTGTCGACTACGATAATGCAAAGTTACAGCCAAAATGGCGGAAAAGTATTCAATATATGATTATTGTAATAAAAGATGATTTGCATATCACTGATGACTCATCTGTCCCTGACACAAGGGTACACATGTTTAAGGGGAAGAAAGCTGAGGTAAATTTCCCTCCTCTCATGAGGAAAAAGAGCGGGAATCTCCAGACAAGAGACTGCAGCTTCCTACAAAGAATTCTCAGGCAGTATCCTTTCCCCACTAGGGCCAGGATGTGATGGGAATCTTCCCCTAGGGTGTCCTGTTTGCCCAGAAGGTAGCACTAGCTATTCTCAGGGATCCTGCAGATAGCGTGCACATTCTGGTACACTACTCAGACCGGCGATTGCGTCGGCATGGGTTTATAGCGCTGTGGCAGCGTGGACAGGTACCTTATCAGCAGAGATTGAGACCCTAGTATGCATATAGATATATATATATATGTGTATATATAGAGATATATATATATATATATATATATATATATATTAAAGATGCTGTCTTAAGAGATATGTGTGTATAAAGAGGCATATGGAAGGCTGAGGATTGTGTGGAGAAGGGTTCTCGGACCTGGTCTCCACAGCTATAGCTGGTAATTCTGAAATTTTGCCTTATATTCCTGCACAGCCTAGGAAAGCACGACATTATCAAATGCAGCCTTTCAAATAAAGAAACAAGAAAGTCCGAGGTGCGTCCTTTCTTGCCAGAGGCGGGGGCAGAGGAAAGAAGCTGCACAACACAGCTAGTTCCCAGGAACAGAAGTCCTCCCCGGCCTCTACAAAAATCCACCGCATGTCGCTGGGGCTCCACAGGCGGAGCTGGGCCTGGTGGGGGCACGCCTTCGTAAGTTCAACCACAAGTGGGTTCACTCCCTGTTAGATCCCTGGGCAATAGATATTGTGTCTCAGGGATACAAGCTGGACTTTGAGAAGATGCCCCCTCACCGACGGCCCTGCCGTTTTCCCCCCACGAGAGGGAAACCGTGTTAACTGCAATTCACAAATTGTATCTTCACCAGGTGGCGGTCAAGGTTCCCCTCCTTCAACAAGGGGGGCGTTATTATTCGACCATGTTGTAGTCCCGAAACCAGACGGTTCGGTCGGACCCATATTGAATTTAAAATCCCTGAACATATACCTGAAAAGGTTCAAGTTCAAGATGGAATCGCTAAGAGCGGTCATTGCAAGCCTGAAAGGGGGAGATTTTATGGTGACTCGGGACATAAAGGATGCATACCTTCATGTCCTCATTTATCCACCTCATCAGGCGTACCTCAGAATTACGGTACAGGATTGTCATTACCAATTTCAGACGTTGCCGTTCGGTCTCTCCACGGCCTTGAGAATATTCACCAAGGTAATGGCGGAAATGATGGTGCTCCTGCGGAAGCAAGGTGTCACTATTATCACGTACTTGGACAATCTCCTTGTAAAAGCGAGATCAAGAGAGCAGTTGCTGAACAGCGTATCACTTTCTCTGGAAGTGTAACGGCAACACGGCTGGATTCTATATATTCCAAAGTCGCAGTTGGTTCTTACAGCTCATCTGCCTCTCCTACTCATGATCCTAGACACAGACCAGAAAAGGGTTTATCTCCCGATAGAGAGAGCTCAGGAGCTCGTGACACTGGTCAGGAATCTATTAAAACCAAAACAGGTGTCAGTGCATCACTGCACTCGAGTCCTGGGAAGGAGGGTGGCATCATACGAGGCCATTCCCTTCGGCAGGTTCCATACGAGAACCTTCCAATGGGACTTACTGGACAAGTGGTCCGGATCACATCTTCAAGATGCATCGGTTAATCACCCTATCCCCCAGAGCCAGGGTGTCTCTCCTGTGGTGGCTGCAGATTGCTCACCTCCTCGAAGGTCGCACATTCGGCATTCAGGACTGGGTCCTGGTGACCACGGATGCAAGCCTCCGAGGGTGGGGGGCAGTCACACAGGGAAGAAATTTCCAGGGGCTGTGGTCAAGGCAGGAGACTTGCCTTCACATCATTATCCTGGAACTAAGGGCCATATACAATGCCCTAGGTCAAGCGGAGACCCTGCTTCGCGACCAACCGGTTCTGATTCAGTCAGACAATATCACCGCAGTGGCTCATGTAAACCGCCAAGGCGGCACAAGGAGCAGGGTGGCGATGGTAGAAACCACCAGAATTCTTTGCTGGGCGGAGAATCATGTAAGCGCACTGCCAGCAGTGTTCATTCCGGGAGTGGACAACTGGGAAGCAGACTTCCTCAGTAGGCACGACCTCCACCCGGGAGAGTGGGGACTTAATCAAGAAGTCTTCGCGCAGATTGTAGGTCGGTGGGAACTGCCACAGGGGGACATGATGGCATCCCGCCTCAACAAAAAGCTACAGAGGTATTGCGCCAGGTCAAGAGACTCTCAGGCGATAGCTGTAGACGCACTGGTGACACCGTGGATGTTCCAGTCGGTTTATGTGTTTCCTCCTTTTCCTCTCTTACCCAAGGTGCTGAGAATCATAAGGAAAAGAGGAGTGAGAACAATATTCATTGTTCCGGATTGGCCAAGAAGGACTTGGTATCCAGAGCTGCAAGAAATGCTCACAGAGGACCCAGGGCCTCTGCCTCTAGGGCAGGATCTGTTGCAGCAGGGACCTTGTATGTTCCAACACTTACCGCAGCTGCGTTTGACGGCATGGCGGTTGGACGCCGGATCCTAGTAGAAAAAAGGGATTCCGGATGAGGTTATTCCTACGCTGATAAAGGCTAGGAAGGACGTGACGGCTAAACATTATCACCGTATACAGCGAAAATATGTTGCTGGGGGTGAGGCCAGGAATGTCTCTACAGAGGAATTCCAGCTGGGCCGTTTCCTTCACTTCCTACAGTCGGGAGTGACTTTGGGCCTAGAATTGGGGTCCATTAAGGTCCAGATTTCGGCCCTATCCATTTTCTTTCATACAAAAACTAGCTTCTCTACCTGAAGCTCAGACGTTTGTAAAGGGAGTGCTGCATATTCAGCCCCTTTTTTGTGCCACCAGTGGCACCTTGGGATCTTAACGTGGTGTTGAGTTTCCTGAAATCTCACTGGTTTGAGCCGCTTAAGACCGTGGAGTTAAAATATCTCACGTGGAAAGTGGTCAAGAATTGGCGGCTTTGTCATGTAAAAGCCCCGATCTGGTTTTCCATATGGTCAGGGCAGAATTACGGACTCGTCCGCAATTTCTGCCAAAGGTGGTGTCATCTTTTCATTTGAACCAACCTATTGTGGTGCCTGCGGCTACTCGTGACTTTTAGGATTCCAAGTTACTAGATGTAGTCAGGGCTTTGAAGATTATGTAGCCAGAACGGCTGGAGTCGGGAAATCTGACTCGCTGTTTATCCTGTATGCATCCAACAAGCTGGGTGCTCCTGCTTCAAAGCAAACTATTGCTCGCTGGATCTGTAACACGATTCAGCTGGCTCATTCTGCGGCTGGCTTGCCGCCTCCAAAATCAGTAAAAGCCCATTCCACAAGGAAGGTGGGCTCTTCTTGGGCGGCTGCCCGAGGGGTCTTGGCATTACAGCTTTGCCGAGCAGCTACTTGGTCGGGTTCAAACACTTTTGCAAAGTTCTACAAGTTTGATACCCTGGCTGAGGGGGACCTTGTGTTTGCTCATTCGGTGCTGCAGAGTCATCCGCACTCTCCCGCCCGTTTGGGAGCTTTGGTATAATCCCCATGGTCCTTACGGAGTCCCCAGCATCCACTAGGACGTTAGAGAAAATAAGATTTTACTCACCGGTAAATCTATTTCTCGTCGTCCGTAGTGGATGCTGGGCGCCCGTCCCAAGTGCGGACTTCTTCTGCAATACTTGTATATAGTTATTGCTTAAATAAGGGTTATGTTATGGTTGCATCAGGTTTGTCTGATGCTCTGTTGTTGTTCATACTGTTGACTGGGTATGTTATCACAAGTTATACGGTGTGATTGGTGTGGGTGGTATGAGTCTTACCCTGGATTCCAAAATCCTTTCCTTGTAATGTCAGCTCTTCCGGGCACAGTTTTCTTAACTGAGGTCTGGAGGAGGGGCATAGAGGGAGGAGCCAGTGCACACCAGTAGTACTAAATCTTTCTTAGAGTGCCCAGTCTCCTGTGGAGCCAGTCTATTCCCCATGGTCCTTACGGAATCCCCAGCATCCACTACGGACTACGAGAAATAGATTTACCGGTGAGTAAAATCTTATTTTTTCTTTTCTTCATATCCCGCTTAATTGCACTTTAATATAATCACCATATTTAAAAAAAAAAAAAAAAAGTCTTAGTGTAATAGCTTCCTTCATACTCTCTACATAAATAGCATGGAGGTTTTAAATGGTACATATCACTTTCGTGTCTACCACGTGGGTATGAGATTTGTTGTAACTCTCACAAAAATTAATTGATACAACCTGAAATACAACCTGAAACTCCAGAGTGGGGTCTTATTTATGAAGGAAAGAAAATGTGCCAGTAATTTTCTTTCCTTGGGAATCGGTATTATATCCCGGCTGTCGGGATCCCGGCGGTCAGCAGACCGACCGGAATATTGGCGATGATCGCAGCATGTGGGCTCGCTGTGCATGCCACACTTTGGGCCCGGTCCCCACACTAATCAATTACTCCTCAGGTGGTGGCGTAGCATTTCACCAGGTTTCAGGATTCCGGCAACTGTATCCTTACCTACCTACCTTTCCTTGTGTTTGCAGATGTTTTGTATAACAATTTGCTGGACTGTGGTCTGTGATGCTGACAAAAGTAATAATGGTAGTTTGAATTCTCAATACCGCTTAATTGTTTTCCACTAGGATTAGGATGCGGTAAGGCATACCTCCCAGCTATCCCGATTTTTGTGTGACAGTCCCATTTTTCTGAGATTGTTTCGCTGTCCCACCCGGGAGCCATAGTGTTCTGCCCTGGGGGGTGGTGGGAGTCTGCAGCTGTGAATAGACACTGTACGCGTGTGCATGGCATCTATACACCCTGAGAGAGGGAGTTGAGGGTATGGCCAACAGTTCTCAGAGTGCTGGGCATGCCCCACAGTGACTAAAATGTGGGGCGTGGCTTGCGTTCGTGGCACATCCCTGAGGCAACATCCCCTCCCAACTGAGGTCACGCTCCCTTTCCGAATTAATGCACCAAAATTTTGGGAGGTATGGGTAAAAGAAAATAGTACTGTCGAGATTCTCACTGTCCACATTTTAAACTTTTTGACATTATGGTGTTGGTATCAGTTGTCCCAGATGATGGCAGTTAACCAGTCCTATCAGCCCCATTTTTTAGCGAAAACACATGTGTCCGGGAACTTAAACCAGATCTTCTGTGTGAACATGGCAAAAATCGTCCATTAAGTTATTGTACTTACATCCAAATTTCTTTCTTCGTTGCACATCAATTTTTCTTTTGTATTATCCCTTTCCTCAATTTTTCATACAGGGCTTTTCTCCAGATTTAATATATGAAAAGGAAAAAGTAGGGATAAAATCTATTTTTTTTGTATTTTGGCTCTGAGGAAGCCACTGATGACGTAATAGAGGTGAAGAAATGAGTATGACTGAAGAAGGTGCTGCTCTACAAGCCACTGCTGTGATTTTTACAGTCTGACTCTGACTTTTGTGCTGCATACTAGGGAAGAGCAGCTGGGTTTTTAAGAGGAAATTTTTGCGCAGTGGGTAAAAGGACTGATAAAGGACATTTTTGCGCAGTGGGTAAAAGGACTGATAATAGTCCCATACACTGAAGGAAAGCAGTGCAGTTATTATGAGAGTGGTTGGCATTCTTTACAACGAATGTGGACTTTTGACTGAATCTGTGTGTTGAATCTATCTATGTAACCAGCATTGTAGTACATCTTACTAACCAAAACGTATATGTTGATTTTAACATGCTTGGATGTGAACAGTTTTGGCCAAATAACTGCATACTAAGCATTGGACTGACACTTGAGCTGTACATTCATCTAATAGGAAAAGTCTTCTAACAATCCATTTATGGCTGCCCAGGAATTATTAGCCATATTATCCCCTCTTTTTCCAGAACCCTACAAGGTACACATACATATACATACAGAGCTGTAAGTAGACCTTTCATTGCCCTATGCGAAAGAGAGCAATGCTGGCTCCCCCAATATATCGCAACACTGGAGGGGCCATGGCTAATGCTATTGTGACAGTGTGTGTGTTGCTGTCATCCTGTCACTTTTATATTGGAGATTTGTATATGGATTTTCAGATATTTTATATTAGATCATTTACTTTTGTTTTTAATCTTACATATTTTTGTTATTGTTTTTTATTACTTTAAGTTTTTAATGCATATGCATTTAATGAATTTATAATTATTTAATAAATGATACATATTGTCTGGAAGAAAACGCACCTCCTATACTTCAATTGATCAACATGGAATGTGTTTTTAAATAGTCAAGATAATATCATCCTTTTTCTCTTTCGTTTTTTTTAGCAGCTTATACAATGAAGAGAGGAACTTACTCCGCATCAGAGAACAGGAGAGGCGAAATCAAGAAGCTCTTCAAGAGAAAGACTCTTTCATTGACAATGCCCCTCTTTTTCCAGAACCCTACAAGGTACACATACATATACATACAGAGCTGTAAGTAGACCTTTCATTGCCCTATGCGAGAGAGAGCAATGCTGGCTCCCCCAATATATCGCAACACTGGAGGGGCCATGGCTAATGCTATTGTGACAGTGTGTGTGTTGCTGTCATCCTGTCACTTTATTTTGTGTAGGAAACTGTGAGAGATGCGTTTCATTTAGGAATTCTGCATTAAAATGTCTTCCTGCGTTTATTAATTAGAAAAAAATTAATAAATAAATAAACTTGTACAAAAAAAAAATCCATTACCTAGAAAAAACATTACCGTCCAGTACATACTTTCCATAATTACTTTGAACTGCATTTATAGCATTCACAGCTGTTTAATATGTACAGATTGGAATACGAGCCCATACTTACCAAACCTCCTGGCAGTTTATGCAGTCACCAACATTTGTCTGGGTGATTTTCCACTAGCTCAAAAAACACGGGTAAATGTGTTTTTTGCAAGTGGAAAAGGGTCCCCCCGCAAAAACCCGGATCAAGTGACCCGTGAATCCTACCCGGGTAAATACCTGGGTAGGACACGGGAATGATCCGGGTAGGGTTGTAGTGTAAACAGAAGCCTTGTCGATGTGACACGGCTCCCGTTTACACTGTATGGAAGGGCGGCGCTGGGAGATCATGTGATCTCCTAGCGCCGCCCCTGCCGCATCACTAGCAGTTGGTGAGCGCAGTGGGAAAGGGGGCTGAGCACGGGCCGAACCCAGGTAGCACCCGTGTCAGGCTCCCGGCTGCGACCCATGCTCGTAGGTGGAAAAGGGGTATTAGACACCACACCATCCATTGCTAACAGAGTCGGACTGCCAGGACCATTGAACGGGGGGTGACAGCGGAGGCGGTGCAGCCCTCTCCTCACACAGCTCCCCCTTGGGGGGGCGGGAATAGACAGAGCTGGGAGCACCACCAGCGTAACATCCATTGCAGCGGTTGCTTGGCATTAGGAGTAGTGGTGTTGGATGAGCATAGATGGTTCTGCCCACTCTCCTTACGGCCCTGTGTGTGTGAGAATAAATAAATATATATATGTATGTATGTATGTATGTATGTATATATATATATATATATATATATATATATATATATATATATATATATATATATATATATATATATGGGCGGAGGTGTGGCACTCCAATAACTGATGCAGCAACTTGTTAGAAATCAACGTTTCAATACCTTTATTCTAAAGTGGCATTTTCATCAGGATAAAGATGCTACTTTAGAGTAAAGGCATTGAAATGTTGATTTCTAACAAGTTTCTGTATCAGTTATTGGAGTGCCGCACCTCTGCCCACCTAACCATTTTCCTCTGTGAAGACACCCGTCAGTAAGTCTGTTTAAGCGGATGCGCTAGACCCTCCTTTGTGTTATTTATATATATATATATTATATATATATATATATATATATATATATATATATATAGCAAAGTCTATTTCCACCTGACACACAGTGAAGTCCAGAAAAACACGGGTAGCCAGCACACCAATCAATATGCACTTAAAAAGGTTTTAATTCCTTGTAAAGCAGCAATGCATAGACATGATGATTGTAAGAAATCAGAAAAATTCAGTCAATATTTAGGGCATAGCATATTCACCCATTCCTTCAAAATGTGCAATTAAGAGCAAACATCAGTCAACAAATCCGTTTCGGTGGTAACAGCCACCTTCATCCAGGACTGCCTGTCTGAAACTGCCAGCAAAGCCTTTATATACCTGCACCAAATGCTGTGAACAGCTAAACCTGTTTGTGCCTGTGTAACGTGAGTGATTGGCAGCATGCAGACTTCCGCCAATCAAGTGACCACATGGACGCGCGTCACTTCCGATGACGAGTGACGCGTCATGCGTCCCAGTTCTGTGAGCTCCGTTTTTAGTGTGGACACGTCATCTCTGTAACACAGAGGTGGTGTTCACATGGAGCAGGTGTTACAGCAATGTATGGGCAATGACACTATGTGAGTAGGTCATGTGATGCTAAAAGGTGTGTTGTGGAACTGTGCTCTAAATAGCACATTTTGAAGGAATGGGTGAATATGCTATGCCCTAAATATTGACTGCATTTTTCTGATTTCTTACAATCATAATGTCTATTCATTGCTGCTTTACAAGGAATTAAAACCTTTTTAAGTGCATATTAATTGGTGTGCTGGCTACTCGTGTTTTTCTGGACTTTACTTTGTCTCAGGTGGACATGGACTTTGCTATTATCCTTCATTAACCGGCACCCGCTTTAAAGTTTACAACGAGTGCGGCTCATACAAGTTTTTCTAGATATATATATATATATATATATATATATATATATATATATAATATTGCGCACACCCACACACAACTTGTCTTGTCCTTCCGTATGTCTGTTTCACTCTCTCTTCTGCATTAGACATCTCCCCTATATGTAGTATTTGTATTGTGCCCCATATATGTTCTGTATTGTCAGCCCTTGTCTGTATTTTCTTTACTGTGCTTCTCACTTCTTATCTTCCCACATTTTTTTTATAGTGCCACTGCCCATATATTATATTAATTTCATTAATGTGCTTTGTGCACTTAACCACACCCCGCATTTGTAATTATTAGAATGTGCCCCCGATACACATCCCACATAGTTGTCCCCTCCCAAGGTGTTACGTACATTACAACGATAAATTGCCACCAGGAATGTCTCTTGTCCACTCCCTGCGCCTCTGAGTGACTCTTCTCTGCTTTACACCAGTGGGGGGAGTGGGGACGCTCTGCACTTGATGACCAACTGTCCGAACTGGCACACTTTTGCTCTACACGCCACCACGCACACATTAAATAAGAACTTAAATTTATAGTTATAATATGCAGGGACAAGTGGGCACCCCCTCCAGGACTATGTCGCCCTAGGCAAATGCCTAGACAGTCTATGGCTAGGGCTGACCTTCACTCCTGGGTAGCTGAACATTTCTTAATGGCTATCCAATGCTGAACGTTTCTTAAATGCTATTCAAATCCCAGGAAATGTAAAGGGCATTCTCTTTTTTTTTTTATTTTTTTTATTCTTACAAACTCACCAAAAATGATTATGGATTCTGATCTCTGTTCAGTTGGGTATGGTATGGAGGGTCGACAGTAACTAGGTTGACAGTGTCTAGGTCGACCACTATTGGTCGACAGTAACTAGGTCGACAGGGTCTGTATGTCGACAGTAACTAGGTCGACAGGTCAAAATGTCGACATTAGTTTTTTATGGGGGGTTTTGTCGTTTTCTCGGTACAGTAACCGGGAACCCCAATTAGTGCACCGGATCCCCTCACAAGGTTACTATTCTCAATCGTAGTCCGTGTGGATCGTTCAGTATGAAAAAGTAAAAAAAAAGAAAAAAATATGTAAAACTCATGTCAACCTTTTGACCTGTCGAACTAGAAACCCTGTCTACCTAGTTACTGTCGAAAAATAGTGGTCGACCTAGAGACCGGATACCGTTCAGTTACCCATGCTAGGTTGTATCACTTTAATTTAGTTGTGGGGGTTTCCCCCCCAGGAATGCATTTTCTCGTAGTTTCCCCCAAGGGTGCATATTGTTGCTCTCTGTGTTTACAGCACAGGCCATTTGGCATAGAGATCAAAAGATTGCTGTGCCACGCAATTTCCCAGTATAATTTTGGGATTTCGGAGCAGGCTTATATGTATATTTACATGTATGTAAAGAGAAAGAGAAGACAGCATTTCTATAAACCATCTAATTTTTAAAGAATATATATTAAGAAAAAAAAAAAAAAAAAAAAAAAAAAAATATATATATATATATATATATATATATATATATATATATATACACACACACACACATGCACATGCAGTATGTAATAAAAAGCAATGTCTTCCGGCACTCAAGTCTCCAATTAACAGTCTCCGATGCCTTCCTCTGGGGTGCAAAACCCGGTGTATGCAAAATATCAATGTGGTAGGCGGCACTCAGAGACTTGTTAAGCAATGGAAATAGCGTGCATAAAAGCCCCGTGGTGCATGCTTTATTGGTGATGTTTCGGGGATGTCTCCCCTTCCTATACATGTAGAGGGCATCTATTTAATAAATAGGCTGGATGCAAATATTTTGAATGGTTAAATACAGCTTATCAATATACTAAGGACAGGTGCACTATGGTTGTCAGTGACACTTAAATTAGACTGCATATTCAGTGTAAGTGGGGCTGCCATATTACTTGTTTTGTTGTGGTAAAATATTGATTAACTACAATGGAACGGAACCCTTGCTTGGCCCTAACATTTTAGAAGTATTTTTTATTTGTTAAATTTAGCAGAGATTCATAACTAGAATTACAATGAAACAGGTTTGCAAAATGTGTGTAACATAAATCTGTCTTCTATCATTTAGACAAGCAAAGGAGATGAGCTATCGAGTCGTATTCAGAGCATGCTGGGTAATTATGAAGAGGTGATTGGTGCCAAGTCCCACCAGTATCCTTTGGGCATTCCTAAAAGTGCTTTACCAATGAGTTCACATGGAAAGTCTGACAAGCAACATTCATTCCACAGTGGTACCAATCGGTCTGTGGGTTCTCTAAATTCATCTAGCATGTCTTTGGGCCCCCGGCACAGGCCGCGTACAGCTACAGAGCTGTCTTCTGCTGAACCTGTAAAGAGCCACACCCAAAGTCGCATGAGCCTTCAGGAGAACACTGTTCGGAAACAGCACACTGGAACTAGGTCTGTAGAGAGAAGTGAAAAGCAAGCTCCAGAGGTTACATCTGCTGAACAGTCATTCTCCCCTGCATCCATCTCAGCCCTTTCTCCTCTTCTATCATCATTGTCACCTCCAGTTGAGCCATTGTCACCAATACATTCCAGCCATCAATTCGATTCCAAGCTGCGTGGTGGCCAAAGCCATGATAAATCTTACACCCATGCCACCAAATCCCCTGTTTTGACTGATCCAGGGAACAGGGAAGGTCCTACTACTCTTGCCAACTTAGTACCTTCTGCACAAACCTTCTCAACATATTTGAATTCAAAAACAAGTACATTGCCTCCAAAGCCCACAGCATATGTTAGACCTATGGATGGTCAAGATCAAGCACCAACTCATTCTCCAGATCTGAAACCACTGCAAGAGGACTTTAATGAAGAGTCTTATGAAAGTCATGTAGATCTTAAACCTAATGCCAAGGACAAGATTTCCAAATTGGAAATGCATTCTGAACCATTTGAGGTAGGTTATTTATTAATGGAAAGCAGTATTCAATCCCTTTTTGCAAGCTTTTGAAGTTGGTGAGATGCAGTTAATTACATTTGTCATTCACTTTACAAGTACAGTAAATATCAGAATATGGCAAACAATATTTATATATCATACACACAGTATTGTTTAACTAGTCAGACAGTATCAATTTAATTTCAGTTCTTACTAAAGCTTTATTCATGTATTTCTATTTTTCTTGTTGCCTTGCTTGGGGATGCGGTCAAGATGCCGCCGGCCGGAATCCCGGCGGTCGAAATACCGACGCCGGAATCCCGACCGCCACAATCCTGACATATTCTCCCTCCGTGGCTGTCCACGACACCCATAGAGGGAGAATATAATAGTGTGCCGAGCGTGGCGAGCGAAGCGAGCCCGCAAGGGGCTGCTTTCTGCTCGCCACCCCTGTCGGGATTGTGTGGTCGGGATTCCGGCGTCGGTATTTCGACCCCCGGGATTCCGGCCGGCGGCATTTAGTACTGATCCCCTTGCTTGTGCCTTTCTATCTTGAGCTAATTAACTCATCCCTGTCCAAGCCTCTATTCCTCTGCATGACTCTGTACTGAGCCACAAGTGAGAGCTCTTCAATAATACCAAATTCGAGTAATGTGTGGTTAGTGCAAGTTATTTTGCTAAATTGCTTCTCTGTCAGATATAATGTCTAGAATTATTTTCTTTGTAATGTTAATTTTCTTCTTACAAAATCTTGAAAGGTTAACTTAAGTTGTAAAGGTGCCTTTTTTGTTTTTAGAAATCTATAGTTAGAACACTAAAGTTTAAAATATTTAATATTTAAAGTATAAAATATGACTTCTTATATGAAATGTTTCCAAATCTTGTAAAACATTTTCACATACACCCATTAACCATGTAAATGGATCTTCTATACATAACATTATTTATATTTTCACCCATGTTCATTAAAGCAGATTTATTTTTGTGTCAGTATTTCAAAGGGGAAAATAAATAATAATTTGGCAGAATAAATATGGGGTTTACAATAGCCAGCTTTTCATTGGAAGCAATATATTTTTGGTACAAAATAGGAAACTTGATAGATAAACAATTTGGAGACTCTTCCATGCTTGTAGCATATATGACAAGGTGTATAAATGAAGATTCTGACATAGAAAGATCTTTTGTAATTTCTACTTTTGTATTTTTGAGGTCCATTTTAAAGATTTACTGCACGCCAATTTTTTTTTGTTTTTGCATTTGTGTAGTTATTGTTAAAGTTTGAACTGTGCCCTTTGTCTGGCAGTCAAACACTGACAAACCGTAAATCTAAAAATTGTTTGTTTCAGAGAGTGGACTGTACTAAAGGCGAAATGCAGTCAAAACTCTGAAAACTGCCATCTTCGAAGTTTAACCAATAGTCAGTGGCATCCATTGTCTATAGAAGCATATTAGCTTCTTTTTGCATAATTCCTGAGAGGGATCCAATAGGATCCCTCCCAGTAACCTACACAACTCAAGTACGCGCTGGCCGACAACCGGGTATCGATGAAGAACTCCCAGGTCATAAACCTGAAAGTCCTCATAACGCAATGGAGAGCTTATCAAAATAGCTGTAATTTGCATTTATAGTTGATAAACTCTGCTATGCAGTTTAGTGGCGGATTGTATGACATTCAACGTGATGGGCGTTAGAGTGGCTGTGCTGTCAGGGCCAATTGCAAACCTCTGGAGTTTTTTTTTGTTGTTGCTTGACTATAGTGTGTGTTTTTTGTGTTCATTTCTCATACGTCCTAGAGGATGCTGGGGTCCACTTCAGTACCATGGGGTATAGACGGTTCCGCAGGAGCCATGGGCACTTTAAGACTTTTTCCAGAGTGTGAACTGGCTCCTCCCTCTATGCCCCTCCTCCAGGCCTCAGTTTAGAAAATGTTCCCAGGCAGACTGGTCGCACTCTAGGGGAGCTCTACTGAGTTTCACTAAAAGACTTTGTTAGGTTTTTTATTTTTAGGGAGACTGCTGGCAACAGTCTCCCTGCTTCGTGGGACTTGGGAGAAAGAAGTAGGAATCAACTTCCTGAATAGTTTCATGGCTCTGCTTCTTGCTGACAGGACACCATTAGCTCCTGAAGGGTACTGAACACTAGCTGCGGCTATGCGCTCACTCCCACAGCACACAGTCACCCCTCTAACAGAGCCAGAAGTCAGAAGACAGGTGAGTGTATTACCGAAGAGGATCTCCGGTCATCGTGACGGCAAAAGGTACTGCGCAGCGGGCGGGAACATGCTAGCCATAACACAGGCACAGCAGGATGCCGAGGCACTACTCAGGCCTACCATTGCCTGTGCGTGGGTGAGTAGCGCTAGTGAAAAGTGGTCAGAAAACTTGTCATTAGACATTGACATAATAGATAGAGACGAGATACTCCTAACGTTAGGTCATATCATAGACGCTGCTGCGTGCAGGCTAGAAACCATAAAAGATATTGGTCTCTTGGGATCAAGAACCGCTACCATGGCAATCTCGGCACGGAGGATGTTATGGATTCGCCAATGAAATGCTGACGCAGACTCCAAAAGGAATATGGAGGCTCTCCCGTATAAAGGTGAGGCCTTATTTGGAGATGGGCTGGATGCTTTAGTTCCTGCGGCTAACGCAGGTAAGTCGAAATTCTTGCCTAATGCTCCTGCGCCGGCGTAAAAGACACATCACTCTCAGATGCAGTCCTTTCGACCCAATAAATACAAAAAGGGTAAAGGCCCCCCTTTCTTTGTGGGTAAAGGAAGGGGAAAAGGAAAAAAAGTCCACAGTGTCTCACAGGAGCAGAAATCAACCTCTGCTTATGACAAATCTTCAGCATGATGCTGGGGCTCCCTTGCGGGAGTCCGCTCAGGTGGGGGCACGTCAGAAACTCTTCAGTCAGTTCTGGGTTCATTCTGGCCTAGACACGTGGGCCGTACAAATTAAAGTCCCACGGGTATAAACTGGAGTTTCATGACATTTCCCCAGGCCGTATTTTCGAATCGACCTTACCAGCTTCTGTCCCGGATGGGGAAGTGGTGGTAGCAGCAATACAGTGATCTGTGTCAGGATCAAGTTATTGTCCTGGTTCCCTTGTCTCAACAAGGAGAGAGGTTTTTATTGAAGCCTATTTGTAGTTCCGAAGCCGGATGGCTCGGTCAGACCAATTCTAAACCTGAAAAATCTGAATCTCTACCTGCAAAGGTTCAAGTTCAAGATGGAATCTCTAAGGGCAGTGATTTCCAGTCTGGAGGAGGGGGTATTCATGGTGTCAGTGGACATAAAAGATGCCTACTTACATGTTCCCATTTATCCTCCGCATCAAGCTTATCTGAGATTCGCAGTACAGGATTGTCATTACCAGTTTCAGAGCGGAGATGATGGTCCTCCTTCGACAGCAAGGAGTCAATATAATTTCTTACCTGGACGATCTCCTGATAAAAGCGAGGTCCAGGGAAAAGTTGGTGCAGAACATTGCACTCTCCCTGACAGTACTCCAACATCACGGTTGGATCATAAATTTTCCAAAGTCACAATTGGAACCGACAACAATATTGTCCTTTCTAGGGATGATACTGGACATAGAAGTACAGAGGGTATTTCTTCCAGTAGAAAAGGCTCTGGGAATCCAGAGTATGGTCAAACAAATCCTGAAACCAACAAGAGTGTCGATTCATCACTGCATTCAGTTGTTGGGAAGGATGGTAGCAGCCTACGCGGCCATACAGTTGGCCGATTCCATATCAGAATATTCCAGTGGGACCTATTGGACAAGTGGTCCGGATCCCATCTACACAGGCATCAGAGGATAATCCTGTCATCCAAAGCCAGAATTTCGCTCCTGTGGTGGCTACACAGTTCTCACCTCCTAGAGGGGCGCAAGGTCGGGATTCAAGACTGGATCCTGGTGACCACGGATGCAAGTCTCCGAGGCTGGGGAGCAGTCACACAGGGGGAGAGCTTCCAAGGAAGAGGGTCAAGTCAAGAAACTTGTCTTCACATAAACGTTCTGGAGTTGAGAGCCATTTACAACGGCCTTCTACAAGCGGTGCATCTTCTTCAAGATCAACCCGTACAGATCCAGTCGGACAATGTAACAGCAGTCGCGTACATAAACCGTCCGGTCGGAACGAAAAGCAGAGCGGCAGTGGCAGAGGTGTTAAAGATCCTCCTCTGGGCAGAAAGACATGCAAAAGCTCTGTCGGCAATTTTCATTCTGGGAGCGGACAACTGGGAAGCAGACTTCCTCAGCAGACACGATCTCCATCCAGGAGAATGGGGCCTCCACCAAGAAGTCTTCGCAGAGTTGACCGGTCTTTGGGGAATTTCTCAAATAGACTTGATGGCATCTCGTCGCAACAAGAAGCTTCAGAGATATTGTTCCAGGTTGAGAGACCCTCAAGCAATAGCAGTGGATGCACTAGTGATCCAGTGTGTGTTTCGGTCGGTATATGTCTTCCTTCCACTGATACCAAAAGTTCTCAAAATCATAAGGAAAATAGGAGTTTGAGCGATCCTCATTGTCCCAGACTGACCAAGGAGGGCTTGGTATCCAGATCTTCAAGAGTTGATCATAGAAGATCCTCGGCCTCTTCCTCTCCGCGAGGACCTGCTGCAGCAGGGGCCGTGCGTGTATCAAGACTTACCGCGGCTACGTTTGACGGCATGGCTGTTGAGCGCCGGATCCTAGCCCGAATGGGTATTCCCAAAGAAGTCGTTCCCACTCTTATTCAGACCAGGAAAGGAGTAACGTCTAAACATTACCACCGTATTTGGAGAAAATGTGTCTTGGTGTGAATCCAAGAAGGCTCCAACGGAAGAGTTTCAGTTAGGACGTTTTCTCCATTTTCTCCAGGCGGGTGTGGATGCGGGCCTACGATTGGGTTCAATCAAAGTCCAGATTTCGGCCTTGTCCGTTTTCTTTCAGAAGCAATTGGCCTCCCTTCCAGAAGTTCAGACATTCGTGAAGGGGGTGCTACACATCCAACCTCCATTTGTGCCTCCTGTGGCACCAGGGGATCTTAACGTGGTCTTACGATTCCTTCAATCGGATTGGTTTGAACCTCTTCAGGAGATAGAGTTGAAATTTCTCACTTGGAAAGTGGTCATGCTGTTGGCCTTGGCATCCGCAAGAAGGGTGTCTGAGTTTGGGGCCTTGTCTCACAAGAACCCTTACTTGGTTTTCCATGAAGATAGGGCTGAGTTACGAACTCGTCAACAATTTCTTCCAAAGGTGGTTTCTTCTTTCCATATAAACCAACCTATTGTGGTGCCAGTGGCTACTGACACCATTGCTGCTTCAAAGTCCCTAGATGTGGTCAGGGCTTTGAGAATCTATGTCGCAAGAACGGCTCGGATAAGGAAAACAGAGACTCTATTGTCCTGTATGCTCCCAACAAGATTGGGTGTCCTGCTTCTAAGCAGACTATTGCACGCTGGATCAGAGGTATGATTCAGCATGCGTATTCTATGGCAGGATTGCCGGTACCGAATTCTGTGACTGCCCATTCTACTAGAAAGATGGGCTCGTCCTGGACGGCTGCCCGGGGGGGTCTTGGCATTACAACTTTGCCGAGCAGCTACTTGGTCAGGGGCAAACACGGTTGCTAAGTTTGACACCTTGGCCGATGAGGACCTACAGTTTGGTCAGTCGGTGCTGCAGGGTCATCTACACTCTCCCGCCCGTACTGGAGCTTTGGTATAACCCCATGGTACTGAAGTGGACCCCAGCATCCTCTAGGACGTATGAGAAAACAGGATTTTAATACCTACCGGTAAATCCTTTTCTCCTAGTCTGCAGAGGATGCATTTGCCTGCAGTTGTTCATTTGTTGAAAATGTTTTCAGCAAGGTTGCTGTAATGTTCATGCCCGTTGGCATGTATTTTGTTGAATGCCATGTGTGCGGCATGGTTGAAGTGTAAGCTGGTATGAATCTCACCATTAACTAAAAATGTAAATCCTTTCCTCGAAATGTCCGTCTCCCTGGGCACAGTTCCTATACTGAGGTCTGGAGGAGGGGCATAGAGGGAGGAGCCAGTTCACACTCTGAAAGAGTCTTAAAGTGCCCATGGCTCCTGCGGAACCGTTTATACCCCATGGTACTGAAGTGGACCCCAGCAGCCTCTACGGATTAGGAGAAAAGGATTTACCGGTAGGTATTAAAATCTTGTTTTTGGCCTGCATTTTGTGTGCTTGCTCTATAACAAGCATTAGCGAGGCAGACTTACTTGCCTGTTGTCATTCAAATTAGGTTCATCGTGATCTGCTTCAGTTGTTGGAAAGATAGGCAAATAATGGAAATGGTTTTTTTTTTTTTTATCCTTTTGCACTGTTCTACTCTAAATCTTTCATGCATTTACAGACATGCTAATGGCTATGATAAAGCCAGAGTACCTCTGTTGACAGGCATTCTTTAAAAGTTTTAGAGGTTTAGGGGTACAGGTGACTTAATTAGTACTTCACTCAATTTGCTTTAACCATCTGGACTCAAGCATGCATATTCTTAGTACCTAGACTGTATTAGTGTAGCTTGGGAAATACTTTTCTATGCAATATACAGGTTGAGTCTCCCATATCCAAAATATTCTGAAATCCCACATGTTAGATAGTGATGTCTTTCTTTTCTGATAGTTCACTGTACACAAACTTTGTTTCATGCACAAGAGTAGTAAAAATATTGTATAAAATTACCTTCAGGCTATATGTATGAAGTAAATATGAAACATAAATACATTTTGTGTGTTCCCGAGATATCTCATTAAAGTATACAAACATTCCAAAATATGGAAAAATCCAAAATATGTTTGGTCCCAAGCATTTCAAATAAGGTAGACTCAACCTGTAATGTATTTTCATAATACTGTTAAGTTATCCAAAATATATATTTTCATATTCCATTTTTATTATTTTACCCTTTGAGTTTTGAGTTTTAAGGTAAATGTCAAATAAAACAGCTGTCAATAAAATATACGTTATGGTAAGAACTTACCGTTGATAACGGTATTTCTCCTAAGTCCACAGGATAACAATGGGATATGATGGTGCGACAGCGGATTTGCACCAATCAGTCCAAGCTTTCCGGCCTCCCAGCATGCAACGGGCCCGTCCATATATCCCCGCCCCCCTGGCTCAGGCAAATCAGTTGTATTCCAAAGCAGAAGGCAGGAGCATCATGTAGAACCCTAATCAGGCATGAAGAACCCACATGCACACCCTTCCGTTCAAGAAGGAAGAGGTTAGTGAGTAAAAAGGATCCTCAAATCAGGTGCGTCAAGGTGGGATCCCTGTGGAACCTGTTGACTTGGGAGAAATACTGTTATCAACGGTAAGTTCTTACCATAACGTATATTTCTCCGACAGGGTCCACAGGTTATCCACATGATAACAATGGGATTTCCTAAAGCAGTTTAGTGGTGGGGACGCTCCTGATGCATAGGAGAATCCTTCGCCCGAGGTCAGCATTGTGAGAGGCAAAGGTATTCAAGGCATAATGTCTATAGAATGTGTTAACGGCAGACCATATGGCTGCCTTACAACCCTGTTCTGTTTAGGCACACCACATTGTGCTGCCCCAAAAAGGACCTACCTTACTGGTAGAATGAACAGAGACATCCAGAATAGGGAGATCAGCTTTGAGAATATGCTTCTGAAATCGTCCTCTGAAGCTATCTTGCCAGCATCTGCTTACCAGCCTGCCATCCTCTCTTGTAAAATCCATAGCGAATTAAGAGGGAATCTCTTTCCTGATGGCACTGGTATATTACACGTAGATCCCTTATGCACGGATCACGTCTAGTGATGCATCTCCCGCAGCGAGGCCCGGAACCTGAAAAACCGGGCTAATATTTTCCTCGTTAAGGTGGAACTTAGTCATCACCTTGGATATATACCCAAACCTAGTTCTGAGAACTGGTTTATGTGGATAAGGATCAGAAATGTGGAACAACATGACAATGACCCGAAGTCTGATATTCCTCTAGCTGACACCTTAGTCAGTAGAAAACACATTTATGATCCATTTTAACCAATGGTTCAAATTGGGCAACTTGAAGGGCTTTAAGGACTAACACCCGTCCCACGGCACTGTAGGAACAACCAGAGGCTGAATGCGCTGCATAACCTGGAAAAAAGTACGCACATCCTGTAAGTTATTTAGTTTTAGAATCCTACAGTCAATGCCGACCCTTGCTTTTCCAAGGGAGCCACCTTCAAAGTTTTATCCATTCGTGCCCGAAAGTATGCTAAGACCCCAGAACTCTGAAAGATCTAAGATCCAACCTCACTGCAAGCCTGAATATAGGCTTGCCATATTTGGTGATAAAGGTGAGCTAAGTAAGTGTTCCTTGTTCTGACCTTTTGTTTAAATCACCTGCTGTAAAACATCCTGCTACCTTCAGGATAAATGTATCAAGGTCATGCCATCAAGGACCGTAGATCCAGATGTCTGTGATAACCAGGACCCTGCGTCAGTAGTTCTGGACCTTGGGAGAGCAGAAATGGAGTATCCATTGCCATTCTCTGCTGGTTTTCCTGTTTAGCTTTCTCACCACCCTGGTAATAGGGTGATTGGAAAACATCAAAACCAGAAGAACGTCTCATCTCACCGATAAGACATCCACAAAGATCACTCTGGGATCCATTGTTTTTGACCCCTATGTGAGCACTTTGTTGTTCCGCCAAAAACTCCATGAGATATATCTCTGACAAACACCTGTAGTTCACCAAAATCCGGAACCCTCCGGATGTAGGGCCCATTCATTTTCCTGAATGGTGTGTCAACTTGAGAAAGTCCGCTTCCCCATTTAGGATTCCCGGAATGAAAATAGCGGACCCGGTTGAACGATGAAGTTCTGCCCATCTTAGTATGTGCTTTACCTTTTTCATCGCTTTTCGGCTGCGAGTTCCTTCTTGATGTTGAGGTACGCGCATAGTCCGCACGGCACTGGACTGGTTTTCCTTGAAGTCTGTCATGTGCCTACACCAGTGTTCTATATGTGGCACAAAGTTCCACCTTTAATTGGCATACAACCTACTTCTTTGGAAACACAACCTTCCTGATACTGTTCTTCAGTGTCCGAATTTTTCCAATCTGATATCCAAAACGATTTCCCTTTGTCCAGCTGGGAAGCCTGTTTCCACCAGGCTGACGACCTTCTTACTTTTATCGTAAGTACCATTCCGTTTTCATTATGTGAAGCCTTCCATAATTACCTACAGCACCTTGTATTCCCAGGTGGTTCCTCCAAGTGCCAACCCGGACAACACTGCCCATCTTCCACGATCCAGTGAGATTGGGCACATTTAGTGTGGTGTGACTATAGATTCTATTTGGTAAAATTCAGACGTTGCAGAGCCGTCGAGAGGAATTATGCATACTTTACTCTGTTGATGCAGATACCATCAAACCCATCACCCGCTTTGTTGCGTGAATGGATCAGTTTGACTCTGTGACAAAAACTTGAATCCTAGACTACACCCTGGATATTTTGTTGCAAGGTAAAATTTACTTCTTGCAGACCTGATCCAGTACAGCCCCCAAAGTGAATCATCCGATGTGACGGAACTGGAGACACTTAATGGTTCATTATTGATTCACTTGTATCTCTGCATACAGGTTATTGTCTGTTGCAGAAGACGTAAGAGCAATCCCTGCGTGCCAGGATTAAAGATCGTCTAGGTCTGAGAAAATTCTTAACCGCTGCTAGCGGAGATGAGATGTGCTCACCTTCATATGTTTGTTATATAGTCAGGCTAACCGAAAAGGTAAGTCCTAAACTAAAAAAATGATGTTGGAAGATAGTAAACCGTTAAATAACACTGATGGACAGTGATATAGCACCTGAAGGCAAGCATCCTGTAGATCCAGGGGGTTAGCCTTAATCCCTTGGCTCTATGCCAAGCATAAGGAACATAACGATTGCAAGTGCAACTGAGGTTCCAAATTTATTTGTTCAGCATTTTGAGATTGAGCATAGGCCGAAATTACCCGTTTGGCTTCTGAATTTACCAAGTTGAGGTAAAAACTTTGTCCTCGTTTGCAAGAGGAATTGGAATGACTATTCCTGCTGAAGCAATTTTTGAACTGCTTCTTGCAAGCCTTGTCCTTCATCTCTACCCGAGATGGCTGTAAAGGCGAAGACATACCTAGTACTGTGTCAGAACTGTATGCCTGAAGAAACCGCCCCCCCCCCCCTCCCCCCCCCCCCAGCCTGGGGTCCCCAGGCGGAGGCCCATACCATGCTACTGATGGCCTATCTTTCTACAGCACCTGACCAGATGGTCTCGCATCCGAGTATCAAGCAGGCTCAACACTGCTTATCTTCCAAACTCAAATGAGATTGGGCCTATCCAGTGTGATATAGCTGTAGATCCAACCGGACTTATGGCAGCCCATGCCTTTATTAGTCCTCCTAGGAATCAAACCCAGGGGCCGAAAACAGAACTTTAAAACTGTATGTGGAAGAAAGATGACCTTTTTGGAGTCTGCTCCTGATTTCAGAATATCTGTTAATTCTTTACCAAAGAAAAACTTTCCAGAAAGCACAATGATTCCGAACCTTTCCTAAATTCTGAATCTGCTTCCACCTTCCATCCAAAACTGCTCTGCGTGCAGATATGATTGAGGCTAATGCCCTGGAGGAAACAATGCCAATATATTAGTGTTTCTCCAGAATCATTGCAATATATGAGAACTTTGCTGTTAATGAAAAAATTCTCCTTCAATTGCATTAGCCCAGACAACCACTGCCTTTGCCATTTAAGGCAAACCCAAGGCTTGGCTCTATGACTGCCCTAGACAGCGAAAGCAAAGATAAAGTAGATCATTTGCATAACTACTTTAGGAGCCACCTCTTTTTAAACATCCCCAACTGGAAGAAGATAATTAGAATTCAATTTCTTAGGATTCTAACTTTTATTTGGGCATAGCCCCAACCTCTTCCCTGATTTCTGTCAGCTGATTTGACTCGGGAAACTCAGGTTTTTAGGATGTTCAAATACAGGTGCGTAGGTTTTCTTTTTTTTGGGAAAATGTTTTTTTATTAAAAGTTTTCAATAGTAAACCGATAAACTGAGAGGATTAATCTCCATAGCAATATTACATACAGCCACATGATATACATCATAGTAGAGATATAATCCAAATTGCATAACCAGAACATGTTAGACAAAACATTCAAACGACAAGACAAAGACAAGGAAGGGGAAAGGGATAAAACAAACAATATAATAGGTCAGGTGCCTAGGTTTTTAACCAGGCTCCCTCAATGCTTTATTTAGCTCGGCTATATTCCAGCTGAGACCTACCTCTTCTTTGTAAAATGAAGTAGAATAAATTGGACTTTCATCTTCCAATGAATTCAACAATGTGTAGCCTGTGAATGTGAAGATTTAACTTTCCATTGCTCTGAGAAGCTGCTGCTGGGAGTGATGCACCATAGGTGGATCTGCATGTAAAGGCTCTACCTGGTACAGCAGGGGTGGGGAACCTTTTTTCTACCAAGGGCCATTTGGATATTTATAAAATCCTTCGGGGGACCATACAAAAATTATCAACTTTAAAACTAGCCTGCCCCCAGTAGATATGACCCCTAGTAGCGCAGCTTACACACACACACACACACACACACACACACACACACACACACACACACACACACACACACACACATTAAAATAAAGAAAAGACACAATACTCACCAGCCCCGCTCCTGCTTCCGTACCCTTGTCCTCTGCCTGGCTGCCCGCTCCTCAGAACTACGGGAGAGACGTCATGACATCTCTCCCATAACACCGCACAGGAACACACGCACACTGCCAGAGCCGGATGCCGGAGCTCAGGAGTGAGCTCCTGCCTCCGGCTGCTGCTGAGGGGAAGAAGCCGGGCGCCCGCTAGTAACAAAATCTCAGTGGGTGCCCGGCATCTCCCTTGGTTAGGTGAGCCTGGGAGGGCCGGATCAAGTGTTTTTGAGGGCCTTATACGGCCCGCGGGCCTGAGGTTCCCCACCCCTGTGGTACAGGATTCTGAAGGGATTTAACCATTCAGCTTATTGGATAAAATGTGTGCCAAGATAGCCCAAGGAAGAGACGTTTGTACCTGAATCTGCCTTGTATTTCTGCTGAAGCTAAACACTATGCACATGAACCTTCCTGAACCAGATCATGATAGGACAATAAAGCTTTTGTAAAACAAACATAATATGAGTGTCCTCACCTTTGCCGCTCTTATACATGATAAATAATCAGCACTTCCACAGTATACTACACAATTTTGTGACTGTAATCTTTAAACAATATTCATCCGACCCTCCATGCATCAGCACTGAGGATCTGTAAGACAGACTAGACAAACAAATAGTAAAGTCAGCCTAAATACTAGCAGACAGTCACATTAGTATAATAAGCAATAGGAGTATATTATCAACTACAAATAACATATTATTTATGTAGGAGCACACACTTACTGAATCATGTTTAAAACAGATCTAACGTATTCAAACGCAATGCGAAAGAAACAGTAATGGTACACACTCATATGCAATAGACACTTTATCTAACTATTTGTACTCAAAGGTAGATAGAGACTTAGTGCTGTACTCAGAGTGGGATACAAGGCGACTCACCCCGCTTCCAGGATCGATCAATACGTTCGCGAACGCTGAGTGGATCCATACGCTAGTAGTGTACACTACCGCTTCCTGACCCGGTGATCACAGACGCTCCAGTCACACAGGTGCCTATGCTGCGACTGGATCCCCTCATGATAGCGCCTAGTGAATACAGACGCTCTGGTCAGCGCTTAGTGAATACAGACGCTCTGGTCACACAGCTGCCTATGCTACTACCAGGTCTCCTCGGGGCAGCGCTCAGTGAACACCGACGCACTGGTCACACAGCCGCCTATGCTGCGACCGGGTCCCCTCGTGGTAGCCATCAGTGAACACAGACGCCCCGGTCACACAGCCGCCTATGCTGTGTCCGGGTCCCCTCGTCTCCTAGTGTAGCTAGTAGCGTCTGAGACAGAAACGAGGAAAACTGTTCATGGCGGGAGACTTGGCGGAAACTGGTCGTGAACCGGGGGGAGGGGCGACCAGGAGAGCGTCTGACTCCCCACTGCTGACATCAACCCTAGGGATTGCGGCCTCATGCTATTCTTGGTGCCTAAGATCCCTAAGGCCTAGTGCTGGAGCACTAGTGGTGGCGGCGTGTCAGCTACTGTTTGGTAGTCTTCTGCCAATACAGTGCGGCTGTGTCCGTATTCCCTATCTAAGCGGAATCGATGCCTTACCTTCTCTCCATGCTCCGGCCACAGCCTGGTAGCGTCTGCTGGACCTGCTAGTATATCCGACACAGACACCCGCCGAAACAGCACTCTACTCGTGGTTAAGCGTTGTCGCGACCCGGCGGAGAGTTGTTGGAGCGACTCTTTCCAATATGCGTATAAGACGCTGTTTAGAAAGATCACTCAAAAAATAGTAAGACTATAAAAATAAAATAAGAAAGCTTAGGGCTGTTAAAGAAACAGCAGCCCTCTGACCATGGTCCGGCTCCTGCCGCACCAAACAAAAAACTGATTTGCCTGAGCCAGGGGGTGGGGATATATGGACGGGCCCGTTGCATGCTGGGAGGACGGAAAGCTTTGACTGATTGGTGCAAATCCGCTGTCGCTCCATCGTATCCCATTGTTATCCCATGGATAACCTGTGGACCCTGCCAGAGAAATAATGTTCTTACAGAGCATATGGTTGTGATCTGCTCCACAAATATACTTTTTTTTTGTTGTTGTTGACTTTAAGATCTCAGTGTTTTACTGACGTCCGAGATAAGGGAGCGCTGTGATGTGATAATTCCACAATGGAACATTTTGTTTGCCTTCTCTGTTTGTTGAAACTCATGTATCATTTCTGAATGCTTTTGTACACGTTCCTTACCAGCAAAGTTATGCCTGATTCATTGTCTTGTCCTTGGGAGATTAGGGAGTAGCTTTATTGAAGCTTCTAAGCATGAGAACAGGAGGCGTTTCCAATAGCAACCAGTCAGATTTTATCTATCACTTCTGTATTGCATTCTTGAAAATGATAGACCGCATATTATAGGTTGCTACTGGCTACACCTCTACTTGTGTGTTTTAAATGTTTTAGTAAATCTACCCCATGTTCTGCCAATATAATGTTTTAACATTTTATATTGTAGCTTGATTTTAAAATGTTTAAGTTGTTACATAAGGCCATATTTGGGATGCTTATGATCCATTCACAATTCTGAAGTAATAGCTTTACTAAACAAAACTCATCACCTTTATTTTAAATTGCCTGTACCAAAATATTGACTGGTCAGCTTACTCCAGCGGCTGTTTCATGATTGGAGGGAGGTGGGTGGAGTACAGGGATACTGAAAGGAGAAGACTGTGACACTATTCTAATTGACTTGTTGTAGTACCAGGCTAAGTGGTCTATTCATGAAGCAGTGAAAAGACTGGAGAAGTGAGCCTGTGAAGAAGTTGCCCATTGCAACCAATCAGCTGCTCCGTACAATTGTATAGTATGCAAATGATAATTGTTATGGGCCCTACACACTGTACGATAATACTGAAAGATATGAACGATCTCGTTCATTAATGAACGAGATACCGTTCATATCTTTCAGTGTGGAGGCGCCAGCGATGAACGATGCGTGGCCCCGCGCTCGTTCATCACTGGTGCCCCGTCGCTTGTGCATGCAGGCCAATATGGACGATCTCGTCCATATTTGCCTGCACTGCTATGGAGCCGGGTGACGAGGGGAGTGAAGAAACTTCACTCCCCACGTCACTGCACTCCCGCCGCCGGGTCGGCCGTATCCGCCGTCAAGCAGCTCGGCGGCGGATCGCAAAGTGTGTAGGGCCCATAACTTCAATGCTGATCGGTTGCCATGGGCAACTTCTCCACTGGCTCATTTCTGCACACTTTTCACTGATTCATGAATAGACCTCTAACTGCTTCAAGAATCTGTCTTCCTTTTTTTTTTTTTTTTACTTTTTCTGCCTTCATGGGAACTAATATGCCTTTGTGTAAATAACTCAACAAATACCTTTTTATAATGTTAATACTGTATTTATGAACTTTTGTAAAGCTATATTAACGTGCAGTTTGTAAGTAAATTCATGTAGGCTCATAAACAGAAAGACATAGCAAATTGACAATAAGTCTCCAAAAAGGGGCTTTTGTCTGTAGAAAGATTTTACATGGTCATGTTCCAACAAAAGAAATGTACTTGGTGTAACTATGCAATAATAAGTATTATGGATCCTTTTAAGTGTCTATAAAGTAAAAGTGTGTTATTTTTTTTAATTAACATACATACATCCACTTTGTCTTCCGCTGTGTGAATAATCTGACCTGGAATAATGATCTCTGGTTGGCTAATATCACTCCTCCGTCCCCTCTCTTACTTTTATATACAGACCATTGGCATTTCTATAATGGGTGCAATGTGTGCGGTGCACACGGGACCCTGGGTCCAGGGGGAGCCCACACCGCACACACTGCACCCATTGTAATACTTACCGTTCCGGAGTCCAGTGTTGCACGTTCGCCATGTTTCCGGAGACCTGCACAATGCTGGAGTCTACAGCGCTGTACATAGGAGGGGGCCCACCTGGAGGTGTACACAGGCCCCCTCCTCTGTTGAAACGCCCCTTATACAGACCAAAAAAGAAAAGCATGCACATGTCCTACAGTGAATACAGTGAAAAACATAACAGACACAGTTAAGGGCCCTACACACATGGCGATGTGCCGCCGAGGTGCCCGACTGCCGATATGGCCGGCGGGCGACCGGGGGAGGGGGGGGGGGGAGGGGAAGTGACGGGGGGAGTGAAGCTTCTTCACTTCCCCCATCACCCGGCATCATAGCACTGGATGCTAATATGGACGAGATTGTCCATATTGGCCTGCATGCATAAGCGACGGAGCACCAACGATGAACGAGCGTGGGGCCGCGCATCGTTCATCATTGCTGCCTCCACACTGAATGATATGAACGAGTTCTCGTTAATTCATGAACGAGAACGTTCATATCATTCAGTGAAATGTGCCAGTGTGTAGGGCCCATTAGTATGGTTAGTTTAGTGGAGAAAGATGTATTTACTGCAGCATACAAGTTAATACTTGCCGTGTGTGCTATATTAATGATTTACAGGGTATTGGGAAAGTTACTGTGCACTTTTCATAAAGCAGTGGAGAAGTGAAGCAGTGCAGAAGTTGCCCATGGCAACCAATCAGCTTTGAGGTAACATTTCTAATTTGCAGATTATAAAATTATACGGAGCAGCTGATTGGTTGCCATGGGCAATTTCTCCACTGCTTCACTTCTCCACTGTTTTCACTTCATTATGAAAGACCTCATATTTTGTTTCAGATTTTGATAGAGGTGTTTAGAAACAAAATAAAAAGGATCCAAGCCTGTCTTGATGCTAAAGGTGGTCATTTTCAACATTGTTTATAATTATCGTTCGTGTTTACATTATGTATTATGGTGGTCATTCCGAGTTGTTCGCTCGTTGTCGATTTTCGCTATGCTGCGATTTGTTGCTAAATGCGCATACGCATTGTACGCAGCGCGCATGCGCTTAGTTATTTTACTAAAAACTTAGCAGTTTTGCTGTTGATCCTGTGGCGCTTTTCAGTCGCACTACTGATCGGTGAGTGATTGACAGGAAAGGGGTGTTTCTGGGTGGTAACTGAGCGTTTTCCGGGAGTGTGCTAAAAAACGCAGGCGTGTCAGGGAAAAACGCGGGAGTGTCTGGAGAAACGGGGGAGTGGCTGGCTGAACGCAGGGCGTGTTTGTGACGTCAAAGAAGGAACTAAACGGACTGAGGTGATCGCAATTAGGGAGGCCAATCCCGGGATCGGGATCGGCGGGATCCCGGGATTTGGGCCCAAAAATGCCGGGATTTGAATCCCGGGATTGGAGCTTCCAATCCCGGGATTCAAGGGATTACAATGCGCATGTGCGGGAGGGTGGGTGTAAGTAATGACACTTACGATTAGGCGGGCGGCCGCGGCAGCCATGGACTCACTGAACGCGGGAGCACTTCAAATGTAGCGCCGGCCGCCAGCCAATCAGAGTTGGCGGCTCGGCAGCCAATCAGGGAAGCTGCCGCAGCAGCGGCAGCCAATCAGGAGCCACTGCTGCGACAGCTTCCCTGATTGGCTGCCGGTCCCGCCAGCTCTGGTTGGCTGGCGGCCGGCGCTTCATTTGAAATGCTCCCACGTTCAGTGAGTCCATGGCTGCCGCGGCCGCCCGCCTAATAGTAAGTGTCATTACTTACACCCACCCTCCCTCTAGCGCCGCTACCAACCCTTCCGTGCCGCTACCTACATCCTCCCTCCCGCACCACTACCTACACCCACCCTCCCGCACTGCTACCTACCCCCTCCCTACCTCCCGCACCGCTACCTACACCCTCCCTACCTCCCGCACCGCTACCTACACCCTCCCTGCCTCCCGCACCGCTACCTACACCCTCCCTACCCTCCCGCACCACTACCTACACCCTCCCTCCAGCGCTGCTCCCTACAACCTTCACTAGTCCCTACTGCAATCTCGGGAATCCCGGGATTGACCATTTTTCAATCCCGAATCCCGGGATTGAAAAAACGGCCCGGGATTGGCCTCCCTAATCGCAATCTAGGAGTAGGTCTGGAGCTACTCAGAAACTGCGTGAAAATTTTTAGTAGCAATTCTGCTAATCTTTCTTTCGCTATTCTGCTAACATAAAATACACTCCCAGAGGGCGGTGGCCTAGCGTGTGCAATGCTGTTAAAAGCAGCTAGCGAGCTAACAACTCGGAATGAGGGCCTATATATTGAAACGTGTGTTAATAAATATACATAAGTGCACAGTGACTTTCCTAACACCCTGTACCTCTTTGCATCAAAAATGTAAATATTTACTAATATGTAGTTCAGAAGTAGATTTAACGTCACATATAGTTGGTCCCCAACCAGAGCCCAGGGCACATCCGCCTTCCCCATGCCCATTAAATTAGGACATTTTACAGTAAATAGAGAAGGGGATGCAGAAAAGCAAAAACATGAATTTTTTAGACGTATCTGACCAACTGTTTGAATATTAAAATACAGGCGTACTAGCACTAAAGATGCATACACACAGTGAGATTTTGACTAAGTGCCATCTATGCGATTTCCCTTGAACTCCCGGAGCCCACAACCACAAATTTTTGACTATATTTACTTGCGATTATGACACACTACTAATCTGAGTATATACAATTTTGACTATACTAGAAACTAGATTGTACGTTTCACAGGGCGGAAAGACGGCACTTTCCGACGATAATCGTCACTTTTTGACACTTCAGTATTCAAGTGCCGGTTTTCCACCCTGTCGAAAACTCAGACATGTCGACAAACGCATGGATGAGAGGAATCTCTGCTCATCCATGTGTTTTCGACCCCACCGCAGTCGAAATCGGGTCTGTCTTCGACCACTCATTTTCTCCCATAAGGGAGAGGGCGCAAATGAATGGTCGGAAACGGACCTCAATAGAATACTAACGTGTCAGATCCTCAGTGTCGGAGAGGAGCCGATACTAATTTAATACTCCCCAATATAGTCAAAATTGCCTTACCTGCACAGTCTGTTTTTTCTTGCGATACCGACCCCACAGGAGCATGCATCGTTATCGCAAGCTGTATACACACGGGGGGTAATTCTGAGTTGATCGCAGCACTAAGTTTGTTAGCAATTGGGCAAAACCATGTGCACTGCAGGGGGGGCAGATATAACGTGTGCAGAGAGAGTTAGATTTGGGTAGGTTATTTTGTTTCTGTGCAGGGTAAATACTGGCTGCTTTATTTTTACAATGCAATTTAGATTTCAGTTTTAATACACCCCACCCAAATCTAACTCTCTCTGCACATGTTACATCTGTCCCCCCTGCAGTGCACATGGTTTTGCCCAACTGCTAACAAATTTGCTGCTACGATCAACTCAGAATTAGGCCCACGGTGCGATATCTGCTTACTTTTCTTACGATTTTGACTATATAGTCAAAATCGTAAGCACACCGCACTGTGTGTATACACCTTTAGGGTAAAAGAATTAAACAAGTTTCAGCTTTTAAGAATCTTTTCTATGCATGATTTTACACTGTGTCAACTGTATGGACGTTGCCGATAGAAATGTTAACGCGGCCAGAAGTATTCAATACATATTGCATAATCATCCACATCATAAGGACGCTTGGCTTTTTTTCTGTTGGTTTAAATCTCGCCAAGTAAACACATTTGTCACTTTTTCTCTCTCATGGAAATATCACAAGTGGAGATTTTCCCATAAGAAAGTTAACTTTTATTTATATATCTATATATAATTATTTATTTATTTATTTATTTGGGGGGGGGGGGGGTTGTGTTTTTTTGTCACTACTGGACAACTGTTATTATACATAAATAGAAGTGTTCCTCAATTATAAATGATTCACAGGGTGTAATTTGGCAACATTTTCTATTCAATAAAAATTCCCAGAGACTCTAATTGTGGATCTTGCATAATATTTTTGTAATGACAAAGCATTTCCTGCACTAGTCTGCCACTTGGCTTCCTTTACCTGAGACAAGACTACCACACTGAATTTCCAAATGAAATGTCTGGAGAGGAAAAAGGAAGGAACATTTTAGTTTGTGTTTACAGATTTGCATTTACTATGAGATTTGTTTCTGTAGTTTATACTAACTAAACCCTTTGTTGTTTAGATCTATAGCAGCTGCAACTTCTTTGTAGGCAGAAAATGTTCATGAATTGTTTTGAGTGGATTTTAAGGAAGTCACAGATTCCGTTGTTGTGCAGTTTAACAAATAAATCCAGTTTATACAGTGAGAACACATTGGCCCTCATTCCGAGTTGTTCGCTCGGTATTTTTCATCGCATCGCAATGAAAATCCGCTTAGTACGCATGCGCAATGTTCGCACTGCGACTGCGCCAAGTAACTTTGCTATGTAGAAAGTAATTTTACTCACGGCTTTTTCATCGCTCCGGCGATCGTAATGTGATTGACAGGAAATGGGTGTTACTGGGCGGAAACACGGCGTTTCAGGGGCGTGTGGCTGAAAACGCTACCGTTTCCGGAAAAAACGCAGGAGTGGCCGGAGAAACGGTGGGAGTGCCTGGGCGAACGCTGGGTGTGTTTGTGACGTCAAACAGGAACGACAAGCACTGAACTGATCGCACAGGCAGAGTAAGTCTGAAGCTACTCTGAAACTGCTAAGTAGTTAGTAATCGCAATATTGCGAATACATCGGTCGCAATTTTAAGAAGCTAAGATTCACTCCCAGTAGGCGGCGGCTTAGCGTGTGTAACTCTGCTAAATTCGCCTTGCGACCGATCAACTCGGAATGAGGGCCATTGTTTTCATGCTACTTCTATGTATAATTTCCCAGTATACCGTCAGTGTTTTGACAGTTAATGGTCAACTTTATTTTACTGGTATATCTTTAAAGTAAAATATTAAATACACTTTTCTCCAATATTATTCCCCTACATTGTTTAGGCCTTTTTAAAAAGGAATTTAGTGAAATGCAAGCACTAGGCGGTCATTTGTAAAAGTTAAAAATAAATTGCCGCTGTTGAGATTTTGTACTCTGTGACATGTACACAATGTACTGATGAGGGTCCTGTGCCTGCATTATCTGTGTAAGGTCAGATATTTCTGAATTAGCCTTTTGATGTTATCTACTCCAAGTGAAGGATGCCCGAATATGAATCTTATCCAGTGACATCACTAGAACACCTCGCGAAGGCAGGTGATGACAACGCAGACTTTTTTTTTTTTTTTAATCATTACATTGTTATTGAGTAAATAGTACACAAACCGTATAAAGTGGTACAGGACGATTCTCCAGAAAGTAAACATAAGGTACAATAAAATAAGATTTCACTGACCAGCAATTTGTTTATTTATTAAATCTACACAAAGTATATGAAACTACTATCATTTAACTCTAAGCTTCATTTTAGATAGTTTTTTCATTACACCAATGTAGAAGTTCTAAATCATAAAAAACAATCCCCATCTATAACAAAGTTTTCACAGCACACTGTTCTGTACATTGTAACTGTTTTGAAGTACCTTCTCTTTGTTCAATCTACCCAGTATGTGTTATTCTCAAATAAAATATGAAATCTGCCACATAGCTTAAATATGCACAGAAATATTAACATTTAAATATGCTAAGCAGCTTCGTCCTGTGCATCACTGTGAAAAGCAACATTTTTCATAATGTACTAATAATTACAAAACCACCACAGCTCATCTTTGCAGCCTGGATATGTAACTAAAATCCATTAACAATATATTTGTTTTTATTTGCTCTAAAATAGAGAAAAAACTAAAGTGTCCCGTGCATCACACAAATAAAGCTAAATCTGGGAAGTAGTAATACCCTCTTGCATTTGCAACTGCCTTCACGAAAGTCTGCAATGACCTCCTTGTTGCTAAATCCAAGGGCCACTACTCTCTGCTTATTCTCCTTGACCTCTTTACTGCTTTTGACACTGGACTACCATCTCCTCCGACATATTCTTTACTTCCTTGGTCTGCGTGATGCTGCTCTATCCTAGCTGTCCTCCTACCTTTCTAACCGTTCCTTCTGTCACCTCTCATGACTCCACCTCCCTCCCCTCCCCCACTTCCTCTACCAGTAGGTGTCCCCCAAGGTTCTGTTCTTGGGCATCTTCTTTTCTCTCTTGACTGACAATATCATCTCTATGCTGATGATACTCAAATCTACCTTTCCTCCCCTGACCTCTCCCCCACTCTCCTCACTCATATCTCCAACTGTGTTTCTGCTATCTCTTCCTGGATGTTCCAGCGCTTTCTTAAATTTGACATGTCTAAGGCTGAGCTGATCATCTTCCCTCCCTCCTGCATAACCTCATCTCCCACAATTTCATTATCTGTTGATGGCACTACTATCTCCTCTAGCCCCCAAGTGTGCTGTCTTGGAGTAATCCTCGACTCCTCCCTCTTCTTCAAACTACATATTCAGTACCTCTCACAAATCTGTTGTTTCCATCTCAAAAACATCTCTCGGAACAGACCCTTTCTCACCCAGGACGCTACTGAGACCCTCATCCACTCGCTGGTCATCTTCAGGTTGGATTACTGTAATCTCCTATCTGGCCTCCCTGAAAAATGGCTCTCTCCAATCTATCCTCAATGCTACTGCCCGTCTCATATTCCTTACCAAACGTACTACATCCACCTCCCCTCTCTTGCAGGATCTTCACTGGCTACCCTTTCCTTTCAGAATCCAATTCAAGCTTCTCACACTCGCCTACAAAGCCCTCACCCACTTTTCTCCCTCTTACATCTCTGACCTTTTCTCTCTTTACATTCCCACCTGTCCTCTTCATTCTGCTAATGCATGCCGTCTCTCCTGCCAACTGATTACCTCCTCCCACTCCTACCTACAAGAGTTTGTGTGTGCTGCTCCCTATCTCTGGAATTCTCTACCTCTCCTCATCCAACTCTCCATCTCTCTACAAAACTTCAATCAGGCTCTCAAGACCCACTTCTTTACCAAACCCAGCCAACTCTCCTCCTAGCCCTCTTTTCTATGCTCACTGTCTACCCCTTCTGTGTCACCCCGGTCTGTCAGCCCTTGACCTTTTAGAGTGTAAGCTTGTAAGAGCAGGGACTTCTTTCCTTGTGTGCCTTTCCTTTTCTTACTTACACTGTCTTATACGCCATACTCCCTTTGATGTCACCTGACCCCTGGTTTTCTATACTTGTCCTATATTGTCTTGAACTGTAAGTGCTGTTTTCTTGTTGGCTCATTTGATTATGTACTCTGTAATGGGTGCAGCGGATCCTTTGTGGCGCAATATAAATAAAGGATAATAATTGTGACAGGACGGTCCCGTACGAAAGCACTCGCCGCTTCCCTGGACAGCCGGAGGACGGGGCTAGGTTTGGCCTAACCCTGTAGGTCACAAGATGAAGCAATCTTCTTGAGGCATTGATGTTTATTTGCTCAATGATAACCTTTAAAAAGGCTCCTCCCTATTGCTAGGGGCAACAGCATACAATCAGATGTTTCAGCAGAATAAAGATGGTACAATTTCCATGGGCCAACTGCCCTCCTTTTATCCCACTCCAATACACATTACCACAGGGGGTAAGCCCGCCCTGTGGTGTACAACCAATCAATGTTTACCCATGAGCTGTGCATGCCTTGGTCACATGCACAGCTAACATTGTTCCCTATGGACAGTGGGGAGTGGTCGGTCTCCTTTGACTGTCCCATCCTGGAGGATCAGGATACGCCCCGGTGCCGTTCAGTCTAGGCTGGGGGAAGTTTTCCCTCCTAAACTGACTTCCAGAAACCTGCCCGGGACCCAGCCCACTGCCTGCAGCCTGGATTTGGGCTCCAGAGCTGGGCAGCCTAGCTCCCCGGTCCAGGTTTCCAGGCCACTACGGGTGATCTCCATGGAGCTCCAAGAAACCACTCAGCTTGTTTCAAAGCTGAGCTTCTTCTCTCTCTCCCAATGCCCCTTTAAAGTGTGAGGCTGGATGGGAAAGCATTCTGTTTTTGGGGAAAAGGTCTGGGAGAATCCATCAGCCTGCACAGCCATGGATTCCCCCCTCCTGGGACACACAACCAAGTAAGTGCAATTTACCTTTAAATACATCACATTTAAAACACACGGTACATTCCCTTTTAAGTACTGTGCCCAGCGCTGGGCTCCCCTAGCCCTGCAGCCTGGCTGCTAGGGCTCTCCCTCTCTGTGCTGGAGGTATGGGGCTGGCTTCCCCCATCCTCCAGCCTGCCTGCCTGCCTCTGGGGTCCAGGGAGCTGGTGCTCCCTGTCCCCCTAATGGGGCACTCACTTTGTGGCTTCGCCGCACGTAGCGGCGCACCCCCCTGATCCGAAGCCCGGCGGCCCGGGACACTTGTCCTGGCCGCTGTGGCTCTGGCTTGTTTCAGCGCTGAGGTGCCGGGAGCGTAGCTCCCGGACCCCAGCACTCACCAACCTAGTCATCCCCCCCCGCCGCCAGGGAGCCGGCTAGCCCGGTCCCCTGTATGCGGCGCTGGATCTGTGACATTCCTCCCGGCTGCCGCGGCTGGCCGCCTCCAGTGTGCTGAGGCGCCGGGAGCAGAGCTCCCGTCCCCCAGCACAGGCAAGCCCAGAGCGCGCTGCAGCGGGAGCTGAGCTCCCAGCCGCAGCGGCTCACCCTTCTCCCCCCGGCGCACACACAGCTCAGTGCGCCGGGGGGCTGTGCTCACCGCTGCCGGGAGCAGAGCTCCCGGACCCTGGCGGTCAGCGGCGCACTCCGATCACTGCAGCGGGAGCTGATCTCCCGGCTGCAGCGGTTCACCTCTCCCCCGGCGCGCACACACTGTTCAGCGCGCCGGGGGCTGCCCTCACTGCCGCGGTCTCCGGAGAGGTCCGGGACCGCGGCACACATTTAAAAATGCATATTTAAAACATTTATAAAAACACGGCGCCTAGCGCCCACAATATTTTAAACCTGGCGCCAAGCACCCATTGTCTTTAAAATGGCGCCGGGCACTAGGGGTTAACCCCTTCAGTGCCGCCGCGGCCATTTTCCACGTGGCTGGGGCCTCTCCGGCCACAATAATAATAATAATAATAATAGTAATAATAAATAGAATATGAATTTTGCAAGCATGTACCCTTACACACTTGTTTATTATTTTCTAGGAGTCCCGTGCATCACACGCTTTTAAATTGTTTTTCCTTTTGAACTGGTCTGTTAAGAAATTGTTGTTATATGAAAACGTAATTGGTTAGTAGCAGTGCCTTACCCTGTAACTTAAGACCCGCTGTATTTTGGAGAAGTATGTAGTTTGAATTTGTGTAGCTGTCTCATACATCACCAGGAGAATCGCCTTACAGAAAAAAAATGAGTAAAATAAAAGGGTAGAGGAGACGGGTCATCTAGAGGTGGCAAACATTCAGTAAAACACAAATATCAGGCATCTGATTCCACCATCGGGGGGGTTGGTTTATTTAAATTGAAAGGGGAGGAAGGACACTGTGGGGAAGATCCTGCAAGGGGACTCCCTTACCCTCCGTGACATAAATAGGCCATTGAAGCCATTCCACAATATGAGAAGAAGGGGACATGGAGACCAGGGTTGTTCCCCACTCTATCTCAAAATTAAATTTGGAAATAACTTTCACAAATGGGAGGTGGGAGGAAGATTTCCAGTGTTGAGCTATAGTGGCCATGGCTGACATTATGGGCCTAGACATACAGTAGCAAACATATTTAGGAACATTAGAGGGGTACCAATTGATAAGGGTTCAGGGTTAATAGGAGATCGAAAACATTGTGTATGAGTTTAAACACATCAAACCAGAAGGGTCGTATGATAGGGTCTTCTCAGAAAATATGGAATATGGTCCTGTCAGAGTGGCGTAAGCACCAGCAGAGTTTAGTGGATGCAGGCCATATCTTATGTAGCTTAGATGGGGTCAAGTACAATTTATTCAAAAGTTTGAAGTACATTTCAATATGATTAGTACATTTAGATAGGGAAAAGGAGAATTAATGGATGGCTTGCCATTGTTTAAGGGTAAAAGTGCGCTGAAGATAAGTTTCCCAATTAAGTTGGTTAATGGACTTATCTCAATTATCTCAGACAATCAGCAGTACGAGTAGACGATGGCACCACGGGATGATGGTCTAGCTAATCTATTTTAGAACCCAGTCCGGAGGCATCCAAAATACTGTGGAACAAATATATGCTTTACCAACCCAATGTTTAAGCTGTAGGTAATAGAACTAAGCTGGAGGCCCTAGGTTAAATTTAGTGCGAAAGACGTTAAAGGGTAACATGGAGGATTGGAGAGAGTCTGCAAGAGACTTAATACCTAGGTGAATCCAATAGGAGATTTGGAGATGAGTTAGCGATTTGTCTAACGCTAGTAAGGTAACATACCTGGTTGGAATGGTGAATTCAAAATGAGTCTGGTGCTTGAGATCCCAGATCCTTAGTGCATCGAGAACAGCTGAGGGGAATAGAAGAGGTTGAGTAACCAAAGAGGTCAGGGAGAGGGAAACCATTAAAGAGAGCTTGTTCCAAGTCCACCCGAGGCTTAGTGTTGGGGGGGAAGAAACCAATCACAAAATTGAGAAAGCATGGCAGCCTCATCATATCTAGTTAAATCAGGAAGAGTAAGCCCCCCTCCCCCTCAGTTTGGAGCGAATCAAATGGCTATATGCCATTCTGGGTAGATCACGCTTCCAAATATAAGAAAGCATCAGTCGTCTCATCTAGTGTAATAGTTTACAGGGAATTGCATAAGGAATTTCACAAAATAGATACATCAATTTTGGTAACCTCATCAAAATGGCCTAGCTAGGATACCTCGTGATTCATCCAGGTAGTAACTATAGAGGATAATTGGGATAACAAAGGGAAAAAAAATATATTATGGATATTGTGAATGTTAGAGGGAATATACATACCCAGGTACAATAAGGAAGAATCCCTCCATATAAAAGGAAAATGTGTCTTCAATGATTGAAGAGTCGAAGGAGGGATATTGATGGGGAGAGCTTTTGTTTTGGTAGCATTTAATTAACAATATGACGCAACACTATAATCCTCTGAAATACAGTTGAGAGGAGTCAACAAGGTCTCCGGGTTATTTACAGACTGTAAAAACCTCATCTGCAAAAAGACACCATTTATGAGAAGTATTACCTGCTAAAAGCCCTGGGACCGCTGGGGACAAGCAAATCATTTGAGCAAGGGGTTCAATGGCCAAAGCAAAGATTTAGCAGTGGGAGAGGGCACCCCTGTCGGGAGCCATTAGTAATGGAAAAGAGGAAGATTGGAAAACATTACTAAAATTTGAGCAGAGGGTCCTGCGTATATGGTAAATATAGAATGAAAGGTGTCCCCCCGGAGTCCAAATCTGGATAGCACCTGGCACATAAATCCCCATGAAGCATATCAAATGCTTTTTCAGCATCGAGAGAGAGAAGGAATGGCAATTTGGTATAGGAGACCCACTCAACTAGGTCCAAAATTTTACTGGTATTGTCAGTAGCCTGACGTCAGAACAAAGCCCATCTAGTGTGGGTGTATTAACTGCGGAACTAAGGGGTTTAGACTATATTGAAATCAAGTTAGCGTAGATTTTAATATCTGTGTTAGGGAGTGCAGTGGGGTGTGGCAGGTAAGGCATAGCCTTTCCTGTTATACTAATGTATAAGCCAGAGTTTAGATTTTTATAAAGTATATGAAAAATGTCCACATGAACCCTTTGGCTCATATATTGTGTGTAAAGCTGGCTCTGGTACTAGCTAGTTCCTCCTGAGCCATTTATGGTAATTTTGAGATTTCTCCATTTCAGCTGTAAAAAAACTGTTTTGGAAGCCTCAGTATACAATTGTAGTTGAAGTGGGGATAGGACCTCACTAAATTTGAAATAATAAGAATTAACAAAGCAGTCAGGGGGTATTATTCACTTTTTAATTCAAGTGTGCTTATGTCTGTGAACTCAGAAAGCGCTGCATCATTCGGTGCTTCTCAATGTTTTGTTTTTCAGATTTCACAAGTATTTTTTTTTTCTGCAAGTGGTGCTTTTTTGAGTCAAGCAAGCTTCATATATTTAAGGACATTGTGTTTGATTTATATATTTTTGTTGGTGTATATACACTGTTGTTGATATATTGATCCACCAACACTAGATTTCCTTTCTCCCACTAGAGAATTTGGTTCCAAACCAGCAATAACCCCTTTCCAGTGGCTCAATTTCCCCATCCTGCTACTCAGTAGTGTCTAGATTCCATTTGTGGAGAGGACCTTTCCCATAATGCACTAGGTCAATGTCATAAACTATTTGGAATGGTAACCTGTGGCGAGCGGAGCGAAAGACTGTGACCGAAGCGTGGCGAGCAAAGCGAGCCCACGACGATACAGTGCAGCATAAATATAACTAAATGACCTACGATAAATGGAGATTAGAGAAAACCTATACATGTTGTAAGGGCAGAAGAGAAGTCCTGCCTTCACCTGATGTCACATCCGAGTCCTTTCCACAAAGGTTTCAATAAACTGAGGGATCCACTCACTTAATGCGGTACGATGCCTACTTTTTAAAATAGACTTATGTTTTTCCTACATATTTGATACATTTCATTCAAATGAATTAAAAAATAACAACATATGATTCTCTAGTGAAAATCTTGTTTTGAACCCTTTTTGTTAGTGATGTGCACCGGACATTTTTCGGGTTTTGTGTTTTGGATTCGGTTCCTCGGCCGTGTTTTGGATTCGGACGCATTTTGGCAAAACCTCCCTGAAAATTTTTTGTCGGATTCGGGTGTTTTTTTACAAAAAACCCTCAAAAACAGCTTAAATCATAGAATTTGGGGGTCATTTGGATCCCATAGTATTATTAACCTCAATAACCATAATTTCCACTCATTTTCAGTCTATTCTGAACACCTCACACCTCACAATATTATTTTTAGTCCTAAAATTTGCACCGAGGTCGTTGGATGACTAAGCTAAGCGACCCAAGTGGCCGACACAAACACCTGGCCCATCTAGGAGTGGCACTGCAGTGTCAGACAGGATGGCACTTCAAAAAATAGTCCCCAAACAGCACATGATGCAAAGAAAGAAAGAGGTGCAGCAAGGTCGCTGGATGGCTAAGCTAAGCGACCCAAGTGGCCAACACAAACACCTGGCCCATCTAGGAGTGGCACTGCAGTGTCAGACAGGATGGCAGATTTAAAAAATAGTCCCCAAACAGCACATGATGTTATACTAGGCTGATGCACTGTGGTGCTGGCAGGGATCGCTGGAGTGGGCAGTTTTCACTCCCCCACTCCGGCAACTGAGCAGTGCAGTGCATATTAAACACCCCCTTCCACCCTGGAAGTCTTGTACCAGGGCCCTTTCATTCTGCCCAATGCCGCCCTTCTATAGTTTAGTGTTCTCCATCCCACCCCACCTCCCACCATCTGTGCAGTAAAGGAGTAATTAGCAGAAATTACTGCTCCAGGTCCTACACGCTAAGCGGAAGATAGAATAACCCCTACCGCACGCGAAACATCAAAGCTGCTGCTGGTTGCACCCCCCCCTACTACTGGAGGATGGGTAGGAGCCACAGAGCAGTGCTTTGCCCAGGGGCCTACACTGCTGTTAAGACGGTGCTGCTCAGCAAGTGCTGGAGTTGATATATTTAAGCAGTGCCAACCTGATCATCACTACCAAATGTCACTTAATGTGTAATGTTTTGTTGTGTCTTTCGGTTTGCTACAGTTACGTAAGTAGTATGTTTCCAGAAACCTGTTACTAGTTGACTTTAGGATCCTCAGATAACTGATTTGGTTTGAGCACCATGCTGCTGCCCTACAGTCCAAAGGGCTTACATCATCTTGACATTAATAGACTCAACTGGATTTATTGGATGAAATTGGCTGGATAACCCCTTTCCTACCTGTAGATTTGCTTTATTGCTGACCACCAAATTGAAAGCTGATCCAATTACCAGCTGTCTCTGAAGTCTTGGTGTATAAGCGTTAATTGCATAACCTACTATTTAGATCATAATTAGTGTTAGTTTTTTTTTCTTTGAGTTGTATATATTACTTGGTGCAAGTAATTGTGTTAGTGTTATTTTCTTATGATGAACCTAATGCAAAACATGTCAGCTGAAATGTGTGGCAGGGTCTGCAGGAGCGGTCTTGTACTTATACCATAGGGAAGGAAACTTGAGGGCAGGCAGATCATTGCTGTGGACTTTTTCACCCCAAGCACAGGTATGTAAACTATTCATCTGCTGCGGTAATTTAAGCCATGTAGACAGTAATTGCTATATTCTGTTTTGTCTATTCAGAATTAAAACTTTCCCTTGTTGCACTCCGTGACTGCCTATCTTTGACATTTTTTCCCTTCTTATCCCCCTTCCCTGCATCATTCCCCTCTCGTCTCCCTTGGCTACAATGACATCAAGCTAAAGAGATTTCCTCTTCCACATAACTCTTCACTAATTAAATTTCCAGGGCCTATATGTCACCTGCAACTGCCATTTCATTGTTGGCGGCTCCTATGCTTGGCAGCAATCTCAAGCTGAGCCTGGTCTCTTGAATAGACCAACAGCTTTTGATGCAGAATAGAATAATCCACAGTGGATAGTTATGCAGTGACTCACGTGGACGACTTCTGTGTAGCCAAGCAGTCCTTTATTTAGACCCTTTTTATATCTTAACTACCAGATTATTGCAGCAAGCCGGATCGTGCCAGCAGCAAGCCTTCCGTTTTTCGTATCTGGTATCCCAACTATTGTCTGGTACGGCTCCTATGTCCCTAATCTCGCTTAACCCTATTTGTGCCCGTAGTGGCTTTAATCTTGTTCCTAGCTTTTTACAAATCTACAAACCTTTTCCACTGATCTTTAAGTTGAACAGTAAAGTATATTACTGACTTAAAATGCTCAAACATGTTTTTACTATCCTTTATGATAATGTGGAAATGCACAGCGGGAAGATTTTCTGATTGTTTTAACTACGGTTTATGAGCTCGCCACCTTCCTCCAGATTTCTCTTGAATGTTTTCCTTTGTTGCATTGCAGATAAAACATTAATGTAGCGTCTCTAAAAAAAAATTGTGTAAATTGCAGTTACATAATGAAATTAATTATGTAAATCTCATAAATACATATATTAGGAGAGACCTTTCTAATGAATCTCTGACAAGCTACAGAAATGTTTTGTGTAATGTGTAACATTTTAATGCTTTTGCTTTTAATATGCATATCATTTATCAGGTATGTACTCCTGCAGATTGGTTTATGGCATTTATATGCACAAAATAGCTTTTTGCGATATTACTACTTGCTGCTATATTTTTTGGGTGCTTATTAATTTTGTACAAACAACACAGTTTTACACTGGTATGCTTATTGTTCTGCTCCAGTTCTTTTTTATAGTCAAGCAAACACACTGAGGATGAACGCCTCTGTGAATATGCCTTTGAGAGTAAAATCTTCAAGTTATCCTAGTGATTTGTTCTTCTGGTAGGGGTGACCATCGATGATTCAAAATCATTAATGGTTTATGGCTGATGTAGAATACTTTTGCCATTGATGGGGAAGACCCACGTGGTTTCCCTCCAGGCATAACCAATTTTCTTTTTCTTTTTTTTAAGGCGGTGCCGAGACACTGAGCATAACCTTGCCCCCACACCTGTGATGCCATACCCCATGTATTGATTGGCCCACTGTCCAGTCAGTGAAAGAACAGGGATGACCATCAGTTGTGGAAACCATTAATGGTCATCCACTGCATAGTTGGCAGCCATCGATGATTACTTGTCATATTGCTATCGATGATAACCATCGATTAAAATCACACTAATGGACATCCCTATCTTCTGGTGATAAATAAAGCAACTTTAAATGTTGTATGAATCGCCTTCCTGCATCGGTGGACCGGGCTTCAGAAGCAGCTTTTTGGGGGTGGGGTAAAAGCATGCAAAATTTACAGATAATTGTATTAATAGAAACATAGAATTTGACGACAGATCAGAACCACTTGGCCCATCTAGTCTGCTCATGGACATACACACACTTGAACACTAGGGTCATTTTTTGTTGGGAACCAATTAAAGTATATTTTGGAGTGTGGGAGGAAACTGGAGTACTCGGAGGAAACACGCAATTACAGGGAGAAAATACAAACTCCACACTGTTAGGGCCATGGTGAAATCTAACCCATGACCACAGTGCTGTGAAGCAGTAATGCTAACCATAAGACCATCCGTACTGTGTATTTAGTGGTCATATTATGGGGTATATTCAACAAAAGTCGGATCCATTCCGACATGCAGTTGTTGGAATGGATCCGACAACCCCTATTCAATGGACGGTCGCTGCTGTCAGCGGCTGCGCTGACAGCAGCGGCCAGGAGTGCAGATGGTGGCGGGCGTGAGCGGGACGGCGGCGGGGGGAGCAGAGGTTGGCGGCCGGCAGGGGGAGCTGGCTGCGGGGGGACATGTCTGTGGCGGCGGGGGGAGGCGCTGCAGGAAGAGGTCCCTGCAGCAGCACCCCCCCCCGCCGCAGACATGTCCCCCCGCAGCCAGCTTCCCCCGCCGCCCGCAGCATCACTTGTCTCCTCACCTCAATCCGACTTGTTTTCAAGTCGGATTGAGTTTGTCGGAAAGGGGGACAAAACCTGTCGGATTTGGCCCCATTTCCGACAGAAGCACGTGGATCGGCGGCTATTCTGCCGATCCACGTGTTTTAAGACAAGTCGGGAATTCCCCACTTGTCGGAAAAAATCAGCCCCTATTGAATAGGTCGGAACCCCATCAGACCTATTTCTGTCGGAAGCTGCCGTCTTTCCGACAATACGGCAGCTTCCGACAGTTATTGAATACAGCCCTATGTCTCCCTACACAATGCTTCAGCATTTAGTTCCTATTAAGGAGGGTATTTATCAAGGCTTGCAGAGATATAAAATTGTGAGAGCTAAATCTCCTATTTTTTTTCAAGCATAGCCTATAAAAATGTAAGATAGAAGCGGATTGTCCAGCATTTATCTCTCACATTTTTATCTCTCTCTGGACTTTGTTAAATACCCCTCCCCCCTTAGAAATTTGGATAGAAGCTGTGCAATGGAAATAGCAATTTCTCATATCAATATCAGGGTAAAAACTGATAACTTTTGTTTAAACCTCATGGTTGTTACCCACTCACCCACTGGAGTTACAATTAATTTCCAGTTACTTCATAACTTTGTTAAACAGTTCTAAGCAGTGTTTGCATTTATTTTTGGGGGAGCGCTTAGTGGTGCCTCAATTGATCTCCTTGCTTCATTTGTAGTGCACACTAGAAAATAGAGCAGGTTATTTCCAAACGCCATTGCTTACAACCACAATCATACATGGGTATGGGGTCACAGGAATTAACAATATCCATATATACATTTCTAATGTTAAGGTTTTTTGGGGTTGGGGTTTAACACCAGTTTGTAAGGAGGCCTAACCATGCTTAAGAGATCACTATATTCTACTTATCCATTTACGTGAGTGACGGAAATAATTTTGGTTTGAGTATGGGTGTCTGTTTATTTCTTTCCCCTTAAAAATGACGATGAAGGGGGCGTGGCCTGGACGCTACAGGGAGCAGACGTGCTTCATCACGAACTCCTGCTAGATTAGCCCTACAACGCTAATCAGTGGAGACCCCAGCCTATATCTCTCCCCAGAAGACCTACTCACTACTGAGGTCTGATCCCTGCAGAAAAAGCCGGCGTCCGGAGACCGTTCCCGCTGACCGCAGCCAGCGGCCTTCTCCTGCACCACAAGCCGGGGCCTCGAGTTTCGGGCCGGCTGGCCCTCGAGCTCCGGAAGCGGGACGAGCCGCACACGGGTCCTGGAGAGCCTCCTCCTTCCCTCGGATCCTCACCTGCGATCCTCCCTGCCTGCGGCTCCCCCGCTACCCACCACAAGACCGAGAACAAGCTGCGGCTGCAGCCGGGAAGACAGTCCACCCGGACAGCCCATCCAGACCTCCCGGCGCCGGCGGCCATCTTAAGGACAGGTGAGAGCCCAGACGAGCTGCGGCCTAGGGCAATCTACCCTGCTCGCCTCTCCACCCTACCCACTGCTCCCCTGCATAAACACCTGGGTGCCCCGATATCCGGGACCCACATAACAGGAGCCAAACGTCACGGCCCTCCTGCCCAGCCGTCTAAGCGGCCCTTAGCCTCTGGCCCTCCGCCCTTCTGGTGCCCTGAACCTCTCCCTCTGTGACACCTCGACATAGGCCTCTGAGACGACCACCAGCCTGCCGCACAGCTGCCGCTCCCCACTCTTACCCGCTTCTCCTGGCACCTGCGGTCCATTGGGCCTAAGCCTAAGTGTAAGCCTGCCCGCTATCAGACGGGTCATACCCTAAGCCTACCAGAACCGCCTCACCTGTCCGAGCAACCCACTAACTGACGGCACCCACGAAGTTAACCCGGGCGAACCATTTACCCCTGTGTTCCCTCCTGGATCACATAAATCTGAGAAGATATATTACCCGCAGCCCTCCGTCCGGGAGCTCCCCCGCTGCAGTGGAGCAACCTAACTCTCCGTCTCGGGAGCGGGTCCCCTCACTCCACCCCGACTCTATCTCCACAACTGACGGCTTTTGGTCCTAAGTGCCCGACACCACCAACTACTGCGGAATGTAGGAGCTCCTGAAGCAGCCCACCGCCACTCATGTTTGCCTGAATAACACACATGTGGCTTTATCGTGACTGAGGTTTCCTGTTTCCTTAGTGCCTGTTGTTCGGTCCTGATCCAGATCTCCTCCCTCTAGTACCCCCCTCATATGTCCCGGGCTACAGAATGGCCCCTAAAAAAGCCAAGGATATAATCCCGCCCAAGATATCCTTTCCCACTCAGAAACCCCCCCAAATCTCCCCCCTACAAATCACCTCCTCTCCCCCCCCTGTACCAGACCATATGAGCTCTGTTGCCCTGTCCTCCGCCCTTTCAGGGTCAGGAGTAGATTGTGAATCAGACGCCCCTCTGACGGTGAGAGCCCTCTGTCAGATCCTATCGGCCTTTAAGTCGGAACTCTCTAAGGACCTTACTTCAGCGGTCCGGGAGGTCAAGACAGAACTGGTGGCACTCGGGGATCGCACAGACCACATAGAACGCAAGATGGAGGAATTGGTCGCCTCCCACAACGATCTACTCGCATCCCATGATCGCCAACAGCAAGATCTGGACCAATTTAAGTCTAAGATGGCAGATATGGAGGACAGATCACGACGGAACAACGTCAAGATCAGAGGCATCCCAGACTCAGTATCCAACTCCGAACTGGAATCTTACGCTACAGCTTTATTCAAAAAACTCCTTCCAAATGCGGCAGCTTCAGAACTTTTGATCGACCGTATTCACAGATTGCCCAGACCACGCACTGTCTCATCCGACCTCCCTAAGGATACTCTCCTCCGGATCCACTTCTTTCCAATCAAGGAACGTATCATGAGGGCAGCCAGGGAATTCAAGAACTCCGACATCTTAGGAGGCCTCCAAATTTTTCAAGACTTTTCTGCAGTCACCATAGCAAAGAGACGGGCCTTCACTCCTATCACCCTTGCCCTAAGGTCACACGATATCCACTACCGCTGGGGTTTCCCAGTCAAATTGATAATCACCCACGAAGATTCGACCTATATCATCTCCTCACTGGATGCAGGGGTGAAACTATTACTGGACTGGGACATTTCTATTCAGAAGCCGTCCACTTCGTCCCGTGCCTCTGCTGTCCGCCAAGACTGGGCGACCGAATAACTCCCTGGACCGATACAACAGGCTCCCTCACCCTCCCCTAGCCGACTCCTCCGGCTCGGGGAGAATGTAGACCCCTCTCCCTCCTTTGTGGGAGAGAAAGGTATCTTACATACCTAGGTTATCAACATTCTTATGCCATTATTTGCCTGTCTACATGTCTTCTTTTCTACCCTGCTAGTTACAGGTTAACTCTCTCACCAAATATCTCGGTGACGGCTACGTTATGGGTCTAAGTTCTGATTTCTTTTACGTTCATGTTAATTACCTGTTTGACCCCTGCCGTTTACATCCGCTGATTAGTGAGGATTATTACGTTTATATGTGTGTTTTCACCCTCGTTCTATAGTTGTTTTAGAGTGGCGGTGCAAGCCTCTCCGGCCCGCCTCCACCACTTTTTGCACTACTGCTAACCCCCGACCCTTTCTACCCACTCCCTGCAGTAGTCATGCAGGTCCAATATACCGGACCTTTTTTCTTTCTTGTTTTTCACCTCCTATTCCCCAGTTGCTGTCCTTCCTCTTGCCGTTCCCCCATTCCCCCCCCCCTCCCCGAGCTCCAAACTCTACACATATCCCACATCATCGCTAAATCTTGGTACCAGGCATATGCCCTCCAATCAGATTCCCTATAGTCCCGAGCCTATCACTCCTTGTTTCCGGTCCCAATGTTGAACCTTATTTCTCTTAACGTCAAGGGTCTGAACTCGCCAAATAAACGCAGACTGGCCCTATCATTTTTTCACCAACAAAGAGCAGACGTGGTGGCATTACAAGAAACCCACTTCTCCTCTAATAACCCCCCCCTCTTTAAGAATAATAACTTCCCCTTGGGATTCTACGCCAACGGTCCGTTTAAAAGAAATGGAGTGGCTATCCTATTTAATAAAAATGTCTCCTTTACCCTACATACCCAAATCTCAGATAAAAGCGGTAGATACCTTATCCTTACCGGCCTCCTGGAAAATAAACCCGTCACACTAGTATCCCTGTATGCGCCCAATTCCAACCAAATCACATTCCTACGTAAACTATTCCTCACCATACGCAACTCGACAAAGGGCTCCCTAGTGGTTCTTGGGGACTTTAATCTAGTCCCAGACCCTAAATTGGATAAATCCCGCCATCTCTCCCAATCTACTCCTCCCACTCTCTCAGGCCCTTCCTTAGCGTTCCGCAATCTGCTCACAGAATTCGACCTCTACGATGTCTGGAGAGTCTCCAATCCCTCGGGAAGAGGCTACACATTTCACTCCCTGGTCCATAATACATACTCCAGAATAGACCTGATCCTCTGCGACAAATGGTCCCTCCAGAGGACTAGGGAAGTAGATATTTTGCCTATTACCTGGTCGGATCACGCCCCAATCCTCTGGAAATGGAAACTGCATGATCTTCACAACCCCCCCCATCAGTGGAGATTATTCCCATACCTGCTGAATAACCCTGTATCAAGAAAAATTATCTCTGATTCTGTTGCCTCTTATCTTGCCACTAACTCCCCTCAAGACACCTCCCCCATCAACCACTGGTGTGCCCTCAAGGCGGTTATCCGAGGCGCTGCCATTCAAGCCGGTGCTACACTTAAAAAACAGGCCCGTCTAAAGCAAGAGAAACTAGAATCTGAGTTACTAACCCTCGAATCTCGTAATCTAGCCCAACCCTCTAAAACTCTTAAAAATGAAATTTCTAACATTCGAGGTCAACTCCAGAAACTTCTACTTGCCCGCACCCAAGTAGCTCTAAATAAATTACGCCACAAATTTTACCTCCTAGGCAATAAAGCTGGAAAAATGCTGGCCCGCAAATTACGAGCACAGCAAGCTAGGAACAGGATTAAGTGTATCCACTCCCCCTCCAAACAAAAAATACTGAACCCTAAAGACATAACTAACCAATTTGCTCAATACTATGCTAAACTTTATAATCTAGAATCCGACCCCTCTACTCCTCAACCCACTCCCCTTTCTATTTCCTCCTTTCTAGATAATCTATCTTTCCCGGCACTCACCCACGAACAATTATCTACGCTTAATGCCCCTTGGACTGAGGAGGAAGTCTCAGCAGCTATTAAATCCTCTCCCAGAAATAAGGCCCCCGGCCCGGACGGTTTTATCTCTGACTTTTACTCTTCCTTCCACGACGACCTCTCTTCCCTCATGACGGCCCTCTTCAATACATTTTCAGACCTAGGTTCACTCCCCGCTGAACTGCTAGAAGCCCGTATCGTCACTATTCCAAAACCCGGAAAGGACCCCGCCTTTGTTCATAACTATCGTCCCATCGCATTACTAAATTGTGACATTAAACTATACGCCAAAATTATAGCGACACGAATTAACAACTACCTCCCACTATTGATACACCCGGACCAAACTGGCTTCGTACCAGGAAGACAGGCATCTGACAACACGCGAAGAGTTTTTAACTTAATAGACTCCTTAGATGGAGACCAGGGCCTTCTCTTGTTGTCATTAGATGCGGAGAAGGCCTTTGACAGATTGAATTGGAAATACATGCAGGAAGCTCTTCGCAGGTTTGGTTTCAGAGACCGTATCTTAACCTCTATCTTGGCACTCTACAGCTCTCCTTCAGCCCGGGTGTTCAACGGTGGCTTCCTATCTGAACCTTTCGGCATCACTAACGGCACTAGACAAGGTTGCCCCCTTTCCCCTCTAATATTTGTTCTTTCAATCGAACCCCTTGCAATTTCAATACGCGATAACCCACTCATCCCGGCTCTACAGAGGGGAACATCCTCTCACAAACTGAGCCTATTTGCTGACGACGTTCTTCTCTTCATTTCCAACCCCTCCTCATCCCTACCCCTCATCCACTCTACTCTGGACGCCTATAGCCTAGCATCTTATTATAAACTTAACACGACCAAGACGGACGCCCTCCCCCTCAATCTAACCCAGTCTCTGCCAGCTCTCCAAATTTCCTACCCATATAACTGGAGGAAATCCACTTTAAAATATCTCGGTATCCATATCCCTGTCTCCTCTACTGATATTTTTTCTGCCAACCTCTCTCCCCTAGTTGAGACGCTGGGCACCCTTACAAAATCCTGGGCAACCTACGAGGTCTCCTGGCTAGGACGCATGGCAGCATTTAAAATGTCCCTGCTCCCCAAGTTAATGTATCTATTCCGCACAATCCCATATCCATTCCCAAAAAAGACACTCCAAGCCTGCACCAAAGTTATGTCTCGGTACATCTGGGCCTCAAAACCCCCTCTAATGGCCCTATCTAGAATGGTTTTGCCAAGAGAATTCGGAGGACTTAATCTTCCCAACATTTCCCTGTACCACGAAGCCTCCCTCTTGGCCTCCACTAAGCATTACTTCAAAACCCACCCTCAATCGAATTGGGTTGAGCTAGAACAAGCACGAGCTAAAACAATCCCATTAGCCGACCTTTTCCGCATCCCTAAACCGCTCCGTCCTATCTCGATAAATCTCCTTCCATCCACTCAAGCTACACTTCGCTCGTGGGACAAACTGTCCACCTCCTTCCCCTCCCTCATCTCCAATATTCCGCAGATCTCCATTTCCTCATTAGTACTGATGATACCTCACCTTGACCTATCCAAATGGAAACAAGCAGGCATCCTTCTACTAGCTGACCTACTAGATGGAGTAGTTTTGTCTTCCTTCTCAGATCTTAGGTCACGCTTTCCCTTACCAACCTCAGAGTACTTTCACTATATGCAAATCGCTCATTGGTGGAGATCAATTCCCCCTTCCTACTTAACCCTACACGCGACCTCATCCACACTCTTCTCTCGCCTTGCCCTAACTACAACTAAAGGGGACATCACATACTGGTACAAACTTCTCATATCCCCTTCTCTCTCCAAACCCAATGCGCACATGAAATGGGAACAAGACCTAGGTAAGACCCTGTCTCCAAACGACTGGCGACGTACCTTCCTATCCTCGTATTCCATGTCCAAATGTTTAAACCACACGGAAATGCATATAAAACTAATTAATAGAATGTACCTTACCCCTGACCGACTTCATAAATTCTGGCCTTCCCAAAGTAATAAATGTTGGAGACAGTGTGGCTCGATAGGCCACATCTTCCATATCTTCTGGAAATGCCCCGTAATCGCCAGCTACTGGTCAGAAATATTCGACTTGATAAATAAGGTCCTTTCCATCAATATCACACCTGATCCGACTATTGCACTGTTCCATATATTCCCTCCCTCAGTTCCTCCTCATGCCAGATACGTTCTAGGTCACATTTTAATAGCCGCTCGGGCCAATCTGGCTCAGCTGTGGAAACAGTCATCACCCCCCACCCTGATTAAGGCGATCCACAAGATAAACCATCACTTTCTCATGGAAACAGAATTTAACCCCCCAACCTCTAGCCCACCCCCCCTCAAATCCAACTGGTCCCCATGGCTCCTCTTCGTGTCCTCGAAAGAAGGCTCTCACTACTTCCATAAGTCATCCACAGATACCCTCTCCCCCTGTAGCTCAACGGAACTTCCTAACCCCTCCTAGAAACAACTACGCTAACCCCATTCCCGCTCTCTCGAAGGTTTCGGGGCATTTTCCTCTTCTCTATATGCTAAATGATACCAATGACTTCACTGTTATTTTGTGTTGCTGATTATACCGTTTATGTTCTTGTCGTCCCCCGCATGCTCACTGCTGTTGAATTATCCTTTTCCCTAAGTCTGGACGCTCCTCCCTCCCCCCCCCCCCTCCCTCCCCCCTCTCCACCTTCTCTTCCCCCCCCCCCCCTCTACCCTATAAGCTCCTCTCATACCCCATCAGTGCAATGTACTGTGTTATAACCCCCTCTATTTTTGTTTTGTACCCCATAAATGTGATATTTCTTTTCCTGCACAATAAATACTATTGATGGAAAAAAAAAATGACGATGAAATTGTAAATCACACCAAACTTTGATATCTCAAAAAAAGCACCCCAAAACTAAACAGGATATTTGTGCGGAAACCACCCTTTTTTTTTTACATTTTACATGGATGCTTGTTAAAGGTAGGTAGGAACACACCCTTTACCATAACGCATACCTCCCGACATTTGGATTCTTCAAGTAGGGACTCCTGGCGCTGCAAAAAGGGGCGTGACCTATTGAAAGGGGGCTTGGTTTCACGTGGATGACGCGATCGCAAGTCATGCCTCCAATTTTCGTCACAGTGGGGGCACAGTGTGAGTTGCTGGCTATGCCCCCAGTCCCTCTGGCTCACTGGAATAGATGCTGTGCGACGATTCACCACTGCTCTGCTCTGAACTGAGCAGAGCAGGGAGTGATAGGGAGCCTCCCAACTGCCCCCTCTGTGGCCCACGGGAGGGACAGCAGGACAGATCGAAAAAAAACGGGACAGTTGGAAGGTATGCATAACGAGATGTAGTTAGGATCCCGATGGTCACAGTCCAAGAAGGGGAATCTCGAAGGTCATAATCCCAATGCATGCAGATGGTGATATTAGACTTGGACTTAATTGTTAGCACTGGTAGGGTAAGCTTGCTGGCACTTTGACAGCCAAAGGCAAGGAATCTCTAATAACTGCACACCACTGGGATCGATATAGGATGGCTTGCATGGCATTATTAATTTGGAAGTGCAATGGTTGAAGGTCTTGGGCAATCTGCTTTAGCCATGTTTTCTTTGGTGCATCACGTGCAGAGCTTATTTAGGATGTTTTGGGCACCCTGCATGTTTTTGGCTAGGAGGATTAGAGTGAGGGGATGGATAGGGGTTAGGGTTAGAATACTCCTTGAAAATCATTGGGATTCTGACTGCTGGGATTCCGCTGCCGGTCTGGATCTTGACTGCTGGCATATCTTACCCAACCCCCTATCACCACTGTCAGTGCTTCCTGTGGCCAGCTTGGTTAAATTAGGTCTCTAAGGTCACAGGTGTGGCTGTAATAGAGTGGTGTCCAACTGCAGTTTGGTCATATGTTACTGAAGCTACAGGATTGCTGGCATACTTCCCAGCATTGGAGGCATAAGAAGCAGAACTCCGCATGTGCCAAAAAGGGGGTGAAGCCTCAGTGAAAGGGGACAGAGCATGCACATTTCCAGAATAGAAAACGGAGCTACAGGTGTCTGCTAAAAGTGAAGTGTTGCTGCATTATATATATATATATATATATATATATATATAATTTTTTCACGTCTCACATGGTGATAGGATACATATAAATTATTTCATGTTAAACACCAGTAGGCGCTCTTTTGCACTCTATTTTTTACACACACATAATATATATATATATATATATATATATATATATATATATTAACAGTGGCTTGCAGAAGTTAAAATTAGTTATTTTGTGATACACTTAATTAAATAAACTGTGCATTGTGGCTTTTTATGTGTTGAAAGACGATTGTGACCTCTCCACGTCATGATGAACCTGCCAGTCATGCTGCATATATTGCATATATTCTAGGTCATTTACCCAGGTCATTCCGCTTAGGTGGAGAAAGGGCACAGACACGCAAGATGTGAGAGTCCCTACTGACCTATCTGACTGCTAAGTGTGCTGTTCCCATGACTTTCAGGCATGTCAGGTTCTGGTCGTTGCTAAACTAATGAATTACTGTCAGGGGGAGGAGGCAGCAACAGGGGCTTAAAAGGTGCAGAGGACAGAGCAGTACAGATTGTACACACTGGAACCTCCTACACCACTAAACATCCAGTTCTTTAGTGTGTGTACCTCTAAAGTCTACAGAGCTCACCTGTCTGTACACTTGTATTCTGGACAGGTTATATTTTATCACTGCTTTGTCACTTACGTTGAACTTTTCGTTTTTTTTCCACCAAAACACATCTTAAGTTTCCTCACCAGCTGAATGGTATCTAAATAGTATTATACAGGATTGAATAAAGAAAAAAAATTGCACCTTTTCTTTTTCTTTTCATTAAAATGTTTATAGTGTCCTTGTTATTGGGAATTGTAAACATTCTGCAAAGTAAATATGCATTTTTATTACCAATCTACTATATAAAAGCGAAAATTTGTCCTTCTGACTTTCTATACAAATCCACAGTTTACAAGCGAAGATCGTGAAATTTTACATACAACCGTATTAAAACATGGCGGAGGCAACTAAAACAGTTAGAAATTTCTAGCACCCCTAGGGGGGCAGACAGCAGCACAGAGTATATCAGGAGACAGCATAACTCCGGAATTGCTGGAGCAGTGTACTAAAAAATTGGTACACATATGCCTTACAATCTGGGGAAAAAAAACAATGTGGGGGTCAGACTACCCTAGCACCCCTAGGGGTGGAACAGCAGCACAGAGTATATCAGCAGACAGCATAACTGTGGAAGGCCTGGAGCAATTTACAACAAACTTGGTACACACATGACTTACAAGCTGTGAACAAACACTGTGGGGGCAGCACAGAGTTTTTCAGCAGACCGCATAACTCTGGAATGCCTGGAGCAATTTACACCAAACTTGCTACACATATGACTTACACTCTGGGATCAAACCCTGTGGGGGTAACACACCACTAGCACCCCTAGGGGTGGGCCCGCAGCACAGACTTTGTCAGGACATGCATGATATGTCAGTGATGACAGGGCTGCATGTGACAGGGCCAGTGACATGATGTGAAGAGAGGAATGCAGATAGCACAAACCCACTGAGAGTTATATAGTGGAAGTAGCACGTCCCCCAGCAGCACAGAGTATATCAGGAGATACATAATTTGCTGTGCTATATAAGAAACTGTAAAAAAATGGATAATTTCACAGGGGCACTGACATGATGTGAGGAGGGGAATGGACGCAGCAGGAAGCCACAGACTGAGAGTTGTATAGTGGGAAGGGCAGGGTCCCTTGGGGGAACAAAAAGGAGTCCGGCCACTACACAAAGTGCATCAGGGAAGCAAGATATGCCTATATACTAGATCTCCAACCAACGTAAATTAACGAACAACTAACATTCTAATTTACCATCCTCATCCCGTAGCAAAACACGGGTATTCAGCTATCTACAATGTTATTTATACTGTGTGTTTAATATTTACATTTATTTTTGTAAACAGACATTCTTAAAATCCCGGGCAACGCTGAGTACTCCAGCTAGTACATTAATATACTGTGCTTTGAAGCTGCAGATGGGACACTGTTTTTATTTAAAATACACACTTTTTCATATCTGCAAGCATACAGTCAGACACACCCTAATTGGCTTTTCCATACATACAAATAAGATGACTCCCTTATTTAGAACAATTCCTTAATAAACTGGACCATGATGGGATATCTGATACTGGAGCCTAATACTGTTCTCACTTTGCTGAAACTGACTGAAATAAATGCTGGTAATTAGAGTCAGGGCAGGTCCTCAAATGGTTGGTTCTATATCGGAGTGGGAGAAGGGACCCTCTGACGTCACTAGGGGAGGAGACACGCCACCAGGGGGAGGAGCTATGGCCTAACACTGTACCCGAAAAGTACGCTCGCCACTTGATTTCTAAAGGTAATAGTTGGTGGCGTGGATAGTAGAGGAACTATCCCGCTGGCCTAGCCCCTCCCCCTTGTGTCGTGGCTCCTCCCCCTGACGTAAAAGGTCCCTTAGACCACTTGAATCTAGCATCAACCGTCCTGAAATAGATAAATGGAATGATTCCTCTCACAATACCCCTGTTGGCCAGTTGCAGCATTGATCAGCAAAATGCTTATCAAGCAACCCCATATACTGCAAGGGATTATATGCATTTACTTGTGGGAGTGAGAGAAATTATGACTCCTCATTGGTTACATTTATTTGTGTGTGTGTGTGTGTGTGTGTGGTGTTTTCCTTTTAAGAATCCTCTACTTTACCTAAAAAGTGTTGCTTTCCTTTCCTTAGTTTAGTTGCCTTTTAATGTATAAATATTATTCAGCATATTGCAATTATAAAAAGATATCCATGAAACCTTTAAACTGTGGTTCCTTTACTGTCAGAGGCCATCTATGTGAACTAGTCACATCTCTTTAATACTTCCTCATTCAGCATCTGTCTTTCCTTAAATTGCATGCAATGGATTTGCTTAAGAACCGTGGCCACCCCTACTGCTCCACAACAGCATGATTGTCATTAGCAGTAGTAAGTCATACCGCTTTCACATCGCACAAATAACCTGCTATCGACTCGGCATATTGCCTGGTCGACACTTGTCAGTGTGCAGTGTGAAAACGCCAAGTCCGAATTCCCAGGTCGCCTGACTCGGTAATTCAACCTGGGTTATAAGCAGTGTTATTCCCGGGTTGAATACCGGGTCAGTTTTGTGTGAACGGATTCCCGCATCGATGTGACCCGGGACCCGTTTACTAGATAGGGAGAGGCGGCGCGGAGATTAGCTCATCTCCCAGCGCCGCCTCCGTCCCCGCTGCAGGCTCTGCCCCCCGCCACTATGGCAACCGACCCAGCATATTGCCGGGTCGGACAGCCAGGCAAAAGGGGTAGAAGAGTCTCCAATGCCGGATCCCACCCGGGAAGTACCCGTTTCCAATTCCCGGTTGGGATCCGGCATTGGAGATGTGAAAGGGGGGTATCATAGATTAAGCTGGCATAGTGGTGTTTTGTACTTTTCCCAGACCTATTCATTATATTGAATACAATCACTATTAACATGAATAGTGATACTTTATCTGCTGGTGACATAGTGATATATGCTAAACATTTTACTCTTTACAGTTTGCTTTTCTCTAACGTCCTAGTGGATGCTGGGACTCCGTCAGGACCATGGGGAATAGCGGGCTCCGCAGGAGACAGGGCACATCTAAATAAAGCTTTTAGGATCACATGGTGCGTACTGGCTCCTCCCCCTATGACCCTCCTCCAAGCCTCAGTTAGGTTTTTGTGCCCGTCCGAGAAGGGTGCAATCTAGGTGGCTCTCCTAAAGAGCTGCTTAGAAAAAGTTTTTTTAGGTTTAAATCTCAGTGAATCCTGCTGGCAACAGGATCACTGCATCGAGGGACTTAGGAGAGAGATTTCCAACTCACCTGCGTGCAGGATGGATTGGAGTCTTAGGCTACTGGACACTTAGCTCCAGAGGGAGTCGGAACACAGGTCCTCCTGGGGTTCGTCCCGGAGCCGCGCCGCCGATCCCCCTTACAGACGCTGAAGACGGAGGTCCGGAAAGCAGGCGGCAGAAGACTCCTCAGTCTTCATGAAGGTAGCGCACAGCACTGCAGCTGTGCGCCATTGTTGCTACACGTCTCACTGATTCAGTCACGGAGGGTGCAGGGCGCTGCTGGGGGCGCCCTGGGCAGCAATATTAAATACCTTTAGTGGCAAAATAAATACATCACATATAGCCATTAAGGCTATATGTATGTATTTAACCCAGGCCAGTTTTCTTAAAACCCGGGAGAAAAGCCCGCCGAAAAAGGGGCGGAGCTTATTCTCCTCAGCACTCAGCGCCATTTTCCTGCTCAGCTCCGCTGGTGAGGAAGGCTCCCAGGACTCTCCCCTGCACTGCACTACAGAAACAGGGTAACAAAGAGAAGGGGGGCATAATTTGGCGATATTGATATATTAAAAGCGCTTATATCAAAAACAACACCTTCTAGGGTTGTTTATATACATTTATAGCGTTTTTGGTGTGTGCTGGCAAACTCTCCCTCTGTCTCCCCAAAGGGCTAAGAGGGTCCTGTCTTCGATTAGAGCATTCCCTGTGTGGCTGCTGTGTGTCGGTACGTGTGTGTCGACATGTATGAGGACGATGTTGGTGTGGAGGCAGAGCAATTGCCGGTAATGGTGATGTCACCCCCTAGGGAGTCGACACCGGAATGGATGGCTTTAGTTATGGAATTACGTGATAATGTTAGCACATTACAAAAGTCAGTTGACGAAATGAGACGGCCGGAAAACCAGTTAGTACCGGCTCAGGCGTCTCAGACACCGTCAGGGGCTGTAAAACGTCCCTTACCTCAGTCAGTCGACACGGGTACCGACACAGATGAATCTAGTGTCGACGGTGAAGAAACAAACGTATTTTCCAATAGGGCCACACGTTATATGATCACGGCAATGAAGGAGGCTTTGCAGATCTCTGATACTGCTGGTACCTCAAAAAGAGGTATTATGTGGGGGGTGAAAAAACTACCTGTAGCTTTTCCAGAATCAGAGGAATTGAATGACGTGTGTGACGAAGCGTGGGTTAACCCAGATAGAAAACTGCTAATTTCCAAGAAGTTATTGGCATTATACCCTTTCCCACCAGAGGTTAGGGCGCGCTGGGAAACACCCCCTAGGGTGGATAAGGCGCTCACACGTTTATCAAAGCAAGTGGCGTTGCCGTCTCCTGATACGGCCGCCCTCAAGGATCCAGCAGATAGGAGGCTGGAAACTACACTGAAGAGTATATACACACATACTGGTGTTATACTGCGACCGGCAGTAGCCTCAGCCTGGATGTGCAGTGCTGGGGTAGTGTGGTTGGATTCTCTGACTGAAAATATTGATACCCTGGATAGGGACAGTATTTTATTGACTCTAGAGCAATTAAAGGATGCTTTTCTTTATATGCGAGATGCTCTGAGGGATATTTGTACTCTAGCATCAAGAGTAAGCGCGATGTCCATATCTGCCAGAAGAAGTTTATGGACGCGACAGTGGTCAGGTGATGCGGATTCCAAAAGGCATATGGAAGTATTGCCATATAAAGGAGAGGAATTATTTGGGGTCGGTCTTTCGGACCTGGTGGCCACGGCAACTGCCGGCAAATCCACTTTTTTACCTCAGACCCCCTCCCAACAGAAAAAGACACCGTCTTTTCAGCCGCAGTCCTTTCGCTCCTATAAAAACAAGCGACCAAAAGGACAGTCTTATCTGCCGCGAGGCAGAGGAAAGGGTAAGAGAGGGCAGCAAGCAGCCCCTGCCCAGGACCAGAAGCCCGCCCCGGGTTCTACAAAGCCATCAGCATGACGCTGGGGCTTTACAAGCGGACTCAGGAGCGGTGGGGGGTCGACTCAAGATTTTCAGCAATCAGTGGGCTCGCTCACAAGTGGACCCGTGGATCCTGCAGATAATATCTCAGGGTTACATGTTGGAGTTCGAAAGGTCTCCCCCTCGCCGGTTCCTAAAGTCTGCTTTACCAACGTCTCCCTCAGAAAGGACGTCGGTTTTGGAAGCCATTCACAAGCTGTATTCTCAGCAGGTGATAGTCAAGGTACCCCTCCTACAACAGGGAAAGGGGTATTATTCCACACTATTTGTGGTACCGAAGCCGGACGGTTCGGTAAGACCTATTCTAAACCTGAAATCCTTGAACCTGTACATACAGAAATTCAAGTTCAAGATGGAGTCACTCAGAGCAGTGATAGCGAATCTGGAAGAAGGGGACTTCATGGTGTCCCTGGACATAAAAGATGCTTATCTGCATGTCCCAATTTACCCCTCACACCAAGGGTATCTCAGGTTCGTGATACAAGACTGTCATTATCAGTTTCAAACGCTGCCGTTTGGTTTGTCCACGGCCCCTCGGGTCTTTACCAAGGTAATGACCGAAATGATGGTTCTTCTACGAAGAAAAGGCGTATTAATTATCCCTTACTTGGACGATCTCCTGATAAAGGCAAAGTCCAGAGAACAGCTGGAAGTCGGTGTAGCACTAACCCAGGTAGTGCTTCAGCAACACGGGTGGATTCTGAATCTTCCAAAATCTCAATTGACCCCGACAACTCGTCTGCTGTTCCTGGGAATGATTCTGGACACGGTTCAGAAAAAGGTGTTTCTCCCGGAGGAGAAAGCAAGGGAGTTATCCGAACTTGTCAGGAACCTCCTAAAACCAGGAACTGTGTCAGTACATCAATGCACAAGAGTCCTGGGAAAGATGGTGGCTTCTTACGAAGCGATTCCATTCGGCAGATTCCATGCACGGACATTTCAGTGGGATCTGCTGGACAAATGGTCCGGATCGCATCTGCACATGCATCAGCGGATAACACTGTCACCAAGAACAAGGTTGTCTCTCCTGTGGTGGTTGCAGAGTGCCCATCTGTTAGAGGGCCGCAGATTCGGCATACAGGACTGGGTCCTGGTGACTACGGATGCCAGCCTACGAGGCTGGGGAGCAGTCACACAGGGAAGAAACTTCCAGGGCGTGTGGTCAAACCTGGAGACGTCCCTTCACATAAATATACTGGAGCTAAGAGCGATCTACAATGCTCTAAGCCTGGCAAAATCGCTGCTTCAGGGTCAGCCGGTGTTGATCCAGTCGGACAACATCACGGCAGTCGCCCACGTAAACCGACAAGGCGGCACGAGAAGCACAAGAGCAATGACAGAAGCTGCAAGGATTCTGCGCTGGGCGGAGAATCATGTCATAGCACTGTCAGCAGTGTTCATCCCGGGAGTGGACAACTGGGAAGCAGACTTCCTCAGCAGACATGACCTTCACCCGGGAGAGTGGGGACTTCATCCAGAAGTCTTCCACATGATTGTGAACCGTTGGGAAAGACCAAAGGTGGACATGATGGCGTCTCGCCTCAACAAAAAATTGGACAGATATTGCGCCAGGTCAAGAGACCCTCAGGCAATAGCTGTGGACGCTCTGGTAACACCGTGGGTGTACCAGTCAGTGTATGTGTTCCCTCCTCTGCCTCTCATACCAAAGGTACTGAGAATTATACGGAAAAGAGGAGTAAGAACAATACTGGTGGCTCCGGACTGGCCAAGAAGAACTTGGTATCCGGAACTTCAAGAGATGCTCACGGAGGATCCATGGCCTCTACCTCTAAGAAGGGATCTGCTTCAGCAGGGACCTTGTATGTTCCAAGACTTACCGCGACTGCGTTTGACGGCATGGCGGTTGAACGCCGGATTCTAAAAGAAAAGGGCATTCCAGAGGAAGTTATTCCTACCTTGATTAAGGCTAGAAAGGAAGTGACTGTACAACATTATCACCGCATTTGGCGAAAATATGTTGCGTGGTGTGAGGCCAAGAAGGCTCCAACGGAAGAATTTCAATTGGGTCGATTCTTACATTTCCTGCAAGCAGGATTGTCTATGGGCCTAAAATTGGGGTCCATTAAAGTTCAAATTTCGGCCTTATCAATCTTCTTCCAGAAGGAATTGGCATCAGTGCCTGAAGTACAAACTTTTGTCAAAGGTGTACTACATATACAACCCCCAATAGTGCCTCCAGTGGCACCGTGGGATTTGAACGTAGTTTTGAATTTTCTCAAATCTCATTGGTTTGAGCCTCTAAAATCGGTAGATTTAAAATACCTTACATGGAAGGTAACCATGCTATTGGCCCTGGCTTCAGCCAGGAGAGTTTCAGAGTTGGCGGCTTTATCATACAAAAGCCCATATCTGATTTTCCATTCGGACAGGGCAGAACTGCGGACACGTCCTCATTTTCTCCCTAAGGTGGTTTCGGCTTTTCCCTTGAACCAGCCTATTGTGGTGCCTGCGGCTACTAGCGACTTGGAGGACTCCAAGTTACTGGACGTTGTCAGAGCATTAAAAATATATATTTCAAGGACAGCTGGAGTCAGAAAATCTGACTCGTTGTTTATATTGTATGCACCCAACAAGATGGGTGCTCCTGCGTCTAAACAGACGATTGCACGTTGGATCTGTAGCACAATCCAACTTGCACATTCTGTGGCAGGCCTGCCACAGCCAAAATCTGTAAAGGCCCACTCCACAAGGAAAGTGGGCTCATCTTGGGCGGCTGCCCGAGGGGTCTCGGCATTACAACTTTGCCGAGCAGCTACGTGGTCAGGGGAGAACACGTTTGTAAAATTTTACAAATTTGATACTCTGGCTAAGGAGGACCTGGAGTTCTCTCATTCGGTGCTGCAGAGTCATCCGCACTCTCCCGCCCATTTGGGAGCTTTGGTATAATCCCCATGGTCCTGACGGAGTCCCAGCATCCACTAGGACGTTAGAGAAAATAAGAATTTACTTACCGATAATTCTATTTCTCATAGTCCGTAGTGGATGCTGGGCGCCCATCCCAAGTGCGGATTGTCTGCAATACTTGTACATAGTTATTGTTACAAAGATCGGGTTATTACTATTGTTGTGAGCCATCTTTTCAGAGGCTACTTCGTTTTTTGTTATCATACTGTTAACTGGATTCAGATCACAAGTTGTACGGTGTGATTGGTGTGGCTGGTATGAGTCTTACCCGGGATTCAAGATCCTTCCTTATTGTGTACGCTCGTCCGGGCACAGTACCTAACTGAGGCTTGGAGGAGGGTCATAGGGGGAGGAGCCAGTACGCACCATGTGATCCTAAAAGCTTTATTTAGATGTGCCCTGTCTCCTGCGGAGCCCGCTATTCCCCATGGTCCTGACGGAGTCCCAGCATCCACTACGGACTATGAGAAATAGAATTATCGGTAAGTAAATTCTTATTTTCTCTAACGTCCTAGTGGATGCTGGGGACTCCGTCAGGACCATGGGGAATAGCGGCTCCGCAGGAGACAGGGCACAAAAGCAAGCTTTTAGGATCACATGGTGTGTACTGGCTCCTCCCCCTATGACCCTCCTCCAAGCCTCAGTTAGGTTTTTGTGCCCGGCCGAGAAGGGTGCAATCTAGGTGGCTCTCTTAAAGAGTTACTTAGAAAAAGTTTTTAGGTTCTTTATTTTCAGTGAGTCCTGCTGGCAACAGGCTCACTGCATCGAGGGACTTAGGGGAGAGATTTTCAACTCACCTGCGTGCAGGATGGATTGGATTCTTAGGCTACTGGACATAGCTCCAGAGGGAGTCGGAACACAGGGCTCGCCCTGGGGTTCGTCCCGGAGCCGCGCCGCCGACCCCCCTTGCAGACACTGAAGATGAAGAGGTCCGGAACCAGGCGGCAGAAGACTCTGTCTTCATCAGGTAGCGCACAGCACTGCAGCTGTGCGCCATTGTTGTCAGCACACTTCACACAGCGGTCACGGAGGGTGCAGGGCGCTGGGGGGGGGGCGCCCTGGGCAGCAATGTATAATACCTGTATGGCGAAAAATACATCACATATAGCCCTTGAGGCTATATGGATGTATTTAACCCCTGCCAGATATCTAAAACTCCAGAGAAGAAGCCCGCCGAAAAGGGGGCGGGGCCTATTCTCCTCAGCACACAGCGCCATTTTCCCTCACAGAAAGGCTGGTGGGAAGGCTCCCATGCTCTCCCCTGCACTGCACTACAGAAACAGGGTTAAAACAGAGAGGGGGGGCACTGATTTGGCGATATGTATATATATTAAAATGCTATAAGGGAGGAACACTTATATAAAGGTTGTCCCTGGATAATTATAGCGTTTTGGTGTGTGCTGGCAAACTCTCCCTCTGTCTCCCCAAAGGGCTAGTGGGTCCTGTCCTCTATCAGAGCATTCCCTATGTGTGTGCTGTATGTCGGTACGTGTGTGTCGACATGTATGAGGAAAATATTGGTGAGGAGGCGGAGCAAATTGCCTGTAATGGTGATGTCACTCTCTAGGGAGTCGACACCGGAATGGATGGCTTATTTATGGAAATTACGTGACAATGTCAACACGCTGCAAGCCGGTTGATGACATGAGAGGGCCGGCGAACAAATTAGTATCTGTCCAGGCGTCTCAAACACCGTCAGGGGCTGTAAAATGCCCATTTACCTCAGTCGGTCGACACAGACCCAGACACGGACACTGATTTCAGTGTCGACGGTGAAGAAACAAACGTATTTTCTTTTAGGGCCACACGTTAAGGGCAATGAAGGAGGTGTTACATATTTCTGATACTCCAAGTACCACAAAAAAGGGTATTATGTGTGAGGTGAAAAAACTACCTGTAGTTTTTCCTGAATCAGATAAATTAAATGAAGTGTGTGATGATGCGTGGGTTTCCCCCGATAGAAAATTATTGGCGGTATACCCTTTCCCGCCAGAAGTTAAGGCGCGGTGGGAAACACCCCTCAGGGTGGATAAGGCGCTCACACGCTTATCAGAACAAGTGGCGGTACCATCTACGGATAGGGCCGTACTTAAGGAGCCAGCTGATAGGAGGCTGAAAAATATCCTAAAAAGTATACACACACATGCTGGTGTTATACTGCGACCAGCGATCGCCTCAGCCTGGATGTGCAGAGCTGAGGTGGCTTGGTCGGATTCCCTGACTAAAAATATTGATACCTTTGACAGGGACAGTATTTTATTGACTATAGAGGATTTAAAGGATGCATTTCTATATATGCGAGATGCGCAGAGGGATATTTGCACTCTGGCATCAAGAGTAAATGCGATGTCCATATCTGCAAGAAGATGTTTATGGACACGACAGTGGTCAGGTGATGCAGATTCCAAACGGCACAAAGATGTATTGCCGTATAAAGGGGAGGAGTTATTTGGGGTCGGTCCATGGGACCTGGTGGCCAGGGCAACTGCTGGAAAATCCACCGTTTTTTACCCTAAGTCACATCTCTGCAGAAAAAGACACCGTCTTTTCAGCCTCAGTCCTTTCGTCCCTATAAGAGTCATATCTGCCCAGGGATAGAGGAAAGGGAAGAAGACTGCAGCAGGCAGCCCATTCCCAGGAACAGAAGCCCTCCACCGCTTCTACCAAGTTCTCAGCATGACGCTGGGACCGTACAGGACCCTTGGATCCTACAAGTAGTATCCAAGGGGTACAGATTGGAATGTCGAGAGGTTTCCCCCCTCGCAGGTTCCTGTAGTCTGCTGTACCAATGTCTCCCTCCGACAGGGAGGCAGTATTGAAAACAATTCACAAGCTGTATTCCCAGCAGGTGATAATAAAATTACCCCTCCGACAACAACAAGGGGACTATATGGTGTCCCGGGACATCAGGGATGCTTACCTCCATGTCCCAAAATTTGCCTTTTCTCACCAAGGGTACCTCAGGTTCGTGGTACAGAACTGTCACTATCAGTTTCAAGACGATGCCGTTGGATTGTCCAAGGCACCCAGGGTCCTTACCAAGGTAATGACCGAAAGGAGGATTCGTCTTCAAAGAAAATGGACGACCTCCTGATAAGAACAAGGTCCAGAGAACAGTTGGAGGTCGGAGTAGCACTATCTCAAGTAGTTCTACGACAGCACGGGTGGATTCTAAATATTCCAAAACCGCAGTTGTTCCGACGACACGTCTGCTGGTCCTAGGGATGATTCTGGACACAGTCCAGGAAAGGGTGTTTCTCCCAGAGGAGAAAGCCAGGGAGTTATCCGAGCTAATCGGGATCCTCCTAAAACCAGGAAAAGTGTCAGTGCATCATTGCACAAGAGTCCTGGTAAAAATGGTGGCTTATTACGAAGCGCTTCCATTCGGCAGATTTCACGCAAGAACTCTTCAGTGGGATCTGCTGGACAAATGGTCCGGATCGCATCTTCAGATGCATCAGCGGATAACCCTATATCCAAGGACAAGGGTGTCTCTCCTGTGGTGATTACAGAGTGCTCATCTTCTAGAGGGCCGCAGATTCGGCATTCAGGATTGGATGCTCGTGACCACGGAGGCCAGCCTGAGAGGCTGGGGAGCAGTCACACAAGGAGTGTGATCAAGTCTGGAGAATTCTCTCCACATAAATATACTGGAGCTAAGAGCAAATTTATAATGCTCTAAGCTTAGCAAGACCTCTGCTTCAAGGTCAGCCGGTATTGATCCAGTGGGATAACATCACGGCAGTCGCCCACGTAAACAGAAAGGGCGGCACAAGAAGCAGGAGGGCAGTGGCAAAACTGCAAGGATTTTTCGCTAGGCGGAAAATCATGTGATAGCACTGTCAGCAGTGTTCATTCCGGGAGTGGACGACTGGGAAGCAGACTTCCTCAGCAGGCACGACCTCCACCCGGGAGAGTGGGAACTTCATCGGGAAGTTTTCCGCATGATTGTGAACCGTTGGGAAAGACCAAAGGTGGACATGATGGCGTCCCGCCCGAACAAAAAATGGGACAGGTATTGCGCCAGGTCACGAGACCTTCAGGCGATAGCTGTGGACGTCCTGGTAACACCGTGGGTGTAACAGTCGGTGTATGTGTTCCCTCCTCTGCTTCTCATAACCAAGGTATTGAGAATTATAAGACATAGAGGAGTAAGAACTATACTCGTGGCTCCGGATTGGCCAAGAGGGACTTGGTAACCGGAACTTCAAGAGATGCTCACAGAGGACTAATGGCCTCGGGAGCTAAGAAGGGATTTGCTTTCAGCAAGTACCATGTCTGTTCCAAGAGGAACCGTGGCATCGGCCTTTAAGAAAGGACCTGCTCCAGCAGGGACCTTGTCTGTTCCAAGACTTACCGCGACTGCGTTTGACGGCAGGGCGGTTTGAACGCCGGATCCTAAGGGAAAAGGCATTCCGGAAGAGGTCATACCTACCCTGGTCAAAGCCAGGAAGGAAGTGACCGCACAACGTTATCACCACATGTGGTAAAAATATGTTGCGTGGGTGAGGCCAGGAAGGCCCCACGAAAAAATTTCAACTAGGTCGATTTCTGCACTTCCTGCAAACAGGAGTGTCTATGAGCCTCAAATTGGGGTCCATTAAGGTTCAAGTTTCGGCCCTATAGATTTTCTTCCAGAAAGAATTGGCTTCAGTTCCTGAAGTCCAGACGTTTGTCAAGGGAGTATTGCATATACAGCCCTTGTGTGCCTCCAGTGGCACCGTGGGATCTCAACGTAGTGTTGGGATTCCTCAAATCATATTGGTTTGAACCACTCAATTCTGTGGATTTGAAATATCTCACATGGAAAGTGACCATGCTGTTGGCCCTGGCCTCGGCCAGGCGATTGTCAAAATTGGCGGCTTTGTCTTACAAAAGCCCATATTTGATTTTCCATTCGGACAGGGCAGAACTGCGGACTCGTCCCCAGTTTCTTCCTAAGGTGGTGTCAGCGTTTCACCTGAAACAACCTATTGTGGTGCCTGCGGCTACTAGGGACTTGGAGGACTCCAAGTTGCTAGACGTTGTCAGGGCCCTGAAAAAATATATATATATATATATATAATTCCAGGACGGCTGGAGTCAGAAAGTCTGACTTGCTGTTTATATTGTAGGCACCCAAAAAGCTGGGTGCTCCTGCTTCTAAGCAGACTATTGCTCATTGGATTTGTAGTACAATTCAGCTTGCACATTCTGTGGCAGGCCTGCCACAGCCAAAATCTGTAAATGCCCATTCCACAAGGAAGGTGGGCTCATCTTGGGCGGCTGCCCGAGGGGTCTCGGCTTTACAACTTTGCCGAGCAGCTACTTGGTCAGGGGCAAACACGTTTGCTAAATTCTACAAATTTGATACCCTGGCTGAGGAGGACCTGGAGTTCTCTCATTCGGTGCTGCAGAGTCATCCGCACTCTCCCGCCCGTTTGGGAGCTTTGGTATAATCCCCATGGTCCTGACGGAGTCCCCAGCATCCACTAGGACGTTAGAGAAAATAAGATTTTACTTACCGATAAATCTATTTCTCATAGTCCGTAGTGGATGCTGGGCGCCCATCCCAAGTGCGGATTGTCTGCATTACTTGTACATAGTTATTGTTACAAAAAAATCGGGTTATTATTGTTGTGAGCCATCTTTTTTAGAGGCTACTTCATTGTTATCATACTGTTAACTGGGTTCAAATCACAAGTTGTACGGTGTGATTGGTGTGGCTGGTATGAGTCTTACCCGGGATTCAAGATCCTTCCTTATTGTGTACGCTCGTCCGGGCACAGTACCTAACTGAGGCTTGGAGGAGGGTCATAGGGGGAGGAGCCAGTACACACCATGTGATCCTAAAAGCTTGCTTTTGTGCCCTGTCTCCTGCGGAGCCGCTATTCCCCATGGTCCTGACGGAGTCCCCAGCATCCACTACGGACTATGAGAAATAGATTTATCGGTAAGTAAAATCTTATTTTACAGTTGGTAAAAAAAAAAAACCCTACAGTAAAATGATACTGGGCAACAGTGTTGGACTGGTGCATGAAAGGCCCACCGGTGGGAATGCAGCGGTAAGGGCCTATATTTATGGGTGTGGCCATCTAGGGTAAATATAGATTGTAAATACTGCTAGTGCATACATGATAATGTGCCAGATTGATAACAGCAATGCACTGTAGAGAAGACAACACATTCCTGTGCAGTATAGTGTAATATATGTATAATTAAAATGCACAGTGTGGGGCTTGATTCTTAGAGGAAGAGTTGGGCCCACAGGCAATGGGGCCCACCAGGGGTTTCTTCTGTATCCCTGTTGACCAGTCCATCCCTGCTGGGCAATAACAAACAAATAGGGGGGTCAAGAGGGCCCTGCTCGCTGTCTGTGTTTGCTCTCCCATATAACTGTGCTGGTACTTAGTGATTAAGGGATCTATTTACGAAGCCTTGGATGGGTTATAAAGTTGCTGGAGATAAAATACCAGCCAATCGGCTCCTAACTGTCATTTATCAAACACAGCCTGTAGCATAGCAGTTAGGAGCCGATTGGCTGGTACTTTATCTCCAGCGACTTTATCACCATCCAAGGCTTCGTAAATAGATCCCTTAGCATCACAGGAGCTTAGCTAAGGGGGTCATGCTGACCTGATCGCGCGCTGCAGTTTTTCTCAGCGCAGCGATCAGGTCACTACTGCGCATGCGTATGCACCGCAATGCGCAGGCGCGTCATACGGGTACAAAGCGGATCGTTGCTGAGCGATGGATTTAACAAAGAATCCATTCGCACAGCTGATCGCAAGGAGATTGACAGGAAGAAGGCGTTTATGGGTGTCAACTGACCGTTTTCTGGGAGTGTCTGGAAAAAATGCAGGCGTGTCCAAGCGTTTGCAGGGCTGGTGTCTGACGTCAATTCCGGGACCAGACAGGCTGAAGTGATTGCAGAGGCTGAGCAAGTTCTGAGCTACTCAGAAACTGCACAAACTATTTTTGTACCGCTCGGCTGTACATGCGATCGCACACTTGCACAGCAAATATACACTCCCCAGTGGGCGGCGACTATGCGTTCACACAGATACAAAGAGTAGCTATCGAGCGATCAACTCGGACTGACCCCCTAAGTCCCTTCCCTCAGAAAGTAAAGTTACTGTACAAGTTATATACAGATTTGTCCTCAAACACCATTGCTGCAGTCGTGTCAGACCGTTCTTTACTGCGCTCCAGGTCCTGTGCGACTCTGCTTGTGCCAAGCGTCTTTTTCACCCGAATTTGTGTCTTATTTACAGCGCAATATGACAAAACTGATTAAGACTCGGACTCCTGCAAATAGTCAAGTGCCTCAAATCAAATTAATCAGTACAGTGTAATGAAGCGGTTTTGTCTGTAGTTGTTTTTCCCCCCCTATATTGAATATGCTGTACTGGTCTCACCCTGCCCTATTGCATTTACAAATCATTGAAAATTTTCTGCCACCATATGAGAATGTTCAATCGTTTGTTCTTTCTTTCTTTCTTTCTTTCTTTCTTTCTTTCTTTCTTTCTTTCTTTCTTTCTTTCTTTCTTTCTTTCTTTCTTTCTTTCTTTCTTTCTTTCTTTCTTTTTTCTCAGAAGTCCAAATAACCTGACTTCTGACCCCATCTCATCCATTGCATCTAATTAATAATATATGGATCATGTGAAAATATTCTGAAAATATTTTTTCATTCTCTAGAATGCCTGCATATAGATATTGCAATTACTTCTACTTTTAGAGGATGATTACATTAAAAAGTACTACAACACTTAAGCTATACAAATTCTAAGAACCACTTCTTCTTTCCATTGTTGAAACATACAAAGCATTTTTTTTTTTTTTTTATGGTGTGGCTACTGCAGGTGATCTTACTATAATATAATGTATAGTTTTCACAGAAATAAATCTACACTGGAAACTATGGCAGTGTCTTGTGTTGTGATACAGTACACTTAAGTCAATAAAAAAAACAACAATTGTTTTAATAAATCCACTCTTCCTTCCCAACCCTTAAAATAATAGAACAAAGCATGTCTAACACATGCTAAGAACAACAGTATGGGCCTGATTAGTAACCTGTGAGATGCGGACACAGGCGCAATTCCAGCGAATTAGCCTCTAAAGTAAAAATAAAATAACAGTAAAAACCAACCTGCATTTCGCCAGAATTGGCCCTGTGCCTGCATCTTGCAGACTATTTATATACTGTAAGTCTCTCAGTGTTCTGTTTTTCTGACATGCACAGAGGGGTCTGGTATGTAATGCTGGCGGCTGGGATCCCGACGGTCAGGAGATCAACGCTGGAATCCCAGCAGCAAGCGCAGGGAGTCAGCTCGTAGGTTTGCTGCGCTCGCTACGTTTCAGGGCCGGTGGCGAGCTTCACTCCCCCCTCGGGTGTTGGCATGGACCACCACCCGTGTGAGAATATGGGGCATTGGCCGGGATTCCGACTGGCGGCATTTCACCGGCTGTCGGGATTCCAGCGTCAGTCTCTGGGATCCCGACAGCCTGTAAATTAACCATAGGATATCCATAGTAACAAAAAGTGTGACAATAAAGAACATAAGTGATTCAGGGTTGTTCAGTATAATGGGAGGAGAGATTTAAAAAACATAATGTGGGGGGTGGGGGGGGGGGGGCGTTGTTACAGGGGAAATTATATGGAGTCTGTACTTCCATGCTGGATATGGTAAGGAAGAGAGGTGGGGAGAAGAGGAGACAACAATAAATGTAGGTAAGAGACATGAGGAGATGGCGGCCCAGTAACATTCAAGGGATAAGGAAGAGACTGGAGTTGTATTAGAGAAAGTAGTAAGCCAGGGAAGATATACTGCAGCGGAGGGATAGGAGGATCTAGGAGACACGGGTTCAAGTGGAAGTGATAACCCTGAGATTTCTTGAATTCGATTAAAAATCAAACCTGCATTTTCTGGGGATGCCCAGTTGTACAACCGCTCTGGAGGGAAGTATTTTTTATGATTGGTGAAGTATTGGGATTTGCTGTCCTTGCAAATCCATTGACAGCTTTGTTTCATTTTTTTCCGGGACCTATGTCCCAGGGGGACAGGTACCTTATTGGACATATTTTGATAGCAGTCAAGGCTTCCATTGCCCAATTATGGAAATCCCCCCTTATCCCTACTATTGCTGTTATTATGGTTTAAAATTCATAGGCATTACTTATTTGAAATGGCGGAGACTAATTACTCAACCTCTGCCTCCTCTTGTCATATGAAGTGGTTTAAGTGGGGAGAGTTCAGGGAACGAATGGGGCATTCCACTATCTACAGCGCGCTATTAGATCTTACTGTCCTGAATTCCCCTGACTCGGATTCCTAAGACAATGTTTTTTTTCTTGTGTGTATTGATACAGTATGTGTTATTTTCTTTACTCTTACTCTGTGAATATAAGTATGTTCTGTTTGTTTGATGCTGGACTGGTCTGGCAATCCCCCCTCCCCCCTTAATCTTCTCTCTTGTATATCACCTAATATTTTTTTTTTCTTACGTATTCAAAGCTTTTTTGATAGTATTTCTTATTCTGTGTAACGTCAAAAATTCAATAAATATTAATGTTAAAAAAAAAAAATCAAACCTGCTGAACCATTCCACAATAGAAAGGGGATTGACAGATTTTCTGTGCAAAGGAATAACTATCTTGGCCACGTTATTTAAATGCTTTAGCAATGATTTTTTTTTTTTTTACATGTGGAAATGGGGATCAAGATGCAGAAGCCAGAAACTGGGGTCTTAGGGAACGGCTAAACCATGAAATATTGAGGATGTGCACCAGTAAGGCTTTAAAGAAGAACTTACCCACCAGATACACATTGGAGTACCTAAAGCTAAGGCACATTGCCAGCATGTGGGGATGATAAGGGAGGAAATTTTATTAAGGAGGCTAGCACACGTGTACTACTTTATCAAAAAAGTTAAATTGCATTACCACAACTGAAAGGCTGAGGGAGCAAATCTTAGCAATAGAAAATATCTTTATCCAATGATGCTCGTCCCATGGGGTGGTAAGCTCATGTTGCCAAGCATGGTTGAATTTGGGCATGGAAGCAAAAGTGTCATTCAGGACTATTTGAAAGACGCTAGCAATAGTATGTTGCAAGACTAGTGGGGTAGGGCATAATTCTTCAAAAGGGGTGAAGTTTGGGTCAGGCTCAACAGAACATGTGCAATTTTAAGGTATGGCCATAGTTCCCTAGTGAGCAGAGAGAGCCTCCATCAAGGTCGAAACTGGGCACACCCCACCAAAGTTCTCCAGATGACCAATCTGTAGAGCTCCCCTAGTATACCATCTTAAGGCTTGAGGGTGTAGGCCTGGAGAGAATTGTGTGTTATATGTGACAGACTCCAGTGGTAAAATAATATAGGATATAATTTGATGTGATCTTAGTCTTTTCTAAACTTGTGAGATAGCTCCTATCATCGGTGGTTGAGAGCCATAATGTCTGGCATCCAGGGTTGTAGGGGCGTTGTGACTGAATGGTTCTCTGACAACATACAGTTTGGAGGTGGTGTTTCTAGTCCATTCCCACATCCTATTTAATATGGTTGCATAATGGTGTCCCAAGAGCCAGTTTTGCTCCGCCCTTAGTCTTACAAAAGGTCGTGTTTCAACTTGGGTCGTTTACCACTTCAAACAAAATCTCTAACTATATTGTAATTTTTTGTTAAATAAAGGAGACGGGTATTGTTTGAAGTAAGTATAGAACACGTGGAAGGCTATTAATTTTTAGAATTTTGATCTGTTCCAGCCAGGAGAACATGTGAGCTGACCAGCCTTTTAGCTCTAATTTTATCTTGGAAAGGGTGCCAGGATAATGGAAGAGCATGGCGTAACCACGGAGTCGGAAACAGAATTGTTAAGAAAAGCAGAATTAATATAGTTAATCTTAAACTTGAATAAGGCCCCAAACCTATTGAATAGTTTTATCAGTTTTGGTAGATGTGACCTGTATATGGGACCTAATTCAGATCCTGTCGCAAGTGTGCAAAAATCGCTATGAAGCTGTTTTCGCTAACGTCCTAAGTGGATGCTGGGGACTCCGTCAGGACCATGGGGAATAGCGGCTCCGCAGGAGACAGGGCACAAAAATAAAGCTTTAGGATTAGGTGGTGTGTACTGGCTCCTCCCCCTATGACCCTCCTCCAAGCCTCAGTTAGGTTTTTGTGCCCGTCCGAGCAGGGTGCAATCTAGGTGGCTCTCCTAAAGAGCTGCTTAGAAAAAGTTTTTAGGTTTTTTATTTTCAGTGAGTCCTGCTGGCAACAGGCTCACTGCATCGAGGGACTTAGGGGAGAGAATTTCAACTCACTTGCGTGCAGGATGGATTGGATTCTTAGGCTACTGGACACCATTAGCTCCAGAGGGAGTCGGAACACAGGTCTCACCCTGGGGTTCGTCCCGGAGCCGCGCCGCCGACCCCCCTTACAGATGCTGAAGATTGAAGGTCCGGAAACAGGCGGCAGAAGGCTCTTCAGTCTTCATGAAGGTAGCGCACAGCACTGCAGCTGTGCGCCATTGTTGTCACACACTTCACACCAAGCGGTCACGGAGGGTGCAGGGCGCTGCTGGGGGCGCCCTGGGCAGCAATATTTAATACCTTTATGGCAAAAGAATACATCACATATAGCCATTGAGGCTATATGTATGTATTTAACCCATGCCAGATATCTAAAACTCCGGGAGAAAAGCCCGCCGAAATAGGGGGCGGGGCTTAATCTCCTCAGCACACAGCGCCATTTTCCTGCTCAGCTCCGCTGTGAGGAAGGCTCCCAGGACTCTCCCCTGCACTGCACTACAGAAACAGGGTAAAACAGAGAGGGGGGGGCAATTTTTGGCGATATTTTGATATATTTAAGCTGCTATAAGGAACAACACTTATATAAGGTTGTTCCCATATATATTATAGCGCTTGGGTGTGTGCTGGCAAACTCTCCCTCTGTCTCCCCAAAGGGCTAGTGGGGTCCTGTCTTCGATAAGAGCATTCCCTGTGTGTCTGCTGTGTGTCGGTACGTGTGTGTCGACATGTATGAGGACGATGTTGGTGTGGAGGCAGAGCAATTGCCGATAATGGTGATGTCACCCCCCAGGGAGTCGACACCGGAATGGATGGCTTTGTTTATGGAATTACGTGATAATGTCAGCACATTACAAAAATCAGTTGACGACATGAGACGGCCGGCAAACCAATTAGTACCTGCCCAGGCGTCTCAGACACCGTCAGGGGCTGTAAAGCGCCCTTTACCTCAGTCGGTCGACACAGACCCAGACACAGACACTGAATCTAGTGTCGACGGTGATGAAACAAACGTATTTTCAAGTAGGGCCACACGTTATATGATCACGGCAATGAAGGAGGCTTTGCATATCTCTGATACTGCAAGTACCACAAAAAGGGGTATTATGTGGGGGGTGAAAAAACTACCTGTAGTTTTTCCTGAATCAGAGGAATTAAATGATGTATGTGATGAAGCGTGGGTTAACCCAGATAGAAAAGTGCTAATTTCAAAAAAGTTATTAGCATTATACCCTTTCCCGCCAGAGGTTAGGGCGCGCTGGGAAACACCCCCTAGGGTGGATAAGGCGCTCACACGCTTATCAAAACAAGTGGCGTTACCGTCTCCTGATACGGCCGCCCTCAGGGATCCAGCTGATAGGAGACTGGAAACTACCCTAAAAAGTATATACACACATACTGGTGTTATACTGCGACCAGCCATCGCCTCAGCCTGGATGTGCAGTGCTGGGGTCGTCTGGTTGGATTCCCTGACTGAAAATATTGATACCCTGGATAGGGACAGTATTTTATTGACTATAGAGCAATTAAAGGATGCTTTCCTTTATATGCGAGATGCTCAGAGAGATATTTGCACTCTGGCATCGAGAGTAAATGCGATGTCCATATCTGCCAGAAGGAGTTCATGGACGCGACAGTGGTCAGGTGATGCGGATTCCAAACGACATATGGAAGTATTGCCGTATAAAGGGGAGGAATTATTTGGCATCGGTCTATCGGATCTGGTGGCCACGGCAACTGCCGGAAAATCCACCTTTTTACCTCAGACCCCCTCCCAACAGAAAAAGACACCGTCTTTTCAGCCGCAGTCCTTTCGGTCCTATAAGAACAAGCGGACAAAAGGACAGTCATATCTGCCTCGGGGCAGAGGAAGGGGTAAGAGAGGGCAGCAAGCGGCCCCTGCCCAGGAACAGAAGCCCTCTCAGGGTTCTGCAAAGCCCTCAGCATGACGCTGGGGCCTTACAAGCGGACTCAGGAGCGGTGGGGGGTCGACTCAAGAATTTCAGCGCACAGTGGGCTTGCTCACAGGTGGACCCCTGGATCCTGCAGGTAGTATCTCAGGGTTACAGGTTGGAATTCGAGAAATCTCCCCCTCGCAGGTTCCTAAAGTCTGCTTTGCCAACGTCTCCCTCAGACAGGGCGACGGTATTGGAAGCCATTCACAAGCTGTTTTCTCAGCAGGTGATAGTCAAGGTACCCCTCCTACAACAGGGAAAGGGGTATTACTCCACGCTATTTGTGGTACCGAAGCCGGACGGCTCGGTAAGACCTATTCTAAATCTGAAATCTTTGAACCTGTACATACAAAAATTCAAGTTCAAGATGGAGTCACTCAGAGCAGTGATAGCGAATCTGGAAGAAGGGGACTTTATGGTGTCCCTGGACATAAAGGATGCTTACCTGCATGTCCCAATTTGCCCTTCACATCAAGGGTACCTCAGGTTCGTGGTGCAAAACTGTCAATATCAGTTTCAGACGCTGCCGTTTGGATTGTCCACGGCACCTCGGGTCTTTACCAAGGTAATGGCCGAAATGATGATTCTTCTGCGAAGAAGAGGCGTATTAATTATCCCTTACTTGGACGATCTCCTGATAAGGGCAAGGTCCAGAGAACAGCTGGAGGACGGAGTAGCACTAACCCGACTAGTGCTGCAACAACACGGGTGGATTCTGAATTTTCCAAAATCTCAGTTGACCCCGACGACACGTCTGCTGTTCCTGGGAATGATTCTGGACACGGTTCAGAAAAAGGTGTTTCTTCCGGAGGAGAATGCCAGGGAGTTATCCGAACTTGTCAGGAACCTCCTAAAACCAGGGAAAGTGTCTGTGCATCAATGCACAAGAGTCCTGGGAAAGATGGTGGCTTCTTACGAAACGATTCCATTCGGCAGATTCCACGCACGAACTTTTTAGTGGGATCTGCTGGACAAATGGTCCGGATCACATCTGCAGATGCATCAGCGGATAACCTTATCGCCACGGACAAGGGTGTCTCTTCTGTGGTGGTTGCAGAGTGCTCATCTGTTAGAGGGCCGCAGATTCGGCATACAGGACTGGGTCCTGGTGACCACGGATGCCAGTCTGAGAGGCTGGGGAGCGGTCACACAGGGAAGAAACTTCCAGGGAGTATGGTCAAGCCTGGAGATGTCTCTTCACATAAATATACTGGAGCTAAGAGCGATTTACAATGCTCTAAGTCTGGCAAAACCCCTGCTTCAGGGTCAGCCGGTGTTGATCCAGTCGGACAACATCACGGCAGTCGCCCACGTAAACAGACAGGGCGGCACAAGAAGCAGGACAGCAATGGCAGAAGCTGCAAGGATTCTTCGCTGGGCGGAAGATCATGTGATAGCACTGTCAGCAGTATTCATTCCGGGAGTGGACAACTGGGAAGCAGACTTCCTCAGCAGACACGATCTACACCCGGGAGAGTGGGGACTTCATCCAGAAGTCTTCCACATGATTGTGAACCGTTGGGAAAAACCAATGGTGGATATGATGGCGTCCCGCCTCAACAAAAAACTGGACAGGTATTGCGCCAGGTCAAGAGACCCTCAGGCAATAGCTGTGGACGCTCTGGTAACACCGTGGGTGTTCCAGTCAGTGTATGTGTTCCCTCCTCTGCCTCTCATACCAAAAGTACTGAGAATTATACGGCAAAAGGGAGTAAGAACGATACTAGTGGCTCCGGATTGGCCAAGAAGAACTTGGTACCCGGAACTTCAAGAGATGCTCACGGAGGATCCGTGGCCTCTACCTCTAAGACGGGACCTGCTTCAGCAGGGACCGTGTCTATTCCAAGACTTACCGCGGCTGCGTTTGACGGCATGGCGGTTGAACGCCGAATTCTAAGGGAAAAAGGCATTCCGGAAGAGGTCATTCCTACACTGGTAAAAGCCAGGAAGGAGGTGACTGCACAACATTATCACCGCATTTGGAGTAAATATGTTGCGTGGTGTGAGGCCAGGAAGGCCCCCACGGAGGAATTTCAACTGGGTCGATTCCTACATTTCCTGCAAACAGGATTGTCTATGGGCCTCAAATTGGGGTCCATTAAGGTTCAAATTTCGGCCCTGTCGATTTTCTTCCAGAAAGAATTGGCTTCAGTTCCTGAAGTCCAGACTTTTGTAAAAGGAGTACTACATATACAGCCCCCGGTTGTGCCCCCAGTGGCACCGTGGGATCTTAATGTAGTCTTGGATTTTCTCAAATCCCATTGGTTTGAGCCGCTCAAATCGGTGGAGTTGAAGTATCTTACATGGAAAGTAACCATGCTACTGGCCCTGGCTTCAGCCAGGAGAGTATCAGAATTGGCGGCTTTATCATATAAGAGCCCATATCTGATTTTCCATACGGACAGGGCAGAACTGCGGACGCGTCCTCATTTTCTGCCTAAGGTGGTGTCAGCGTTTCACCTGAACCAGCCTATTGTGGTGCCTGCGGCTACTAACGATTTGGAGGATTCCAAGTTGTTGGACGTGGTCCGGGCATTGAAAATATATATTTCAAGAACGGCGGGAGTCAGAAAGTCTGACTCACTGTTTTATATTGTATGCACCCAACAAGATGGGTGCTCCTGCTTCTAAGTAGACGATTGCTCGTTGGATTTGTAGCACAATTCAACTTGCACATTCTGTGGCAGGCTTGCCACAACCTAAATCTGTCAAGGCCCATTCCACAAGGAAAGTGGGCTCATCCTGGGCGGCTGCCCGGGGGGTCTCGGCATTACAACTCTGCCGAGCTGCTACTTGGTCAGGGGCAAACACGTTTGCAAAATTCTACAAATTTGATACCCTGGCTGAGGAGGACCTTGAGTTCTCTCATTCGGTGCTGCAGAGTCATCCGCACTCTCCCGCCCGTTTGGGAGCTTTGGTATAATCCCCATGGTCCTGACGGAGTCCCCAGCATCCACTTAGGACGTTAGAGAAAATAAGAATTTACTTACCGATAATTCTATTTCTCGTAGTCCGTAGTGGATGCTGGGCGCCCATCCCAAGTGCGGATTGTCTGCAATACTTGTACATAGTTATTGTTACAAACAAATTCGGGTTGTTATTGTTGTGAGCCGTCTGTTCAGAGGCTCCTACGTTTGTCATACTGTTAACTGGGTTCAGATCACAAGTTATACGGTGTGATTGGTGTGGCTGGTATGAGTCTTACCCGGGATTCAATATCCTTCCTTATTGTGTACGCTCGTCCGGGCACAGTATCCTAACTGAGGCTTGGAGGAGGGTCATAGGGGGAGGAGCCAGTACACACCACCTAATCCTAAAGCTTTATTTCTCTAACGTCCTAGTGGATGCTGGGGACTCCGTCAGGACCATGGGGAATAGCGGCTCCGCAGGAGACAGGGCACATCTAAAGAAAGCTTTTAGGATCACATGGTGTGTACTGGCTCCTCCCCCTATGACCCTCCTCCAAGCCTCAGTTAGGTTTTTGTGCCCGTCCGAGCAGGGTGCAATCTAGGTGGCTCTCCTAAAGAGCTGCTTAGAAAAAGTTTTTTTAGGTTTTAAATCTCAGTGAGTCCTGCTGGCAACAGGCTCACTGCATCGAGGGACTTAGGGGAGAGATTTTCAACTCACCTGCGTGCAGGATGGATTGGAGTCTTAGGCTACTGGACATAGCTTCAGAGGGAGTCGGAACACAGGTCATCCTGGGGTTCGTCCCGGAGCCGCGCCGCCGACCCCCCTTACAGATGCTGAAGATCGGAGGTCCGGAAACAGGCGGCAGAAGACTCTTCAGTCTTCATGAAGGTAGCGCACAGCACGGCAGCTGTGCGCCATTGTTGCTACACACTTCTCACTGACCAGTCACGGAGGGTGCAGGGCGCTGCTGGGGGCGCCCTGGGCAGCAATATTAAATACCTTTAGTGGCAAAGAATACATCACATATAGCCATTAAGGCTATATGTATGTATTTAACCCAGGCCAGATTTCTCAAAACCCGGGAGAAAAGCCCGCCGAAAAGGGGGCGGAGCTTATTCTCCTCAGCACTCAGCGCCATTTTCCTGCTCAGCTCCGCTGTGAGGAAGGCTCCCAGGACTCTCCCCTGCACTGCACTACAGAAACAGGGTAACAAAGAGAAGGGGGGCATAAATTGGCGATATTTATATATTAAAAGCGCTTATAACAAAAACAACACCTTTTAGGGCTGTTTATATACATTTATAGCGCTTTTGGTGTGTGCTGGCAAACTCTCCCTCTGTCTCCCCAAAGGGCTAAGGGGGTCCTGTCTTCGATTAGAGCATTCCCTGTGTGGCTGCTGTGTGTCGGTACGTGTGTGTCGACATGTATGATGACGATGTTGGTGTGGAGGCAGAGCAATTGCCGGTAATGGTGATGTCACCCCCTAGGGAGTCGACACCGGAATGGATGGCTTTAGTTATGGAATTACGTGATAATGTTAGTACATTACAAAAGTCAGTAGACGAAATGAGACGGCCGGAAAACCAGTCAGTACCGGCTCAGGCGTCTCAGACACCGTCAGGGGCTGTAAAACGTCCCTTACCTCAGTCAGTCGACACGGGTACCGACACAGATGAATCTAGTGTCGACGGTGAAGAAACAAACGTATTTTCCAACAGGGCCACACGTTATATGATCACGGCAATGAAGGAGGCTTTGCAGATCTCTGATACTGCTGGTACCTCAAAAAGGGGTATTATGTGGGGGGTGAAAAAACTACCTGTAGCTTTTCCAGAATCAGAGGAATTGAATGACGTGTGTGATGAAGCGTGGGTTAACCCAGATAGAAAACTGCTAATTTCTAAGAAGTTATTGGCATTATACCCTTTCCCACCAGAGGTTAGGACGCGCTGGGAAACACCCCCTAGGGTGGATAAGGCGCTCACACGTTTATCAAAGCAAGTGGCGTTGCCGTCTCCTGATACGGCCGCCCTCAAGGATCCAGCGGATAGGAGGCTGGAAACTACCCTGAAAAGTATATACACTCATACTGGTGTTATACTGCGACCGGCAATAGCCTCAGCCTGGATGTGCAGTGCTGGGGTAGTGTGGTTGGATTCCCTGACTGAAAATATTGATACCCTGGATAGGGACAGTATTTTATTGACTCTAGAGCAATTAAAGGATGCGTTTCTTTATATGCGAGATGCTCAGAGGGATATTTGTACTCTAGCATCAAGAGTAAGTGCGATGTCCATATCTGCCAGAAGAAGTTTATGAACGCGACAGTGGTCAGGTGATGCGGATTCCAAAAGGCATATGGAAGTATTGCCATATAAAGGAGAGGAATTATTTGGGGTCGGTCTATCGGATCTGGTGGCCACGGCAACTGCCGGCAAATCCACTTTTTTACCTCAGACCCCCTCCCAACAGAAAAAGACACCGTCTTTTCAGCCGCAGTCCTTTCGCTCCTATAAAAACAAGCGAGCAAAAGGACAGTCTTATCTGCCGCGAGGCAGAGGAAAGGGTAAGAGAGAGCAGCAAGCAGCCCCTGCCCAGGACCAGAAGCCCGCCCCGGGTTCTACAAAGCCATCAGCATGACGCTGGGGCTTTACAAGCGGACTCAGGAGCGGTGGGGGGTCGACTAAAGATTTTCAGCAATCAGTGGGCTCGCTCACAGGTGGACCCGTGGATCCTGCAGATAGTATCTCAGGGTTACATGTTGGAGTTCGAAAGGTCTCCCCCTCGCCGGTTCCTAAAGTCTGCTTTACCAACGTCTCCCTCAGAAAGGACGACGGTATTGGAAGCCATTCACAAGCTGTATTCTCAGCAGGTGATAGTCAAGGTACCCCTCCTACAACAGGGAAAGGGGTATTATTCCACACTATTTGTGGTACCGAAGCCGGACGGTTCGGTAAGACCTATTCTAAATCTGAAATCCTTGAACCTGTACATACAGAAATTCAAGTTCAAGATGGAGTCACTCAGAGCAGTGATAGCGAATCTGGAAGAAGGGGACTTCATGGTGTCCCTGGACATAAAAGATGCTTATCTGCATGTCCCAATTTACCCCTCACACCAAGGGTATCTCAGGTTCGTGATACAAGACTGTCATTATCAGTTTCAAACGCTGCCGTTTGGTTTGTCCACGGCCCCTCGGGTCTTTACCAAGGTAATGACCGAAATGATGGTTCTTCTACGAAGAAAAGGCGTATTAATTATCCCTTACTTGGACGATCTCCTGATAAGGGCAAAGTCCAGAGAACAGCTGGAAGTCGGTGTAGCACTAACCCAAGTAGTGCTTCAGCAACACGGGTGGATTCTGAATCTTCCAAAATCTCAATTGACCCCGACAACACGTCTGCTGTTCCTGGGAATGATTCTGGACACGGTTCAGAAAAAGGTGTTTCTCCCGGAGGAGAAAGCAAGGGAGTTATCCGAACTGGTCAGGAACCTCCTAAAACCAGGAACTGTGTCAGTACATCAATGCACAAGAGTCCTGGGAAAGATGGTGGCTTCTTACGAAGCAATTCCATTCGGCAGATTCCATGCACGAACATTTCAGTGGGATCTGCTGGACAAATGGTCCGGATCGCATCTGCACATGCATCAGCGGATAACACTGTCACCAAGAACAAGGTTGTCTCTCCTGTGGTGGTTGCAGAGTGCCCATCTGTTAGAGGGCCGCAGGTTCGGCATACAGGACTGGGTCCTGGTGACTACGGATGCCAGCCTACGGGGCTGGGGAGCAGTCACACAGGGAAGAAACTTCCAGGGTGTATGGTCAGACCTGGAGACGTCTCTTCACATAAATATACTGGAGCTAAGAGCGATATACAATGCTCTAAGCTTGGCAAAACCGCTGCTTCAGGGTCAGCCGGTGTTGATCCAGTCGGACAACATCACGGCAGTCGCCCACGTAAACAGACAAGGCGGCATGAGAAGCAGAAGAGCAATGACAGAAGCTGCAAGGATTCTTCGCTGGGCGGAAAATCATGTCATAGCACTGTCAGCAGTGTTCATCCCGGGAGTGGACAACTGGGAAGCAGACTTCCTCAGCAGACACGACCTTCACCCGGGAGAGTGGGGACTTCATCCGGAAGTTTTCCACATGATTGTGAACCGTTGGGAAAAACCAAAGGTGGATATGATGGCGTCTCGCCTCAACAAAAAACTGGACAGATATTGCGCCAGGTCAAGAGACCCTCAGGCAATAGCTGTGGACGCTCTGGTAACACCATGGGTGTACCAGTCAGTGTATGTGTTTCCTCCTCTGCCTCTCATACCAAAGGTACTGAGAATTATTCGGAAAAGGGGAGTAAGAACAATACTAGTGGCTCCGGATTGGCCAAGAAGAACTTGGTATCCGGAACTTCAAGAGATGCTCACGGAGGATCCGTGGCCTCTACCTCTAAGAAGGGATCTGCTTCAGCAGGGACCTTGTATGTTCCAAGACTTACCGCGACTGCGTTTGACGGCATGGCGGTTGAACGCCGGATTCTAAAAGAAAAGGGCATTCCAGAGGAAGTTATTCCTACCTTGATTAAGGCTAGGAAGGAAGTGACCGCACAACATTATCACCGCATTTGGAGAAAATATGTTGCGTGGTGTGAAGCCAAGAAGGCCCCAACGGAAGAATTTCAATTGGGTCGATTCTTACATTTCCTGCAGGCAGGATTGTCTATGGGCCTCAAATTGTGGTCTATTAAAGTTCAAATTTCGGCCTTATCAATCTTCTTCCAGAAGGAATTGGCTTCAGTGCCTGAAGTACAAACTTTTGTCAAGGGTGTACTACATATACAGCCCCCGATTGTGCCCCCAGTGGCACCGTGGGATCTAAACGTAGTTTTGGATTTTCTCAAATCTCATTGGTTTGAGCCTCTCAAATCTGTAGATTTGAAGTATCTTACATGGAAAGTAACCATGCTACTGGCCCTGGCTTCAGCCAGGAGAGTTTCAGAGTTGGCGGCTTTATCGTACAAAAGCCCATATCTGATTTTCCATTCGGACAGGGCAGAACTGCGGACACGTCCTCATTTTCTCCCTACGGTGGTTTCGGCTTTTCACTTGAACCAGCCTATTGTGGTGCCTGCGGCTACTAGCGACTTTGAGGACTCCAAGTTACTGGACGTTGTCAGAGCATTAAAAATATATATTTCAAGGACAGCTGGAGTCAGAAAATCTGACTCGTTGTTTATATTGTATGCACCCAACAAGATGGGTGCTCCTGCGTCTAAGCAGACGATTGCGCGTTGGATCTGTAGCACAATCCAACTTGCACATTCTGTGGCAGGCCTGCCACAGCCTAAATCTGTAAAGGCCCACTCCACAAGGAAGGTGGGCTCATCTTGGGCGGCTGCCCGAGGGGTCTCGGCATTACAACTTTGCCGGGCAGCTACGTGGTCAGGGGAGAACACGTTTGTAAAATTTTACAAATTTGATACTCTGGCTAAGGAGGACCTGGAGTTCTCTCATTCGGTGCTGCAGAGTCATCCGCACTCTCCCGCCCGTTTGGGAGCTTTGGTATAATCCCCATGGTCCTGACGGAGTCCCCAGCATCCACTAGGACGTTAGAGAAAATAAGAATTTACTTACCGATAATTCTATTTCTCATAGTCCGTAGTGGATGCTGGGCGCCCATCCCAAGTGCGGATTGTCTGCAATACTTGTACATAGTTATTGTTACAAAAATCGGGTTATTATTATTGTTGTGAGCCATCTGTTCAGAGGCTACTTCGTTTGTTATCATACTGTTAACTGGGTTCAGATCACAAGTTGTACGGTGTGATTGGTGTGGCTGGTATGAGTCTTACCCGGGATTCAAGATCCTTCCTTATTGTGTACGCTCGTCCGGGCACAGTACCTAACTGAGGCTTGGAGGAGGGTCATAGGGGGAGGAGCCAGTACACACCATGTGATCCTAAAAGCTTTCTTTAGATGTGCCCTGTCTCCTGCGGAGCCGCTATTCCCCATGGTCCTGACGGAGTCCCCAGCATCCACTACGGACTATGAGAAATAGAATTATCGGTAAGTAAATTCTTATTTTTTGTGCCCTGTCTCCTGCGGAGCCGCTATTCCCCATGGTCCTGACGGAGTCCCCAGCATCCACTACGGACTACGAGAAATAGAATTATCGGTAAGTAAATTCTTATTTTTGCACACGGGCGCATGGAGGTACGCGCATGTGCAAGGTCCTAAACTGCATTCTCTTCAAAACGCAGTTTAAGATCTGGAGGGGGACAGGAACAGGGCGTCGACGCTGCATTTTGTGGGCATCGATGCTCTGTTTAAGGGGCACGGTCTGGACAACGCTGGCATGTCTGGAACGTTGCTGGGGTGAGTTGCAGCAGCTGTGTGACACCACACGCAGCCACTGCAACCCAAAACATGGCGGGTAGCAGTCTAACTTCACTGCGTAGGCAGGGGGCTGCTCAAAACCATGCAAAAGCATCCCCGCCGTGCGATGCTTTCGCGTGTCTGCATGGGGAAGGGGGGGATTTGCAGGACCCGGCATACATGGTGGACTTACCCCTGCGCTGGGCATCCCCCGCATGTCAGAGAAAATGATCGTAGAGGTGCGTTTTTTCGCACATCTACGATCAGGTCTGAATTACCCTCATGATACTAAACTACAGCACCTTTCTGCTGTAACTGGTGAAGCTGTTAGAAGAAATGTAGATCTATACAACCGGGACTCAAGTAATATGAGATATCTGTTGTAAAAATATTAGAGAGTGTGCCGTAGTACTAAGGCTTGTCTGAAATTATGTTACCAATAGCATCAGGTAAGGAATAATATCCTCTTGTTCTAATAAAGGCAAATACAACATATATGCTCAGTGGCAAATGCAGGATTTCTAGAGAGGGGTTTCCAAATGCAGTCCATAATCTCCCAGAACATTGGAGCAAGTGTGGGAGTCTGGGGGAGCGGTAGAAGAACCTAGTACAGACCCTGGACATTAATGTTCACATTTATCTTTTTATACACTGGTTACTGGATGGAATACAGTATTAATATTTAACATTATAAATGGTCTATTGTATAGGCTGTATTAAATAGTATAAATAAGTGGTCAGGAAAAGGTTAAACAAACCATAATAAATACACAAACATAATAGAACCGGTACTGCACTTTCTAAGCACACATTCTCCCACATCATGATAAGTCTCCTGTTTCTTCTACCAGGTAGCTGCTCTCTGGTCCAGTGCACTGATTGAGGACTCAGATCAACACACAGCAAACTTACTAGATGAAGCTGCTACTCTGGTCATGCGCAGCAGCTCTGCCCCTTAAATTGCATGATGTGACAGATGCTCTAGTATTTGTATTATATACCATTGCTATTGTCATAATTTAAGCCACTTGCCAAGAGTAGAGGAGTTTCCGGGCAACCGGAATACCCCCCCCCCTCCCCTCCCCTGCGTTTGCCTATGATGCTGTGTTTTGTTTTGCTTTTTGGTTGGAGGCTGCCAGATTGGTGGAAGAGAGAGTGCATCACACTGCTAAATACATCTTTCATACAGGTATCTTGATCCACAGTTCTGAGAGAAGACATCTGTAAAACATAGCATGTATTTGAAAATCAAGTTTGGCAGTAATGTTTTTACAGTCTCTTGTACTTTCATTTTGTGCCAAGTAAGTGTACAACATAATTCATTGCCTCTTCGGTGTGCCAGTGATAATAAAATAATATACAGACTGCAAGCAGCCACTGTGCCATCTTGATTTGAAGGGAAGGGGCATATTAGTTCTATATATGGATTTTTCATAGACATCATTAGGCAAAACAGAAGAGCATGGACTCCCACCTGATGTGTCAGGACACATTTCTGTCTTCTGCTGTGAGTTTATAAGGTTTTCAGTTTTATTTGTCAACTAAAAATGAAATACAAGACCAGTAGGTTAGCTGTGTGGGATGCCACTGCCTGACAGGTTCTGTAATGTTAGTATATGTTGATGTAATGCATATATGCAGCTCAGTCATGAGTTTGAGCCTGTGATCGGAAGTTAGTTACTTTGGTGCCTTATGCCCCTTTCAGACCGAAAATTAAATTACCGGGTGAAGCAGTTCCACCCGGTAATTTCATGGAACACACGGGTCCCTTTTCTGTGTGAAAGGGTCGACCCGAGTTGAAATTCCTGGGACTTCGACCCTGGAATCTACCAGGGTTGGAGACACAGGAATTTCAACCCGGGTTGACTTTTTCACACGGGTGGTCTTCAGTTTGCCGACTGTCGGGATCCCGGCGCACAGTATACCGGCGCTGGAATCCCGACAGCCGGCATACCGACACTTTTTCTCCCTCTTGGGGGTCCACGACCCCCCTGGAGGGAGAATAGATAGTGTGGCGCGCATAGCGCAACACCGTGCCCGCAGTGTGGTGAGCGCAGCGAGCCCACAAGGGGCTCATTTGCACACGCCCAGCTGTCGGTATCCCGGCGGTCGGGATTCCTGCGCCGGTATGCTGGCCATCGGGAGCCCGGCCGCCGGCATACCCTACTACCCCCTTTCACACAGACAAAACACCCATGTTGCTCTGCAAATTACTGGGTCGAAATTCTCAACCCGGTAATTTGCATGCCTGTGTGAAAGGGGGGTCAGGCAGGTCCCGGCAAAACGACCCGGCATTGAAGTGTCAGGTAATTGCCGGGACTTTCAGACTTCTGTTTGAAAGTGGTATTAATAAAAAATCTCGCTGTCATGTCATAGATCTATTTTTATTAGCATATTCAAGTGATTCATTTTATCATTATTGCTCATCATAATCTGAGGAGTCTGAACAGGATATGTGCAGAGTTGGGGTGGAGTATAAGCAGGTTAATCAGGTTACGAAATGTACAGACTGTAATTTTGTTTAAGTGTAACTGGAAACTCCATCTTCAAGTCATCAGGTCCCAGCATTCTTATCGGTGGCATGCAAACAGTCTAACATGCTAATAAGGTCAGACTGTATCTAAGTGTGTCTTGTGACCCTTAACAAGTATATTATTATTTATATCTCCTCATAGCTTTATGGTGCACTGTACAGAGAATAATTGTCATTCATATCATATCGTTTGTCTGTGTAGTCATAAGGCGCAGTGAAAGGTGGTTGCATAGGTCAATTTTGTGTACTTCCACATTGCTGCTGTTACAGCCAAGCAAAACCATGCTACTTAAATGTTTTATCACTGAAAAGGAGTTCCTTATCTGAAATGTGGCAGTAGAAGTCATTTACAAACAAAAATACTTTTTAGTTTTTTGTTGACTAATTCCCTTTTAATACTACTTGACCACTGGGCTATACTTTACTGTATTTGCGCAATGAGACTATTGTGTTGAACATACACTGGCATGCCGGTTTGGTTTTCTGCTTGGTTTCCTAATGGCAGAGTATGCAGTCGACACCTTCAATACACAAACTTTACTGCACAACAGCTGATAGGTTGAGCCCTATCAGTGAAGCTGCCTTAGACCCGATTCGTTACTGTTAGTGGAAGCATACCGATCATACAATAATAAGCTATAAAATGAATCACAGAGCACGGTCATCTTAAGTTGTACAACCAGGAAACACCTAATAGGCAGACTAAAACATTTTTAGCTATGTCTTTAAAAGCTATGAGCTTGTAATCATGAAACTGCTGTTAAAAAAAACAACAACAAAAAACATTCTTTGGATGAATAGATATTATGTCACTACACATGTATGTGTGTGGCCAAATGATTTAACTCTGGAAGTACTCATGTGAGATAAGATTTCATATTAGGTATAATATCAAACATACAAGACGTAGTGTTCATAATAGGAGCCAGTAAATCCTACACCTACGGTACATACAGGACAAGAGACATAGGGGTATATGCAATTAGCGGCGAATCGCGGCAATTTTTCGGCCGTTTTTTAATTCGACACAATTCGACCGTCTAATTTCGGCAAGTGGGTGCCGAAATTGACCATATTCAATAAAAAACGGATTCGACAGTCCCGCTGACGAAAAACGGCCGATTTGACGGGTTTTGTTCCGATTTTAAAAAAACGGGAAAAAACACGAAAAAGAATTGCGTGGGGTCCCCCTTCCAAAGCATAACCAGCCTCGGGCTCTTCGAGCCGGTCCTGGTTCTAAAAATCCGGGGGGGGGGGGGGAATGTCATGGGATCCCCCGTATTTTTAAAACCAGCACCGGGCTCTGCGCCTGGTGCTGGTGCAAAAAATACGGGGGACAAAAAGAGTAGGGGTCCCCCGTATTTTTTACACCAGCATCGGGCTCCACTAGCTGGACAGATAATGCCACAGCCGGGGGTCACTTTTATACAGCGCCCTGCGGCCGTGGCATTAAATATCCAACTAGTCACTCCTGGCCGGGGTACCCTGGGGGAGTGGGGACCCCTTCAATCAAGGGGTCCCCCCCCCAACCACCCAAGGGTGAAGCCCGAGGCTGTCCCCCCCCCATCCAAGGGCTGCGGATGGGGGCTGATATCTTTTGGTAAAATGAAAGAATATTGTTTTTTCCAGTAGTACTACAAGTCCTAGCAAGCCTCCCCCGCAAGCTGGTACTTGGAGAACCACAAGTACCAGCATGTGGGAGAAAAACGGGCCCGCTGGTATCTGTAGTTCTACTGGGAAAAAAATACCCAAATAAAAACAGGAGAGACACCGTGAAAGTAAAACTTTATTTCATACATGCCGACACATACATACTTACCTATGTTGACCCGCTGACTGCCACGCCCCCCTCGTCACTGAAGAATCCGGGGTACCTGTGAAAAAAATTATACTCACCTCAATCCAATGTCCAGGTTATAATCCACGTACTTGGCAAAACGGCAATCCGGACCAAACGGACTGAAAGGGGTCCCATGTTTACACATGGGACCCCTTTCCACGAATGCCGGGACCCCACGTGACTGCTGTCACAGAAGGTCCCTTCAGCCAATCAGGAAGCGCTACTTCGTGGCACTCACCTGATTGGCTGTATGCGCGTCTGCTGTCAGACAGCGCATCGCACAGCTCCCTCCATTAGTTTCAATGGTGGGAACTTTGCGGGTAGCGGTGGGGTTACCCGCGGTCAGCCGCTGACCGCAGGTGACCTTACCGCTGACGCAAAGTTCCCACCATTGAATATAATGGAGAGGCTTTGCGATGCGCTGTCTGACAGCAGACGCGCATACAGCCAATCAGAGTGCCAGGACGTTGCGCTCGCTGATTGGCTGAAGAGACCTTTCTGTGACAGCAGTCACGGGGGGGTCTCTGCATTCGTGGAAAGGGGTCCCATGTGTAAACATGGGACCCCTTTTAGTCCGTTTGGTCCGGGTTGCCGTTTTGTTGTTTTGCCAAGTACGTAGATTATACCTTGACACTGGATCAGGTGAGTATAATTTTATTCACAGGTACCCCGGATTCTACTTGGACAAGTGGACCGAACGTCGTGTCAACATAGGTAAGTATGTGTGTGTCGGCAGGTGTGAAATAAAGTTGTACTTTCAAGGTGTGCGTGTCCTGTTTTTATTTGGGTATTTTTTTCCCAGTAGAACTACAGGTACCAGCGGGCCCGTTTTTCTCCCGCATGCTGGTACTTGTGGTTCTCCAAGTACCAGCTTGCAGGGGAGGCTTGCTGGGACTTGTAGTACTACTGGAAAAAAACAATATTCTTTCATTTTTCCAAAGGCTATCAGCCCCCCATCCGCAGCCCTTGGATGGGGGGGGGACAGCCTCGGGCTTCACCCCTGGCCCTTGGGTGGCTGGGGGGGGGACCCCTTGATTGAAGGGGTCCCCACTCCCCCAGGGTACCCCGGCCAGGGGTGACTAGTTGGATATTTAATGCCACGGCCGCAGGGCGCTGTATAAAAGTGACCCCCGGCTGTGGCATTATCTGTCCAGCTAGTGGAGCCCGATGCTGGTGTAAAAAATACGGGGGACCCCTACTCTTTTTGTCCCCCGTATTTTTTGCACCAGCACCAGGCGCAGAGCCAGGTGCTGGTTTTAAAAATACGGGGGATCCCCTGTCATTTCCCCCCCCCCCCGGATTTTTAGAACCAGGACCGGCTCGAAGAGCCTGAGGCTGGTTATGCTTTGGAGGGGGGACCCCACGCCATTTTCTTTCGGGATTTTACCATTCCATTTAAAAAAAAATAAAAAAAATATATATATATTTTTAAAAATATATAAATAATACTTGTGCCTCCAAAATAGACAAACCAAGTACCTAATCCCTTCTAATATAAATAGATATGCTATTACCAATAAAAAAAACACCAAAAAAAACATGTTTTAAAATTTTTTTTATTAGATTCCCCCACCAAAGTGTGGCGGATTGAAAAATGACGAATTTACTGTCTAAAAGCACTGTTGTCGAATTTCCAAACTTCACTTGAATATACTTTTGGCGAATTGCTGCATTTGTACCATTGCAGAAATGTCGAATTTGACAAATGTCGAATTTCAAAAAGTCGAATTTTGAAAGTCCGTTTTTTTGACGGAAAGTACTGAATTGCATTGTCGATTTTTTTGGGGGGGCGAAAAAGTCCCGTTTTTCGACAATTTCGGGAATTCGACCACAATTGCATATACCCCATAGCAGTGTGCATAATAGGACAAGGGGTATCTTACACCCTACATACAGGACAAGATCCAAAGGGGTATATTTATGACAGGTCAATTTTTATCACATTTACTAACATTTAAAAATTAGTATAAAACATCATCTGTTAATAAATGTGTGTTTTAACCCTGTAACCCTATCATCACTAAAGATCGATTTTAATCGATCTGGAATCTGTTAAAATCTACCTTAACTAAATATACCCCAAAGTAGCATGCATAATAGGAACCTAATACCAGCCATGGCAAACACTCAGCTAGCAACTTCCCTTTAGTTTGACCCGAGGCGCATTTGATCAACCATTTTAAACTTTGTGTTCCAAGTGCAGCAGACCACTCCAGTGAATTGCTATGTAACTGGGTGTAAAACGGGTTGGGGCTTTTTCACCGGCGGCCGGTATCCCAGGGGTCAGCATCCCGACGCCAGAATCCTGGCCACAGAATGCCGGCGGGGGCGGTGCGAGCGCAACGAAGAACCTTGCGGGCTCGGTGGTGAGTTAAGCTCGCCACAGGTTTTATTCCCACTCTATGCATGTTGTGGACACCCACGAGTAGGAATAGTCCCTGTTAGACGTCATGCCTACTGTCGGGATGTTCAGGGGGCGTGATGGAGGTGTAGGTATTGTGACATAAGTCCATCCCATGTAAAACACCCAGTTATAAGCTTATTCACTTGGAGGCTGAGCGACTGCTGGTAAGGTATGTCGAAGAGATGTGCTGAGGAGCATTGCTGATAGCTGAGTGCGGTAGCACTATCACTAGAATGCCATAAACACACTGCCTGTCAGGGCAGCTGGAGGAGAGGGGCGCTGCTTATTTAAAGCTTAATAAGCTGGGGGGAGAATGTGGAAGGGGTAAGAGGGTCTGCATTGCTTAAAATCTGCAGACTGCAATAAATATGGGGTGGCATGGACGGTGTAATGGTTATCATTACTGCCTCACAGCACTGAGGTCATGGGTTTGATTGCCACCATGCCCCTAACTGTGCAAAGTTTGTATATTCTCCACATGCTTGCGTGGGTTTCCTCCGGGTACTCCAGTTTCCTCCCAAAATAATATACTGGTAGGTTAATTGGCTACCACCAAAACTAACCCTAGCGGGAATGTGTGTGTAGGGAATATAGGCCCAACTTTATCAATCAAGCCTTGGTGAGTGATAAATTGCACCCAATCAGCTTCTAACTACCATCTTATAGGCTGTGTTTGAAAAATGACAGGAGCTTATTGGTTGGTACTTTATCACCGTGCTATTTATCACTCTCCAAGGCTTAATAACTATGAGTCAAGATTGTAAGCTCCACTGGGGCAGAGACTAATGTGAATGGCCAAAATATTCTCTGTAAATACTGTATGTGTGCACCATATAATTAACTAGTAATTATAATAAATAATGAAGATTCTTTTTGCATCTGTGCATGTGGGATGGTCTGTTTGGCATTGAAGAGGCATATGTGGGGGATCTGATGACATGGGGCTGTTTCGATTTGTACTTTCAGGGGAATGTCAATGCAGCTACGTATCTTAAGGCCCTTATTTATGAAGCCTTGGAGAGTGATAAATAGCACAGTGATAAAGTATCAGCCAATCAGCTCCTAAGTGTTGTGTCACAGGTTGTGTTTGAAAAATGACAGTTGGGAGCTGATTGGCTGGTACTTTATCACCGTGCAATTTATCACTCTCCAAGTCTTCATAAATCTGGGCCTGAGGGGGACATGTACTAAGCAGTTAAATGTGGATAAGTGAGCCAGTGGAGAAGTTGCCTATGGCAACCAATCAGCTGCTCTGTATACGTTTATAGTATGCAAATTATAACTGTTACATCAATGCTGATTGGTTGCCATGGGCAACTTCTCCACTGGCTCACGTCTCCACTTTTATCACTGCTTAGTACATGTCCCCCTAAGTTATTTAAATTGGGTGTGAATCCTTTGAACATTTATGGTGCTGCCCCCTAAGCTTTTCACAGTCCCTAAAGTATCCCCAGGTAGGGATTGATTTTGCATACAGGGCAGGGCAAGAAACCTGATACATATGTGCATAATAAATTATGATCAGGTAATCTTTACACCCTGTGTATAGGACCAGAGACGTAGTACTAGTATGCAGAATAGGAGCAGGTAATCCTTCCATCCTGTGTACAGGACAAGAGACCTAGGGCCTAATTCATGTTTGTACTCGCATGCCTATGCAGTTGCGAATTTTCAGGCTACGGAACATTGCAAGTGAAGCTGCCGCCCAGAAAAGAATATAGACATCCTGCAGAGCCATCGACCCGGAATCCATTTACAGCATGGCAGACCTCCTGAACCAGGTGTCCAGCGGGCGGTCGGAGGTTGGGGGTCACGGCGCATGCTGTCCATGCAGACAGCAGTGCAGTGCTGGTTGCCATGCAGCGCCTGAGGCTGCGGACACGGTGCATGCTTTCTGTGCAGACAGCAGCACCGTGTTTGGTGCCCGGTAATGCCAGAGGTTGGATGCAGCATAGCACTTCCTGGATTGCTGGGCTTGTCCCCAGCACGATGCACTGGAGTCCCGATCTGCCGGGTTTACCAGTGCTTGGAGATGACGTCGCCTCTAAGCGCCGGCCCAAAAGACACTGCAAAATAAGGTGCCAATCCAGGAATATCAAGAATCTGCACTGCGGTGTAAAAGGGGGAAGTGTTGAATCTGACCTGGGTTGGAACTGTGTTCCAAATCCCAGGTCGGACCTGGGATTTTGGTGTAAAAAGGGTATTAGTAATCCTTTCCAACAGCCTGTCCCAATTTCAAATGAATGTGAAAATATAATTACTTTTTTTTCATAGAAAATTTGTCTAAAAGTTTTAGTATTGGCAAAACAAATGGTGTACATGGCTTTTATACACAAGACCTGAATACTTAAACCGGGTACATGCTACACGATATTTTAAACAATGTCTCTCATTTTCACCCTTTTGAGCGATATCGTCTGTAATATCGCCCATTATGTATGTGTTATACCTTTATCGAGGCATAGTCCATCGGGTTGTTAACGATATTATTGTCGTCTGTGCATGCAGCTCAATTTTGGCTATGTCGGCCAAAACTGCCTGTTCGGGCCGACGGCGGGGTGACGTCACTGAACTATATCGTTCAGTGTGTACGCACTATATTGGCTGCCTGGGAGGGTAGGAAAAACACTAGGTGAGATCGCTCATGAGGCCTAATTCAGACCTGATCATAGATGTGCTAAATTTAGCACATCTACGATCAGTCGCACAGACATGCGGGGGGACTCCCAGCACAGGGCTAGTCCGCCCCGCATGTCAGGCCCGACCCCCTTCCCCCGCACAGGTACAAAAGCATCACACAGTGGCGATGCTTTGTACTCTAGGAGTAGCTCGCTGCCAGCGCAGCTTCTGCGTGCTGGCAGGAGCTACTTGTCGCTGTGAGGGTCGCATCGGCTGAGTGTGACATCACGCAACCGCCACGCCCCCCCCCCCAACGGTCTGGGCATGCCTGCGTTGCCCGGACCACGCCCCCTAAATGGCGGCCAAACGCCGGTGGCCCGTCCCCTCCCCTCCTTCCAGCGACCGCCTGTCAATCAGGCAGAGGCGATCACAGGGCTGAGACATGCGCAGTTCAGACCTGATCGGCTGCTGTGCGAAAACGCACAGCAGCGGATCAGGTCTGAATTAAGCCCATGTAGCGTATCGACTAGTGGGTACCCGTCTTTAGAAATACCTCTGCTATTCTAGCAATGGTATAGTCAACCTGTCTCCCACGTATGTTTGAGCCTTTTATTTTATGAAATATTACACTGGCTGTCAAAGACAAAACTGAACTATGTACAAAATAACTTAAATTATTTAAAAATGACTATGTATGTGGATAAGCTATCATTTGCATTTGGTTTGGATTTCATATTTGTATGCCAGTGGCTCAGAATCTTATTGCTTAAACACTTCCTTAAGGTAGTAGATGAGGTGCAGAACTTCCATCATGCATACATTATGCGATTATCGGCCCAATCCACAGATTATCACTGGGATAATTGCATAGTGAATGTGCACAACCGATTAGCGATGACTGGACAGTTGGGCTTGGAAAATCTCCCAGCACGTCTGATAAATCCGGTCATCAACCAGCCGCATCTAGCAGTGTATGCATTGCCGCTGCCGATTATTTCACATTTCCCCTGCAACTTCCCTTGGGAGAAACCCAGATATTGTGTGGCCTTACACTGTGTAATATCTCTTAAGGGGGGTACACACGGAGAGATCCGCGCTTAAATTCTAAGCAATCTTACTAGATTGCGTAGAAATTAAGCACGGATCTCTCCGTGTGTATGCCCATAGCGTCCCCGCGCATCACTATCGCTGACTCTAGAATTGGCATGCATGCCAAATCTAGTTAGATCGCTCATTTCCTCACTGGGTGAAATGAGCGGCCACCCCCATCCTGCCTCGCTCAGAACACATCGCGCTGTGTGATGAGCGGAGGGAGAGATGTGTACTGAGTGGTCTGTGCTAGATCGCTCAGCACACATCTTCCCCCATGTGTACGGAGCTTTAGTGTATGGCCACGATATCTGATTGGTGTCAGGGGGGGAGGGCGGCAGCAGCATTGGCAAGTGCATATACACTTGCCAGTGCCGGCAGCGACAGCAGTGGCCATGCTGCATTCGGTAGCATGGCCCTCGCTAGCAATGCCACCCTCGGTCCTGAATGTAGGACTGACGGAGGGTGACGCATTGTCAGTGACATAGCTGGTACACACTAGACAATGTGTCCGATATCTGTCCAATCTGTCAATTCGGACAACATATCTTCTAGTGTGCACCCAGCATTAGAGTTGTGTACAAACCTCCAAAAAATAAGTGGGGGAAAATAGTAGTCAAGCTTTGGGGACATGTGAAGTATTCCACCATTATAGATGAAGAACTTGCTAATTTAGGAGGCCCTATATGATGGCATAAGACTTGCCATGTTATTTAGATCAGTGTTTCCCGAGGCTCTGTGGTAGCTATTTAGGCCAGAGCCACAAACTTGCACTAATGACAACTTTTAAAAATAGTTTCTTGAGTGCATTCAAGTGCAGTATGAGCAGTACGGTCTGTGCTGTCCTTTACACAACTACAGCCCCCATCAGGTCACAGTAACCGCATTTGATTGTAGTTTTGTATTCATTTTATGGACTAATGGCTGACAGGGGTTCTAGGAATGGCACAAATAGCATTTAGAAAAATAGATCTATTTATTGTTTGCAGTTCTATTCACATTTCCGAATACAAATCTTTACAGCCTGTCGCTGGTCCTGTTTCAGAGATGGACACAATGTCAATGTGCGTAAAAGTCGCACTGCTCCTGTGCCATGATTGTCTTACGACGCTGGTCATAATGAGGATTTATATGCAAAGTAGTTGGTAAGAACTGTTTTGGGGCTGTAACAGTGGGAGTGGCTACTAAAATGCAGGTATAGTGACTTGTTTTGGACGATGTGTAATTGCCTTTGACTGTGATCCCATATGTGGTCACTGGGCTTGGCAACTCAGTTCCTGTGTACATAGGGTAACTCAGAAGATCGATGCTCGACCGATGTGGTGCCGATGGTTTGCGTCTTTGTATGTTCAAAGACGCCGCCAATGAGCGTCTAAGTACAAATTTGTGTGCACAACTGCTGCTTACAGATTCGCTGCTGCAAAGGCATTTGTATACATCTCTGAATCAGGCCCGCTTTCCCTAGATATCAGGGCCATTTGGCAATTTTGCCTCAGTGTCAGTATACTCAGGACTGTTACCAACCATGACAAAGACGTCCGTGTTGGTTAGACTTCAACCCTCTACTTTCATGCCAGCTTGTTTGACATTTCCTCTAGCTATACCTGAGTAAATGTACGACTGGCAGTAAGCCTCCCCAGGCTTCTAAACTCTGTAGAATTCTAAAAAGAATTCTACAGTAAAATCACAAGTAAACCTTATTTTAAGTATGTTTGTTTTATACATAAACTTTTCAGAGAGCCATGTACAGAGAAACCTTACCTACTAAAATCTCTGCTTCTAGAATGTGTGTATACTGTAGAGTATGTAATGACGTATCACTATAGATTTTTACTGTCAGTGACACTATTTACTTGTGTATTATTCATTATCTTGCTGCATTGCTCAGTTCATGGCTTAAAGCAAGCAGGTGTTTGCCTACCGCACTCTGCTGTTACTAAGGTGGTCCCAAGGGTGCTTGTTGCTTTCATCACCTCCTGCCACTCCCCGGATGAAAGCTATCTCTCTTAATAAAATTCAAAGACGCTAACTTCCAAACTGACCTTGGGGGCATTTTAAAAAGTAGGCGTGCTTATGTGTGCGTGTGTATTGCACACCATGACTTCTTCATACTAGTCACCGTGCTGCCAGAGGGACAGATGTTGCCAATTTCAAATATACAGAGGGGAAGGCAAATATTGCTAAGCAACCATTTACTTGAGAGAGCATTTTTAGGATCACAGCCAAGGGAGTTATGCCTGGGAGCACAGCGAGCCTTCTCATGGCCCTGCCTGTGCGAGGGAAGAGATTAAAAGTTCTTTCCTGTGAAAGCTACCGTGGAGCCGCCAGGAGAAAGCAGGCTAACCTGTTGACACTGATTAGGACTGACAAGTGGGCTGGTGTGGAGACCGAAAAAGCTTTTGGCCATGTAGGAGGGAAGTGAGACATGTTCACAGAGGTAAGACTTCTTTTCTGGGTGACCAGCTGTCAGCATCTGCTGCAAGGTACACACAGAAGGTGCTTGTATTTCAACAGAAGGATCCCCTTTCCCCAGCTGTATGTTTCTGTAAACAGATATGGCTGTTGCTTTGCTTCTCCGGGTCAAACATATGTTAATGATCTTCAGAAACCGTCCAAAAGACCAGTTTATAAGGAAAATAAACACCTTCTTATAGTGTGTGTGCTGTCCTGTCACTCCTCCCTTGCACACAGTTTACTGGTAAAGAGCTGATTGGATGATCTGCTATTTTGGGTGGGTGACAATTAGGGGAAAAAAAAGTGACGGAGCGTCTACCTGAAGGGTTGTGTTGTGCATGGAGTTTTGTGTGTCCTGTTAATTCTCTACACATATACGTAGATTTTCTGTGCCTACATTAAGTTTTGCATGTATGTTGTATATGTGAATAGATGTCTACGTGTATGTGTGTTCATATATAATGATATAGATATATATATATATATATATATATATATATATATATATCTTGCATGACCTATCTGCTTTTTGTAGGGAAATTCCACAGAGAATTCATGTAGTCCCTCATACATTACTCTCTAAGGTAGCACTGACAGCAATTAGCAACATGTGTTACAGAATGTCTTTCACTTGCTGTTCTACCTGGCGTGTACTGTGGGGTGGTTGCACTTGTTTTGTCTATTCTTTGCCATATACACTTTGGCTGCACAGATATATATTCACAGACAAAAGCAGACTGTTGTAGTGACTTTAGGCTATTGGAACAATGTTTTAGTATTGTAACAATTTCCCTGACAAATTGGAAGGTAGTTAAGTTTATGCATCTCAATTCCATGGTTTATCAGAAGGATTTATTACAGGTGTATCATGTTGCATATATAATATATATTTAGAAAAGTAAGGCATTCGAACCTTCCTGATTTTTACAGTTCTAACAAATGGTTTCTTAATAATTTGTGAAGTTGTGCAGGTTGGGAGTTACAGCTCAGTCACGGACTACACAAACACGACTAAACCATAAAGTGTAGGATGTCGTTGCTATGATTTTTGCTGTCTCAGCGTGTGCATCCACAGTGAGGAAATTGCTGGTTAAATTGCTCATAATTTCTAGTCCTTCCTAGATATGTGGAGAATTGCTTTTCCTATATCTGACTGCACAAGCAAGGCGAACGTCCCATCTTAAATTTAAGAATTATTATTATTATTTTTTAAAACTATTTAAATAAACATACATGTCAAAGCTGAAAGGTAGAGAAAGTGCAAGTAAATCGAGGATTACCATCCAAAATGTAGGTGAGAAACTGGATAAGTAAGAAAGTTGTGACATGAAAAGTAGTAAAGTCTGCATTTCACTACATGGTTCCTGTGTTTGTGTTTACTGTATGTACTTGGCTTAAGAAATGTAGCTTTCTGGTAGGCTTATTGATGCTACCACGTCACTCTTCGAACACAATGTGACCAGACTGCAACCCCCCCTCATTTAACATGCATTTTCACTGAGGCAAACACAAGCTTGTTTCCATGGGAAGAATACCAGTCTCTTTCCCAAGAGTTATACTCTTCCGGGAATTGATACGATAGCTATTTGAAGGAAGACTATCATGTAACTATCTCATAGCAGTATAATCTAATCCTAGTCTTTTCTGCATTTAACAGCCCTGACTAGACTCTATAGATTTGTGCCCTGTTTTCAGAGATTTCCTAATGGCAGATTGAAACACTTCAATCTTTTATTAAACCTCTCAACTAAGGAAGTGACTTCATTTCTTCATGTTACATTTAAAATATTTTTCTTTTTTTTCTTTTGGAAATAAAGAGAGTGCATACCCTTCCACGGGCTGTGGGGGATCTACTCCAGTTATAGGATTTGAGAATAAACCTGTTAGCGTCTTGGGCAGCTTAGATATTCCTAATAATTATTGTTGTTGTTTTGTAACATAGTAAGCAATTGCTTCATCTCTTAAATTGAAAACTACAAATATTTAAAATAATATTAATCATAACATTTTTAACTCACCATTGGTCTTTTTTTTAGTAAGTTAGACTTGTAGCCTTATAAGTAAGGGTGCATACACACTGTAAGATTTTGACTATGCGATTTCCCATAACCCCCCCCCCCCTGAGCCCAGATAGACGAAATCGAAAGTACAGACAGTCAAAATCGGTGCTAAGTGTCAATTTTGACTATACTTTGCACTAGAGAGTACTCTATAGTCAAGATTGACTTGCCTGCACAGTCTATCTTTCCTTGTGATACCGACCCCGCGGGAGTGCGCATCGGTATCGCATCAGTTTCTCAAGCTGCCTAACATACTGTGATTTGCACTAACTTTCCTTGAAATTTTGACTATATATCAAAATCGCAAGGATAAATCACCGTGTGTATACACCTTAAGACGAATATTGTTTTCCTAAAATGCCCATATATTGTGGTTTACTCTGTGTATACTTATTTTATTCCACATAAATATTAACATATAGGTGCTTATTTTATTCCACATAAATGTTAACATATAAGTATATTGACAGAAGGGTTTCCCAGCCCACAGAAAGGATGTGTAATCCTTCAATTTAAAATCATCCTTTCCGTAACTGGAGTCCATGAATCTGACAGGTGATCATACGATTTAGTAGGCTTGAAAGCACCACTAAATCACCTAGGGAAACTTGAGTCTCTAACCTGAAAGTGCTATAATCTCATCATTTTAATAGGAAGCGCTGTCACAGCCCCATGCCTCCTCCCTCCCCTGTCAGGCCTCCCAGCACTTCTTAGTGGTTGGATGCACAGACAAAGGAGGGATGCTAGCAGAGAAGTAGCTCTGCCCAGTTAAGCTATTAGGCATAATGATGAGTGTGCTACAATTAAAGCGCTTTATTGAGAAAGTGGCGGAGCTGTAGTATGTTGTTGTGTTTGTTTTTATGTATTTCTTTTTCACTTTCTAAGAACACACACTCCTTTCACTACGTTCTCAAGCCAAACTTTTCAACCAGTAAAAATCCATGTTCTTCTTGGTAAATGGCGTTCCTTTATCTTGCCAAAGTATGTTCTATTTTTTTACCAGTGTAAACTTGGTGGGGAAAAAGCCTTTTCTAGAGCTTTTGGTTACGACAAATATATTGAAACATTGTTTCCCTTAATTTTAATGAGCATCCACCCTAAACACATTGTACTTGTAGGTTCTTTGTGGTCATATGGGGGCAGTATTAGTGTGTTTGCTTGTGGTTACATCTGGCCTGGGTTACACACACTGAATGTTACAGTATGTGCCTAATTGTTGCTAGTTTGCTAGTGTTTTGTTATCTAGTCATCTGTCACAAGGTTCCCGGTTTCTGTTGATGAGACCCACACAGAATGATGCTGCCATTCCAAGTACAAAGCATCACATTTTCAAGATTGTGGCAGTGTTTGCTGTGGCAAGAGTAGCGTTAATTTGGCATCATAAATTAACGTTTACAGTAACTTTTTGGCATATGCAGTGTTTACGCCACACCTAGATTTTAATTTTTTTCAGAAAAATTGTATATTGATGGTAATACTCCAAATGGAATCTGAGATGTTTCTTTATGAGTAAAGGTTTATTTGCTGACAATACTATATGGTACTTTTATATAGGGCTCTTATTCGTGTTATCTGTGTAAGAGCTATTTATCACCTACTTGTGTGTGAACACTTTTTTAGATTTTTGTTTGAGTCAAGCATTCATCTTCAGAATTCTTTCAAAAACAATGAAAAATAATTCTTATATGTTTCCAAACTTTGACAGCCCCGCCACCAGTGTGGAAATAGTTGTGACACCCAAGCCAGTGGAAGAGTGTATTTACTTTAGCAGCTATCGTACCATCTCCCTGTTAAACTCAGATTTAAAGTTGCTAGCAGAAATTTTGGCAAATCTCTTAGCAGGTCTAATTTCCTCAGGCACGGGAGATTCATCCCTTTTGGTATGTATATGAAATTAACATTTCATTAACACATTACACATAATATGGAATAATCCCCATTAACTTTACCTTCCAGTTTAAGAGACTTAAATTCCCAGTAAATTAATGCTTTACAATGACCAGTAACAAGTCGCAAGGTCAGACTACATAAAGTAGGGGTGGACCTGACAATTGGATGCTTTTCGCATGGTTAGCTTTATTTAGCTCTCCCGAGTCAATACAGAGAGAGATCTTTATACTAGAGCCGAAACAACAAATATTGTATACAAGGAGGCTCTATAAGTATGGGTCTTCAACCCGCGGCCCTCCAGTTGCTGTGGAACTACACATCCCAGCATGCACTTCCGCAGTTTTGCTAAGGCATGCTAAAACTGAGGAAGGGCATGCTGGGATGTCTAGTTCCACAGCAGCTAGAGGGCTGCAGGTTGAAGACCCATGCTCTACAGCATCATTGCAACTGTATTAAATACAACATACATGTGTGCAAAAAATGCGAAAAGTAAGAATGCTTTCAAAAATAGCATTGTTAATTTATTTTTATTAATTAACAAGAGAAATCTAAATCAAAACAATATTTGATTCATCCGAGAAATACAGGCAGGTACTTATCCATCATGCAGTACCATCAGGGTGGCGTATGATTGGCTCCAAATGTATTCTGCAGCAGGACAACGACTCCAAATATACAGCCAATGTCATTAAGAACTGTCTTCAGCGTGAAGAAGAAAAAGGAGTCCTGGTAGTGATGATATGGACCCCACAGAGCCCTGCTCTCAACATAATCAAGTCTGTCTGGGATTACATGAAGAGACGGAAGGCCTACATCAACAGAAGATCTGTGGTAGTTCTCCAAAATGTTTGGAAAAAGCTTCCTGCCGAGTTCTTTCATAAACTGTGTGCAAGTGTACCTAGAAGAATTTATGCAGTTCTGAAGGGAAAGGATGGTCACACCAAATATTGATTTGATTTAGAATTATTTTCTGTTAATTCACTTACTTTCTTTTTTATCAATTAACCAAATACTATTATCACTTCTGTTTTTGACTGCATTCTTACTCTCCAGCTTTTTTTCCACACATGCCTAAAACTTGTACACAGTACATATATTATCTTTGTTCCTCCCACTCTATTATGTAATATATAAAGAGCGAGATATCTATGTATGTATCTAGACTTTAGTAAGGCATTTGTCACTGTCCCACATCGCAGACTGCTAAATAAACTCGAGAATGTGGTATTGGATTATAAAACGGTTAAATGGATAAGAATCTGGTTGCAGGATAGGAAGCAGTTGTAGTAAAAGAAGTGCATTCTTAGGAGAGAAATGTTACCAGTGGAGTACTCCAGGGATCTGTACGTGGACCAGTGCTCTTTAATATCTTTGTTGGTGACATTGCATATGGTATTGAAGGTAAAGTATGCCTTTTTGCAGATGACGCAAAGATATGCAACAAGGTTGACACACCAGGAGGGGTAAAACAAATGATTCATGATCTACAGTAGGTAGACTTGAGAAATAGTCAAGAGCCTGGCAGCTACAGTTTAATGCTAAAAAATACAAAATCTTGCACATGGGTCTCAAAAGCCCAAAGGCTTAATATAGTGTCAAGGGTACTATACTGGAAACTACTGAGGAGGAACGGGATTTAGGAGCCACTATTTCAAATGACTTAAAGGCAGGTAAGCAATACAACAAAACAATGAGGAAGGCTAGTCAGATGCTTGGTTGCATAGGGAGAGGAATCTGTAGTAGAAAAAAAAAAGAATTAATAATCCCACTGTATAGGTCATTGGTATGGCCTCATCTGGAATACTGTGTTCAGTTCTGGAGACCATAGCTTCAGAAGGATGTAAATACATTAGAGAGCGTACAAAGAAGGCCAACTAAAATGGTCCGTGGCCTACATCACAAAACTTACCTGGAAAGACCAAAAGATCTTAACACTATAGTGTAGTATACAGTATGTACAGTTTGGAGAAGGGAAAAGGGGGGGGGGGGGGGCATGATAGAATCTTTCAAATATACCAAGGGTTTTAACAAAGTCCAGAAGGGAAACATTCTTCAAAGGACGACAAGTATTAGAACTCGAGGCTATACGCTGAAAATGGAGGGAAATAGGTTCAGGGGAAATGTAAGAAAAAATTACTTCACCGAAGGGTAGTGGATAAGTGGAATAGCCTCCCATCAGAGGTGGCAGAGATTAAAACAGTAGAGCAATTCAAACATTCTTGGGATAGACATATGAATATCCTTACAAAGATCTAAGGTTCAAAAAGTGTTGAGACTGCCTGAAGGATAAAAAGGTGGCAGACTAGATCGGCTTTATCTGTCGTTAAATTCTGTGTATGTATGTATGTATGTATGTGTGTGTGTATGTATATATGTATGTATGTATGTATATGTATATATATATATATATATATATATATATATGTATATGACAGAAGAGATTTAAGACCTATTTCGCACTAATGTTTCAGAAAGCTACACCTTAGGGAAAATACCCCCTGTTAGACGGGGTACAATAAGTATGAACAGTAAAGGAAAGGTTTCCCCAGGGAGCTGGTGTAGTTCTTTTGTATGTAAAAGTTTTGGTTATACAATAAAACAATCATAAAAAATGAACTTTATTTTATAAAATACAGTAAATAAAACTGTTTCACAATTTGCCCAAGATAACAATATGATGTTTTGTACAGACAATGGTTGTGTTGGTATTAATCCATTTTAGTCAAACAACAACATGATGCTTATTCTTCCTTGAAGAAATGACAAAAATCGCTGTCTTAACCAAACGCGTTTCGTCCTACAGACTTCATCAGGGGTTTATTATAATCAAGGAATCACAATATGGACATACATCTTAGCGTGTCTTCAAAGGCAAATAAAGATATTAAAAATGATATCGAACCAAATTTCACCACATGGGATATCAATTAAATGTTTGTTAGATGTGACCCATTTAATGATTTTCCACTGAGCCAATCCGGTTTGAAATTACATAAGCAACTGTATTCAAACCAATTAAATTAAATCTATAAAGCAGCTTTTCACTGAAAAACGCCCAGGGATAGATTTGAAAAAGACGGATAACTGTAATAGTAAATGTGGAGAGGTACTATTACAGTTATCAGTCTTTTTCAAATCTATCCCTGGGCGTTGTTCAATGAAAAGCTGCTTTATAGATTTAATTCAGTTGGTTTGAATACAGTTGCTTATGTAATTTCGAACCGGATTGGCTCAGTGGAAAATCATTAAATGGGTCACATCTAACAAACATTTAATTGATATCCCATGTGGTGAAATTTGGTTCGATATCATTCTTAATATCTTTATTTGCCTTTGAAGACACGCTAAGATGTATGTCCATATTGTGATTCCTTGATTATAATAAACCCCTGATGAAGTCTGGTAAGCGAAAGAAATGGCTGCGCAATGTGTTAGAGCAAATTAGAACTAATTAAGAGCTGACGTGTAAAAAAATATAAACAATTTATTATGCTGATGACATTAAATTTGACACAAAAAATCAATGGAAATGATATTATAAAACCGAGATTTAGATGCAAATCACCTTGAAATTATGGATATATATACTGGAGGTAGTACCCTCAGATTTTGGTGAGGAGACAAATCCAATTAAATCTCCATATGAAAGTCCACAGTCGGGTAAACAGCTGATACACAAGTATCTATTATTAGATGCCGTAATGGAAATGTCAATGCGGCAATAGAGAAAACTGCTATGTGAGTGATTATGTACCTCTCCGAGGGCTGGTCCCGACCGAGCGTCTGTAGGACGAAACGCGTTGGGTTAAGACAGCGATTTTTGTCATTTTTTAAAGGAAGAATAGTCATCATGTTGTTGTTTGACTAAAATGGATTAATACCAACACAACCATCGTCTATACAAAACATCATATTGTTATCTTGGGCAAATTGTGAAACAGTTTTATTTACTGTATTTTATAAAATAAAAAAGTTAATTTTTTACGATTGTTTTACTATATAACCAAAACTTTTACATACCAAAGAACTACACCAGCTCCCTGGGGAAACCTTTCCTTTACTATGTGTGCGTCTCTCTCTATTTATTTATATATATATATATATATATATATATATATATATATACATATATAGTTTTTTTTTTTTTATCCTCCTCCCACACTTATACTTTGTGATGCTGTTCATATTTCTTCCACTAACGACCCTATATATTTGTGTGCAGTTTAGCATATAATTTTCCCCCACCTTGTATTCAATAATTTTGCTTCACTTTTTCTTGTCATATATACTAGAGACTCCAACATGCAAGAAAAAAATACTACACCCCAGTAAAGTTTTTTTTTTTTTTTTCTCTTCTCCTTGATGGAAATGTAAACATAGCCTTGTGTGTTGTGGAATCAACCCAAAAAAGATAATTGTGCACTTTGCCCTGAAGGAAAATCAACAGAGCTTTGAACAAAACAAACCAGTTTTTCACCTTTGCTACCATATTTAACATCTTAAAGGCCAAGCTATTTCAAAACATAAACCCTGTATATATTGTTATCAGATGTAGTCCCTGACAGCCATTAAACGATTTTCTTCATAGAGATAATTTTTAAAATTTATGCAAGAACACTTAATTTTTTTTAGCATTTAATGGTGATGAAATTTTCTTCCAAAATAATAGATACACTGTAGCCGGGATCGGTATGCGATCCCAGCGAACGGGATGCTGGCGGGCACAATACTGATGCCAGCATCCCGATGGTCACTATCCCGACAGGCAAGGTAAGTATTCAAACTCCCCCCTTCTTACCCACCTAACCCTGATTCCCCTTTCCGCAGCCTAACCCTTTCCCCTTACAGCCTAACCACCAATTCCTCCCCACTGGAGTGGTGGCTAACCCCCCTCCCCACAGCCTAATCCTAATCTAACTACACTTCCCCCGCAACCAAACCCTAACCTTATCGGCTATACTTACCTCCAGGATTCTTGATCTTTTCTAGATTCTGGGGTCGGCATTCTGGTGTTGGTATTTCAACTTCTGGGATCCCGACAGATGGTATCTTGAACATATACCCTGTAGGGGATCAGTACTAAATGCCGCCGGACGGAATCCCGGCAGTCGAAATACCGATGCCGGAATCCCGACCACACAATCCCGACAGGGGTGGCGAGCGGAACGCAGCCCCTTCCGGGCTCGTTTCGCTCGCCACGCTGCGGGCAAGGTGCCTCGCTACGCTCGGCACACTATTATATTCTCCCTCTATGGGTGTCGTGGACACCCACGGAGGGAGAGTATGTCTGGATTGTGGCGGTCGGGATTCCGGCGTCGGTATTTCGACCGCCGGGATTCCGGCCAGCGGCATCTTGACCGCATCCCCCCTGTAGCCCAGGGGTGGGCAAAGTGCGGCCCGCGAACTGAACCTGCCCAGCCCGCTACCTCCCATCAGTGTGCAATGACAAGCGGCCCGACTGGCTGAGCTGCTTGTCATTGCACTCCATTGCCTCCCAGCCGTCGGAGCCACTGAGGAAGCTTGGTCACGTCGGGTACCGCTGGCCGGATTACCTGTGACCTCTTGCGCTGTTGGGGGTGGAGCCAAAGGTAGAGCCTCAGCGTGGATGTGGGTGGCGTGCGGCGGCCAGTTTGAATACATGCAGCAGCACAGCATCTTCTGTGCTCGGGAAATTGCACCTAAGTAAGGTACATGCTTGGATGGCGGGTGGCAGCAGGACCTGTCTGGCAAGGGGGCAGGGGTGCCCAGTAAAGACGGGGGGGGGGGGGGCTGGCAGTTCTTTCCAGGGAGGGAGGCTGGTAACTTTGTCTGGGGAGGGGGGAAGCTGGTAACTTTTTGTCTGGGGAGGGGGGAAGCTGGTAACTTTGTCTGGGGAGGGGGGAAGCTGGTAACTTTGTCTGGGGAGGGGGGAAGCTGATTGTTTGGTCCAGGGAGTGGGAGAAGGGGGGCTGATCATTTTGTCCAGAGAGGGGGGGAGCTGATTATTTTGTCCAGGGAGGGGATAGACGGGAGGGAAGATGATAACTGTTATGTAGCCCATACACTTGTGTGATATCAGGTACAATACTTCGATTTCGACCGCATCTGTGAGATAAATCGAATGATTGTATGCACATTTCAGGTACCATGCGACGCGATGCGTGGTCACGATATTTTCTGTGCGTCCCTCGAGTATTCGCTGGAAAGTGTCAAGTGGCCCCCCAGCTGAAATAATTGCCCCCCCCCTGCTGTGGCCCATGGGGTCACTTTAATTAGGAGGGACATTTTTGCATCTGCGAGTAAGTGCAGCTATATGTCGCAGATATGGTACAGCCAAACTCACAGATTTTTGTTGGCAGTCCCATTGGGCTGTGTACAAATATCCATGATTCTGGGGCGAGATTGGGCCACAAGTGAGGAGAGTTGTGGGGACATTGGCAGCGTTTCCACGCCATTATAACAAGTACTGTGCCCCATAGCACCTAACTGAATTGACCCCTAGGTGTGAGAATAACATACATATCTAATTGTATTTTATATTCAGCAACATTACGTTTTGCTCACACTATCATTGTGTAGGTTTGTCTACTTTGGAAAATTGATTACACATGGGCTGATTTTCACTTTTGAACCTGAAGTCGAGAGACAAATGTATCGTGCATTTTGGCTACTCACATCCATTTGTCCCTTTTGTGTCCTCTTATTGTTGTCACAATATTAATATGCACTTTGGCATTTATTGGATTCCATCATGTCACAGTTATATATACAGTAGCATCATATTCTAGCAACACTGCTTTGTGGGCCTATTCAGAGTTGATCGCAGCAGCAAATTTGTTAGCAGTTGGGCAAAACCATGTGCACTGCAGGGGGGGAGGGGGGGGGGCAGATATAACATGTGCAGAGAGAGTTAGATTTGGGTAGGGTATGGTCAAACTGAAATCTAAATTGCAGTGTAAAAATAAAGCAGCCATTAATTACCCTGCACAGAAACAAAATAACCCACCCAAATCTAACTCTCTGCAAATGTTATATCTGCGCCACCTGCAGTGCACATGGTTTTTCCCAACTGCTAACAAATTTGCTGCTGGGATCAACTCTGAATTACCCCCTGTGATCGCTAACACTATAATATTTGGATAATTGCCCAATATCTTCTGTGATGATGCAGTATGTTAGCACCCTAAGTTTAAAACCCATATTGTTCAGGATGTACAAGGTGGATACATACATAGAGCCAGAGTTGTACTGGTCCAATGGAGAAAAGAGGATATCCCCGGTGCACCCCAACCCTATTCTAGATTACCTTGTTCATCAGGTCCATTGATAAAATGTTACTTTAATAAAGATATCCACCAAGTCCTCTGAACATCTTCCACCTGTAGTGAACTATCCTTCCATCATATTTTACAGTTTCTTCGTCATGTATACAGATGTGAGCAGATGAAGACAGCTAGAGCAGAGAATGGAATACAACAGCAGTAATTACATACAATTATCTGCAGATGTTAACAAAATCCATTGGGCTTTCTGCTTTCATGTTGAAAACATATACTTGCAAAAATATGTGTACATCTCAACTATAGCAGAAGGCTGGCAAAATAAAACGTTCTACTGCTTTGTACTATTAATCTGTGACTGCTTTCATCCACCCTAATGGCCCATACACACTAAACGATATGAACGATATTGGTGAATGATTTCCCTTGAGCTTGCAGGCATACTTGATGAAAGATATTGTGCATATACACTGAATGATTTTTCAAACGATATGAACGATATTGCTAGCATTGTCTGGGACACTAGTGGTGGCTAATTTAAATAATGGCCTGGCATTACAGAGTGGCTGTTATGATGAATATTGTTCATATCGTCCGTCGTTCATCGTACACCGCGTACACACTGAACGATATACACTTTTACATGAAAGATATAGGCAAAATTGAGCTGCAAGTTCGGAAGATAGACTGGACTATATTGTGAACGTTATCGCTCATAAATCCCAAAATGAGCGATATAGTTCACAATGTCTTCTAATGTGTATGGGCCTTAAGATGCATTCTTCACATAGGGATCCCTGCATCCATATAATCCAGAAAAGCTGTCGCATTCACTTTTAGATCTTCTTTTTTTTTTTTTTATATGTTCGATGATATGTGAGCGGCATTTCTAGGTTTTATTTTTAAATTCATTTTAAAGGAAAAAATAATAAAATGGGGGGTATACTATTAGCCTCTGTAATTTAGCGCTTGGAAATGATCCTGCATCACTCATACATAGGGTTTGCGAAAAGCCGCGGACCTACAGTATTGGCTTTTGCAGCACCTATGGTAAAATAAATGGTCACTTATTGGGGATTGCGCAGGCATGGGGGCTAATAGGATAGCCCCAGTTGAGTTAGTTAGCCACAGTGTGGATACCGCCCAATAACATTTTTGCAGAAGGTTAAAAAAATGTGTTTAGTAGTGGTCATTCAAGTAAATATTTGATCATTTTATACTAAATTGTAAAGAATTATACATGTGTGCTGGTGAATACGACAAATGATTGATCAATCATACGATCATAAATTGTAGTAAACTGGAACTTGAAGTGTTCATAATAATGTTCTTTGATGGTTGTATGTAACCTTCCTATGCTTATGTCAGGGGATATGTCCATTGCCCTAATTTAGTGTGCAGGTAACTGCTGATGAAATCCATTTAAATGTATACGTAATGCAAGTAACATAGGGGTCTATTTACTAAGCCTTGGTAGGAGATAAAGTCGCCGGAGATACAGTACCATCCAATCGGCTCCTAACTGTCAGGCCACAGGTTGTGTTTGAAAAAATGACAGGAGCTGATTGGCTGATATTTTATCTCCAGCGACTTTATCTCCATCCAAGGCTTAGTAAATAGACCCCATAGTCTCATGCAAACTCCAGCTGCAATTTTTAAATATAATCTCTGTTAAGAAAAAAATAAATAAAACTAGGTGATTCATTTCTTCACACCGTCGTAAGTGGCTACGCCCCCTTAACCCTTGCACGCCGTTGTGGCGTGCAATATTTGTATTATATGGAGTATTACCTCCAATCATAATTGTGTGAGTGGTTAAATATTGCACGGACAAAGGGCGGGCAATGGTTAAGGGGTCGTAGCCCCTTGCAATGGCGTGAACAGTGCACGCAGGGTCTGATGAATCACCTAGTAGGTGCTGTGGTTGGGGTAGTGGCAGGTGTGGGGAGACACGGATGGGGGAGTGGTTACGGGGGTGCCTGCAGGTGGGGGAGGGGTGGTTGCGGTGGCGCCACGGGTGGGGGAGAGGCTGGTGCCACGAGTGTGGTAGGGACGGGTGCATGGGTGCCGTGGGTGGGGGTCCAGAGCCCCCCCGGGTGTGGGAGGAGCGGTTGCTGGGGTGCCGCGGGTGGGGGAGGGGCGTGTGCGGGGGTGCCATGGGTTGGGGAGGGGGTCCGGAGCCACCGCGGGTGGTGGAGGGGGAGTGTAGGGGTGCCGTGGATGGGGCCTGGAGGTACTGCGAGTGGGGGAGAGGCGGGTAATGCTTCTCCTCCTGGAAGCAGCTATGCTGCTGTCCTCCCTTTGGCAGTGGCTCTCCCGGAGACTCGCACAGCAGGCAAGCAGCCAGTCACTATTGTTAGCGCTGGTGTCTCAATGCGCCGCATTACAGGGAAGAAGATGCACTCGTATACTTCCCTGTAATGCGGCGCGTTGGGACACCGGCGCTAACAATAGTGACTGACTGGCAGAACAGAGTCAGTGACACTGCACTGCACAGCACTGTCACCTTTTACATTGATTCAGCGTCCAGACATTACCCTCCGCGATATCACCCACTCTATCTGTTACATTAGCCAAATCGGGCCTTCCAGGCCGGCAGCCCAGGTGCTGTGTTGCGGAGTCAGGGGATCTGGGCGCGGCTGTGGCAGGGAGGTACTTCAGTGACATCACGCGCAGAGGAGGCTCTGGGACTCAGAGAGTATGCGGCGCAGGGAGGGCTATGAAAGCCTTCCGCTGCGCCGCTTTCATACACATCTATGCCGGTGGCCGCAGCAGCTTTTGTTCCACCTGTACCGCAGCTTGGGAGTGGGGGGATTGTTGATGCCGGAAGGGGCAGGCGGACTGGCAGCAGGACGCTGCAGTAAAAGGATTTTTTTTTGTTCCCTATCTACAACGCAGAGACCAGCTGCAGATGCAGTGGCATACCCTCCAACTGTACCTTTTTGGCAGGTACAGTACCTTTTTTTATGGTCTGTACCGATTTTTGGCTCTCCAAACTTCCATAGAAAGTATAGGAAAAGGGGTGTGACCACATCACTGTACCCGTGGCCACGCCCCCTTTTTGAATTTGTAGTGATTTTTATGTGTAAATTGTTGCAGGGTATGTTGCTGCAGATGCAGTCAGCCTATTTTGGGGTGTGGACCTGGAGCTGCAGCTTCATCAGCCCCATTGTTAATCCTGCTCTGGGAACACACAGCAGCCAAAGGGCAGAGCCTCCCATTGGATGTAACCTGTGTGGGAGGGCGTTTCTTGCCCAATCAGCTGTGGACTGGGTGTGATAGACCTGCTGCTAACCCAATGAGAGCTCCTAGCCACGCCCAGCAGTCACAGAGTGACAGATCTGGGCTATTACATAGGAGATTAGCAGTACTATGGTAAAAGAATTGAAACATACTAAAGTATTGGTCAATGTGAATGGAAAGTACAGTGAATCACTGACTTATTTTACTACAGATGTAAATGTTGTGCAGTTCTCTAATAGTACACAAACAAAATTGTCCTCCATTTTTTAGCCATTCATTCAGTAATGCTGCACATCGATGATGGTCTCTAATTGTATTTAACATGTTCAAAAATAAGCAAAATAAGTGATGTGTTACCTACTGTATATTATCCAAGTGTGGGTCCCTTTATGTGCTGAAAGTGCTCGTTTAATCATGGAGTTCCTGTGAAAGTGCAGTGGATTTATTTTGCAGATTAGATAGTAGTAGGCAGGGTATCAGATCATGGAGAAGTATCAGAAGGGACATTGTTTCTTACACTATCTAAAGCACACGTTCTTTGGCTTTACTTACACTGAGTTTATTTTGGCTGGCATTTGTCACAAGGGAGCCCAAACATTCATTAAAAATTCAAACTTCTTTTCTTATTGACATATAACTTAATCTCAGAAATTAAATCTGTTAACTATACAATCATGTCTCATATTACTGTCTGTCCGATAAGCATGAGTGAAACCTACATTTCTCTGACGTCCTAAGTGGATGCTGGGGACTCCGTCAGGACCATGGGAATAGCGGCTCCGCAGGAGACAGGGCACAAAAGTAAAAGCTTTAGGATCAGGTGGTGTGCACTGGCTCCTCCCCCTATGACCCTCCTCCAAGCCTCAGTTAGGTTTTTGTGCCCGGCCGAGAAGGGTGCAATCTAGGTGGCTCTCCTAAAGAGCTGCTTAGAGTAAAAGTTTTGTTAGGTTTTTTATTTTCAGTGAGTCCTGCTGGCAACAGGCTCACTGCAACGAGGGACTTAGGGGAGAAGAAGTGAACTCACCTGCGTGCAGGATGGATTGGCTTCTTAGGCTACTGGACACTAGCTCCAGAGGGACGATCACAGGTACAGCCTGGATGGGTCACCGGAGCCGCGCCGCCGACCCCCTTGCAGATGCTGAAGAGAGAAGAGGTCCAGAAATCGGCGGCTGAAGACTTCTCAGTCTTCATGAGGTAGCGCACAGCACTGCAGCTGTGCGCCATTGCTCTCAGCACACTTCACACCAACGGTCACTGAGGGTGCAGGGCGCTTGGGGGGGCGCCCTGGGCAGCAATGAAAGTACCTATGCTGGCTAAAAATACATCACATATAGCCCCTGGGGCTATATGGATGTATTTAACCCCTGCCAGGTTGTCAGAAAAACGGGAGAAGAAGCCCGCCGAAAAGGGGGCGGGGCCTATTCTCCTCAGCACACAGCGCCATTTTCCTACACAGCTCCGCTGCTAGGAAGGCTCCCAGGCTCTCCCCTGCACTGCACTACAGAAACAGGGTTAAAACAGAGAGGGGGGGCACTTATTTGGCGATATTATTATATATTAAGATGCTATAAGGGAAAACACTTATATAAGGTTGTCCCTGTATAATATAGCGTTTTGGTGTGTGCTGGCAAACTCTCCCTCTGTCTCCCCAAAGGGCTAGTGGGGTCCTGTCCTCTATCAGAGCATTCCCTGTGTGTGTGCTGTGTGTCGGTACGTGTGTGTCGACATGTATGAGGACTATGTTGGTGAGGAGGCGGAGCAATTGCCTGTAATGGTGATGTCACTCTCTAGGGAGTCGACACCGGAATGGATGGCTTATTTAGGGAATTACGTGATAATGTCAACACGCTGCAAGGTTGGTTGACGACATGAGACGGCCGGCAAACCAATTAGTACCTGTCCAGGCGTCTCAAACACCGTCAGGGGCTTTAAAACGCCCATTTACCTCAGTCGGTCGACACAGACACGGACACTGACTCCAGTGTCGACGGTGAAGAAACAAACGTATTTTCCATTTGGGCCACACGTTACATGTTAAGGGCAATGAAGGAGGTGTTACATATTTCTGATACTACAAGTACCACAAAAGAGGGTATTATGTGGGGTGTGAAAAAACTACCTGTAGTTTTTCCTGAATCAGATAAATTAAATGAAGTGTGTGATGATGCGTGGGTTTCCCCCGATAGAAAATTATTGGCGTTATACCCTTTCCCGCCAGAAGTTAGGGCGCGTTGGGAAACACCCCTTAGGGTGGATAAGGCGCTCACACGCTTATCAAAACAAGTGGCGTTACCGTCTCCAGATACGGCCGCCCTCAAGGAGCCAGCTGATAGGAGGCTGGAAAATATCCTAAAAAGTATATACACACATACTGGTGTTATACTGCGACCAGCGATCGCCTCAGCCTGGATGTGCAGCGCTGGGGTGGCTTGGTCGGATTCCCTGACTGAAAATATTGATACCCTTGACAGGGACAGTATTTTATTGACTATAGAGCATTTAAAGGATGCATTTCTATATATGCGAGATGCACAGAGGGATATTTGCACTCTGGCATCAAGAGTAAGTGCGATGTCCATATCTGCCAGAAGATGTTTATGGACACGACAGTGGTCAGGTGATGCAAATTCCAAACGGCACATGGAAGTATTGCCGTATAAAGGGGAGGAGTTATTTGGGGTCGGTCCATCGGACCTGGTGGCCACGGCAACAGCTGGAAAATCCACCTTTTTTACCCCAAGTCACATCTCAGCAGAAAAAGACACCGTCTTTTCAGCCTCAGTCCTTTCGTCCCCATAAGGGCAAGCAGGCAAAAGGCCAGTCATATCTGCCCAGGGATAGAGGAAAGGGAAGAAGACTGCAGCAGGCAGCCCATTCCCAGGAACAGAAGCCCTCCACCGCTTTTGCCAAGTCCTCAGCATGACGCTGGGGCCGTACAAGCGGACTCAGGTGCGGTGGGGGGTCGTCTCAAGAGTTTCAGCGCGCAGTGGGCTCACTCGCAAGTGGACCCCTGGATCCTACAAGTAGTATCCCAGGGGTACAGATTGGAAATTCGAGACGTCTCCCCCTCGCAGGTTCCTGAAGTCTGCTTTATCAACGTCTCCCTCCGACAGGGAGGCAGTATTGGAAACAATTCACAAGCTGTATTCCCAGCAGGTGATAATCAAAGTACCCCTCCTACAACAAGGAAAGGGGTATTATTCCACACTATATTGTGGTACTGAAGCCAGACGGCTCGGTGAGACCTATTCTAAATCTGAAATATTTGAACACTTACATACAAAGGTTCAAATCAAGATGGAGTCACTCAGAGCAGTGATAGCGAACCAGGAAGAAGGGGACTATATGGTGTCCCTGGACATCAAGGATGCTTACCTCCATGTCCCAATTTGCCCTTCTCACCAAGGGTACCTCAGGTTCGTGGTACAAATCTGTCACTATCAGTTTCAGACGCTGCCGTTTGGATTGTCCACGGCACCCCGGGTCTTTACCAAGGTAATGGCCGAAATGATGATTCTTCTTCAAAGAAAAGGCGTCTTAATTATCCCTTACTTGGACGATCTCCTGATAAGGGCAAGGTCCAGAGAACAGTTGGAGGTCGGAGTAGCACTATCTCAAGTAGTTCTACGACAGCACGGGTGGATTCTAAATATTCCAAAATCGCAGCTGTCTCCGACGACACGTCTGCTGTTCCTAGGGATGATTCTGGACACAGTCCAGAAAAAGGTGTTTCTCCCGGAGGAGAAAGCCAGGGAGTTATCCGAGCTAGTCGGGAACCTCCTAAAACCAGGAAAAGTGTCAGTGCATCATTGCACAAGGGTCCTGGGAAAAAAGGTGGCTTCTTACGAAGCGATTCCATTGGGCAGATTTCACGCAAGAACTTTTCAGTGGGATCTGCTGGAAAAATGGTCCGGATCGCATCTTCAGATGCATCAGCGGATAACCCTGTCTCCAAGGACAAGGGTGTCTCTTCTGTGGTGGCTGCAGAGTGCTCATCTACTAAAGGGCCACAGATTCGGCATTCAGGACTGGGTCCTGGTGACCACGGATGCCAGCCTGAAAGGCTGGGGAGCAGTCACACAAGGAAAAAATTTCCAGGGAGTGTGATCAAGTCTGGAGACTTCTCTCCACATAAATATACTGGAGCTAAGAGCAATTTACAATGCTCTAAGCTTAGCAAGACCTCTGCTTCAAGGTCAGCCGGTATTGATCCAGTGGGACAACATCACGGCAGTCGCCCACGTAAACAGACAGGGCGGCACAAGAAGCAGGAGGACAATGGCAGAAACTGCAAGGATTCTTCGCTGGGCGGAAAATCATGTGATAGCACTGTCAGCAGTGTTCATTCCGGGAGTGGACAACTGGGAAGCAGACTTCCTCAGCACGACCTCCACCCGGGAGAGTGGGGACTTCATCGGGAAGTCTTCCACATGATTGTGAACCGTTGGGAAAGACCAAAGGTGGACATGATGGCGTCCCGCCTGAACAAAAAACTGGACAGGTATTGCGCCAGGTCAAGAGACCCTCAGGCAATAGCTGTGGACGTTCTGGTAACACCGTGGGTGTACCAGTCGGTGTATGTGTTCCCTCCTCTGCTTCTCATACCTAAGGTACTGAGAATTATAAGACGTAGAGGAGTAAGAACTATACTCGTGGCTCCGGATTGGCCAAGAAGGACTTGGTACCCGGAACTTCAAGAGATGCTCACAGAGGACTCATGGCCTCTGCCGCTAAGAAGGGACTTGCTTCAGCAAGTACCATGTCTGTTCCAAGACGTACCGCGGCTGCGTTTGACGGCATGGCGGTTGAACGCCGGATCCTAAGGGAAAAAGGCATTCCGGAAGAGGTCATTCCTACCCTGGTCAAAGCCAGGAAGGAGGTGACCGCACAACATTATCACCACATGTGGCGAAAATATGTTGCGTGGTGTGAGGCCAGGAAGGCCCCACGAAGAAATTTCAACTCGGTCGATTCCTGCATTTCCTGCAAACAGGAGTGTCTATGGGCCTCAAATTGGGGTCCATTAAGGTTCAAATTTCGGCCCTGTCGATTTTCTTCCAGAAAGAATTGGCTTCAGTTCCTGAAGTCCAGAAGTTTGTCAAGGGAGTACTGCATATACAACCCCCTTTTGTGCCTCCAGTGGCACTGTGGGATCTCAACGTAGTTCTGGGATTCCTCAAATCACATTGGTTTAAACCGCTCAAATCTGTGGATTTGAAATATCTCACATGGAAAGTGACCATGATGTTGGCCCTGGCCTCGGCCAGGCGAGTGTCAGAATTGGCGGCTTTGTCTCACAAAAGCCCATATCTGATTGTCCATTCGGACAGGGCAGAGCTGCGGACTCGTCCCCAGTTTCTCCCTAAGGTGGTGTCAGCGTTTCACCTGAACCAGCTTATTGTGGTACCTGCGGCTACTAGGGACTTGGAGGACTCCAAGTTGCTAGATGTTGTCAGGGCCCTGAAAATATAGGTTTCCAGGACGGCTGGAGTCAGGAAAACTGACTTGCTGTTATCCTGTATGCACCCAACAAACTGGGTGCTCTTGCTTCTAAGCAGACGATTGCTAGTTGGATGTGTAGTACAATTCAGCTTGCACATTCTGTGGCAGGCCTGCCACAGCCAAAATATGTAAATGCCCATTCCACACGGAAGGTGGGCTCATCTTGGGCGGCTGCCCGAGGGGTCTCGGCTTTACAACTTTTTCTGAGCTGCTACTTGGTCAGGGGCACACCCTGGCTGAGGAGGACCTGGAGTTCTCTCACTCGGTGCTGCAGAGTCATCCGCACTCTCCCGCCCGTTTGGGAGCTTTGGTATAATCCCCATGGTCCTGACGGAGTCCCCAGCATCCACTTAGGACGTCAGAGAAAATAAGAATTTACTTACCGATAATTCTATTTCTCGTAGTCCGTAGTGGATGCTGGGCGCCCATCCCAAGTGCGGATTGTCTGTAATACTTGTACATAGTTATTGTTACAAAAATCGGGTTATTATTGTTGTGAGCCAACTTTTCAGAGGCTCCGCTGTTATCATGCTGTTAACTGGGTTCAGACCACAGGTTGTACGGTGTGATTGGTGTGGCTGGTATGAGTCTTACCCGGGATTCAAAATCCTTCCTTATTGTGTACGCTCGTCCGGGCACAGTATCCTAACTGAGGCTTGGAGGAGGGTCATAGGGGGAGGAGCCAGTGCACACCACCTGATCCTAAAGCTTTTACTTTTGTGCCCTGTCTCCTGCGGAGCCGCTATTCCCATGGTCCTGACGGAGTCCCCAGCATCCACTACGGACTACGAGAAATAGAATTATCGGTAAGTAAATTCTTATTTTTCTGTTGCTTGCACTTTGGTCCATTCCATAGAATTTATTTTACATACGTGTCATTAGGTCCACACTTTGTAGTCGACATTGCATTAGGTCAACATGGTCAAAAGATAGACTTTGCTTAAGGTCAACAGATTCAGAAGGTTGACATGCCAGTGATCTGCTTGCCTAGAACAACCTCTGCTGTGCTTTCCCGACAGTGGTGTCAGTGTTGGACCCCCATTTAAGGTCCCGGGAGATTGTGGTCCCTAGGAACTGGAAGGAGTCCACTAGCTATACCACACTGTCAGTAATCGTTTGCGGAGGTGCACTAGCTGGCTTCTTCCTGTAATCCACTATCATCTCGACAGCTTTGAGGGGGTTGAGCTCAAGGTTGTTGTGGCTGCACCACTGGGCCAACCAGTCTACTTCCCATCTATAGGCCGATTCGTCCCCGTCCTTGATGAGGCCGATGACGGTGGTGTCGTCTGCGAATTTGATGATCTTTACAAATTGCACCTCTGAGGTGCAGTCATTTGTGTACATGGAGAAGAGCAGGGGTGAGAGGACACAGCCCTGAGGAGCCCCGGTACTAATGGATCGTGCTTGAGAGCTGAATTCCCCCACTTTCACCACCTGTGTCCTATCTGTCAGGAAGTCTGCTATCCAGGAACAGATAGCTTCTGGGACCCCTAGGTGAAGTAATTTGGGATGGAGAATGCTGGGGACGATTGTATTGAAGGCCGAGCTGAAATGAACAGGATCCTTGTGTAGGTACCGGGAATGTCTAGGTGCTGTTGAATGTAGTGCAGACCCAGGTTGACTGCATCCTCGACACACCAATTCGATCGATAGGCGAACTGTAGGGGGTCCAGTTGGGAGCCAGTCACAGTTTTCAGGTGATTCAAAACCAGACGCTCAAACGTTTTCATGACCACAGACATATGTGCTATCGGCCTGTAGTCATTCAGGTTCGTGATAGAGGGTTTCTTGGGGACCGAAACAATAGTGGACCTTTTTGGGGCAGGAAGGGACTTTCTGTAGCTCCAGCGATTTGTTGAGGATCTTGGTGAATATGGGGGTGAGCTAACCCGCACATGCTCTCAGGACAGATGGTGACACTCCATCAGGATCCGGAGCTTTCCTGGGTTTGGCCCTTTGAACCGTGCCACCACCTCTTCTTGGGCGACTTGCTGTGCCTGGAGTTGGCCGTCGATGTTCGGGGCATCATAGAGGTGATTGTTTGGGTCACAGGGGACTTCTTTTGCGAAAAAGAAGGGAGAAAAAAAAGGCTCTGTACTGGGGCACTCTTATGATTATAGTTAGACAATAAAACTTAACTTTTAATTCAATATTAAAATAATGTGATTGAACAACACAATACTTCAAAAAGTTTTTTTTATATACATTTGCAAATTGCCTTGTATATTACCAATTTATTTTGCATGATTAATACCACATAAAAGAAATTATCATTTGGTAGTGAATAGCTGCATAGGTGAAGATATTTGACTTAATTATATAATTACTCGGGTAAATCTGTCTATAACTAATATCTCAAGACAGGTTTATAATCCCCACAGGGGAAATCAACACATTCTGTGTAAATTATTAATATAGTCGGTAACGGACTAATATCCATCAAAGGCTATAGTCTGATATATCAACCGGTCGCGTAACTTCCCACTTTGTACTATTTCATGACTTCTTTTGCGAACCTGCAATAAAAGTGGTTCAGCTCGTCTGCTAGGTCTTGGTGCATGGTGGTGGACTTCAATGTTTTCTAGTAGTTAATTATGACTTGCATTCCTTTCCATTTAGATACAAGGTCATTGGTGGAAATATCGTTTGCCAGCTTGTCCGAAAACCGCTTTTTTGCTAGCGTGATTTCTTAAGTCAGAGAGTTCCTAGTTTGGTTGTATAGTACTATGTCACTGCTGCTATAGGCCTTCTCTTTGGCCCGATGAAATTGCCTGAGCTGGGCGTTGAACCAGGGCTGCTTGTTGTTGTAAATGTGGTAAGTCTTGGTAGGTAATCACATATCCTCACAGTAGCTGATGTAGGATGTGACAGTGTCTTTCAGGTCGGTTGCCGAGGCTTCGAAGACCCCCCATTCCGTGCAGTCGAAGCAGGCTTAGAGCTTCATCTTCGCCTCGTTGGTCTATTTCTCATCAGTCTTGACGACAGGCTTAACCGCTCTCAGTTTCTGTGTATAGGTAGGGAGTAGGTGGACGAGGCAGTGGTCAGATAGACCGGAAGGCAGACTTGAGGGTAGTGTGGCAGTGTTCAAGGGTGCACCCTTCCCTTGTGGGACACGTGACTTGTTGCTTGTACTTGGGTAGCTCCTTGCTCAAATCAGTTCTGTTGAAGTCGCCCAGCACTATAAGCAGAGAGTCTGGATGTTTTTGTTCTATGTCGGATATGCATACAGTCAGGTGGTGCAGTTCTTCATTCGCGCAGACGAGGGGGGTGGATGTACACTCCCACAAGGACAATTGAGGCAAATTCCTGGGGGGAATAGAAGGGGTTGCAGTTGATACTTAGCATCTCCAGGTGAGAGCTATTTGCCTAGGATCGTGACATTGGTGCACCATCTGTCGTTGATGTAGAAGCAGATGCCACCATCCTTCGTTTTTCCTGAGAGAACCTTGGAGTGATCGGCCGTGAAGAGACCGAAGCCCGGCAGAGACATCGGGTTGTACGCAATATGGTTGTCCAGCAACGTCTCCGTAAAGCAGAGGATGGACGACACTGTAATGCCTGACCCTGCGCTGCCCAGAAGGAGGGACAGTTCGTCTAACTTGTTTGCCAGTGAGCACATGTTCGAGAACAGGATCGCGGGAAGTGCAGACCGGTGCACTCGCCGCCGCCACTTCACTAGGGCGCCTGCGTGACAGCCTTTCCTCTGAGCCCAGGTCCTTCTACTAGGCCCGACATGAGGGCCTCCGTCATTCTCTTTCCGGGTCCGCCAATACACCCGCAAGTCGCCGTCCGCAGCCACTTGGTCATCCACTTCAGCATCCACGACGTCTGCATCCCTGCCACACAGGGCAGCAAGGGCCGCTGATCCGCCCGCCGACGGGCCCGAATATGGGGTAAACACCGCAGGAGCGCTCCAACTTAGGAGGGCTTTCCTGCTGTATTTGGTCACCTGTGGGGTAGACAAGGGCAGGGGAAAACAAGGGGATACGGGTATTTTGGCTGAGCTTCATAGCTCCGATGCAGCCATCTGCGGCGCCATCTTGAATTGTAATCGCTATAATCGTTTTTGCTATAACCTGTTGCTGCTCTTTAATCCAATGGGTATATTTGAAACAAGTGATAAATAAAATAACTTTGCTTTTCCTGTTGCTGATTTAGTCAATTATTCCAGGACAAAGCAGGCTTCTGGAAAGGTGTTAGAATCCAATTCCTATTGTGTAGGTGTGAAAAATCTCAGTGTGAGTGGCCTTTTAAATAGATTTCTTGTGGGGGTAGTGATAACGTGTCCTGGGGAATGGATCCTGCAATTTGAAATGAACAGTGACCCTTCAGCAATTCAATTCAGAGCTTGAATATACTGTATACAGTAGTAAAGGGGAAAGAGAAAGAAAAAAAGTGACCTTTGTTGGGAGCACTCCCACTTGGAAACGATAATGATTTGAGTAATGAGCAATGATATGAAAAGTGAAGTAATTAAAATGTAACCTTTAATTTTATTATATTAAAATATTGGTACACCAGTTATATTGTTTCACTATTTAGGGGCTAGTCAATGTGAGCCACCTGGTAAAGCTAAATTGTGAAAATATTGATGAAAATACAAAACATTATTAGGCAGGCTCAGAGTACTTGGATATATGGAATAGGTACTATAACCAAATTGGTGCCGTCAAAAGAACCTACAACACCTGGTATTCCTTAGTGGTCCACCACCTAAGTACTGACCAGGCCCAACACCGTATTGCTTCCAAGATCAGACGAGATTGGGCATGCGCGGTGTGGTATGGTAGTAGATCAGCATTGATCTGGCGATTTCTACCACTAATATATAGATGGTAGGGGGTTATTGGTAAGCACCTTGTTACCAAATTAACCGAGTAATCTCTAAGGAGAAAATATATGTTTAACCATCATTGCACCAAATTGTAACCCAAATCTGTAGGTATACGTGGGTTTAAATCATGTGGTTAATGGTTTCTCAGCCCGCAAGGAATGCCTGTATGTTTCATTATGTGCTGTGCAGCACCTATGAAAATTGGGTTTGTACTGCGAATAAGGCAGATATAGATCACTGTTCTACTGATAACATGCCACAGTATTTGTATATGATCCAAAGAGAAATCGTCTCTATTGGTTAATTGGATCACCCTGTTAAGGGAAAAACAAAGGTTATTGTGAAGTTATAAGCTCAAAGATTATAAATAAACCTCCTATTATATCATGATCGAAAAAATGCAGGACCAAGAATGATATAAAGATTGTTAGGAGAAAGAAAACAGACTTGAAAAATAGACAAGATGTATAACAGTCTCAATTATCCAATTAAGGGCTAATTAGTGCCATGGTGCCTAACAAAGTATAGGTGTTGTCTTTGAAATAGAGAAATTTTGCCACAATAACTTATATAGCATGTATCCACAGTGTATCTGTAACGTGTCTGTCTAACATGTAATAGACAGACAAGAATTGCCAAAACGAACCCAAAGAGGGGACAAATACAATAATCCCCCAAAAAAGATCATATGCTAGGTGATTTTTTCAATACATTTAGCTATGATATGCACAATAGCTTTATATTCCAACAAAGACCTGCATATGAATAGGTACTGATGCACTGTATTGTGATTATTGGCATAACATTTGCCAAAGAGACCAATGCACGCTGTTTCTTAATTGTGTATGTGCCAATAGGTTTGACGGGAGATAGTGTAGCAGATGGGACAATGCAATAATTAAGTTTGCCCGCTCTCCATGCGCCGTTAGCCGCAAAGCTCCGGCGTTAATGAGGTTTGAAAAATATCATCTCCTGCTACTGGGAGATCGATAGGCAAGTGGGGACCAAAAATACTTAAGTGTCTGTCTGCTCGTAGCGCGCCGCTGACCGCCGGGCTCCGGCGTCCGTGCTGCCTCTCTGATCTCCTCTCCTTTCGGTCTCTGATCATGTGAGCGTACTCATCATGATCCTCCTGTTCACCTCCCAACGTACGTTTCACAGATTAGCTTGTTCACGGGCAGTGTGAACATGTGGTGTCAGGATCTGGCTTAAATCTATACGATTAGCCAATCAGGATTGTACCTGTTTGATTAATTAATACTGACAAGGTTTGTATGAGCTTCAATTTAATTAAATGAATAGAACGAGCAACTTCGGTGTCCTGCAAGATGTTTGTGAATTAGGATGCCGAGGGGGTTTAATTATTAAATCCTTATAGTATATAGTAGTGGTGCGTGAATAATAATAATATTAAAACTAAATATGAATTTAATTATCGCATTCCTTATAGTATATAGTAGTGGTGTGTGAGTAAGATAATAATAATGAATATATAAAAATAATATAAAAATAAAAATAAATAGATGGATAATGATATAATAATGTTAATTAAGAGTGGAGTATAGGTGATTAATTGGTGGAAATTGCTATGTGTGGATATAAGGGGTTAAATGATAAATTGTGTATAGTATTGAATTAATTAGGGAGTGAAGGGAAAGGGGGGGGGGAAAGTGAGGGATAATAAGAGGAAGGGAGGTGGTTTTTTTTTTTGGGTGATGGGAAATTGTTTGGTAGGGGGAGGGGGGGAGAAAAAATAATAATAGAGGGGGTGCTGTTAACTTATATAATTAATGTAACAGTGTATAAGTGTGATTGCTGCTATTATAAATTTGATGAATATCATTAATGGCAGAGAAAAAATATGTGATAGACTTAAGGTGCTGATATATTTAAAAACCACTGTGTTGAAAAAGAAAAGGAAAAAGAGGGAGATAAATTATATATAGTAATGAATAATAATATAATATTGAATAAAATTAATAAAAATAATAATAAATATAATTATAAATAATGATAATGAATATAATTGAAAAATTAATTAAATAAAAATAATAAGTTTGGTAACAGTTAATAATTAAAAAAAGGAAGGAGAATAATAAAAGGATGAATTAGTCAATCAAATTGGACAATCAGATTGGAAGGAATGCTCCAAAATTAATAGTTTCACTAAGTCCATGTGGATGAAGTGAATTTAATTTGAATGTCCATTCACATTCCTTTCGTAAGAGAGTGCTAGTCAGGTCCCCCCCACGTAGACCCAATTTCACTTTTTCTAGTCCACAAACTTTAAGTCCATCCCAGCGACCTGCATGGTTGGAAAAGAAATGTCGTGCTACAGAGGTAAGTTGCTTCATTTTTTGTAAGTCCCTGGTGGCATTCCGGATGGATCCAATATGTTCCAGGATTCTTTGCTTGAGGGCCCTAGTCATCATACCCACATATCTTTGTCCACAAATACACACAATACAATAGATCACACCTTCGGTGGAGCAGTTGATGAAATGCTTGAATTTAATATCTTTGCCGTAGCGATCCTGGATGTGATCTGTCTTAAAGATATATTGACATGCTTTACAGTGACCGCATGGATGTGTGCCAGTGGTAGTCTGTGGTTTATCACGAGATGGTTGGAAATGACTGGATACCAATCTATCTTTCAGATTTCTTGATCTCCGCCAACTCATGGATACTTGTGGTCCAAGTTTTTCAGATAAGGTAGGGTCCAAGTGGAGAATTCCCCAGTGTTTCTGGATGGCTTGTTTAACCTGGTGCCATTCTTGACAAAAAACCCCAACGAACCTGATAGTTTTATCCTCTTGTTTCTTTTGTTTCTTATCAAAGATTAATTGTTCTCTCTGAATGGTCTGAATGTTTCTGCTGGCTTTCTTGATAGATGTGTTGCTGTATCCTCTCTCACGGAGTCTGTTAGAGAGGTCTTTGCTTTGTTCTACGAAATCCTGATCATTGGAGCAGTTTCTTCTTAAACGTAGAAATTCTCCTTTAGGTATATTGTTTATTGTGGGAGGGAAATGGGAGCTGGTTTGATGTAGAAGTGTGTTTGATGATGTCTCCTTCCTGAATAATTTTGTTGAAAGCATATCATTTTTATCCTTAAAAATGAGTATGTCCAGAAATGGAAGTTCATCTTGACTGATGGCGTGAGTGAGGCGAATGTTGAGGTTGTTGTTATTTAAATGTTCGATGAACAAGAGTAACATCTGTATATCTCCTTCCCAAATCATCAGGATGTCATCGATGTATCTTGCCCACATGATGATATTGGTCGTGAAAACATCATTACTGTCACTGAAAACGAATTCGCGTTCCCACCATCCTAGAAAGATATTAGCATACGTCGGGGCACACGCTGCCCCCATAGCTGTGCCCCTAGTTTGTAGGTAGAATCTCTTGTTGAAGGTGAAAAGGTTGTGATTGAGTATGAACTGAAGTAGGTCTCCAAGGAATGTATGGAATTTTTCCATTCCTTCCATGTTCATGAAATAGTTGACAGCTTCCAGTCCTTTATCATGGTCAATTGAAGTATATAGTGCCTCAACATCTAGAGAGACTAAGAATTGATTTGCCTCCAGTTTGACATCATGGATCTTGCGAAGAACGTCTGTAGTATCTTGAACGAAGGAGGGGAGACCCATTACATGGTGTCGCAGATGGAGATCGACAAAAATACTTGCTTTTTCAGTCAATGATCCAATCCCTGATACTATTGGTCTACCCGGTGGTTGACACAAGTTCTTGTGGATCTTGGGCAGCATGTAGAATGTGGGGATTCTAGGATGTGTGGTCTGGAGATATTGATATTCTGAAGGTGTTATTGTTCCTTCCTCATGCGCATTGGAAAGCATCCTATCATATAGTATTTTGTAGTTTTCCATGGGATTGAGTAGTATCCTCTGATAGCATGTCTGATCTTCCAACTGTCGATATGCTTCCTGTGTGTATTGTTCTTGGGGCCATATTACTACATTGCCCCCTTTATCTGATGGCTTTATAATTACATCCTGCCAGGATTCAATCTCTCTTAGAGCATCCAGTTCTTTCCTAGTTAGATTGGAGTTGCGCAATCTTCTAGTTTTCTGAAGATGTATTTGATCAAATTCTTTGGATACTAATTTGGTGAATATCTGTACTTCTGGGCTTGTCTGTTCCGAAGGGAAAATGATGATTTTTTCTTACAAATGAATCTCGTACTGACCTCCCATTGAGGATCTATAGTTACCGTGGATTCGGATTCTAGTGCCTCCAGGGCTTCCAGTGCTTCTAATTCGGGCCCTGATAGGTCTGGTACAGTCGTGTTGTCACTTGCTTCGGTCTGATTAGGTTGTGTGCTTCCCATTTCAGGTGCAGATTTCTTATTGTGGAACTTGGTGAGTAGTAACTTTCTATTGAAAAGTCTCAGATCCTTTTCCCATTTAAATCTGTTGAATTTCTCAGTTGGAGAATAGGAAAGACCTTTGCTCAGGACTTGAATTTGCTCTTGATCTAGATTGTGTGTTGAGAGATTGATGATTTTAAGTTGTGAAGTGGTATCGGGTGGATCGGAGGATTCTGATGTTATCTTCTGCGTGTATTCCGGGGTGGCTGTCTCCTGGGTGGTAGTTGGTCCCATTGTTGTTGTTGTCTTCCTCTTCCTCCCCTTCCGCCCCCTCCTTGTCTTTCGTTTGTTGGGTGCCTTGATCCCCTTCCCCTGGGGGGATCCCCTAAAAAATGTTGATGATGATATTGGGTTAGACTCTCACCTTCCCCTCTGGAGTTTGTCGTCAGGGGTGTATTGAAGGTATACTCGGAGAGTTCCTCTGTACCGGATGTTTCCACATCTGATGATGAATACTGTTCACGGTTTCTAGGGGGTCGTTGTTGCCAGGAGGGTTTGTTCCATTTGAATATTTTACCTGAAGCAAAATCCTTTTTATCTCTGGCAAATTTGTTCCTTTTTCTATCAATGATTGTCTGTTCATATGTCAAAAGGTCTTGTTTGTTCTTTTCAAAGCACCGTTGAAACTCTGTGTCCTTCTCCCAGGGTTCCAGTTTTTTACTCAGTTCTTCCAGATCACGTTCGCAACCTTCAAGTACAAGGTGATCGTGTTTGATCAGGATGCCCATAAGTTCCATAGAGCATTTAAGAAGGCTGTTGTCCCATTCAGTTTTGAGGTTTTCACTTATCAAGGTGAAAGTGGGAAAGACTCTTGGTCTGAGGCCACGTGGTACTATTTTGTTCTTAACATAGTTTTCTAACGTGGTAAGATCCCAGTTTGTCCTTATTTGTTTGTGTAACGTTTGTTTAAGTTGTATAAAGTCTGATTCCCAGTTGCTATGGGGTTCTGTGTCCACTATGTTGCTGGGAAAGATGTCATCTAAGTTTTCTCTATTTCTATGTTTGTAGGATAGTTCCTGCTTTAAATTGAAGCTCATCTTACATGTATATGGGACTATGCCCGTCGGTGTACAGAAGATTATGGTTACTCAAGAGTCACGTAATAACCACTTATCCGTGCTGGTATTCCTAAGAAAACTATTTCTAGTTGATACAGTAGGTAGTATAAAGTTAGATTTAAGGATGCCGCACAGGACTAGGTGGTTTGTGTTTAAAATTTATTTGCAAAAGGTTTCCAAGATAACCGACCCATCAGAAAAATTCTGAAAATGTATCACCATCTACCAGTAGAAATATTTTTGTGTAGATATAAACAGTGATTGTCGATGGTGCTCCCATAGGTCCAATGCATATGTAGTAAAGGGGAAAGAGAAAGAAAAAAAGTGACCTTTGTTGGGAGCACTCCCACTTGGAAACGATAATGATTTGAGTAATGAGCAATGATATGAAAAGTGAAGTAATTAAAATGTAACCTTTAATTTTATTATATTAAAATATTGGTACACCAGTTATATTGTTTCACTATTTAGGGGCTAGTCAATGTGAGCCACCTGGTAAAGCTAAATTGTGAAAATATTGATGAAAATACAAAACATTATTAGGCAGGCTCAGAGTACTTGGATATATGGAATAGGTACTATAACCAAATTGGTGCCGTCAAAAGAACCTACAACACCTGGTATTCCTTAGTGGTCCACCACCTAAGTACTGACCAGGCCCAACACCGTATTGCTTCCAAGATCAGACGAGATTGGGCATGCGCGGTGTGGTATGGTAGTAGATCAGCATTGATCTGGCGATTTCTACCACTAATATATAGATGGTAGGGGGTTATTGGTAAGCACCTTGTTACCAAATTAACCGAGTAATCTCTAAGGAGAAAATATATGTTTAACCATCATTGCACCAAATTGTAACCCAAATCTGTAGGTATACGTGGGTTTAAATCATGTGGTTAATGGTTTCTCAGCCCGCAAGGAATGCCTGTATGTTTCATTATGTGCTGTGCAGCACCTATGAAAATTGGGTTTGTACTGCGAATAAGGCAGATATAGATCACTGTTCTACTGATAACATGCCACAGTATTTGTATATGATCCAAAGAGAAATCGTCTCTATTGGTTAATTGGATCACCCTGTTAAGGGAAAAACAAAGGTTATTGTGAAGTTATAAGCTCAAAGATTATAAATAAACCTCCTATTATATCATGATCGAAAAAATGCAGGACCAAGAATGATATAAAGATTGTTAGGAGAAAGAAAACAGACTTGAAAAATAGACAAGATGTATAACAGTCTCAATTATCCAATTAAGGGCTAATTAGTGCCATGGTGCCTAACAAAGTATAGGTGTTGTCTTTGAAATAGAGACATTTTGCCACAATAACTTATATAGCATGTATCCACAGTGTATCTGTAACGTGTCTGTCTAACATGTAATAGACAGACAAGAATTGCCAAAACGAACCCAAAGAGGGGACAAATACAATAATCCCCCAAAAAAGATCATATGCTAGGTGATTTTTTCAATACATTTAGCTATGATATGCACAATAGCTTTATATTCCAACAAAGACCTGCATATGAATAGGTACTGATGCACTGTATTGTGATTATTGGCATAACATTTGCCAAAGAGACCAATGCACGCTGTTTCTTAATTGTGTATGTGCCAATAGGTTTGACGGGAGATAGTGTAGCAGATGGGACAATGCAATAATTAAGTTTGCCCGCTCTCCATGCGCCGTTAGCCGCAAAGCTCCGGCGTTAATGAGGTTTGAAAAATATCATCTCCTGCTACTGGGAGATCGATAGGCAAGTGGGGACCAAAAATACTTAAGTGTCTGTCTGCTCGTAGCGCGCCGCTGACCGCCGGGCTCCGGCGTCCGTGCTGCCTCTCTGATCTCCTCTCCTTTCGGTCTCTGATCATGTGAGCGTACTCATCATGATCCTCCTGTTCACCTCCCAACGTACGTTTCACAGATTAGCTTGTTCACGGGCAGTGTGAACATGTGGTGTCAGGATCTGGCTTAAATCTATACGATTAGCCAATCAGGATTGTACCTGTTTGATTAATTAATACTGACAAGGTTTGTATGAGCTTCAATTTAATTAAATGAATAGAACGAGCAACTTCGGTGTCCTGCAAGATGTTTGTGAATTAGGATGCCGAGGGGGTTTAATTATTAAATCCTTATAGTATATAGTAGTGGTGCGTGAATAATAATAATATTAAAACTAAATATGAATTTAATTATCGCATTCCTTATAGTATATAGTAGTGGTGTGTGAGTAAGATAATAATAATGAATATATAAAAATAATATAAAAATAAAAATAAATATATAGATGGATAATGATATAATAATGTTAATTAAGAGTGGAGTATAGGTGATTAATTGGTGGAAATTGCTATGTGTGGATATAAGGGGTTAAATGATAAATTGTGTATAGTATTGAATTAATTAGGGAGTGAAGGGAAAGGGGGGGGAAAAAATACAGTACATCAGTACCTATTCATATGCAGGTCTTTGTTGGAATATAAAGCTATTGTGCATATCATAGCTAAATGTATTGAAAAAATCACCTAGCATATGATCTTTTTTGGGGGATTATTGTATTTGTCCCCTCTTTGGGTTCGTTTTGGCAATTCTTGTCTGTCTATTACATGTTAGACAGACACGTTACAGATACACTGTGGATACATGCTATATAAGTTATTGTGGCAAAATTTCTCTATTTCAAAGACAACACCTATACTTTGTTAGGCACCATGGCACTAATTAGCCCTTAATTGGATCATTGAGACTGTTATACATCTTGTCTATTTTTCAAGTCTGTTTTCTTTCTCCTAACAATCTTTATATCATTCTTGGTCCTGCATTTTTTCGATCATGATATAATAGGAGGTTTATTTATAATCTTTGAGCTTATAACTTCACAATAACCTTTGTTTTTCCCTTAACAGGGTGATCCAATTAACCAATAGAGACGATTTCTCTTTGGATCATATACAAATACTGTGGCATGTTATCAGTAGAACAGTGATCTATATCTGCCTTATTCGCAGTACAAACCCAATTTTCATAGGTGCTGCACAGCACATAATGAAACATACAGGCATTCCTTGCGGGCTGAGAAACCATTAACCACATGATTTAAACCCACGTATACCTACAGATTTGGGTTACAATTTGGTGCAATGATGGTTAAACATATATTTTCTCCTTAGAGATTACTCGGTTAATTTGGTAACAAGGTGCTTACCAATAACCCCCTACCATCTATATATTAGTGGTAGAAATCGCCAGATCAATGCTGATCTACTACCATACCACACCGCGCATGCCCAATCTCGTCTGATCTTGGAAGCAATACGGTGTTGGGCCTGGTCAGTACTTAGGTGGTGGACCACTAATGAATACCAGGTGTTGTAGGTTCTTTTGACGGCACCAATTTGGTTATAGTACCTATTCCATATATCCAAGTACTCTGAGCCTGCCTAATAATGTTTTGTATTTTCATCAATATTTTCACAATTTAGCTTTACCAGGTGGCTCACATTGACTAGCCCCTAAATAGTGAAACAATATAACTGGTGTACCAATATTTTAATATAATAAAATTAAAGGTTACATTTTAATTACTTCACTTTTCATATCATTGCTCATTACTCAAATCATTATCGTTTCCAAGTGGGAGTGCTCCCAACAAAGGTCACTTTTTTTCTTTCTCTTTCCCCTTTACTACATATGCATTGGACCTATGGGAGCACCATCGACAATCACTGTTTATATCTACACAAAAATATTTCTACTGGTAGATGGTGATACATTTTCAGAATTTTTCTGATGGGTCGGTTATCTTGGAAACCTTTTGCAAATAAATTTTAAACACAAACCACCTAGTCCTGTGCGGCATCCTTAAATCTAACTTTATACTATATACTGTATACAGGTTGAGTATCCCATATCCAAATATTACAAAATACGGAATATTCCGAAATACAGAATTTTTTGAGTGAGATAGTGAAATCTTTGTTTTCGGATGGCTCAGTGTACGCAAACTTTGTTTAATGCACAAAGTTATTAATAATATTGTATTAAATTACCTTCAGGCTGTGTGTATAAGGTGTATATGAAACATAAATGCATTCTGTGCTTAGACTTGGGTCCCATCGCCATGATATCTCATTATGGTATGCAATTATTCCAAAATATGGAAAAATCAGATATGCATAATACTTCTGGTCCCAAGCATTTTGGATATGGAATACTCAATCTGTATTAGTTGATTAATGCAAGAAGTCAGAGTTATTTGTTGTTCAGAGAACGGAGCTGAATGATGTCTAAGTGAGGGGCTGGATGGAGCCAAAGATAGGTTGTAGTCCACAGTACCTTGGCCCTCATTCCGAGTTGTTCGCTCGCCAGCTGCTTTTAGCAGCTGTGCAAACGCTAAGCCGCTGCCCTCTGGGAGTGTATCTTAGCTTAGCAGAAGTGTGAACGAAAGGATTGCAGCGCTGCTACATAAAAAGATTGTGCAGTTTCTGAGCAGCTCGAGACTTACTCCTAGCTTGCGATCACTTCAGACTGTTTAGTTCATGTTTTGACGTCACGAACACGCCCTGCGTTTGGCCAGCCATGCCTGCATTTCTCCAGGCACACCCGCGTTTTTATCTGACACGCCTACGTTTTTACACACACTCCCCAAAAAGGGTTCACTACGGCTGGCCGACGGTCGGGCTCCCGGCGACCAGCATCCCGGCGCCGGGAGCCCGACCGCCGGCTTACCGACAGCTTGGCGAGCGCAAATGAGCCCCTTGCGGGCTCGCTGCGCTCGCCACGCTACGGGCACGGTGGCGCGCTACGCGCGCCACACTATTTTATTCTCCCTCTATGGGGGTCGTGGACCCCCACGAGGGAAAATAAGTGTCGGTATGCCGGCTGTCGGGCTCCCGGCGCCGGTATACTGAGCGCCGGGAGCCCGACCGCCGGCAAACAGAAGACCACCCCCCAAAAAGTGTCAGTTACCACCCAGAAACACCCACTTCCGGTCAATCACTCTGCGGCCAGCAGTGCGATTGAAAGGCGTCGCTAGACCTTGTGTGAAACTGCATCGGCTTTTGTGAAAGTACGTCGCGCGTGCGCATTGAGTCGCATGCGCAGAAGTGCCGATTTTTAGCCTGATCGCTGCGCACAACGGCAGCTAGCGATCAACTCGGAATGAGGGCCCTTGTCTGGGATGTCCAATGCAGAGTACAGTAGATTCCAAACTGAAGAACGTTTCAGTGGAGAGATGCAGAGATTTCAATCCAGTGTGTATCTCAGCGCAGGAATGCAATCCGTTGGTTTTGATGAGATGTCCACGTAGAGTAGTACAAGTTATAGGTAAGTCCTTGAATATCTATGATGATTCATAGGTCAGTTGTGGTGAATTTAAGCTGTTTTGTGGAAGTGATCCGGAGCATGCAAAAGGTGAGGCAGACATCTTGGTTGGCATAACAAATGTAGTTTGTAAATTATAGCATTAATGCACTATTGTTTGGAGATATTTTGTCATGTGATTGAACAGAGGGGATCCCTGCTTTCCAAGAATGTTCCAGTAATAGAGGTCATTCAAATTAGGTGCAAGTTTGTGAAAGGAAATTTGTTTCATGAAGCTAGCATACATCACGTGAATGCATGCACCTGAGAAATGTGAGATCCATGTAGAGATGCCAGTGTGCGATAGTCACTACGAGATTGAGCAACGTTTCTACAAACTGCAACCTGGGAAAAGTGCATTAACCACTTACCTGGCATGGTCGCATCTACTAGTGAAAAAGGGGTATCAGATGGTAACGCCTTTGCTTTATGATGGTTCAGTGTACACACAATTTGTTTCATGCACAGAATTATTACATTTTGTATAAAATGACCTTCAGGCTTTGTGTAAATAAAACATAAATTAATTTTGCGTTTAGACTAGGGTCCCTTCCCCGAGATATCTCATTATGTATATGCAGTGATCGCGCTGATCCCCCAAAAAAGTGGGTTCCAGGGACCCCTCACTTTTAAAAATTGGGGTCCTACCGGTCTTTTTCTGGGTCCCATCGGAATTAAGGTTCTTAATCTTAATCTTGTTTGGACACTACAAAAGCATTGCAAGGTGGGGGATGAGGTGACAGTGCTGCTGGGCTGTGTAGCATGCAGGACACTCTGCACCAGAGCTGTAACTAGACATTTTGGTGCCCTAGGCATAAAGTGAATTGGTGTTCCACCCGCAAAATCGCAAAGCGTAGGCAGTGCGCGCCGAAGGCGCGCCACACAATTTAAGGGGCGTGGCTTCACGGGGAAGGGGTGTGAACACATAATAGTGCCAATTCACTTTTACACCACATAGCAGTGCTGCTTATACACATTGCACCAGGTAGAACCGCCTATGCACACTGCGCCAGGTAGAGCACGTTATACATATTGCACCAGGTAGAGCACGTTATACACTTTGCTCCAGGTACAGCTCGCTATACACTTTGCTCCAGGTAGAGCACGTTATACACATTGCTCCAGGTAGAGCACGTTATACACATTGCTCCAGGTAGAGCACGTTATACACATTGCTCCAGGTAGAGAACGTTATACACATTGCTCCAGGTAGAGAACGTTATACACATTGCTCCAGGTAGAGAACGTTATACACATTGCTCCAGGTAGAGCACGTTATACACATTGCTCCAGGTAGAGCACGTTATATACATTGCACCAGGAAGAGCACATATAAACAGTGCACCCGGTAAAGCACATATAAACACTGCACAAGGTAGAGCACGTTATCCACAATGCGCCCGGTAGAGCACGTTATACACAATGCGCCCGGTAGAGCACGTTATATACATTGCACCAGGTAGAGCACACATAAACATTGCACCAGGTAGAACACCTAGACACATTGTACCAGGTAAAGCACATACCGGTACATATATATATATTTCTCTAACGTCCTAAGTGGATGCTGGGGACTCCGTAAGGACCATGGGGATTAGCGGCTCCGCAGGAGACTGGGCACAACTAAAGAAAGCTTTAGGACTACCTGGTGTGCACTGGCTCCTCCCACTAAGACCCTTCTCCAGACCTCAGTTAGATTCTTGTGCCCGGCTGAGCTGGATGCACACTAGGGGCTCTCCTGAGCTCCTAGAAAGAAAGTATATTTAGGTTTTTTATTTTACAGTGAGATGTGCTGGCAACAGACTCACTGCAGCGAGGGACTAAGGGGAGAAGAAGCGAACCTACCTAACAGGTGGTAGTTTGGCCTTCTTAGGCTACTGGACACCATTAGCTCCAGAGGGATCGACCGCAGGACCCGACCTTGGTGTTCGTTCCCGGAGCTGCGCCGCCGTCCCCCTTACAGAGCCAGAAGCATGAAGAGTCCGGAAAATCGGCGGCAGAAGACTTCGGTCTTCACCAAGGTAGCGCACAGCACTGCAGCTGTGCGCCATTGCTCCTCATGTACACCTCACACTCCGGTCACTGATGGGTGCAGGGCGCTGGGGAGGGCGCCCTGAGGGCAATATACGACACCTTGGCTGGCAAATCTACATCATATATAGTCCTAGAGGCTATATAGATGTAAAATTACCCCTGCCAGTATTCCAGAAAAAGTGGGAGAAAGTCCGCCGAAAAAGGGGCGGGGCTTCTCCCTCAGCACACTGGCGCCATTTTCTCTTCACAGTGCAGCTGGAAGACAGCTCCCCAGGCTCTCCCCTGTAGTTTTCAGGCTCAAAGGGTTAAAAAGAGAGGGGGGGGCACTAAATTTAGGCGCAATATATGTATACAAGCAGCTATTTGGGGAAAAATCACTCAGTTATAGTGTTAATCCCTGCATTATATAGCGCTCTGGTGTGTGCTGGCATACTCTCTCTCTGTCTCCCCAAAGGACTTTGTGGGGTCCTGTCCTCAGTCAGAGCATTCCCTGTGTGTGTGCGGTGTGTCGGTACGGCTGTGTCGACATGTTGGATGAGGAAGGTTACGTGGAGGCGGAGCAGAGGCCGATAAATGGGATGTCGCCCCCTGTGGGGCCGACACCTGAGTGGATGGATAGGTGGAAGGTATTAACCGACAGTGTCAACTCCTTACATAAAAGGCTGGATGACGTAACAGCTGTCGGACAGCCGGCTTCTCAGCCCGCGCCTGCCCGGGCGTCTCAAAGGCCATCAGGGGCTCAAACAACGCCCGTTACCTCAGATGGCAGACACAGATGTCGACACGGAGTCTGACTCCAGTGTCGATGAGGTTGAGACATATACACAATCCACTAGGAACATCCGTTACATGATCTTGGCAATGAAAAATGTGTTACGCATTTTCTGACATGAACCCAAGTACCACATAAAAGGGGTTTTATTTTTGGGGAGAAAAAGCAGCCAGTGTTTTGTTCCCCCATCAGATGAATGAATGAAGTGTGTAAAGAAGCGTGGTTTCCCCCGATAAGAAACTGGTAATTTCTAAAAAGTTACTGATGGCGTACCCTTTCCCGCCAGAGGATAGGTCACGTTGGGAGATATCCCTTAGGGTGGATAAGGCGCTCACACGTTTGTCAAAAGATGGCACTGCCGTCTTAGGATACGGCCACCTTGAAGGAACCTGCTGATAAAAAGCAGGAGGCGATCCTGAAGTCTGTATTTACACACTCAGGTTATATACTGAAACCTGCAATTGCCTCAGCATAAATAGTGCTGCTGCAGCGTGGTCTGATACCCTGTCAGATAATATTAATACGCTAAGACAGGGATAATATTTTGCTAACATTGAGCATATTTAAGACGTTGTCTTATATATAAAGGATGCACAGAGGGATATTTGCCGGCTGGCATCCAGAATTAATGCAATGTCCATTCTGCCAGGAGGGTATTAGAAACCCGGCAGTGGACAGGTGATGCTGCCTTTAAAAGGCACATGGAGATTCTGCCTTATAAGGGTGAGGAATTGTTTGGGGATGGTCTCTGGGACCTCGTATCCACAGCAACAGCTGGGAAGAAAATTTTTTACCTCAGGTTTCCTCACAAAAGCCTAAGAAAGCACCGTATTTTCAGGTACAGTCCTTTCGGCTTCAGAAAAGCAAGCGGGTCAAAGGCGCTTCCTTTCTGCACAGAGACAAGGGAAGAAGGAAAAAGCTGCACCAGTCAGCCAGTTCCCAGGATCAAATATCTTCCCTCGCTTCCTCTGAGTCCACCGCATGACGCTGGGGCTCCACAGGTGGAGACAGGTGCGGTGGGGGCGCGTCTCGGGAACTGCAGGGACCAGTGGGCTTGCCCACAGGTGGATCCCTAGCTTCTGCAAGTAGTATCACAGGGATACAGGCTGGAGTTCGAGACGACTCCCCCTCGCCGTTGCCTCACATCAGCCTTGCCTGCTGCCCTCGGAGAAAGGTAGTACTGGCGGCAATTCACAAGCTGTACTTCCAGCAGGTGAAATCAAGGTACCCCTCCTTCAACAAGGCCGGGGTTACTATTCCAAAATGATTGTGGTACCGAAACCAGACGGTTCGGTGAGACCCATTCTAAAATTGAAATCCTTGAACACTTATATACGAAGGTTCAAGTTCAAAATGGAATCGCTCAGGGCGATTATTGCAAGCCTGGAAAATTTCAGGGTATCACTGGACATCAAGGATACTTACCTGCATGTCCCTATTTACCCTCTTCACCAGGTGTACCTCAAAATTGTGGTACAGGATTGTCATTACCAATTCCAGACGTTGCCGTTGGTCTGTCCCCGGCACCGAGGGTATTTACCAAGGTAATGGCCGAAGTACTTATCCCATACTTGGACGATCTCCTTATAAAGGCGAGGTCCAGGGAGCAGTTGTTCGTCGGAGTAGCACTATCTCGGGAAGTGCTACAACAGCACGGCTGGATTCTGAATATTCCAAAGTCGCAGCTGGTTCCTACGACGCGTCTACTGTTCCTGGCTATGGTTCTGGACACAGAACAGGATAAAAAGGGTTTCTCCCGGGGGAGAAGTCCAAGGAGTTGGCGTCCCTAGACGGAGACCTCCTAATACAAATACAGGTATCGTTGCATCAATGCACGCGAGCCTTGGAAAAGATGGTAGCTTCTTACGAAGAATTTCCATTCGCCAAGTCCCATGCAAGGATCTTCCAGTGGGATCTGTTGGACAAGTGGTCCGGGTCGCATCCTCAGATGCATCGGCGGATAACCCTGTCTCCAAGGGCCAGGGTGTCGCTATGGTGGTGACTGCAGAGTGCTCATCTTCTAGGGGGCCGCAGATTCAGCATACAGGACTGGGTCCTGGTGACCACGGATGCCAGCCTTCAAGGCTGGGGGGCAGTCACACAGGGAAGAAACTTCCAAGGCCTATGGAAAAGTCAGGAGACTTCCCTACACATAATTGTTCTGGAACTATGGGCCATTTACAATGCCCTAAGTCAGGCTAGACCCCTGCTTCAACACCGGCCGGTGCTGATCCAGTCAGACAACATCACGGCGGTCGCTCATGTAAACCGACAGGGCGGCACAAGAAGCAGGATGGCGATGGCAGAAGCCACAAGGATTCTCCGATGGGCGGAAAATCATGTGTTAGCACTGTCAGCAGTGTTCATTCCCGGAGTGGACAACTGAGAAGCAGACTTTCTCAGCAGAAGTGGGGACTTCATCCAGAAGTCTTCCAAATGATTGTACACCGTGGGGAAAGGCCACAGGTGGACAGGATGGCGTCCCGCCTCAACAAAAAGCTACAAAGATATTGCGCCAGGTCAAGGGACCCTCAGGCGATAGCTGTGGACGCTCTGGTAACACCGTGGGTGTACCAGTCGGTGTATGTTTTCCCTTCTCTGCCTCTCATACCCAGGGTAATGAGAATAATAAGAAGGAGAGGAGTAAAAACTATACTCATTGTTTCGGGTGGCCAAGAAGAGCTTGGTACCCAGAACTCCAAGAAATTATCTCAGAGGACCCATGGCCTCTGCCATTCAGACAGGACCTGATGCAGCAGGGGCCCTGTCTGTTCCAAGACTTACCGCGGCTGCGTTTGACGGCATGGCGGTTGAACGCCGGATCCTGAAGGAAAAGGACATTCCGGAGGAAGTTATCCCTACGCTATTTAAAGCTAGGAAAGAAGTGAACGCAAACCATTATCACCGCATATGGCGGAAATATGTTGCGTGCTGTGAGGCCAGTAAGGCCCCAAAGGAGGAATTTCAGCTAGGTCGATTTCTGCACTTCCTACAAGTCAGAGGTGACTATGGGCCTAAAATTGGATTCCATTAAGGTCCAGATTTCGCTCTATCGATTTTCTTCCAAAATAGAACTGGCTTCACTGCCTGAAGTTCAGACTTTTGTTAAGGGAGTGCTGCATAGTCAGCCCCCGTTTGTGCCTCCAGCGGCACAGTGGGATCTCAACGTAGTGTTGGATTTCCTGAAGTCGCATTGAGTTGAGCCACTTAAATCCGTGGAGCTACAATACCTCACGTGGAAAGTGGTCATGCTGTGGGCCTTGGCGTCGGCCAGGCGTGTATCAGAATTGGCGGCTTTGTCAAAAGCCCTTATCTGTATTTTATATGGATAAGGCGGAATTGAGGACTCGTTCCCAATTCCTTCCTAAGGTGGTAGCAGTTTTTCATGTGAACCAACCTATTGTGGTGCCTGCGGCTACTTGGGACTTGGAGGATTCCAAGTTTCTGGACGTAGTCAGGGCCCTGAAAAGTATATATTTCCAGGACGGCTGGAGTCAGGGAAACTGACTCGCTATTTATCCTGTATGCACCCAACAAGCTGGGTGCCCCTGCTTCTAAGCAGACTATTGCTCGCTGGATCTGTAGCACGATTCAACTTGCACATTCTGCGGCTGGACTGCCGCACCCTAAATCTGTGAAAGCCCATTCCACGAGGAAAGTGGGCTCTTCTTGGGCGGCTGCCCGAGGGGTCTCGGCTTTACAAATTTGCCGAGCTGTTTCTTGGTCGGGTTCAAACACTCTTGCAAGAGTCTACAATTTTGATACCCTGGCTGAGGAGGACCTAGAGTTTGCTCATTCGGTGCTGCAGAGTCATCCGCACTCTCCCGCCCGTTTGGGAGCTTTGGTATAATCCCCATGGTCCTTACGGAGTCCCCAGCATCCACTTAGGACGTTAGAGAAAATAAGATTTTACTCACCGGTAAATCTATTTCTCGTAGTCCGTAGTGGATGCTGGGCGCCCATCCCAAGTGCGGATTGTCTGCAATACTTGTTTATAGTTATTGCCTAACTAAAGGGTTATTGTTGAGCCATCTGTTGAGAGGCTCAGTTATTGTTCATACTGTTAACTGGGTATAGTATCACGAGTTATACGGTGTGATTGGTGTGGCTGGTTTGAGTCTTACCCGGGATTCAAAATCCTTCCTTATTGTGTCAGCTCTTCCGGGCACAGTATCCTAACTGAGGTCTGGAGGAGGGTCTTAGTGGGAGGAGCCAGTGCACACCAGGTAGTCCTAAAGCTTTCTTTAGTTGTGCCCAGTCTCCTGCGGAGCCACTAATCCCCATGGTCCTTACGGAGTCCCCAGCATCCACTACGGACTACGAGAAATAGATTTACCGGTGAGTAAAATCTTATTATTTATATATACACACACACAAACACACACACACACACACACACACACACACACACACTGCATATACATAGACAAACATATATAGATACACACTTTGAGCACAGCTGTTAAACAGATAATTAAGAAGTCACAGAAATGTAAGAACACCTTGAAAGTGTGCACAGGGTGACAAAGTGAATTACCGGAACACTGACACATGCACAAGGAGCGTCAGGGGTCCTGCATGCAGAGGGTTAATTATACACATTTATGCAGGAAAGGAAATTGAAGAAACTGGGATAGAGGATATTTACGGAGCAATGCAAATAGGAATGATGCTCTTGTTTTATATACTGTTTAAAATGCAAATGATCAACTATAAAAACCTTCTGCGGGGTATTCTCTTATCTCACAAGAAAATAACAAACCTACTTCTGTCACAGGGTGACGGTGTAAAACATACCGGAGACCCACTCAGCAAAGTCAGCCTTGCACCCAGCTGCCAGGAATCGCAGTATTGGGGGGCAGGATAGAATCAGTATGGGGGCAGTATTGGGGGCAGGATAGAATCACAGGGAACGCACCACACGTGCAGGGTTCTGCGTCCTACGTGATCTAGTGGGTAAAGCTGGGCTTAGTGACTGGGGCTTCCCGCGGTGCGGTCTGAGGCAGTGGCCGCGCTGCCGCTCTTGCTTTGAGGGGTTGAACACCTCAAAGCAAGAGCGGCAGCGCGGCCACCGCCTCAGACCGCACCGCGGGAAGCCCGAGTCACAACCCCTCAAAGCAAGAGCAGCAGCGCAGCCACCGCCTCAGATGGCACCGCGGGAAGCCCCAGTCACAACCCCTCAAAGCAAGAGCAGCAGCGCGGCCACCGCCTCAGACGGCACCGCGGGAAGCCCCAGTCACTAAGCTCAGCTTTACCCACTAGATCACGGAGGACGCCAATCCCTGCACATCGCCAGTACCCCCCAGAGTCGCTGTGGCAACCCCCTGTAACCCATCCACCACCCACACTACCTGCACTAGCCTTCACTCACCGACACCGAGTCACCTGCCGCAAGCAGCCAGGCGCCAAAGAGGAGGGGAAACTGGCTCCACCTCCTCTTTATATCATTCAGCCTGGGTTCAGCGTCAGTCAATTATACAAATCCCCCTTAGGGATTGGCTAATGAGGGGCACGTCCCCGGGGACCCTTCCACTTTATAAACTGGAGTCCCATGTCTTAAAAAACGGGTAAAAAATGCGCCATAGCGTGTTTTTGCGATGACTGTATATGCATTATTGCAAAATTCAGAACACTTCTTATTTTTATTTATTTACTAGCTTTTTGCCCGTGGCTTCACAAACGTGGAATTCTTCACGCAATAAGACTGTTTTCATTGCGCCCATTTTCAAGTTTAAGTTCACTACAAAACCCTTAAAAGACTTAGCGTGAAGATACATAGCCTATATGTTAATGGACAGTCTAAAGAACATAACAATTTTCAAAATGCGATCAGCTTAGCGACCCCGAAAACTATGTATTTGACACTAATGTCAGTCATTTTGGACATTTTATTTTTCACCCCTTCTCACCCTCCATGCTGATTGGGGCTAAACGTGGACTTAAACGGCATCGGGAGTGTCACTATTCATCTCCGCGACCCCGAAAACTATGGATTTTTACATGTCGCCCGCTTCCAACTCCCATCCCTAGGGGCGCTAGGGGTGTCTTACCCCCACAGTATTTTTTTCCAAATTGTAAGTCATATGTGTACCAAGTTTGGTGTAAATTGCTCCAGGCATTCCAGAGTTATGCTGGAACATACATACACACATACATACATTTTTATATATACATGTTGAGTATCCCTTATCCAAAATGCTTGGGACCAGAGGTATTTTGGATATCTGATTTTTCCGTATTCTGGAATAATTGCATACCATAATGAGATATCATGGTGATGGGACCTAAGTCTAAGCACAGAATGCATTTATGTTACATATACACCTTATACACACAGCCTGAAGGTAATTTTAGACTATATTTTTTACAACTTTGTGCATTAAACAAAGTGTGTGTACATTCACACAAATCATTTATGTTTCATATACACCTTATACACACAGCCTGAAGGTCATTTAATACAATATTATTAATAACTTTGTGTATTAAACAAAGTTTGAGAACATTGAGCCATCAAAAAACAAAGGTTTCACTATTTCACTCTCACTCAAAAAATTCCGTATTTCAGAATATTCCGTATTTCGGAATATTTGGATATGGGATACTCAACCTGTATATATAGATTAACAGTTTCTTGTATAGCACAGAAAATTCCGCTGCGCTTTACAACTGGGCACAATGATAAGACAAAACTGGGTCAAAGCAGGGTAGGAAGGCCCTGCTCGTAAGCTTACAATCTATAGGGAAATAGTCATTGATACACAAGGATAGGTGCTATCTATTGCATAGTTGTCCGCCAGGTTGCAAAGGTTCTTGGTGGGCTGCATGAAATCGCCTCACAGCAATGTTGAACCAGGGTCAGGAGGAAGGGAAAGTGAAGAAAGCGAAAATATGTGGAGGATATGTTTGACCTGTACAGTGGGGATATAATGGGATAGGAAAGCTTATGAAGGTTGAGTGAGCGGTTCTGGAATATGATAAGCTAGCCTGAAGAGGTGAGTTTTCTGGGAACACTTAAAGGTTTGGAGACTAGAGGAGAGTCTTATTGTGCGTGGTTGGGTATTCCACAGAGTGGGTGCAGCCCGAAGAAAGTCCTGCAATCGTGCATAGGAGCATGTAATGAGTGTGGATGAGAGACGAAGATCTTGTGAAGAGTGAAGGGGCCGGGTTGGGAGATATTTTGAGATAAGCGAAGAGATATATGTTAGTGTAGTATGATCCCAAACATTTTTGATCAGGGATACTCAACCTGTACTAAAACCTTTCACATGGGTAAAGGTTTTAAGTTCCATCCACAAATTCACCTACAAAACTTTGACTTTATTTTGGTTAAGTTTGATCATTTTCTCTGCGGTCCACCCAGGACGTATCTGTGCCTTCAGAGGACTTCACTAAGCCACCCAATCTTCTGCCTGCCTCTCCTACTCCTAGGAGTCCCAGCACTATAGGATGGCAGCACACAGGTCAGAGGATGTCACATCCAGCCACACGAGGAGAGCGGGGTGGGTGCACTGTGGAAGATAAATGTGGGACGGATCTCCAAAATCAGCTCTTCTTGTAGTCAATAGATTCAGAATGCAGCCTCTGGCAACATAGGTGTCTGGTCCTGGAGAGTTCTCGCCGAGTGGCTGGTCCCTGCTCTAGAAAGCCATTCAAAACTTTGAAAAACAGCACTAGACCATTCTTCTTCTCCACCAATCTTAGTTTGTAGTACGCATTCTGGCAGAAATTGTGTTCCTGGCATTGGCCAAAAGTAGCATCTTTCATACTTTGAAATCTAGGGGCTAATTCAGACTGGATCGCGGCAGCGATTTGCAGTCTGAAGCCTTTGCTGGTGTGTGCACGTGCAGTGGCCTCACTGCATGTGCGCACCCCGGGAGCCCAGTGAGGTGCTATCAGCAACTCAGGGCTGAGATCGCCTCTGTCTGATTGACGGGCAGAGGCGGTTGCGGGGTGGGAGGGGGCGTGCCAATGGCGTTAGAACGCCGTTGGCGGGGCGCGGTCTGGACAACGCAGGTGTGCCCGGATTGTTGGGGGATGGGCCACTGTGACCCGGGATGCGGCGAGTAGCGGCCTGCGCTGGAGCTACGCTGGCAGGGAGCTACTCGCCAGGTGCAAAAGCATTGCTGCCGTGCAATGCTTTTGCACCTGTGCGGTGGGGTAGGGCCTGACATGTGGCGCAGCCCCCCCCCCCCCCCCCACGTCAGAGTAAATGATCGTGTATGTGCTAAATTTAGCACATCTACAATCAGACCTGAATTACCCCCCCTCGGTAATATTTTCACTGTTCGAGTGTCCAATGGCAGTGTGCTTTACTCCACTTCAGCTGACCTTTGGCATTATGATCAGAGGCTTTTGTAATGCTGGTAGACCATAGAAACACAACCAGAATGTTCTGTACAAACAAGTCTTGTGCTGATGTTGCTTCCAGAGGCAGTTTGACTTGATATTGAGTGTTGCAACCAAGGATTGATTTTTACACACATCAGCACTTGTCTGTCCTGTTCTGTGAATTCGTGGGGTGTGGTATACTAGTTAGACTGTTTAAAAGATAGACATTAGGTTGACAGTGTCAAAAGGTCAACAACAAAAAAATTTGTTATTTTGTGTGGTTTTTTTACATTTTCCCCATATTTATTAAAATTCGTCACCTTGCGTGCTCACCTTGTAAGCAACGCTTCTGGCTCGGTTGCTTGCTCCGCTTTGCTCTCCACAAGGTTATTGAAGGTAATAGTTTGTGATGTGGATAGTAAATTAAAAAAGTTGTAAAAGCAGAAAAAAAAACCTGAAAAACACCTGTCGGACTTTATTAACCTGTCGGACTTATGACCCTGTTGAACTAATGCTTGTCTGTCTCGAGAATCTGTGTGGCCTACCACTGCACAACTTAGCTGGTGATGTTCATAAATGTCACCACTTCATAGCACTTAAGGGGGGTACACATGTAGAGATCCGTTCCTAAAATCTAAGCAATCTGACTAGATTGCTTAGATTTTAAGCACAGATCTCTCGTGTGTATGCCCCCAAAGCGATCGCAATGCGCGGCCCCACGCGTCGCTATCGCTGGTGCTAGATTGGCCTGCATGCAGGCACAATCTAGCACATCGCTCATTTTACCATTACATATTTAGGGTTAGTTTAGGGTAGGGTTAGGGATATAACAGTAGAAAAAGGTTATGTCAACATTAGGATCCATGTTGATATCGTGAGTGTCATATGTAGACATAGTGGCAATGTCGACATTCAGACCCTGATGTATATTTACTAAAGCTTCTATAAATGAAAAGTTGTGGTGTGGCCCATGGGAACCAATCAGATTCTTTCTATCATTTTCTAGGATGTAGTAGAGAAATGAGAGCTAGAATCTGATTGATTGCTCTAGGCAACCCCGCCACTTTTTATTTTTAGACGCTCTAGTAAATATACCCCCATGTCGGAATTCTAGTGTCATCATTTTGTACTACGCTCCTTCAGACTACTAATTCAGCCTAGATGTAATCTACATAATTAAGTGTTTATTCCTTAGAGCACATTTGAATATATTCAAAGTTAAAATCTGTTTTATTAATTTTGTTTTTGGTATATTTGCATACTTGGCCATGACATTTTAACACCTGTATCATTTTACCTGTTTACAGTATACGTAATAGGCTTTTACAATGTATGCATTTGATTTATTTGAGCTGTTCTGGAAGATGTTCATTCTGTTGCAGTATATAAATGGTTTTCCCTTTTAGAAGTTATTGAGTAGTGCAATGCGGCATACTTTGTTTACACTGCAGTCCCAGGCTGCTTTAAGAAGTGAAATTACAATAAGAAATAACATTGCAGATATCAGAAAAGGTCTGTTACACAGATAGATAGTACCTTTCCTAATACCCTCCAGAACACAGCTTACAGCCAGCAATGCATCACTACCTGAAAGTTCACAAGCATTTCCAGTTGTATCATTCAAATAAAGGTTTTCATTTTGGTGGCATTTGGATTTTCTAACTCTTGCTTATGTTTTATTTTTTTCAGACCTTCACCAATGAAGCCCATTGTGTTGAAGACATTTTGAAGGTTTGTCCAAATGTTTTATTTGTTATTCATACAAATACGGTCAGTATTTTGAAACCAGTTGGAAAAGAGTAAGAACATTTTACATCTGTAGGTGAAATTGATCTGTAGACCACATTTTGGGGTCGATTCTGCAAAGAAAAAATGCAAGTAACTTTGTATTTGGAACAACTTATGTCTGCTCGTTTGTTTAAAGCAGCAATCCTTTACACGGCCAAACCAGATTGCTGCTTTAAAAAAACAAACAGACAGACTATCAGAAAGTCCCTCACCTCTGGCAACTTGGAGGCTAAGGTCCAAATGTATTAAGCTTTAACAAGAGATAAATCGAGCTTTATGGTAAGAACTTACCGTTGTTAAATCTCTTTCTGCGAGGTACATTGGGCTCCACAGGCAATGACATTGGGGTGTACAGTAGGATCTTGGTCCGAGGCACCAATAGGCTCAAAGCTTTGACCCCAGAATGCCTAGCGCCGCCTCCTCTATAACCCCGCCTCCGTGCACAGGAATTCAGTTTTTGTTAACCAGTCCAATGCAGTAGCAGGCAAATGAGACGACAACTGTTAGCAGCCACATACACCCCACACTCACAACAGGAGAAAGTGTCTGTGGCTATTGCCATACCAACCCAAAGAAGCTAAGTGCGTCCGGGTAGGCGCCCTGTGGAGCCCAGTGTACCTCGCAGAAAGAGATTTAACAACAGTAAGTTCTTACCATAAATCTTGTTTTCTGCTGCGTGGTACACTGGGCTCCACAGGGAATGACATTGGGGATGTCCTAAAGCAGTTCCTTATGGGAGGGGACGCACTGTAGCGGGCACAAGAACCCAGCGTCCAAAGGAAGCATCCTGGGAGGCGGAAGTATCGAAGGCATAGAACCTTATGAACGTGTTCACTGAGGACCACGTAGCCGCCTTGCACAATTGTTAAAGGGTCGCACCACGGCGGGTCGCCCAAGAAGGTCCAACCGACCAAGTAGAATGGGCCTTTATGGTAGCAGGAGCTGGAAGGCCAGCCTGTACATAAGCATGTGCAATTACCATTCTAATCCATCTGACCAGGGTCTGCTTGTGAGCAGGCCAGCCACGTTTGTGAAAACCAAACAGAACAAAGAGAGAATCCGACTTCCTGATGGAGGCAGTTCTCTTCACATAGATACGGAGAGCCCGTACCACATCCAAAGACCTCTGTTTGGAAGACAAATTAGGAGAGGCAAAGGCCGGAACCACAATCTCCTGATAAGGTGGAAAGAAGACACCACCTTAGGTAAATACCCGGGACATGTTCTAAGAACCGCCCGATCACGGTGAAAAATCAGATATGGTGACCTACAATACAAAGCACCCAAATCCGACACCTGTCTAGCAGAGGCAATAGCCAGCAGAAACAATTTCTTAAGAGAGAGACACTTAAGGTCCGCAGATTCAAGAGGCTCAATCAGAGACCCTTGCAATGCCTCCAAAACCACCGACAAGTCCCAAGGGGCCACAGGCGGGACGTAGGGAGGTTGAATCCGCAACACACCCTGAGTAAACGTATGTACATCAGGTAAAGTCGTAATTTTTCATTAAAAGCTTCTTCTCGGGGCAGCCCCTCTGTTGTATGCCTGCTTACTGCATGGCACCAACTACAAAACTGAGCTCCTGTGCACGGAGGCGGGGTTATAGAGGAGGCGGCGCTAGGCATTCTGGGAAGAAGATCAAAGCTAAGAGCCTGTTGGTGCCTCGGATCAAGATCCTACTGTACACCCCAATGTCATTCCCTGTGGAGCCTAGTGTACCCCGCAGCAGAAAGTGGAGATGGATAAAGTGTGATAAGTGACCAGCCAATCAGTTCCTAACTGCCATGTCACAGGCTGTGTTTGAAAAAAATTACAGTTAAGAAGCTGATTGGCTGGTCATTTATCTCTCTTTATCCTTCTCCACTTTCTCTTGTTAAAGCTTAATACATTTGGGCCATAGTCTGTAGTGTCAATAGGTTGCACGTGGTGATAATAGCCTTGGGAGTTTGAGATGGAGAAGGAGTGAGACATAAGTTAAAAGAAAGAAGATGATAGTCAGATAGAAAGAATGGGAAATTTGTTAAGTCTGGTATATCACAACAGTGAGTGTCCACTTACATGGGAAAGTGAGGAGGTCCGTTGAGACACCAAATGATGATGTGTGGGTAAGGGTCGGATCAATTAAGATAGGGGTATTGAAGTTCACCTAAGATAAGGGAGGGAAGGTCTAAAGAAAGGAAGTGGGGGAGACAGGAACAAAGTTGTCAGGGAATTTTGAGAGAAGAACAGGGGTCGATAGATGACAGCTACTTATAGGTTAACAGGGTGGAAGAGGATGAAATGGTATTAAGAGTATGAGTTGGAAGGTGTAGGAGATGGATAGATGGACTCCCATGGCAGGGAGTGTGAGAGCAGGTGAGCCATCAAAGGAGAGATCAGGAGGAGAAGTGGTGTCTGAAGGGGAATCCAGAATTCAACAATGGCTTGGAGATTCAAGGAGCTGGAGATGGAAAGATTTTAGGTGGGGATCAGATTGTTACAGACAGACCTGACATTCCAGAGGGCACAGGAAAGAGAGTTAAGAGGAGAGATATTAATTAAATGATCAGGGTTTAAGTTTTGTGTGTCATGAGTGTAAGTGAGGAGAGGTGACTGGGATAGAAGGGACAGTGCAGGGTTAGTGGTGGGGTAGCGGGCCATAGTGGCATAGAAGTGATTGGAAATGGGATTGTGGGAAGGGTAGGAGACTAGTGCGGGAGGGAAGAGGTGAGGACAGGAGGTAGAGAGGATTATGTAGTTAAGTATCTGCAGTAATATAGAGTGTGAGCTACAGAAACAGTGCAGTTACAATTTCAAATATGCAGATAAAAAGAACAGTGCTGGTGAATATATAAGTGCAACTACAATAGTATATTATGAAGATGAATATTTGGAGGGACGCACAGGATCCTAACAGAATGCCAACAGCAGCATCCCGACATTCAAAATCGCAGCGGATTTTCATAAGTATTTTAACCCTAACCCACCCCTTCCGCAGCCTATCCCCAACGCTAGTACTTACTGTCGCAATCTGACCGGTGGGATCCTGACACCCGGATATTAACTACATCATGTTTGTAGGTGTTATGGATGCTGGAATATAATATTAAGATAAACAATGTTAAAAATGTATGGATGTGAAGCAGTGGTAAAAAGCAGTTGCAGTGCAGCCAGAAATTACAGTGGTATAAAGATATAATAACAATGGCACAGGAATGCTATAAACAAAGATGTGTAGAAAAACTTAAAATAATCTAAAGTGCAGCACGCAAAGTACAATGTCCATGCAGGGAGTTCAGTAAAAGGTCCAGGATATGACGAAAGCCGATGAAGCTATGAATTTACATTATTTGTGTGTGTGTGTAGATACATTTGCGCCCAGGTGCGACAGGACGGGTGACGGCATGTCTAGGTTCACATGAATGGGAGCATCTGTGTGCGCTGCCTACAGCGTGGCTACATCTGTGTGTATAGATATAGATCGATATATACAGCATATACTCGCAAAAGCAGGGCCTTCTTTCCTCATGTGCCTTTCCTTTTCTTACTTACACTATCTTATACACCATACTCCCTCTTATACACCATACTCCCTTTGATGCCACCTAACCCCTGGTTTTCCATACCTGTCCTACATTGTCTTGAACTGTAAGTGCTGTTTTCTTGTTTGCTCATTTAATTATTTGCTGTGTAATGGGCGCTGCGGATCCCGCTGTTGTTGCAGGAAGGCTTGTTTAAAGGACTACATGTTATATTTCCAGATTTTGGAAATAAAAATGTCAATAATACAATTTAAAATGTTTAGGCTTAGCAATTATGTAAACATTTTAAATAAGCAATATTTTTGTAATTTACGTTCTCATAAATATTACATTTTTTTATGAATGTAAGCAGTGTCTTCACTCTGTTCTCATATACTGTAGATCTCTAATTACTTTATGTATTCCCAGAGTCCAGCCATATACTTATTGTATGCCGAAATAGCATGCTTGTTCCTTAGGTACAATGATATACTTTCAGACGTGTTCTATGCCATTTGTACATAATTATTTTTGCTTACAAATCGTGTCGGACTGAGGCATGAAGGGCCCACCTGAAAAAGCAGTGATAGGGACCCAAGGTAAAGGGTTGAACTTGTAGCCAACCACTGCAGAGTGACGTGGCCAACCATTTAAAGAGGACATGCAAAGGACAGTGCTTCTTTATAAAGGAGGGATGGGGGGTGTCAGGAACACCTACTTTGATTGGCAGAAGGGCTAATCTTGGTGTAGTTTCCATAGACACAAACCAAGCACCCAAGTTCATCCATGATCAACCTCCACCAAGTTGCTGACCCCTAATTGGGGTGTGTGGCCCATCAGGGATTTAACCTGTATACCTGTGGGCTGATCTGACCTTGGTTTTCAATTGCAGTTATCAGACTTGGTTACAAAGGTGTATTACACCGACACATTTAATTCTTCTCATTTTACTGCATGGAAAATAGAATGTCTGCTAGGTGAAATGTATGCATTTATGACCAGGATATTGTCCTCTGGAATAAAACCTTCTATTCTCTGATATAGATAATTTTGATATGGGGATTATGTTATGATGAATAAAGTATTGTTCAGCCTCACAATGCGTACAGTCCATATACATCACTTAGACTATATTTGATTCTTTTAGGAAATGACACATTCATGGCCTCCACCATTAACAGCCATCCACACACCAAGCACCGCTGAACCTTCCAAATTTGCTTTTCCTGCTAAGGTTTGTTGTATATTCTTGAATGTATATAAAGTAGTATTTAGGAACTCTTTCAGTACAACTCGTTAAGCTAAAAGTATATAAAAATATACCGGTACATACTTAAATATAATTTGCATGCACGAAGACCTAGATATATTTCTGAGCCTAAACGTTTCTGAAAGCAGCAGTGAGGAAAAATTATTTTTAATTTTACCTGTTAAATTCAGTAAATAGTAATTGTGCATTATCACGTGCAGAGATATGCATGTTTAAGTTTGTCCCCTGCAGAGGGTGTGTTGGGTAGTGGTATTTTTTTATTTTAAGTTGTATATTCTTTTAAATAAAATGCAATTGACTGGCAATGTGCTTGTAACATTTTGACATGTCTCAGACTTCCAAGTGAGCCTTGTCTTTAATGCTGGGTACACTATTTACCAAGAGGCCCATCCAGGTAAGCATATACACTTACCAAATGGGTGGACACTTGAATTTGGCTGCTAGCTTTGACTCGAATCCCCCGCAAGTGTACGAATGATCGTCGGACTGTCCATACACACAGCCAGATACGCCGATACATCAACCATCGGCTATCCTGCACAGCCAATACAATATATCTTTTAGAAGACGTCATTCACAGACCTATTGCTTGTACACACTGGCTGACTGGCTCGCAATATATCAGTTTGCTCAAATTGCCGATATATCGACCTGTGTGTTCCCAACTTTAGTCTTTCTCCTTTCCGAACTACATAATTTTTTACAAATGCATTTCCATTGAAGTCTGGCAGCAGTCTTAGCAGGCTTGAGGCAAGTCTTACGTGGAGAAGCTTGTAAAGAATGGTGGTGATTATAAGGGGAAGAAGAGATGTGACCCAGTTGCAGTAGCCTGATTTTCCGCTGCACAAATAGCACCAAGCTGAAACTTCCTGAACAATATAGTAGTTTGGTTCTTGCGTTCTAGTGGTGCAACTGTTCTGTTAAGAAAGTCAATGGTGTTCTGTGCAATCATCATTAAATCCCCAGAGATTCTATTCAGTTATTTGGACATGTGAACATTTGCAGAGCTTCTAAACCTTCAAATGGCCAGATATTTCTATAGTCGGTAGTCACCATTGTTGTTGTGTGCTGGGGTTTGTTTGTTTCTTGCAGTTGTACTGATATTAATACAGGCTTTTTACATTTCCTTCACTCTCTCCTGCTGCACCTCAGGAAAGTCAGCACGTTCCACCTGTCAAAGTCAACCACAGTGAGTTATGATCAACTTAATGTGTAAGAGAGCCTGGGGGTGGTGGGTGAGAAACAGAATATCATTCTTTACATTTCTAATACCTCTGTGTGACATTTTTGTTACATAATTCCACCTCTAGTGGAGTTTATATGTTTAACATGTTAACATACATACTTTTTTTTTTTTCATTCTCTTTATTTGTAGAGGTAGATGATAAAAAGAACATTTGTACAGTCTAAGAACATATAATTGCCGCGAACAGAACATAGTCATAAATAATAACATACATACTTTTAATGCTCCCTATCTTGACTTTTAGAACACACTCACTGTTTTAATGTACTGTATTATCACTCTACTAATGGCTAGCTTATTTGAAATAGAGCTTATACAGTATATAAACAATGAATGCATTGTATAGCCACAACCACATCACTTACCCTACAAGAGTGTTCATTTTTTCAATGCGAGTACATTTCCGTACTAGGGATTTGCACCACAGTGACTTCTTTAATTTGGGGCACCTTTTGGTTTTACACAGGTTCTGTGGCTGATTAAAACCCGGTCAGATACAAGCATTAATTTAGCCAGCCACAGAATCTGTGTAAATCGTGTCCCAGTTTAAAGGGTTATTATGGTAAGCCTACCTATACATGTAAGGAGAAGCCAGCCAATAGACAAGAAAGGAGTGAGAGCGAGTATACGGTTATCAGTAATGACCCTTATGGTCTAAATGATTTACATTTATAACTTCCACTAAAAATGTGTATTTAGTAATGCACAGAGTACACTTTTTGAAGGCGGTATTAAAGCAAAGGGTAATTGAAGCTGAAATTGCAGTTGTAACTCCCCTCACTATTGTGGCCATAAGTCATATTGCTGCTCCTCATAGTACTTACAACATACCCCTGGCATTGTTGGGCTTTGGTCTCTCTTGCCTCTGCAACCCATGTCTATTATTTATTTATTAACAGTTTCTTATATAGCGCAGCAAATTCCGTTGCGCTTTACAATTACACCATTCTTTTGGGAAATCCATTCTCATGTACATTGGACCTAATTCAGCTGTGGTTGGAGTGAGCGTCACTGCTACTTACTTGGAAACAGCAGCCATTCTCAGATATGGTATTGCAGCAGGAGACGTCTGGTATAAATAGATGCCTCCTGCATGCATGTGTGGTCCTGTGCTGTGTCCGAGGACGTAGAATTGGATCACTTGCTACACCATCAGCTGGCTAAGTGACGCATGAGGTCATACAAGCTGGCTGCCACAGCTCCTTCCAAAAGGCCAGGAAATCTCAGTTGGAAATCGGAGACACTGGCCTTGGCACTCCCAAAAAACTGAAGTGGCGCCTCTGTTTTGGGAAACTGCTGCAGACTGTCAGTCACTTGACATGTGCAGCCGTACTGCGTCCAACGACGCAGAACCCCTACTGTACATTAGCAGTACGTGTCCAGCGTATACGCGCAAAATACCAGCCAACAGTACTGTGTGTGATTTTTCCACTTGCATCCTGAATCAGGCCCATTGTGTAGAAATATCAGTTTACTTATTACTGTGGAAGTCTGCAGATCATTGCAACAATCCAATGAGATTGTAATATTTACAGAGCATCTCAGTGTACCAGATTGGGATTTATTTTCATCCCTAACTTTTCCAGAATCTTTGCTTCATTAAGTTTTAGGAAGAATAACAGTTACTCTCTGCATAATTACTATTAATTGGGAAGCTAAATCTATATCATGAATATCTTACTGATTTCTCGACGATTACCTGCCTAGCATTAGAGTTACAGCTTACTGGTGCTAAGACGTTTTTTTTTTGTTTTTTTTTTAATATAAACTTCCATCATCTTAAGTTTAACATCCAGATAAGGTTCTGGATTCTTTTTGTCTAACTTTGGTGCATTCTGTCGTGAAAATGTCACACAGAAGTTATAGTTTGACTGATCGATACCTTGCATTTATCTATTACATAATGTAGCACCTCCAGTACAGTTTTTTTTTATTTGCAGAAATAAAATATTCATATATTTTAATACACAATACAAAATATTTAATGAACAGACATGTTAAAATATAGGGAAGTGTGAAAACTGGAGCATATTGTACAGTGCTTACACAGATGGAAGTGTATATCCTTTAGTCATGTCTGTATATTTCCATCCATTATGTACAAAACTATTGTGTACTGTGTACGATGAACTAAATTGCTAATCACAGGTTTGGAATATTTCCAATTATTTTTTAAGAAAGCCACCTCCCCCCACCCCATCCAGATCCATTTTTAAAATATACCTCTCACCACCTCACCGTAGAGGTGCCCGATTTGGGCCACATACCTCAGTAATGTCACTGATTTCTTCTGAATGAACCTGATTGTCCAAAAATTGGCTTTAACCACTGAGCGTAGGTATCATTTCCATATACGTCTGTAATGTTATTTTGGCTTGTTTCTTGATTTGTTTTAAATTTATTTCTGAGGTACGTCTTCTCCTATCTGTATTTCGTTAGTAGTATGATAGCTACTGTTATACTCTCTTTACTCTCTACGTATAGTGTGTTTGCTCATTTTTAAATGATATTCTGGGTTTTAAAACGTGGCTTAACCTGTTCTTCACCAGCAGAGTAAACCCAATTATCTGTTTCACTTTCAGAACGTTATGATGCCTCTCCAAAGGTTTTGCCAAGCCCACAAAAGGGATCATCGTAAGTAAATCTGAGCGATGTTTTGCAGTGTTTAGCTGTTCCTTGGTAGGTCATAGAGGAGATTATGTATAGCCCGTAGTGCAGTGGATTCCAAACTTTTTTGAATCACGGCGCCCTAGAATATCCAAAAATATTCATGGCACCCCTAGGCCAAAAATTTCTTATTGAGAAATTTAGAAATAAATATTACATTAAGTAGATCGCGTTTATATGTCATCCTTAGGGTCAGTTGTGTGGTGAGGGACAAGATTTGCTTCTGTTTGACCACATATTTTATGACTGGCAGCCACCAGCACTGGTTTTGCCTATTATACTGACCATGAATAATTTTAATTGGTACTGGACCACCAACCCAGGGCAACCCTGCAAGTGTCCCGAGGCACCCCAGGGAGCCACGGCACACAGTTTGGGAATCTCTGCCGTATAGTGAGATAACTGTGTACAGCAGGGATAGCCAACCCTGGTCCTCGAGAGCTACGAACAGTTAATGTTTTCCATGTCTCCTCACAGAATCACAAGTGAAGTAATTAGTTCCACCTGTGGATCTTTTAAAATGTGTCACCTGTGGACCAGCTGGGTGGTCTGGGAAACGTGAACTGTTGGCACTCTCGAGGACCAGGGTTGGCTACCTCTGGTGTACAGTTTTGTCATAGGATACATGTATTTATGTTTTTTACAGCTTAATAGAGCACCACTAAGAAATGAAATAAAGTTGAGATTGTGGTAGCAAGCTGCGATTCCTGGTATGTGTGTGAGAAGTATTTATAGATCTACAGTGCAGCACGGCGGTTAACATTGATGTCTCACACTACTGAGTCATGTGTTAAATTTCTGACCAGGGTCCTATCTGTATGGAGTTTGTATGTACTCCACATGTTTACATAGGTTTCCGTGTGTTTCTTCCCACACTCCAAAAACATACTGCTACTGTAGCTAAATTTGCCAAATTAAGCCTAACGTGTGTGAGAGTCCTTATGTGTTAGGGAATTTAGACTGTAAGCGCCAGTGGGGAAAGGACTGTTGAGAATGACAAATATTTTCTCTATAGCGCTGCTTACTATGGTGGAGCTATAGTAATAAACATTAATAATAATATGCACTGGTAGGGTTATTGTTTTTCCAGGATGTGTTTAATTTGCCGGCTGTCTGGATTCTGGTGATCAGGATACCGACACCAGAATCCCAACAGCTGACAATGCCACCAGCTGGAATCCCAGCGCAACCGGACTATTCCCGCTTATGGGTGTCCACGACACCCATAGAGTGGAAATAGATCCTGTGGCAAGTGCAGCGAGCCACTGAGCTCGCAAGGGGACTCTTAGCGCACACTCCGCTGCAGGCATTCTTGAAGCCATGATGCTGCTGTCGGGATATTGACAGCCAACATCCCGTCCGCTGGTAAATCATACTGAATCCATTTTTCCTCCTACTAAAAACTCTTCCATATATATATATATAACCCATTTTGTATTCTTGGTTTACTTGCGCTTTTAAAAAACTTCTTGCCCATTACATGCAGATCACATTTTTGTGCCGCACCTTGATGTGAACAATTGTTATGCATAAAGCTCATGTGTATAAAGTATTTGGTGTACACAGTAATATGTGGTCTGTCTTACCCCTGTCTGTCTGCCCCTCCCCTTCAGAATGTAAGCTCTCACAAGCAGGGCCCTCTCTCCTCATGTGCTTTTCCCTCTCTGACTATTTTCTACTCCATGTTCCCTACAAAGGCACCTGTCCTTCTGTTTCTGCTAACCTGATGATTATTTCTGATTCTGTCCACGGATGAAGAAATGTTTATTATATACCATGCATTTGTCCTACATTGTCTTGTACTGTAAGTCATTGTTTTCCTGTTTTGCTCATTTGTTTATCTACTTTGAAATGGCGCTGCGGAACCCTTGTGGCACCATATAAATGATAATAATAATTTAGATGAATTCCAGATCCAGTAACAAATTGACCACCTGTACTATAGGTTCTGGAATCTACAGGTTAATCCAGCACTATTATCACAAGAATTTACAAAATTGCCATGGGAATTAGAATCTGGAATAAGATGGAGAACCAGGGATAAAATATAAAAATGACCTGAAGATTCCGGTCTCTTTGCCAAATCGCCCTGAGTATTAACAATCTTACTAGATAATTTAGCAGAGCATCTTTTACTGACTATAAGATGACTGTCGTCTTGTATGACATTACAGCAGCAACCATTTCTTTTTTCTTCTTCTGGTTTTCTTAAATTTTGGCACCTCCGATCTACAGATACGGAATGCCATATCTTTAATATGCTGGGTACACACCTTTGCGATCACTTGGCTGATCGAGTTAAACTCTCCTGATCAGCGCACCAGTGTTTAAACAGCTTGACCCCCTGCGACTCTGTACACACGGAGCTAGAAGTTGCTCAGTGGTTACTTCTCTGGGGACCGAGAGGTCGGCTGTGATGCTTATTAGATGCGTCCTCCCATTCCAATCATTACAGAAGCGTTTTATGCCATTTATCGACCCGACATTTGCATAGCTGTGAATGCAATTTAACTCAATCTCCATTCATTTCAGAAAGGAAATGGCTAGTAATTTAAGTCCTCATATATAGGAATAAAAATAACAAAATTACACATTTTAACTTTGTAACATTTTCAGTTGAGGCTTCTCTTGTGGAATTGTAAAAACTATGAACATGCTGCAGCACAATAATAAACTAGTGTAACGAATGAAGGGAAAATTAGGTCAATAAGTTTGTCACATATACGGCGGGATGTAATGGTGTCCGAGATCGCCGGTGGTGTGTGATGCCAGCCATTCTCTGCCCTTTTTTTTTTTTCAACAGGCCAATCCGTTACAAGGCAGAACCATGCCTTGTAAGTGATTGCCCCCTTAAAACCTGCCAGAGATCGGCCAGCATCCCGCACTTCTGGCGATCTGACCCCATTACATCCCACCAATGTTTTGAGGCTGGACGCATGAATCATGAGTGTCCTGGTTATCTATGTTTAGTTGATCCCAGTGATTGCTGAAATGTGCGTAAGTGTATATTTGCTTAGTTTGTACTTTGAATATTTTCATTTAATTTTCTACATGCCCTGTTTAACCTTCAAATAATTTGCTTGGCAGCATTGAATAGCTAGCAGTGTGATGCTTATTGCAAAAGTGCGCCGTCTCAAATATTTTTATTATTTCCTACCCCTCCTTCATCCTGAATTCTGGAAATAAGCCAGTTGTGTTATATCCCTTCATTGTCATTTCTATTGGTTTCCATAAATTGCAGTCAATTCAGTACAATGGCTTTGCTATTGTTTTAGATATTATACCGCCTGAAGAGCTTATGGTTGCTAGAGTGTGGGCAGAGTAAACCATTTTTGTTGCATCTCAAAACTTAGTCTTTACTGGCACCTGACAGATTGCTATATTAGTTTATTGTCAACACAAGATGCAAAGTGTCTGTTCTAGGTGATATAAATAACTGAATGGCACAATGTACTTTCTTGGTTAACTTTTAATCTTGTAGACACTCCTCTTTCATATGTTTGCTTTCAAGGGAAGGGCTGGTAGTGAGAGTATGTAACCCTGGGACGCGCTTCTTGGTGCTTCCTTATTTGCTGCAGTTAGTGAATTAGCAGCTGTCATTATCCATGGCCCATACTGGCCACACAGCCGACTTCGCGAGTGGATATAGTCCTAACCATGCTCCTCTGGTATGAGTACCTCTACAGTTCTCCCCATTGTAGCCTGGTAAAGTATACAGAAGAATGGTGTACCTCCATGGCCCACTTACTGGGAGATATGTATATTATATCTTACGATTATTACATTTTATAGGATCTGCCATATTGAACTTGCTGGTGGCATGAAAGTTACTAGCTCCATCTTTTGATGCACAGTACATCAGACTATACCAGTGGTTCTCAAACTTTTTTGAATCCGTCATGTGGTGAGAGACATGTTTAATTTCTGTTTCTTAAAGTTTCTTATTGAGAAATTTAGAAAGAAATATTAAATTGAGTAAATTGTGTTAATATGTCATCCTTAGGTTCAATTGTGTGGTGAGGGACAGGATTCTCTTCTGTTTGTCCACATAGTTTACAGTGCATCCGGAAAGTATTCACAGCGCTTCGCTTTTTCCACATTTTGTTATGTTACAGCCGTTTTCCAAACAGGAATAAATAAAATTTTCCCCTCACAATTCTACACACAATACCCCATAATGACAACGTGAAAAAAGTTTTTTTCTAGATTTTTGCAAATTTATTAAAAATAAAAAACTAAGAAATCACATGTACATAAGTATTCACAGCCTTTGCCATGAAGCTCAAAATTGAGCTCAGGTGCATCCTGTTTCCACTGATCATCCTTGAGATGTTCCTACAGCTTAATTAGAGTCCACCTGTGGTAAATTCAGTTGATTGGACATGCTTTGGAAAGGCTCACCCCTGTCTATATAAGGTCCCACACTTGACAGTGCATGTCTGAGCACGAACCAAGCATGAAGTCAAAGGAATTGTCTGTAGATCTCCGAGACAGGATTGTCTCGAGGCACAAATCTGGGGAAGGGTACAGAAAAATATCTGCTGCTTTGAAGGTCCCAATGAGCACAGTGTCCTCCATCATCCGTAAATGGAAGAAGTTAGGAACCACCAGTAGTCTTCCTAGAGCTGGCCGGCTGTCTAAACTGAGCGATCGGGGGAGAAGGGCCCTAGTCAGGGAGGTGAGGTGACCAAGAACCAGAATGGTTACTCTGAGCTTCAGAATTCCTCTGTGGAGAGAGGAGAGCCTTCCAGAAGGACAACCATCTCTGCAGCAATCCACCAATCAGTCCTGTATGGTAGAGTGGCCAGATGGAAGCCATGGCAGCCAGTCTGGAGTTTGCCAAAATGCACCTGAAGGCCTCTCAAACCATTTGAATTGAAATTCTCTGGTCTGACGAGACAAAGATTGAACTCTTTGGTGTGAGTCATGTTTGGAGGAAACCAGGCGTCATGTTTGGAGGAAACCAGGCACCGCTCATCACCAGGACAATACCATCCCTATAGTGAAGCATGGTGGTGACAGCATCATGCTGTGGGGATGCTTTTTAGCGGCAAGAACTGGGAGACTAGTCAGGATAGAGGGAAAGATGAATGCAGGAATGTACAGAGACATCATGGATGAAAACCTACTCCAGAGAGCTCTTGACCTCAGAGTGGGGCAATGTTTCATCTTGCAGCAGGACAACGACCCTAAGCACACAGCCAAAATATCAAAGAAGTGGCTTCAGGACAACTCTGTGAATGTCCTTGAGTGGCCCAGCCAGAGCCCAGACTTGAATCCGATTGAACATCTCTGAAGAGATCTGAAAATGGCTGTGCACCGACGCTTCCCATCCAACCTGATGGTGCTTGAGAGGTGCTGCAAAAAGGAATGGGCGAAACTGGCCAAAGATAGGTGTTCCAAGCGTGTGGCATCATATTCAAAAATACTTGAGTCTGTAATTGCTGCCAAAGGTGCATCAACAAAGTATTGAGTATATGATTTCTTAGTTTTTTTATTTTTAATACATTTGCAAAAATCTCAAACACTTTTTCTCATGTTGTCATTATGGGGTATTGTGTGTAGAATTTTGAGGGGGAAAAATGAATTTATTCCAGTTTGGAATAAGGCTGTAACATAACAAAATGTGGAAAAAGTGAAGCGTTGTGAATACCAGCACTGGTTTTGCCTTTTACATTGACCATAACTTAAATAATTTTAATTGGTCCTGGACCACCAACCCAGGGAACCCCTGCAAGTGTCCCAAGGCATCCCAGGGTGCCACGGCACACAGTTTGAAAACCACTGCTGTAAATAATTTGAATTGGACCTGAACCACCAGTCCAGGGCACCCCTGCGAGTACCCCGAGGCACCTCAGGGTGCCACGCCACACAGTTTGAGATCCACTGGACTATACTATTGTTAGTATTTTTTGTCATGATCCTGATTTCTTTGGTTTTCATTTTCTCTGTTTGTTACAGGATGCCCTGCTCATAGATTGGCAGGAAAATATTTTTTGGGGATTATTTTGTGTACAAAGCTGCAATATTTTTCTTGCCTGTATTGGGAGTGATACAGCTGCAGGGGGCAGCCATTTTTCATAGTCTCATACACTTTTTTTGCGCAGGCTTAATTGTATAAACAGCGGAATTGTTAATTTTATTAACCTGTATTTACCCATTGGTGCTTTGTTTTTCATGCTGAAAACGGTCTTGACTCTTGCATTTATCTTGCGAGACTGAATAGTTTATACAGGTTGAGTATCCCATATCCAAATATTCCGAAATACGGAATATTCCGAAATACGGACTTTTTTGAGTGAGAGTGAGATAGTGAAACCTTTGTTTTTTGATGGCTCAATGTACACAAACTTTGTTTAATACACAAAGTTATTAAAAATATTGTATTAAATGTCCTTCAGGCTGTGTGTATAAGGTGTATATGAAACATAAATGAATTGTGTGAATGTACACACACTTTGTTTAATGCACAAAGTTATAAAAAATATTGGCTAAAATTACCTTCAGGCTGTGTGTATATGGTGTATATGAAACATAAATGCATTCTGTGCTTATATTTAGGTCCCATCACCATGATATCTCATTATGGTAGGCAATTATTCCAAAATACGGAAAAATCCCATATCCAAAATACCTCTGGTCCCAAGCATTTTGGATAAGGGATACTCAACCTGTATAGTAAGGGGTATGTTTATGTTTATATATTTTCTATATAATGATGTTAGTTTTGTGATTTTATATTTAAATTTTTGTAATATATACTTAAAGAGTTAATCTTTATAAAAACCTTATTTTTCTACCAGCATGTTGGAGGATGACCTTGACATCAGTGAGGACAGTGAGGAAGAGGAGGTATGTCTCAACTTTCAGCTCCTACATATTATAAACAAAAACTTATCTCACTATTATGGCATTATTATCTTGTACTACTGCTGTGTATATTTGAGCGAGAAAAATAATACACTTTTGTGTTACCATTTAATTCTGCAGATCACCGAAAAGCCGCTTTCCTCCTCTGCTCCATCAAGGTACTGCCTAAATCTCTGTGTATGACTAATCTGAGAGCTCGTGCTTGCATATTCCGGAAAGGTGTATGTCACTGAGAGAGAGAGTTCGCTAAGCATTGGTCAAACCTTCCTACATAAATGTCACACTATTTATCTGATGCGTTAACACCACACCAGCCATCATTTCTAATACCCTGAGAGAACTTCTAATAATGTATATACAAGAATTTTCTCGTGTCATTACATTCACTTTTCTGAAATAAGTTAGTATAATTGCTCACAGGCATAAATGCGTTTGCGGTGTTCCACTTCTTGCTCTCTTAAAACAAAAAAGGTAAATGCAGACATAGGGATCACTGATCGCTGTGCTAAAACAGGCATTGTTAACATAAGCTGCGAGGAAAAACAAAGCATGGACTAAACCAGCAAAAAATTATTTAAGAAATCATTGTAGAGAACCTTGATAAACAACTTGAGTAGCCGTGCATTGACCACAACTTCCACACTACTACAATCATCTTAAGCTATAAAAGGATATAATTTCTACTGTCTGGAAGATATTTGTTATCTCTATTCTGTAACTAGGACTCGTGTAACAATGGAATTAAAATGAAATTCTTTATTGAATTAATGACCCGATCTGTGGTGCAAGATTGTTGGGGTCTCACTTTGTTTTAGCTTTTGATGTAATCATTACAAAAAGTAATTGACAACAACTTGCTGTACATAAAGACTGTAGTGCATAACACCCACACATCCTACCTTTGCAACTGCCTGGGACCATGTATTGTTAATGTCTGGAAGTTCCAAACACACCTGCCACTAGTGCTTGTAGCAAAACAAAGTGTTTTTAATGAGGGGTTAAGGTAGCCTTTCATAAGCATTGCGCATGCTCCATCCCAATTCCAATGGCTGGACTGTCAGAGGCGTATGGCATTTGATTTCATATAACTGCTATACTGGTGTCTTGTTACTGTGGCTGCTATGCTAAAATTGGCCTGCAAAAGCCTTCCTTTCGTATGTACAAAATGTGGTATAACTGAGACAAAAGTCTTTAATACTTCTGGTTGGCACAAAAATCGAGTAGCCTCTTATTTTGTAGCCTGGTGTGACATGTCTGTAATTTGTGTACCAGTGTAGATGTTACAGCACGATCCTTGTTGAGTTAGTTATCTTGGGTGTGGATTATTAGAGCTACACTAAAAAGGTCTACAGTCAGCAGGTTGACTACTAATGGTTGACATGGAATAGGTTGATGGGGTCAAAAGGTCTATATAAAATAGATAGACAGTGTCGACAGGCTCGGTTGGCACAAAAAAAGCCATTTTTTTATTTTTTATTTTTTTTACGGGGTGTTTTGTCACTTTTCTGCCACAAACAATCCCTATTAGTATACTGTGTCCTCTTGCATGGCTCGCGAGCTTCGGGCAATGCGCAGAAGAAGGGTTGTCCTGCTTCGAAGCAGTCCATTGCATGTTGGCTTAGGCTTACTATCCAACAGGCCTATGTTTCGGCAGACTTACCTGTTCCTAAGTCTCTGAAAGCCCACTCTACAAGATCTGTGGGCTCTTCCTGGGCGGCTGCCCGAGGGGTCTCGGCCTTGCAACTATGCCGAGCTGCTACCTGGTCGGGGAAGAACACTTTTATGAAGTTCAGCAAGTTTGATACTCCGGCCAAAGAGGATACCCAGTTTGGGCAGGCGGTGCTGCAGCAGTCTCCGCACACTCCCGCCTGTTCTGGAAGCTTTGGGACATCCCCATTTCTCTAACGTCCTAGTGGATGCTGGGGACTCAGTCAGGACCATGGGGAATAGCGGCTCCGCAGGAGACAGGGCACATCTAAAGAAAGCTTTTAGGATCACATGGTGTGTACTGGCTCCTCCCCCTATGACCCTCCTCCAAGCCTCAGTTAGGTTTTTGTGCCCGTCCGAGCAGGGTGCAATCTAGGTGGCTCTCCTAAAGAGCTGCTTAGAAAAAGTTTTTTTAGGTTTTAAATCTCAGTGAGTCCTGCTGGCAACAGGCTCACTGCATCGAGGGACTTAGGGGAGAGATTTTCAACTCACCTGCGTGCAGGATGGATTGGAGTCTTAGGCTACTGGACATAGCTTCAGAGGGAGTCGGAACACAGGTCATCCTGGGGTTCGTCCCGGAGCCGCGCCGCCGATCCCCCTTACAGATGCTGAAGATCGGAGGTCCGGAAACAGGCGGCAGAAGACTCTTCAGTCTTCATGAAGGTAGCGCACAGCACGGCAGCTGTGCGCCATTGTTGCTACACACTTCTCACTGACCAGTCACGGAGGGTGCAGGGCGCTGCTGGGGGCGCCCTGGGCAACAATATTAAATACCTTTAGTGGCAAAGAATACATCACATATAGCCATTAAGGCTATATGTATGTATTTAACCCAGGCCAGATTTCTCAAAACCCGGGAGAAAAGCCCGCCGAAAAGGGGGCGGAGCTTATTCTCCTCAGCACTCAGCGCCATTTTCCTGCTCAGCTCCGCTGTGAGGAAGGCTCCCAGGACTCTCCCCTGCACTGCACTACAGAAACAGGGTAACAAAGAGAAGGGGGGCATAATTTGGCGATATTTATATATTAAAAGCGTTTATAACAAAAACAACACCTTTTAGGGTTGTTTATATACATTTATAGCGCTTTTGGTGTGTGCTGGCAAACTCTCCCTCTGTCTCCCCAAAGGGCTAAGGGGGTCCTGTCTTCGATTAGAGCATTCCCTGTGTGGCTGCTGTGTGTCGGTACGTGTGTGTCGACATGTATGAGGACGATGTTGGTGTGGAGGCAGAGCAATTGCCGGTAATGGTGATGTCACCCCCTAGGGAGTCGACACCGGAATGGATGGCTTTAGTTATGGAATTACGTGATAATGTTAGTACATTACAAAAGTCAGTAGACGAAATGAGACGGCCGGAAAACCAGTTAGTACCGGCTCAGGCGTCTCAGACACCGTCAGGGGCTGTAAAACGTCCCTTACCTCAGTCAGTCGACACAGGTACCGACACAGATGAATCTAGTGTCGACGGTGAAGAAACAAACGTATTTTCCAACAGGGCCACACGTTATATGATTACGGCAATGAAGGAGGCTTTGCAGATCTCTGATACTGCTGGTACCTCAAAAAGGGGTATTATGTGGGGGGTGAAAAAACTACCTGTAGCTTTTCCAGAATCAGAGGAATTGAATGACGTGTGTGATGAAGCGTGGGTTAACCCAGATAGAAAACTGCTAATTTCTAAGAAGTTATTGGCATTATACCCTTTCCCACCAGAGGTTAGGACGCGCTGGGAAACACCCCCTAGGGTGGATAAGGCGCTCACACGTTTATCAAAGCAAGTGGCGTTGCCGTCTCCTGATACGGCCGCCCTCAAGGATCCAGCGGATAGGAGGCTGGAAACTACCCTGAAAAGTATATACACTCATACTGGTGTTATACTGCGACCGGCAATAGCCTCAGCCTGGATGTGCAGTGCTGGGGTAGTGTGGTTGGATTCCCTGACTGAAAATATTGATACCCTGGATAGGGACAGTATTTTATTGACTCTAGAGCAATTAAAGGATGCGTTTCTTTATATGCGAGATGCTCAGAGGGATATTTGTACTCTAGCATCAAGAGTAAGTGCGATGTCCATATCTGCCAGAAGAAGTTTATGGACGCGACAGTGGTCAGGTGATGCGGATTCCAAAAGGCATATGGAAGTATTGCCATATAAAGGAGAGGAATTATTTGGGGTCGGTCTATCGGATCTGGTGGCCACGGCAACTGCCGGCAAATCCACTTTTTTACCTCAGACCCCCTCCCAACAGAAAAAGACACCGTCTTTTCAGCCGCAGTCCTTTCGCTCCTATAAAAACAAGCGGGCAAAAGGACAGTCTTATCTGCCGCGAGGCAGAGGAAAGGGTAAGAGAGGGCAGCAAGCAGCCCCTGCCCAGGACCAGAAGCCCGCCCCGGGTTCTACAAAGCCATCAGCATGACGCTGGGGCTTTACAAGCGGACTCAGGAGCGGTGGGGGTCGACTAAAGATTTTCAGCAATCAGTGGGCTCGCTCACAGGTGGACCCGTGGATCCTGCAGATAGTATCTCAGGGTTACATGTTGGAGTTCGAAAGGTCTCCCCCTCGCCGGTTCCTAAAGTCTGCTTTACCAACGTCTCCCTCAGAAAGGACGACGGTATTGGAAGCCATTCACAAGCTGTATTCTCAGCAGGTGATAGTCAAGGTACCCCTCCTACAACAGGGAAAGGGGTATTATTCCACACTATTTGTGGTACCGAAGCCGGACGGTTCGGTAAGACCTATTCTAAATCTGAAATCCTTGAACCTGTACATACAGAAATTCAAGTTCAAGATGGAGTCACTCAGAGCAGTGATAGCGAATCTGGAAGAAGGGGACTTCATGGTGTCCCTGGACATAAAAGATGCTTATCTGCATGTCCCAATTTACCCCTCACACCAAGGGTATCTCAGGTTCGTGATACAAGACTGTCATTATCAGTTTCAAACGCTGCCGTTTGGTTTGTCCACGGCCCCTCGGGTCTTTACCAAGGTAATGACCGAAATGATGGTTCTTCTACGAAGAAAAGGCGTATTAATTATCCCTTACTTGGACGATCTCCTGATAAGGGCAAAGTCCAGAGAACAGCTGGAAGTCGGTGTAGCACTAACCCAAGTAGTGCTTCAGCAACACGGGTGGATTCTGAATCTTCCAAAATCTCAATTGACCCCGACAACACGTCTGCTGTTCCTGGGAATGATTCTGGACACGGTTCAGAAAAAGGTGTTTCTCCCGGAGGAGAAAGCAAGGGAGTTATCCGAACTTGTCAGGAACCTCCTAAAACCAGGAACTGTGTCAGTACATCAATGCACAAGAGTCCTGGGAAAGATGGTGGCTTCTTACGAAGCAATTCCATTCGGCAGATTCCATGCACGAACATTTCAGTGGGATCTGCTGGACAAATGGTCCGGATCGCATCTGCACATGCATCAGCGGATAACACTGTCACCAAGAACAAGGTTGTCTCTCCTGTGGTGGTTGCAGAGTGCCCATCTGTTAGAGGGCCGCAGGTTCGGCATACAGGACTGGGTCCTGGTGACTACGGATGCCAGCCTACGGGGCTGGGGAGCAGTCACACAGGGAAGAAACTTCCAGGGTGTGTGGTCAGACCTGGAGACGTCTCTTCACATAAATATACTGGAGCTAAGAGCGATATACAATGCTCTAAGCTTGGCAAAACCGCTGCTTCAGGGTCAGCCGGTGTTGATCCAGTCGGACAACATCACGGCAGTCGCCCACGTAAACAGACAAGGCGGCACGAGAAGCAGAAGAGCAATGACAGAAGCTGCAAGGATTCTTCGCTGGGCGGAAAATCATGTCATAGCACTGTCAGCAGTGTTCATCCCGGGAGTGGACAACTGGGAAGCAGACTTCCTCAGCAGACACGACCTTCACCCGGGAGAGTGGGGACTTCATCCGGAAGTTTTCCACATGATTGTGAACCGTTGGGAAAAACCAAAGGTGGATATGATGGCGTCTCGCCTCAACAAAAAACTGGACAGATATTGCGCCAGGTCAAGAGACCCTCAGGCAATAGCTGTGGACGCTCTGGTAACACCATGGGTGTACCAGTCAGTGTATGTGTTTCCTCCTCTGCCTCTCATACCAAAGGTACTGAGAATTATTCGGAAAAGGGGAGTAAGAACAATACTAGTGGCTCCGGATTGGCCAAGAAGAACTTGGTATCCGGAACTTCAAGAGATGCTCACGGAGGATCCGTGGCCTCTACCTCTAAGAAGGGATCTGCTTCAGCAGGGACCTTGTATGTTCCAAGACTTACCGCGACTGCGTTTGACGGCATGGCGGTTGAACGCCGGATTCTAAAAGAAAAGGGCATTCCAGAGGAAGTTATTCCTACATTGATTAAGGCTAGGAAGGAAGTGACCGCACAACATTATCACCGCATTTGGAGAAAATATGTTGCGTGGTGTGAAGCCAAGAAGGCCCCAACGGAAGAATTTCAATTGGGTCGATTCTTACATTTCCTGCAGGCAGGATTGTCTATGGGCCTCAAATTGGGGTCTATTAAAGTTCAAATTTCGGCCTTATCAATCTTCTTCCAGAAGGAATTGGCTTCAGTGCCTGAAGTACAAACTTTTGTCAAGGGTGTACTACATATACAGCCCCCGATTGTGCCCCCAGTGGCACCGTGGGATCTAAACGTAGTTTTGGATTTTCTCAAATCTCATTGGTTTGAGCCTCTCAAATCTGTAGATTTGAAGTATCTTACATGGAAAGTAACCATGCTACTGGCCCTGGCTTCAGCCAGGAGAGTTTCAGAGTTGGCGGCTTTATCGTACAAAAGCCCATATTTGATTTTCCATTCGGACAGGGCAGAACTGCGGACACGTCCTCATTTTCTCCCTAAGGTGGTTTCGGCTTTTCACTTGAACCAGCCTATTGTGGTGCCTGCGGCTACTAGCGACTTGGAGGACTCCAAGTTACTGGACGTTGTCAGAGCATTAAAAATATATATTTCAAGGACAGCTGGAGTCAGAAAATCTGACTCGTTGTTTATATTGTATGCACCCAACAAGATGGGTGCTCCTGCGTCGAAGCAGACGATTGCGCGTTGGATCTGTAGCACAATCCAACTTGCACATTCTGTGGAGTCCCCAGCATCCACTAGGACGTTAGAGAAAATAAGAATTTACTTACCGATAATTCTATTTCTCATAGTCCGTAGTGGATGCTGGGCGCCCATCCCAAGTGCGGATTGTCTGCAATACTTGTACATAGTTATTGTTACAAAAATCGGGTTATTATTATTGTTGTGAGCCATCTTTTCAGAGGCTACTTCGTTTGTTATCATACTGTTAACTGGGTTCAGATCACAAGTTGTACGGTGTGATTGGTGTGGCTGGTATGAGTCTTACCCGGGATTCAAGATCCTTCCTTATTGTGTACGCTCGTCCGGGCACAGTACCTAACTGAGGCTTGGAGGAGGGTCATAGGGGGAGGAGCCAGTACACACCATGTGATCCTAAAAGCTTTCTTTAGATGTGCCCTGTCTCCTGCGGAGCCACTATTCCCCATGGTCCTGACGGAGTCCCCAGCATCCACTACGGACTATGAGAAATAGAATTATCGGTAAGTAAATTCTTATTTTTACTAATCTCCCCAATATTCCTTATGGCTGCTAGAGAAAATAGGCTTTTATTTACCTACCGGTAAATCCTTTTCTCATAGTCCATAAGAGATATTAGACGCCCGCCTCAGTGCGTTGCCTTTTCTGCAGGTTCTCTGTTATGTGGTTACCTGTTCAGCTGTTGCTGTTATTGTTACCAGCCGTTGCTGGTTGTTATATGTTTGTGGTGTGCTGATGTTAAATCTCACCACTCTTTATGTTCCTTCTCTAATATATGTCCTTTCTCCTTCGGGCACTGTTTTACCTATAACTGCCTGTGGGAGGGGGCATAGAGGGGAAGAGCCAGCACACCCAGTGAAGGGGTGGGGTGGGGGGGGCTGTGCACCGTACTCGCTGCACCCATTATAAACACCACGTGTCTCAATCGTAGTCCACAAGGATGGTAAAGTATGAATAAGTTGGAAATAATAAAAACGTGTGTCGACCATTGTTCTGTCGACCTAATGTAGGTCTACCATTAGTGGAGCATTTCAGTTGCACTGCTGGCCGCAGAGTGATTGACATGAAGTGGGCGTTTCTGGGTGGCAACTGACCGTTTTCTGGGAGTGTTCGGAAAAATGCAGGCGTGCCAGGGCGGGTGTGTGACGTCAAGTCCGGAACTGAATAGTCTGAAGTGATCGTGAGCGCTGAGTAGGTTTTGAGCTACTCTGAAACTACACAAAAAATTTTTTTGCAGGCGCTCTGCGATACAACCGTTCGCACTTCTGCTAAGCTTAAATACACTCCCAGTGGGTGGCGGCATAGCATTTACACGGCTGCTAAAAACTGCTAGCGAGAAATTAACTTGGAATGACCATCATGGTTATTTGCTTTCTGCGTTTCCATCTTTAGAATTTGAAGGGAGACATTTGAGATGGCAAGCAGATGGTGTTTCCTTTTTATTTATTACTATTACTATTTTACTGCTCTCTCCTGGAGCAATACAAGCTACTGTTTATGTATGAAGAATAATATAAAAAATAAAAACCTTACTCCCCAGTAAAAAAGTATTTGCAATTTTATATTGTATTGGAAAACCAGTATTTGTCTAAGAAAACAAAACTGTAGTGGACGATGTTGCCACATGACCAACGGTTTTAGGAATGTAATTACCACTGGAATAATATGTGGTCTTTGTGCTTTGCATTAATGTTAAAAAAAAGAAGAGTTACTGTTCATCATAGCAAGCAATCCGATTATCCGTCATAAATGTCTCCCACTTGATAAACTTTATTTTGAATACACCAATATTTAAAGAATACTGCTGCAAGCCAGTGTCTGTTGAAATGGTTTTAAAAGTCCTGACTATTGTCCCTTTAAACTCAATTGAAAATGGTTGGCTGGTCAGTTTTACCTATATTAGCTTGAATATGTAATTTAGTTCCACCTCATAAAAGTAGAAAAAAATAATCTAATCAATTGGAGCACATTATATACATTGGTGGTGTTTCATTATACATGATGTACTGATCTTCATGTCATCCATGTTCTCAATGAATGTGCATATGAGTAGAGTCTAAAGTGTTATGGATTTCCCAGTCCCACCGCATTATTATATTCTCCACAGGAAATATTTAACTCGCGATGATAATGTTTCCGTATTCAAACCACTGATTCATGGAAACAGGATAATTAGTTAAATACTGGAGGTGCTGAAGGAGATGGCTCCGCCATCCCATTTCTTACCTTATCCGTTAGAAGGTAGCGATGGCCTCCTCTCCTCCTGGGAATGGAAGTGTCAGATATAGCTGTAACATAATCAAGCGCCACTCTCCTAGTATAACACTGACATAGAGGAGCAGTATGCCACAGTTTGTCATGTAATAAGCTGCCAGATGCTCTGTCAGCAGCCAACGCTACATGCAGGGGACGCCCCAGGGGGTGAATTAAAAGTACTGTATGTGTGACATGTCACTCATTCAATGTTTTATTTAGGAGCCGCCCTACTATTTTCATTCTTGAAAAGTGACTAGGTTCGCACATTGGTAGCGATGGCCCTGTACGGGGCAGATTTTATGATTTGAGCAAAGTTCTTGTAACATGATTGTCCTATTTTTTTTTTTCATTTACAAACTGCAATCCTTACCAGTGACTGCTACCACAGCGTGATATAGATCAGGGGTGTTAAGTTCGTTTAACTTACAGGAAGAAAAAGCACTACCTTTAATACAGAAATGTTCAGGCTGCTGCAACCTCTAAGCGTGTGCGTGTTAAACCTCTATGAAATGCGTACACGTTGCGTAAGCACGCCGTCACGCTGAAAGCACAAAGTAGCTACACGTGCGGCCGAATACACTTTAACCCTAACAGGAAAGGAATGCGACACCAACTGTATATGTTATGTTGTGGTACAACGCAGCAACAAATATTTACTTAAAAGGGGGTTCACAGAGAAATACAACACTATTGCAGAGAAGAAGCTACAACCAGTGGATACATACGTTTGTTTGCCTGCGCCACCCGGATCCGGTCCTCAGTCAATCTGGCTAGATGACCTTCAGAGAATAGACTGAGGCCAGCCTGGAGGCTTGGTTTTTATACAATAGTCCAAAGCATGAAACAAAGGAAACTGTAATCTCTTCTTTCATATGTCAAAGGGCTGGTCATTTACAGTACATGAGGGGTCATAGGTCGGTTTGAATAGGTGGGCGATGCCTGGTCCAGGTGCACTTGCAGGTTTCCTCCACTGGGTTCCCGCCGAATATCAAAAGTACAGTAAAAACAGTGTGATATTAATAATATAGATATGTCTTTGTGGCTTTTCCATGCAAATGCATATGCTACCGTATTTACTCATACCACGCGTTAATACGCAGGACTTTGTGAGCCAATATACGCAACCTGCATGCATGCACACGCACGGAGGCCACTCTGTGTGGTGTTTGCACGTGATGCGTGTGGGTATAATATTTTCGACTTCGACAGGGGTACATCCCCTGTGCTAGTCCAGCTGTTCTGGTACTATATCTCCCAGCTTGCCTCTCCATGGTTTTTATGTTATGGCATGCGAAAACTGTGGCAAAACATGCTGGAATGTGTAGTTCCACAGCAGCTTGAGTGCCACAAGTTGCCTACCCCTGATATAGATCATATTCTCAATAAATGTCATGCATATCCTACATTTTAAAGGGATGGCAGTCATTAGGTCGACATACATTGGGTCGACCACGTTTGGTCGACATTCATTAGGTTGACAAGATCACTAGGTCGAAGTTGGTACAATTACTCATGACACTTTACACATAAAACATTGTACTGCTATGGTTAATTACATTAATGTTAAATCACAGTGTTTCTGTGTTTCCTAACTTCTTGTGCTTGCTTGTCAGTGTTGTGCTGTCTCAGGTGGACAGTGTGGCTTCAGCACATTCCGGCAGCGTGGAAACAGAGGGAAGTGACACAGACAGCTCTTCAGACTCTGAAAGTGACAGTGGTTCCAGTGACAGTGAAGTCAATGTTCCACGGAGATCTCCTAGTCCAGTGGTAATGCAACAAGATATGTCTGACATTTACAGTCTGAACACACACAGCTGCTGTTGAATAACTCCCACGAAAAGCTGTAACTCTGAAACCAGATCAGAAACCAACACCACATACAAAAACACAATATGCTTTGTTAAATCTACAAAAGTAAAGTAACCCAACAACATAAATGTATGTGAATTTCCTATTACCAACAACACATATTTCTATGTATCATTTTAAGAGCTTTTCAAATGTAAATATTTGGCATAGCCTTTGTTGAAAGGTCACATTTATATGTTTCTATGCACATTTAGACTTCCTATTGTGGTTTTGTGTAATTACATTTTATACAATTCAGTGAACGAGTCAGTAAGCATCATGTCTCCACAACAGACTGTGCCAAAATGAGACTTCATGGTTTCCAGAAAAAATCCAAACATGAGACTTCATGTTTTCTAATTATTTCAAAGTGGAACAGTTCTGCACTTCATAAGGCCACCTTAAACAAAACAAACCAATAAAAAGATCATTAACTTAAAAAATAATTGACTAGTTATTGCAACCGAGCATTCCAGCATTTCTCTTTAATTCATATTACGTTGATCTGTGTATGGTATTTAATTTAACCTCTGCATTATCATTGTTCCTAGTGATGCCAAAAATAGTCATCTGCATCTAATGTTTGCACTGATTGACTTGTACCTGTAAATCAGGTGTGAGCCATCAACCCTAGTTCTGGGCAGAGTGCACATAACATAGAACACCATCTCATCACTCCTCATACAGAGATCAGAAGGGTATACCCATGCCCCAACTAAGCACTTACTCATTTTATTAAACTCTAATACACGGAGAAATGTTTTTTATTTCACTTTTAACACATTTATCTAATAGTAGTGCAATGTTTAAAAGTGACTTATTGTTCTTAACTCTGTGAGCACTGGCAAACCACTGTAGGGTAAACGTCAAACATTTAATTAAGCAACACAAAAGTTTTATCTCGGCAGAATAGCCTGGTTTTGTGTAAAAAGGAAAAATGTTTTTTTTTAGAGACATGGATTTAAATATTTAAAGACTTTGTTTTAAAGCTTTTGTTGTGCGCTTACAGATGTGTTCTCATACATCTTTTTTTGCAGTTGCACTAAACAGCCCCTCTTGGCACGCTAGGTCCCGTGAGACTCTGCTAGTGTTGGGCATCTTTTTTGCATCATTGTTTATTGAAAATGCACCATGAGACTGTGCTGATTCATTTGATGTGCGACACTTGTATATCTGTGTGTGACTCTGAATCTGCATATGAAGCTACGATGCAGTGGGCGTGGATTTTTTTCCATATCACGTCCCGCATGGTTCATATACAGACTCAGGAGCACACAGATATAAATGTGTGGCATTTCAAATAAATCAATACAGACGCCCGACGCTAGTGGAGTTGCACAGAACCTGTCAGTTGATTTACACCAGGCATCTCCCGCTGTGTGATCTGTTGAAGCTAAATGTTTGATGACACATCTGTACTAGATCTCGGTTCATGCTGTGAACCTCAAAATGAGCAATATAGTACAATTTCACCAATTAGATATCCTTATAATGATGAGTGTAAAAAAAGAAAATGCAGGTGGATAGGGGCTAGGCTTTCAAATTAGTTGTCATATGATTGGTACAGTCTCGCAACCAAAACAAGAATCATCATTTAAGCAGGTTGTCTATTTTTAAGAATCCTGCCATATGCATTTGTTTTTTGGGCCACTGTGAGAACTTTTACTGTTGAACGTGAAAAAGTTTCCTTCATATCTCAGCCAAGAATGCTATAGGGATTCCTACTGAACCCATCTTTTTTTTTTTTTTTTTATGATTGTCTATCCTATTGAGTCTATCTTTCTTACCCCTTTTGCAGCATGATACCTCATCAACTGGCATATGGCAGTTGGGGAACTTTCTGGTCAAAGGTAACCAATCTGCACCATTAGCAGAGAACCAAAATAATGAGGATCATGAACAAGCAAGCCATTGGGAGGATAAAGAACACGAATGTTGTTCACCACCTCCTCATGAATCTCCAAAGACTGTTGAGCCTCAGCATGAAACCGCTATTTGGACTTCTCGGGAAGACCTCCAGAACAAACCCTCCTTCTCAAAATCCCCCATAGCCAATGAAACTGTTACTCCTAGGCAGACTGTTGGTATTAAACAGCCCAGGAGACCTGTGAAGGCCTCATTTCAAGAAGAGCCAAAGGGAGGTCTTACAGTCGAAAGCGAGCCTGCGCCATACAGGCCAAGAGACCAGCCTTCCAAAGAGAAGCCAACTGTGAAAACGAAAGTGAAAACCAAATCAAGTGACCATAAGGAACCAAGTACAAGCATTGCACATCCCAGTGAGAAAAAGAAGCACAAGAGCTCTCACCACAGTAGTAGCTCCAAAAAGTGTCCAAGCACTCAAACAGACAGGCATCAAAGTGCCCCTTTACTCCCACAATCCCCCCACAATCCAAAGGTGCATAGTCAAAGCAAAGCCAACCACAGGACTAACCTAACTCATCCCGCAGTTGTTGTGCGAGAAGACTGCCACAGGGACAAAGTTTTGTTGCCCATAGGGGACAACAGATTGCTGCCACCAGTGAGGAACAGTCAAAAATCCCTTGCTCTTGTTGTCAAAATAGAATTGGCATTGTTGTCTAGGATCCCAAGAGGTTCTTGTAAAGTAAGCGAGTCAAAGACTAAAAAGGTGAGCAGTCATGAACCTCACCACAAGAACAAGGAGAGGTCTGAGAAGACACATCAACATAATCATAGTAGAGAGCACACAAAGAGAAAGGTAATTTTTTATATATAAATAGTATTTTGGTCCTCATTTGTATGTCGCTTGGTAATGTGTTTGCTACATGGTGAACTTAACTAGTTTGTAGAGGAAAGAGAAAATGTTTGTAGCATGTTCAGCAAGCATGTTGTGCTCTGCTCTAGACTTCGATTATTTTTCCCTCCACTTCCCAGGGGAAAATAACCTTTTTGAACTTGAAAAAGAGAGTTCTAGTAAATGACTTCTGGTTCAGCAGCTTCTTGCGAAGTGTAGAGGCTCTTATGCTAGACCAGTATCTAACGATACATATATTACAGATACAAACATGAAGCTGTACAGGCGAATGTCTTACTATGTTTGTAATGTGATACATGTGAACCTTTGCTAATTTCTCTTTGCCTTGTTTTATGGTTCTGTGGTGGCTGTTTTGTACAAGATCACAATATCTTACAGAGCTGGTGACAGTTGGATACAATATTTAGCGATACTTTACTTTTGTGCTTTCTTTTAGTCTGTACATACATAGTAACGCAGTATTACAGAACTTGTACACACCAACAAAATACAGAGAGAAGGTGCATCCAGCAAACATGGGGGGAGATTTATCAAAGCTTGGAAAGAGATAAAGGGAAGCAGTGACGTGCGGTGGGGTGAGGTAGGTCAGCCCGCCCCCATATCCCTTTCCAAGCTTTGTTAAATCTCCTCCTTTATTTCTTGCCAAGCTTTGAAAAATCTCCCCCATAGTGCGCAGGCTCATACAGTAAAGCCCTGCAGGTGAAAGTATAATGCACATGTGCAGACTGGCTGTCGCACATGCGCATGAAACAGCAGCCGCCCATCACCCGCAGCTGTAGCCTGCCAGCAACAGAGCGGAGGTTGTGTCCGAGGAGGGGGACGTCACTGGACCTCGCCGGAGAGGTAAGTAATGTTAAATACCAGCGGAATGTTAGTATTACTGCAATACTAAAGTAAATATATCATTGGGTATAAGACTCTTTATGAAATAGGCCCTATATACTAATAAGTAAATTCATTTGGGCTAACTGCTACAAAACAGGGCTAATGGAGGGATTTAGAAAAGCTATAATTTGTTACACTGGAAACTATTAATTGCAACAACAAAAACAACACATTTTGTAACTGTTAATTGTGAGCACTTTTGTTTCATTAATAATTGCTAAACACAAATATATTATGGGCTTTAAAAGGAACATTTATTTTACATTGCTAATTTGATTTAAAACAAATTAATTTCCTCCTTTATCTGATTGCATATTGCCAGGTGGAAGACGGCGAGAAAAATGGAATACACAAAAAAATGAAGTTGGTGAATGACACTAAGCCCTCTTTTAATCATAAAGAACCATCCTCAAAAAAGTAAGCATTCTTTATATTGTCATTATGTGAAATGTTTTAATTCTTACTCCCCGGCAATGACATTTTTGTAAATGTAATAATGTCCGCATTTTTTAATGGCATCTAAAAAAGTTGCTTATGTACCCAATAAAAGGGGTTAGGATTATAATTCCGGCACATGGGATGCCGTTGGTCAGAATTCCGACCGCGGCATCCTGACGATCAGGATCCCAACAGTGGAAGGTAAGTATATTTACCTTCCCCCGGCCACCTTACTCTCCCTTCTAGCAACCTAAACTTAACCCTCCCACACCCGCAGCCTAACACTCCCCGGTGGTGCCTAAATCTAACCCCCAGTACCCTTTTCCCCCCGCAGCTTAACCCTAACCGCTGCCGAACCTTACCACCCCACCCCCACCCCCCCCTTCCCGAGCCTGTAGTCTAAACCTGACACATCCCCCCCCCCCCTCCTGCAGGTTAACCCAAACCCCCTCTGTGGGGTGCTTAAACCTAACCGCCCCTTTGCACACCCTAAACCTAACCTCTCCATTATTGCAGACTACCCCTAACCCACCCCCCACATCCTAAACCTTTCACACACCTGCACATCTCTGATCAAAACCCACCAAATACCCAGGAATTCATGCTGCTGCACCTTTGCATAATGCTCACATGTACCCCTTGGCTCATATATTTTGTGTAAATCTGGCTCTGGTGCTAGTCAGTGCCTCCTGAGAAATTTACCTCACCGCACGTCCCTGCTTTAAATGTATCATATACTCATTCTTCTTTCATCAGGTCAGACATCTTATTTACGTGTAAAGGGACAGTGTGTTGGTAATATATTGGAATATAACTTTACAGAACAGGAAAACCCTATATGTCCTGAAAATAAAAATAATATTAAATTTGCATGGGTACACTAAGAATGTGATAAAGCTAAATTTTTATCGTGTATATAACCCTTTATGAGGTCTAAGAACACTGTACGCTATCTACGTAAGAAGTACCGTAAGGGTACGCAAGTTGCGTATCGATCGCTTAGCCGTGATCGAGACGCTCAGGCGTCACGTTCACTCACGGCCAAGTGATCGCAGGCAGGCAGAATATTGGCTGTTGACTTATCGTAATGATTCGCTATAGCGTAGCAGCGCTCGGGACCACGAGGAGATCACCAGCGATGCAGACGCTCACAACGTTAAACCTTTATATCTATACCTTCAGCAATGAAATACACAGTAAACCTTAGTGTGGAGACAATGTGTAAGTGCAACCTTGTGTAACCTGATTACCTACAAAGCTGCTTGAGCGTCACCGACGCTCAGAGAATACTTAACACTATAAAGAATACACAGATACCTGGCTTAGGGTCCGAAACCTATTATATGTATTATGACTATTACTTGCAAAAAAAATCACAGTACAAAGCATACACTACAGTATAACATAAACCAACTAACCAGATAACTACACAGGAAATACAATACTATACTATTCAAGTCTAATCAAGGGAAAATACGAGAGAAAGAGAAGAGAGGGAGAGAGAGAGAAATGGCTCACAGTAAGACAATATGATTACTGAGAAAACTTACGCACAAGGGGAACAATCGCATGCGCCTCGATATCCAGCTCCCGATTATCAGCAATGAGAACCGTTGAAGAGAGTGCCGTTGGATATGGTCGGCCTGCTATTTATGCTCCACACACAATACAATTCAATGGTCCCTACAATCTCATTGTTCATTGGACACAGGAATTCGGCTTCGCATTATAACAAAAGGTCATAGGTTGATTCATACAGGTGGGCTGTGACTATTTCCAACTGCTCAGGTGGGAGGGAAACTGAGTTTCCCGCCGCATGGGTAATAAAGTGCAAATAAAGTAAATGTTCATAAACTTCTTATGTCCATAACTATTCGCACGAGCGATTGATCTGCTCCAAACCAACACCGGAATATTTCTAATTAAATATTCTTCCGATGGATACTAAACACCACTGTATTACTCTTATCTGACCCTTCGTATTAAACAAAGAGGGATTCCTCTGTTCATGAACATTCTATATTAACCAAACTTTCAGAATCTATCAAAGGGACCATGATCTACAAAATACATTATTAGTGAAAATATGTAATGATTGAGTCGCACGCTATGATCGCATAAACTCTACCGTAAATACGCATACCATGCGCCTGCGGGTGCCCGCGACTGTGAGTATGCGCACGTACGGGAGAGCGTACGCATGCGCAGCACGGACCTGTGTGCGGTGCAAATATGGTAGCGTGCATAGAAATATTTTTCTGACTTTGACAGTCCACCCTTTGGCAGTCAATAATAACTGCCACTTCCTGAAAACATTTCAAAAGGAGAAAAATATATGTCAGGGGTTAATTCATTTCCATGGTTGGGTAAGGGAGGAGAGAGGAGTAGGTGGGAAGAGGGTATGACCTAGTGAGATAGCAGAAGCATGTGTGTATGAGTCCATGTTTGGGGGGTCATGTATCATTGTGCCGTACGTGTTGTAAATCAAGCTTCGAGGTATTGCGAAGTATACATTTGAATTCCTTCTTATCCCGTGGTACAGGTCTGTGGATGGGCTGTCAAACTTTACCGAGCTCTTTTTGAACAAAATGGGGAGCACATTTTAGTTGATGATACATGAATGGGGGAATATGTGATTGCTGATATCTGTGCCTGTATTCCCTATACTATGTGTGTCATTACCTGAGGGTTGTAGAAATGAAGAAAAGACATAATTACGGTAAATGCGGTGGTATTCTATGTCAGGTTAATGTACATCTGTCAGTTGAAGTTTTGTTCGGTATCAGTTGAAAGTCGTCTTCTTTGCGCTGTTTTGCTCATTAAGCGTGAGCAATAAGCTTTGTCGATGCCATTAGATTTACAAAAAATGTTGGGCTAGCGTAATTTTAAGAATTCTAGGGAAACTGGGGATCCATGGCAAAGTTCATCAAGTGTCCATATCTCAAGTGGTCAAAACTTCTTCTTTGGTCTATCCGTTGTCTGTATAGCGTCTCATCAACTTCCTCGTCCAAGGGGGTCTTGTTATCTTGGAGATAAACCAGAAAAACAGGTGAAAGAAACGGACCGTAGAAATCGCATTTTCATCACATCATTGTTTCTATCGTTGGGTCGTAAATCAAATCCAGGTTAATTACAGTTTCCTCACTCCTCAAACTCATCACTCTGGTACTTTGTTTGCACCTCATTAAAGCCTGCCCGCATCTAAATATCAATCCAATCGATATAACGACACCTAAGATACATAGTAGAAACTTCCCAACATCCATTATGACTCCTTGAGCCCAGTCTCCCAAACCGGAGAACCAATTTCGCGGGTTCAACCATGACACCCAACCAGTCAGCTCATTACCTACAGCAGCAAGAGTGAGATTGTGTTTTCGACGAAATTCCCACTTTAATTGGAGAATATCGTCCATCTTTTGGTCTATGACCTCTACCGGATCCTCGGTGCTATTCGTGATATACGTACAACACTTCACGCCGTACTGTGTTGCTAATGTAACACAATATCCGCCTGTCACTGCTGTGAGGTAATTAAGAACCATTCTATGCTGAACTAGTTCTGTTTTATAAGCCTGAAGTTCTCTTCCAGTATATCTAAACGTGTCATCATACATTTCAGTGATATTATCTAACAAATTGGCGAGTGCGGAAATGTATCTATAATTCATCACTCCTCGAGCGGTGCGAGTGAAATCTAACGCCACCAGAACCTGAATCCCGGTGGATTCATGGATCAGATCAGAGGCCGGATGCTCTAACCTTTCTGACAGTTGTCTTTTAACGAGGTGCTCGTAATGAGTGTGAGTATAAGGAGCTTGGGCACCACGGTGTATGTCTTTCATTTTGTCATGTGTTACAGTCATTACTTCAGGCAATACTCTTCCAATATAACACAATCCTTCAGAGTTTGGGGCAAGCCACTTGTACGCCTTTCTCCCGCATATGAAATATGCATCATCGGGGAGAACATATGGGACGGAGAAAGACATTACCATATTACACACCTTCCAGGTGAAATCTCCTAGCCCTAACTCTTCCATCTGCTTAATGCACGTATCAGGTTGTACGATATGTGCACAGTATCCTGGTGACACTTCTCCAACTCTAGTAATCCTATTTCCTAAGGTGTATCTATACCGGAAAGATTTTCCTCTACTGGCTATGTGGCGTACAAGCTCTGTATCTGTAGGCATTCTATCTGCTCTGTGTGAAAAGGTCATGGTGTGGTCGCTCCATGATACTTCCCAATTTCCCGGCTTTCTGGAATTGGAGATGTTAAAACATAATAGGGACCTATCCACGTGGTATTGGTGGAGCTTCAAACTAGGAGGGCTGGAGATATTAAACCTCCGGTCCACCGGTCTCCCACCATTTAACTCAAGTACCTCCCCTATCGTTAAAGGAAATGGTACTAGCCCTGATTTGCTATGACCCTGAGGTACTTGAGAGCATACCCAACAATCTGTTTTGTTTAATACATTACCCACTAAGGAGTGATAATCACTCAATGGATGCCGGTCCATATGGATATTAAAACTGGATTGGCATTTCTTAATGCACCCATCTTCAATGACATTGTTACAGAGCCTACAGATACAGTTTTCTTCAGCTAACAATCCGTCACAATTTCTTCTATGGTCAATGCTATCGGATCGTTTTCTGATACTCGCCTTTGCTTGTTGGTTAGGTTGATCTTGGAAAACTACGCCTCCATCTTTATCATCAGAACCCATTCCAGAACCTCTATCGACCTCCATGGTACTCTCGCCGGAACAGACTGCTCTGGTCAACATCATGGTCAACAGGAAAATCCGGATCACAGTCTCTTGGGGCAAGTCCATCTTTGAGGAGGAGACGAAGAAGAATGAGAAGGAGGAAAAATACATTTGAGGGAGAGGGGATGGGAAGTGGCGAAAAACAATAAAAGGGAGTGGGGAGTCGACAACAGCTCTCGGTCTTCAAGGCTCAGGTGCCGCCTCAGTCCTCCTGGAACAGACACTCCAGTGATACAACCTCTACCGTCTGTTCCTTATCACGGGACTTCTCTGGATCAGCAACCTTCTTGCAGTGGGATGAATGGACCCAAGTCTCTCTCTCAGCAACCTTCAATGCTGTCGTGCTAGTCAATAAGACCTGGTATGGTCCTTCCCATCTGTCAATAAGGCAACCTGAGCGTAGAAAATTTCGTATCATTACATAATCCCCAGGTTCAATGTCATGACAACTACTATCAGGTAGATCAGGAATCACCAACTTTAGATTATCATTTTGATTCCTTAACTGTTTACTCATGTTAATCAAGTACTTTACAGTTACTTCATTGTTACATTTCAAATCATCCTGAGGGTTAATCATGACATGCGGTTGTCGACCAAATAAGATTTCAAAGGGGGACAGATTAAGAGGGGACCTGGGAGTGGTTCTGATACTGTACAATACAATGGGTAAAGCTTCTGGCCATGTCAATCCTGTCTCTGCCATCACTTTACTCAATTTATTTTTAATAGTGCTATTCACTCTTTCGACCTTCGCACTCGCCTGTGGACGGTACGGAGTGTGCAGCTTGCTATCAATTCCCATCAACTTACACATTCCTTGAAAGACATCACCTGTAAAATGGGTACCCCTATCGCTTTCGATTATTCTAGGGATACCATATCTACATACAAATTCCTGCACAATTTTCTTAGCTGTAAACATAGCGGTATTTGTAGCTGCAGGAAATGCTTCGACCCAATTCGAGAAAACATCTATACAAACAAGTACATATTTCAAATTCCGACAAGGGGGTAATTGAATGAAGTCAATTTGTATTACCTGGAAAGGGCCGCCGGCAGGTGGGATATGGGATGGTTCTGTTGGTATTGCCTTTCCAATATTCTTTCTCAGACAGGTAAGGCATGACATTGCTCTTTTACTCGCATGAGAGGAGAATCCTGGGGCGCACCAATAGGCTCTTACCAATTTGCACATTCCCTCCTTGCCTAGATGAGTCAGCCCGTGAGCTGCTTCAGCCAGACATGGAAGATATGCTCTGGGGGCCACTGGTTTACCATGTCCATCCGTCCAGAGTCCTGAGGACTCTTGGCCACATCCCTTTGCCTTCCAGACTGCCTTTTCCTGTGTGGAACACAAATTTTGCATTTTACACAACTTCTGTGTGTTGATGGTATTGAATACCATCAGTTGTGTGGTGTCTGTCTGTATGGGGGTAGCAGCTGCTAACTTAGCAGCTTCGTCTGCTCGGCTGTTACCAAGTGATACCGGGTCTTGGCTATATGTGTGTGCTTTACATTTGATAACAGCCACTCTGTCGGGTTCCTGTATCGCTGTTAGAAGCCTTTTTATGTGAGCTGCATGCGCTACCGGTGTACCAGCTGCCGTCATGAAATTTCTGAGGCGCCATAGGGCTCCGAAATCATGGACTACCCCGAATGCGTATCTAGAATCGGTGTAGATATTGGCTGACTTACCCTTAGCCAATTCACATGCTCTGGTTAGGGCGACCAGTTCAGCAACCTGGGCTGAGTGAGGTGGGCCTAGCGGTTCCGCTTCTATGGTGTCTTGGTCATCTACGACTGCGTATCCAGTACACAAGTCTCCCGAGTCTGACTGTCTGTGACAACTACCGTCCGTGTAGAACGTGAGTTCTGCATCTTCCAGTGGGTTGTCACTGATGTCAGGCCTTGCGGTAAAATTTTGGGTCAAATATTCCATACAATCATGTGTTTCTTCCTTTGTATTAAATCCTCCTTCCCCAGCACTCTCACCTTCCACCCTTTGTGCCTGACCAGGCACACCTGGGAGATATGTTGCAGGATTTAATGCACTGCATCTCCTTATGGTGATGTTTACGGGGGCCATTAGTGCCAATTCCCATCTTGTAAACCTCGCTGATGAGACGTGTCTGGTTTGGGCAGAATTCAATAAGGCTGATACCGCATGTGGCGTATGGATTGTGAGGTTGTAGCCTAGCACGACATCTTCGCTTTTTGTCACTAGCAATGCTATCGCAGCGACGCTTCGCAAGCATGTGGGGAGGGATCGCGCTACCGTATCTAGCTGAGCGCTGTAGTATGCAACTGGCCTGCTGGCATCACCGTGTTTTTGGGTTAGTACGCCTGCCGCGCAACCAGCACTTTCTGTTCCGTATAGTTCAAAGGGTTTCCCATAGTCTGGCATACCTAGTGCTGGTGCCTGTGTTAGGCACTGTTTAAGTCTCTCAAATGCTGTTTCGGACTCGTCTGTATGCGAGATCCTATCAGGTTTGTTTGAGGAGACCATTTCCTGCAAAGGTAACGCTAAAATGGAAAACCCTGGGATCCAATTACGGCAATACCCACACATTCCTAAAAACGTTCTGATCTGTTGCTGGGTTTGTGGCAGGGTCATGTCTCTAATTGCTTGGATTCTATCAGCGGTCAGGTGTCTCAGTCCTTGTGTTAGACAGTGTCCCAAATATTTTACCTTAGTTTGGCATAATTGTAACTTGTCTTTGGACACCTTGTGTCCGGTGTCTGAAAGATGAAACAGGAGCTGTTTCGTATCCTTCAGAGATGCTTCCAGTGAATCTGAACACAGTAATAAATCGTCCACATACTGTATCAATACTGATCCACTGTCTGGTTGAAAAGACTGTAAACAATCATGCAAAGCCTGAGAAAATATACTTGGACTATCTATGAAACCTTGGGGTAATCGAGTCCACGTGTATTGGACTCCTCTGTATGTGAATGCAAACAAATATTGGCTGTCAGGGTGCAGAGGTACCGAAAAGAAAGCGGAGCAGAGGTCAATAACAGTGAAAAATTTGGCAGTGGGAGGGATTTGCATTAGGATGACAGCTGGATTTGGCACTACGGGGAACTGACTCTCAACTATTTTGTTAATCCCCCTTAGATCCTGCACTAGCCTGTAACCCCTCCCCCCACTCTTCTTAACAGGGAAGATGGGACTATTGGCAGTGCTGGACGTTCTTACCAGAATGCCCTGTTGTAGCAAGCGCTCTATTACTGGGTAAACTCCTAACTCCACCTCTGGCTTCAGAGGATATTGTGGGATTTTTGGAGCTATCCTACCATCTTTTACTTGTACAACTACTGGAGCTACGTTTGCCATTAATCCAGTGTCCTGTCCGTCTTTTGTCCAAAGTGACTCTGGTACCTGAGATGTCATCTCTTCTACTTGGGATGGATTCCTATTTGTCATAATGGTATGTGACATTAATTTTGATGGGGAGTCTAACATGTCTCGCACTTCCTGAGCGTGATTCTCAGGTATGTCCAAGAATACACCTTCAGGAGTACAATAAATGACGCACCCCATTTTACACAGTAAATCTCTTCCCAGGAGATTGGTTGGTGCCGATGCAGCCAGCAAAAAGGAATGCTTGGTATGCAAAGGCCCTATTGTAATCTCGGCTGGTTTGCTAACAGGGTAGTGCTGGACTACTCCTGTTACTCCCATGGCTGGAATTGTCCTACCAGTGGTCCTCATGCCCACTGTCGAATTTATCACTGACTTGGCCGCCCCTGTGTCTACAAGAAAGTTTAAAGTTTTACCAGCTACATTAATTGCGACCTCGGGTTCACTTTCAAGGTTGGCAATCAATTTCACTGGCTGCAGATTACAGGTATGGCCGCACCCCTATTGGGTATGGTGACCTCCCTGAATCCCGCTGGCAGCAACTATTTGTGAGGGAGATAGTTGGGAACTACCAGAAGCATGCCAGTCTCTGTTTGGGGGATATCTTTTTGTTTCCCCTGTATGTGGCTCATAACTCCGTTTCTGCGGACCTTGCTCCCAATGTCGTGTGTCGTGTCGTTGTCTAGGGGGTTGGTATGATCTTTGCGAATTTTTCGCTCTACAGTCTCGTGCATAGTGCCCCTGTCTTTGACAAGAATAACATGTTATCATAGTTGACTTACCCACAGGGTTGGATGGTACATACGCAGGCTGCTTTGTGGTCAGAGCCTGTATACTTACTGACATTAGCTTATCACTCTGCGACTCCCTGTGTCTGGTGATGTTTCGGTCGTGATCAATAGCAGCCTCTCTCAAAGTGGACACTGACAGACCTCGCCAACATGGTTGCGTGGTCTGTACCCTTGCCTTTAATGTTTCCTTCAAACCATCCATTAGTACAGACACTGCTATTTCTCGATGGTTTGGATTTGTCCTAATGTCCTCTATACCAGTGTACTTTGCCATTTCTAATAGTGCCCGGTGAAAATATTCTGCAGCTGTTTCGGACTCTTTTTGTTTAATGGAAAATATTTTGTTCCATTTAACAACTGCTGGGAATTGCTCCTTTAACTGTAAGTTTATCCTTCTTACGTTATCTTTGTTGTACACATCTGTAAGAGGTACATCCAGATCTAGTCCACAATCAGCTAAAAATTGAGCTGAGTCGACATTGGAGGGTAAACAAGCTTTTAGCAATATCTGCCAATCTTTATTATTGGGCTCTAAAGTGTTTCCTAAGTCTGTGATGTATTTTTGGCTGGCAACTAAATCTTTTCTAGGGTCAGGGAATTCAGACACTATGGTCCTTAATTCCATTCGGGAAAATGGGCTGTACATGGCAATGTTCCTTATGGGAGTGGCTCCTGATACATCTGTTTTCCCATTGGGAACTGCTATTACCCTAACAGGAGTAATTCTAACAACCTCATTCTGTGTAGATTCTACAGCTTGTGGTGAAATAGTCTCAGCATAATGCATGGTGCCGTACTTACCAGTTGATATGACCTCACCTATCCCTCCGCTAGGGGCCTTTACTAATCTCGTGGGTGTTGCTGTGCCTACTGTGGTCTCTGCTATGGTGGCTGCTAGAGAGAGCGCTGAAATCGTTGTCGCTTCGTCCTCTTGATCACACTCCTGAGGAAAGTTCAAAACAGGGTACAACTTGCACGGGTTAATACTTGCATGGGTTAATGGGTTAACATTATCATTAACATTTACACCGTTACTAAGTGATTTTGTGTTACCCCTTAGTGCGTCTTTCTCCGTAATCAACTTCTCTCCTGATATATATGGTGGCGGGGGGCCGTGGCAATTAGTTTTCTGTTAGAGCCAGATCCTGCCGCCTGAGCCAAACCTCTCTGTATCTCACCTTCCTGTTGCCACAACTGTAAATAATCATAATGCTGAACTCGTCTCTTTGTTGATTTTATGAGACATATCCTCCTCCTTAAATTTTGTAACACCTCTGGGCTGAAGCTACCTATTCTTGGGAATTTCTCCCGGTCTTGTACCGTCATTCTCTCCCATTCATCACATAAAACCTCTGTGTGACTTCCATATTTCTCACACATGATATACCTGGCCGACCCAATTGGTCGGACCACTGAATCAACCCGAACCGAGGTTGATCGCCCCCTACCTGAACAACTGGCCCCCATAACTCTGCAGGCGTTGCTTGCTCTACCTCTGATCTCTATATCAAGGTCTTCAGCGAACCCTTACAGAAAACCAGATTGTTCACAATAGGCCGACGGTGGCGGTTTACCGAGTACCCCACTCACTCGCCCACGCCGACCAATACGACCTGATCACACCGATATGGTGCTGGCGTACTCGACCCAGGGCACCTATAAAAACCGTTGTTTACTGGAACATGTGAGGGTTATCCGCAGAACACTTACTCTTTCCAGTAAAGGTGAAGTTTGTCAGATAGTTCCTGAGTGACCAGCGAACTTCCCTTCTTGAAAAATAAAAAATTACACAAATCACGTCAGAATGTACAAATAGCGTTTGTGACCCCTTTACTCTAATGGTACTAGGTCAGATTACTAACTACTGTACACAATTACGTGCGGTCCAGTCGTTCAGTACACAAACAACTAAGCTTGTGTACAGAAAGACCAATGGAATCGAAACTTACGACTGCGAATTCCTTCAGCCAGAGCTTGTACGGCCTATATGGGTCTTGCACCAACCCTTCTCGGTGTTGTGCCTCTGAACTGTATAGCGGACTTCCCTGTTTACTGTACCTGGACCTCCTGGTCTGTTATGACCTCCTGGTCTTGTTCTGTACGACCTCCTGGTCTTGTTCTATACTGGTCCGCTATACTCTAATGCTCAAATATTATGTTTAACCAAGGATGCCTCCCTAGCCACCGTGCACGTCACTTACACGCGTGTACCTCACGAGTACTCGACTTTTCTTGTGGTTCAACCTTTAAGTTATATAAACTTATGTAATACAAAAACACTCACTCATCACATGTACACTTTTGATTCTATTTCTATTTCTGCGCAGAAATTTTTCTTTAGCCCAGCTGTGTTACCAATTAGGAGCAGGATCTGTTAATTTAAATTTTGGATTTCCAAAAATAGACTTGCGTTATTTATCGCCTGTGGCGCTATTTACCGCTTTGCGTTACTTATCGCGTTGCGTTAAAAATCAACTTATCGTGACTTGAGCTACGTGGGCGTAACCGGACACTCCGTTGCGTAATGTACGCTGCGTGCGTCCGCCTTTGGATTGCGTACACAAGTCTTTTGTTAGGGACACGTGTACGCAAAGCAAAGATCCACCGTAACACAATTTATATTTTTATCAATGTAGATGATCCCTGGTCATCTACCACACAACACACTGACTTCGCCTTATCTCCCAGGCAAAACTGTGTGTTTGTCTATCTTTTAACTATATTACCTTTACTCTTAAACTATGAAATAACGGCAAATCTTTTTTTAGCACTTCTATCGACTATAAAACTGGCAGACAGGAGAGTGATATACGAAAATGAAAAAAGAAAAGAAATGCAGATATATGTGTGCGTGCGTGTGTACGCAAGACAGAAAAATACAGTTTTAAAAGACACTAGCGTTTTGTTCTTACCTCCGGTTCCCGGATTCCTTCAGCACTCTTTTATCTAAGCGAAGCAGACGCTTATCCCGTCAGCACTACGAGACAACCTCCCGCCCTTTGCTGAGGGATAATGTCTGCTGATCTACCTAGTGCAGATATGTGAAGGACAGGACGAGCCGCCAATTGATAAAGCTAAATTTTTATCGTGTATATAACCCTTTATGAGGTCTAAGAACACTGTACGCTATCTACGTAAGAAGTACCGTAAGGGTACGCAAGTTGCGTATCGATCGCTTAGCCGTGATCGAGACGCTCAGGCGTCACGTTCACTCACGGCCAAGTGATCGCAGGCAGGCAGAATATTGGCTGTTGACTTATCGTAATGATTCGCTATAGCGTAGCAGCGCTCGGGACCACGAGGAGATCACCAGCGATGCAGACGCTCACAACGTTAAACCTTTATATCTATACCTTCAGCAATGAAATACACAGTAAACCTTAGTGTGGAGACAATGTGTAAGTGCAACCTTGTGTAACCTGATTACCTACAAAGCTGCTTGAGCGTCACCGACGCTCAGAGAATACTTAACACTATAAAGAATACACAGATACCTGGCTTAGGGTCCGAAACCTATTATATGTATTATGACTATTACTTGCAAAAAGAATCACAGTACAAAGCATACACTACAGTATAACATAAACCAACTAACCAGATAACTACACAGGAAATACAATACTATACTATTCAAGTCTAATCAAGGGAAAATACGAGAGAAAGAGAAGAGAGGGAGAGAGAGAGAAATGGCTCACAGTAAGACAATATGATTACTGAGAAAACTTACGCACAAGGGGAACAATCGCATGCGCCTCGATATCCAGCTCCCGATTATCAGCAATGAGAACCGTTGAAGAGAGTGCCGTTGGATATGGTCGGCCTGCTATTTATGCTCCACACACAATACAATTCAATGGTCCCTACAATCTCATTGTTCATTGGACACAGGAATTCGGCTTCGCATTATAACAAAAGGTCATAGGTTGATTCATACAGGTGGGCTGTGACTATTTCCAACTGCTCAGGTGGGAGGGAAACTGAGTTTCCCGCCGCATGGGTAATAAAGTGCAAATAAAGTAAATGTTCATAAACTTCTTATGTCCATAACTATTCGCACGAGCGATTGATCTGCTCCAAACCAACACCGGAATATTTCTAATTAAATATTCTTCCGATGGATACTAAACACCACTGTATTACTCTTATCTGACCCTTCGTATTAAACAAAGAGGGATTCCTCTGTTCATGAACATTCTATATTAACCAAACTTTCAGAATCTATCAAAGGGACCATGATCTACAAAATACATTATTAGTGAAAATATGTAATGATTGAGTCGCACGCTATGATCGCATAAACTCTACCGTAAATACGCATACCATGCGCCTGCGGGTGCCCGCGACTGTGAGTATGCGCACGTACGGGAGAGCGTACGCATGCGCAGCACGGACCTGTGTGCGGTGCAAATATGGTAGCGTGCATAGAAATATTTTTCTGACTTTGACAAATGAGAGGAATTATTCCCAATGCAATATAAATCTCTTTATACATATGTGTTCTCATACAATGTTGCTTTAGTTGTGCCAAACATCCCTTCTCGGCGAGCAAGTTCCCTTGTGACTCGTCTTGCCCTGAGCATTTTTTCCAGTTTTTTTTTTTTTTGTATTGTGCAAATGTGCATCTTAGTCTGTAGTCTTAGGGCGGGATGTACTAAAGCAAAAATGCGGTAAAACCCCCCAAAAACGGGGGTTTTACCGCATTTTCATATTTACAAACACCCTACCGCCGCGTTTTCGGCGTCCAGGGTATCGCCATCTCTGGATGGCGATACCCTATAGAAGTCTATGGGCTTCTTTTCGCCGACCGCTGCAACCCTCAGACGCCGACCCCCTCTCCCCCGGCTTACCTTCCTCCAGGCTGCCCTGGACCAGGAAGGTAGTCTCCTCCTCCCCCTAGCAACGCAGCCGGACGTCCTTCCGGCTGCAGGGGGGAGGAGGAGGCGCCGGGGGCAGCCTGTTGCTGCTTCCCGGCGTCTAGCCAGTGTGGGGACCCCTGGGAGGTGACGGAGACCCCCCGCAGACCACCCAACAGGTATCGCGGGGGGCCTCCGTCACTGCATCGCGATGTTGATCGCATATGTTAGTACATATGCGATCAACATCGCTGCGGTAACCGGCGAGGGGCGGCGATGTATCTTAATACATCCCGCCCTTAGTCTGGTGGCTAAATTGGGAAAATCCTTTAGACCTTATATAGTTGCTGTTGTATATTCTGCAGGTCCCTGGAACAAAATCTTACTTCTCTAATGTAGGCCACATGCTGCAAATCTGCAGCAATATTTGACAGTTGTCTATTAATCTATCTAATGACTGCTATCTATTCCTTTGAAATAAAGATACGCTCATGTCCTTATTAACTATCATAGCTATAGTCACAGGTGCTGAAGTATTTGTGCCAGATGTACTAAGCCTTGTTGATAAAGTACCAACCAATCATCTCCAGTCCTTTTTCAAACACAGCCTGAACATGAAAGTTAGGAGCTTATTAGCTGGTACTTTATCGCTCTCTACCATATCATTTTTCAAGGCTTAGTATATCTCACCCATAGTGAGTGAAATAAAAATATAACTTTTTTTTTATTCTAGGTTATTGTTTTGTTAGAATGACATCTTGTAATTTCTATTAAAAAAAATGTTTAAATTTTTTAACAAAAACTTTTAAGTAGTTTCCCATATGCTGTCCTGTTATTGCATGTGGTTTATCTCCAGCATTTATACACTGGGATTGGTGTTGATCTTCACAGCGTTTCAGAATATATCTGTGAGCAATGCATACTATTTACCGGCGGCCGGGATGCCGGCTGTCAAGATGCCGGCAGCGGGGTGAGCACTAGAAAGCCCCTTGTGGGCACGGTTGCATGCTGCGTTCACCACAGGTTATATTCTCACTCTATGGGTGTCGTGGAACCCACAGAGGGAAAAAAGCCAGTGGTGCCGGCATTGCACCGCCTGTCTTGATTCCAGCGTCAGCATTGTGACTGCTGGGATCACGACAGGCGGTCCCCTCTGTGATTATATTGATGTTTGTTTTTCTATATGAAACAAATGTGTGTTAAATAAAATACATTTCTCTTACGTCCTAGAGGATACTGGGGTCCATTTTAGTACCATGGGGTATAGACTGTTCCGCAGGAGCCTTCGGCACTTTAAGACTTTTCAACAGTGTGAACTGGCTCCTCCCTCTATGCCCCTCCTCCAGACCTCAGTTTAGAAAATGTGCCCAGGAGACTGGATGCACACTAGTGTATCTCTACAGAGTTTTGTTGGAAAAAGACTTTCTTAGGTTTTTTATTTTACAGGGAAGCTGCTGGCAACAGCTTCCCTGCTTCGTGGGACTTAGGGGGGGAAGTAGGAACCAACTTCTCAATTAGTTAATGGTTCTGTTTCCACTGACAGGACACCATTAGCTCCTGAAGGGTACTGAACACAGCCCAAGCCTGTTCAGCGTTCACTCCCACAGCACTGCCGCCACCCCATAACATAGCCAGAAGTCAGAAGGCTGGTGAGTATATTACCGGAGTCCTGCAGAGAGGGGATCCTCCGGTCATCGTTGGCGGCATACAGGCACACGCGCAGCGCGCGCCATGTTTCTCAGCACAAGGGTGCAGAGCACAGGGGGGGGGGGGGGGGCGCGCTCTGAGGGCATGTTTTAAAGCCTTACTCTCACTGGCAAAAAGGGTACATACATGTACAGCCGCTGATGTGCCATCCACAGCCAGTATAAATATTGCATTGCTGAGGCTGTAGGCCGGGGCTTCTCCTCAGACTTGCCAAAACACTCACTGGGTGCCATTTTCTCCTGCAGAAACTCCAGTGTGAAGCTCCTGAATGCTGTTTCTCCTCATGACAACGCTGATACAAGTACAGGGTGTTATAGAAGGGGCAGAGAGTGTTCATTATAATTAGGTCTGTGGGCCTATTATTGATATATGCGCTGTAAGTGGGTAATATTTCCACAATTCACAATAAGGCACAGTGTGTGGACTGGCAGATCCCTCTGTGTCTCTCTGACAGACTTTAGTGTGGGTCTGTCCCCAATAGCTCCCTTGTGTGTGTGGGTGTGTGTGTGTGGGTGTACAAGTTGTAACATGTCAGACATTGGGGAGGATTCTTCCCAGGAAGAACCCATTTTAGATGCACAAGAGTGTAATGTGGTGGCCCTTCCCTCTCAGAAGGAGCCGAGTGGGTGAGAATGTTGCAAAAGAATATGTCAATGCTTGCAAAGAAATTCTCTTCTCCGAGTCTGAACAACAGACTAAATATTGGAGGCAGTCTGTGGAGGATGCACTGTTACTGACCCCTCCATATCATCTACTTGGGTCCCATCCAGTTCCCAGAAAAGGTCTCTGGCCCAGATAATGCAAGAGGACACAGACACAGATTCCGACACTGGGGATTTGAGAGGGGTAGACCCCAAATTAGCCAAAAGCATACAATGTATGATAGTCACTATAAAGGACGTGTTGGAGTTTCCTGAAACAACACTGGTCCCTGAGGAAAAGCATTATTTTAATTTAAATAAAAAGCAGGTTGTGACTTTTCCTCCTTCAAAAGATTTGAATGCGTTCTTTGAAGAATCCTGGGCTAACCCAGAGAAGAAATGTACCCTTCCCAGAAGGATACGTGTAGTGTACTTTTTCCCTGAGGAAGACAGGCACAAATGGGAGACACCCCCAATGATAGACACCTCAGTTTCTCGGCTGTCTAAGAAAATTGTTTTGCCTGCCCCTGGTTCAGCCTCTGTAAAAGATCCAGCTGACCGTAAATTAGAAACAACCCTAAAATCCATATATACGGCTAACGGAACTGTGCTCAGGCCCACCATTGCTTGTGCGTGGGTAGGTAACGCTGTGGAAAAATGATCTGACAACTTGCTTGTTAACATAGACACAGTTAACAGGGATGAAATAGTCCTAACTCTCGGCCATATCAAAGATGCTGCAGGTTACTTAGTTGAAGCTATGAAGGATATTGGGTTGCTGAGTTCAAGATCCTCCGCTATGGCGACTTCAGCCCGCAGGACGCTGTGGATCCGCCAATGGAATGCTGATGCGGAATCAAAAAAGAATATTGAGGCGCTTCCTTACAATGGAGAAGCCCTCTTTGGAGACAAGCTGGAGGCCATGATTTCAACAACTACATCAGGCAAGTCAGCATTTCTGCCTTCCGCAGCTGCTCCACCTAGGAAAGGATTTCATTCTCATACGATGCAATCCTTTCGGCCCAACAAGTCCAATAAGGCAAAGGGTACCCCCTTCTTGCAGGAAGAGGTCGAGGAAGAGGTAAAAAATCTACAACACCATCAGGCACGCAGGAGCAGAAGTCAACAGCTACTTCTGCTAAAACCTCAGCATGACGCTGGGGCTCCCCTGCGGGAGTACGATCGTGTGGGGGCACGTCTACTGTCTTTCAGCCAGGTCTGGGTTCACTCAGATCTGGATCCTTGGGTATTGCAGATAGTATCCCAAGGGTACAAATTGGAATTTCAGGACCTTCCCCCATGCCGATTTTTCAAATCAGCCTTACCAGCTTCTGTTCAGGACAGAGCAAAAGTGCTGAACGCAATACAGAAATTATGTGAAGACAATGTAATTTCCTTAGTTCCTGTGTCACAACAGAAAAAAGGGTTTTATTCAAGCCTGTTTGTAGTGCTGAAACCGGGTGGCTCGGTCAGACCGATTTTAAACCTAAAGACTCTGAACCTTTATTTGAAAAGGTTGAAATTCAAGATGGAATCCCTGAGAGTGGTGATCTCCAGCTTGGAGGAATAGGAATTTCTGGTATCGATGGACATTAAAGATGCTTATTTACATGTTCCCATCTACCCGCCGCATCAGGCATACCTGAGGTTTGCGGTGCAGAACTGACAGTTCCAAACATTGCCTTCGGGCTCTCCATGGCTCCGAGAATATTCACCAAGGTGATGGCAGAGATGATGGTTCTTCTTCGCAAGAAAGGAGTCAGTCATCCCATACTTGGACGATCTCCTCATAAAAGAGAGATCCAGGGAGAAACTAGTGCAGAACATTGCACTTTCCCTGACGGTGCTTCAAAGTTTTAAAACCAGCACGCGTATCGATTCATCAGTGCATCCGCCTGCTGGGGAAGATGGTAGCGGCCTACGAGGCTCTACAATTTGGCCAATTCCACGCCAGGGTGTTCCAATGGGACCTACTGGACAACTGGTCCGGATCGCACCTACACATGCACCGGAGGATAATCCTGTCAACAAAAGCCAGTATTTCACTCTTGTGGTGGCTTCAAAGTTCTCCCCTCCTGGAGGGACGCAGGTTCGGGATTCAGACTTGGATCCTGGTGACCACAGGTGCAAGCCTCCGAGGATGGGGAGCAGTCACGCAAGAGGAAAGCTTCCAAGGACGATGGTCAAGTCAAGAAGTACTCCTTCACATAAACATTCTAGAATTGAGAGCTGTGTACAACATCCTTCATCAAGTGGCACACCTTGTTGTCCCATACAGATCCAGTCAGACAATGTAACGGCAGTAGCTTACATAAACCGCCAGGGCGGAACAAAAAGCAGAGCGGCAATGGCAGAGGTGACAAAGATATTCCTCTGGGCAGAAAGACATGCAAAAAGCTCTGTCGGCAATTTTCATTCTGGTAGTGGACAACTGGGAAGCAGACTTCCTCAGCAGACACGATCTCCATCCAGGAGAATGGGGCTTCCACCCAGAAGTCTTTGCAGAGGTAGCAGATTGTTGGGGCGTTCCTCAAGTAGATATGATGGCATCACGTCTCGACAAGAAGCTTCAGAAATATTGTTCCAGGTCGAGAGACCCACAAGCAATAGCAGTGGATGCACTGGTGACCCAGTGGGTGTTTCAGTCGGTGTATCTGTTCCCTCCACTTCCACTAATACCAAAAGTTCTCATGATCATCAGAAGAGCAAGGGTTCGAGCAATTCTCATTGCTCCAGACTGGCCAAGGAGGGCTTGGTATCCAGATCTTCAGGGGTTATTACTGGAAGATCCTCAGCCTCTTCCTCTTCGCGAGGACCTGCTTCAGTAGGGGCCGTTTGTTTATCAAGACTTACCGCGGCTGTGTTTGACGACATGGCTGTTGAGCACCAGATCCTAGCCCGTAAGGGTATTTTCAATGAAGTCCTTCCCACACTTATTCTGGCCAGGAAAGGGGTAATGTCCAAACATTACCATCGTATGTGGAGAAAATATGTATCTTGGTGTGAATCCAAGAAGTCTCCTGCGGTGGAGTTTAAATTAGGACGTCTTCTCCTATTTCTACAGGCGGGTGTGGATGCTGGCTTGAGATTGGGGTCTATCAAGGTCCAGATTTTGGCCTTGTCCATTTTGTTTCAGAAACAGTTGGCTTCCCTTCCTGAGGTCCAGACGTTCGTGAAGGGGGTTCTGCGCATCCAACCTCCCTTTGTGCCTCCTGCGGCGCCATGGGATCGTAATGTGGTGTTGCAGTTCCTTAAATCGGACTGGTTTGAGCCTCTACAAGAGGTAGAGTTGAAGTTTCTTACTTGGAAAGTGGTCATGCTGTTGGCCTTGGCCTAAGGCAGACGAGTGTCTGAATTAGGGGCTCTGTCACACAAGAGTCCTTATTTGATTTTTCATGAAGATAGAGCTGAACTGCGGACGCGTCAGCATTTTCTTCCAAAGGTTGTGTATTATTTCCATATCAACCAACCTGTGGTGGTGCCAGTGGCTTCTGACATCTCAGCCGTTTCAAAAGTCCTTGGATGTCGTCAGAGCGTTGAAGACTTATGTTGCAAGAACGGCTCGGATAAGGAAAACAGAATCTTTGTTTGTCCTCTATGACCCCAACAAGATTGGGGTCCTGCTTCTAAGTAGACTATTGCACGCTGGATCAGAGGTACCAATCAGCACGGTTATTCCACAGCAGGATTGCCGTTACCGAGTTCGGTAAAGGCCCACTCTACAAGGAAAGTGGGTTCTTCCTGGGCGGCTGCCCCGGGGTGTCTCGGCGTTGCAAATTTGCCGAGCAGCTACTTGGTCAGGGGCAAACACGTTTGCTAAGTTTTACAGGTTTGACACCTTGGCTGCTGATGTCCTTCAGTTTGGTCAGTCAGTTCTACAGGAACATTAGTACTTTCCTGCCCGTACTGGGAGATTTGGTACATCCCCATGGTACTAAAATGGACCTCAGCATCCTCTAGGACGTAAAAGAAAGTAGGATTTTAATGACCTACCGGTAAATCCTTTTCTCGTAGTCCGTAGAGGATGCTGGGTGCCCGCCGAGTGCTCATTTTTCCTGCAGAATTACGTTTTATCTTTTTACACAGGTTCTCATGTGTTAAGATGTTCACAGCTGTTGCATTATGCAAGCAAGTTAGCATGGGTTATGTTGAAAGCCATGTTAGGCGGCATGTTTTTGGTATGGTGTGAGCTGGTGTGAATCTCGCCACTAGTTTAATGTAAATTCTTCTCTCGAAGTTGTCCGTCTCCTGGGGCACAGTTCCTATACTGAGGTCTGGAGGAGGGGCATAGAGGGAGGAGCCAGTTCACACTGTTGAAAAGTCTTAAAGTGCCGAAAGGCTCTTGCGGAACAGTCTATACCCGATGGTACTAAAATGGACCCCAGCATCCTCTACGGACTACGAGAAAAGGATTTACTGGTAGGTAATTCAAATCCTATTTTCCAGGGTACCTAAAACCACTTGTGAGGAAAATGATAAGGAACATCGGCATCAGAAAGCAATGTCTCCCACTCAGCACACACATAAGAAATCTGAGAAGGTGGGACAGAAGAGGCGCCCAAGTGAGACCAGCACCTGTAGCCAGCAGTCCACGCTGAGTAGCAGTACTAGTAAAAAACCAACTACTCCCAAGCAAAGGAAGGTGGAAGAAAAGAACATGGAACATACAAAGAGCAACAAGGTATGTATATTGATGGAACTGGGAGCTATTTCTTATCGCTCGGCTGCCTTTTTGGCAGTGATTACTGCCTGGTAGGCTATGCTAATTCTGACATAACGAGAAATGTGCGTTTGTGTATGTACATACAGAACGCAGTCTTGCATTTGTTGCTCTCTAAGGGGATGATGTATCAAGCCCTTGGCGAGAGCTAAAATACAGTACTCATTGTCATTTTCCGAGCACAGCCTGTAAAATGATATACACTGATTGGTACTTTAACTGTCTCTCCAGTTTATATCTCTCCAAAGCTTGATAAATCAACTCCTAATTGTTCACAATTCTTAATACTCAATAAAGTTATTAATCCTTATCTGGTTATGAGACATATTGGAATATCAATGGTAAATTTGCATAAAGTGACAATTTAACAATGTGATTTTGTGACGTGTACTTTTCTATTTGGATTAGACATGCCGAGAAGACACTGTAGAACAGCAATCTAAAGTGCCAGTATGTTGACTGACCTCTAGTTTTGCATCTTATAGGCCCTACACACTGGGCGATATCACTCAAAGATATGAACGATCTCGTTCATTATTGAACGAGATACCGTTCATATCTTTGAGTGTTGAGACACCAGCGATGAATGATGCGCGGCCCCGCGCTCGTTCATCGCTAGTGCCCCGTTGGCTGTGCATGCAGGCCAATATGGACGATCTCGTCCATATTTGCCTGCACTTCTATGGAGCCTTGTGACGGGGGAGTGAAGTAACTTCACTGCCCCCCCGCCGCCTGGTCGCCCTTCGGCCGTATCCGCCGTTGGGCAGCTCGGCGGCGGATCGTTAAATGTGTAGGGCTCTTTAGATACAAATAGTGGGAAGCAATGTTTACTTTGGGCAAGTAATGGTTACCTTACACTAGGCCGTCTGTAAAGATCAGTGTATTTCTGCTAGGATTGTAGCTAAGCATATGGTTTGTGTACTTCTCATAACTTGCATTGATGATGGTGGTGCTGGGTGCTGCCACCAATTTATTTTAATTTTTTTTGTGCTTCTGAGAAATTAAGAAATCTCTCATTCAGATATGTCCAAGCAGTGATTTATTTTCCAATAATATATTTACCAGTGGGCCCTGCGGATGACAAAAAGCAATTGTACTACAATTTAATACAGCACATAAGTGTTTTTGTTTTGTTTTAAAATAAGAGACAAAGAAAGACGATGATCCTGTCCTGGTACACTTTATAGGTAGAAAATAAATATACAAGGCAAGCAATGCTATGTTACATAACCATTTATTTAGGTGCAATTATACCCAGTGGCAACTGCTCCCCTGGGGCTCCAGAGCAAACCAAAATAAGCAGAGGGGAGGCTGGATACAACATAAGCCTAACTGTACCTGTAAATGTTGTTATTTAATACTGGTGGGTTTCTGCAGGAACGTAAGCTCCCCAGGGGCCAGCACTGTGCATCACAGCCGCATCTGTCAGGACAGAGAAATCAGCACCTCCTTCTGTATCGCCCCCCCCCGCGCCCGACTCCTGTGTAACTAGCCAATGGGGGTCTGGGAGGTAGGCAGGTACACCCTGCAGTTTTAAAAAGAAACATGTACAGGTACAGTTAAGGTTATATTTTATACGGCCTCCCCTCTGCTTATTTTGGTTTGCCCAGCAGCCCCAGGAGTGCAACCGCTGTTGTTCATAACCATTAATCATGAACGGTAATTAAGTGATTGAGATTCACAGACCTAAGGAGTGTAATAGGAACCGATTGTAGCTGAGATAAGGCTGTTGATATGTCAACTGGTGAGCATACCAGCCACAATAAAATGTAGGCGTTCTATCGGGGATTGTACAGGTTTTCGTGCACTATTAACGACAATATTTTATATATTCGTGTTTACATTTTTAAGTCCGGTATTTGCTGAGTTTGAAAACAATTGTTATACAGCTTATAGTAGCACATAATAGTACTTTTTCTTAACAGTTATGAACTAAATTTTTTATAAAAATTTCCAGGGTTCTACAGAAAATAACACAAATCCTTTCCCAGTGCCTTCTTTGCCAAATGGTAATGCCAAGCCAACAAGACCTCAGCTGAAGTTTGAAGAAAAGTACGTTGTTGTGTTCTTATTTCTCAGTATGCTTAGCGAAACTTGCCCTAACAGTAATCTTTGTATCCTGGAACCTGCACGAATTGTATGTTTAAGTTCTCCTCTATTCCCTGCTTTCTTTTAGGTTACATTCACCAGAATATTACATGAAGGAGGCCAAGAAGCTAAAACACAAAGCTGATGCCATGGTGAGTGTTTTACACCTGAACTCTGATCATAGTGAATGCTGACACACACCCCCAACTAACCTGAGTGCTCTCTTCAGACCGCAGTAGCAGACAGTATATTTGAAAATAGAAAGCGGCACTCGATAGCAAAATATATATACCTGGTGTCACGCACCTATCATATAATCAACGTGCTGATTTAATATTTTCCACTATACAGGTTGAGTATCCCATATTCAAATATTCCGAAATACGGAATTTTTTGAGTGAGAGTGAGATAGTGAAACCTTTGTTTTCTGATGGATCAATATACAGAAACTTTGTTTAATACACAAAGTTATTAAACATATTGTATTAAATGACCTTCAGGCTGTGTGTATAAGGTATATAAGAAACATAAATGAATTGTGTGACTGTACACACACTTAATTTAATGCACAAAGTTATTAAAAATATTTGCTAGAATGACCTTCAGGCTGTGTATGTAAGGTGTATATGAAACATAAATGTATTCTGTGCTTAGACTTACGTCCCATTGCCTTGATATCTCATTTTGGTATGCAATTATTCCAAAATACGGAAAAATCCGATATCCAAAATGCTACTGTCCAAGCATTTTGGATAAGGGGTACTCAACCTGTATGTGTGTGTGTGTGTATGTATATATATATATATATATATATATATATATATATAGCAATCCAATTGAAAACGGTACTCGGAGATCACAAATCATATGAAGAGATTTAATTCATGGCATTAACGTTTCGGGGCGGCAAGCCCCGTCCTCAGAATGGACAGAAATGGACAGTATTTCTGTCCATTCTGAGGACGGGGCTTGCCGCCCCGAAACGTTAATGCCATGAATTAAATCTCTTCATATGATTTGTGATCTCCGAGTGCCGTTTTCAATTGGATTGCTATTACCTTGCTCTAACTGGCACCGGAGTATGCTGATTGTTAGATTTAAGTGCCGGCACACACTGGAAGGATAGATATATATATATATATATATATATATATATATAAAATAAACAAATGTATCAGCAGGGGCGCCTATATAGAGTATGGCTCTTATTGCCGACTAATATAGTCCTTAGTAATCACAATTTCTTTGTACAACAAAATAATTTCCTGGTACAACCAAATAAGCATTCATTAAGTTTATTTCTCTGACGTCCTAGTGGATGCTGGGACTCCGTCAGGACCATGGGGATTAGCGGCTCCGCAGGAGACAGGGCACAAAAATAAAAGCTTTAGGACTAGGTGGTGTGCACTGGCTCCTCCCCCTATGACCCTCCTCCAAGCCTCAGTTAGGTTTTTGTGCCCGTCCGAGCAGGGTGCAATCTAGGTGGCTCTCCTAAAGAGCTGCTTAGAAAAAGTTATTAGGTTTTTTATTTTCAGTGAGTCCTGCTGGCAACAGGCTCACTGCAACGAGGGACTTAGGGGAGAAGAAGTGAACTCACCTGCGTGCAGGATGGATTGGCTTCTTAGGCTACTGGACACCATTAGCTCCAGAGGGATCGAACACAGGCCCAGCCATGGAGTCCGGTCCCGGAGCCGCGCCGCCGACCCCCTTGCAGATGCCGAAAAGTGAAGAGGTCCAGAAACCGGCGGCAGAAGACTTTTCAGTCTTCATGAGGTAGCGCACAGCACTGCAGCTGTGCGCCATTGTTGTCAGCACACTTCACACCAGCGGTCACTGAGGGTGCAGGGCGCTGGGGGGGGAGCGCCCTGGGCAGCAATGATAATACCTTGTTCTGGCTAAAAATACATCACATATAGCCCGTGGGGCTATATGGATGTATTTAACCCCTGCCAGGTCTCACAAACACCGGGAGAAGAGCCCGCCGAAATAGGGGGCGGGGCCTATCTCCTCAGCACACAGCGCCATTTTCCTGTACAGCTCCGCTGCGAGGAAGGCTCCCAGGACTCTCCCCTGCACTGCACTACAGAAACAGGGTAAAAAAACAGAGAGGGGGGGCACTTTTTTGGCGATATTGATATATTAAGCTGCTATAAAGGAAACAACACTTCTGTAGGGTTGTTCCTATATATTTATAGCGCTTGGGTGTGTGCTGGCAAACTCTCCCTCTGTCTCCCCAAAGGGCTAGTGGGGTCCTGTCTTCGATAAGAGCATTCCCTGTGTGTCTGCTGTGTGTCGGTACGTGTGTGTCGACATGTATGAGGACGATGTTGGTGTGGAGGCGGAGCAATTGCCGGTAATGGTGATGTCACCCCCTAGGGAGTCGACACCGGAATGGATGGCTTTGTTTATGGAATTACGTGATAATGTCAGCACGTTACAAAAATCAGTTGACGACATGAGACGGCCGGCAAACCAGTTAGTACCTGTCCAGGCGTCTCAGACACCGTCAGGGGCTGTAAAACGCCCTTTACCTCAGTCGGTCGACACAGACCCAGACACGGACACCGAATCTAGTGTCGACGGTGAAGAAACAAACGTATTTTCCAGTAGGGCCACACGTTATATGATCACGGCAATGAAGGAGGCTTTGCATATCTCTGATACTGCAAGTACCACAAAAAGGGGTATTATGTGGGGTCTGAAAAAACTTCCTGTAGTTTTTCCTGAATCAGAGGAATTGAATGAAGTGTGTGATGAAGCGTGGGTTAACCCCGATAGAAAACTGCTAATTTCAAAGAAGTTATTGGCATTATATCCTTTCCCGCCAGAGGTTAGGGCGCGCTGGGAAACACCCCCTAGGGTGGATAAGGCACTCACACGCTTATCAAAACAAGTGGCGTTACCGTCTCCTGAAACGGCCGCCCTCAAGGATCCAGCTGATAGGAGGCTGGAAACTACCCTGAAAAGTATATACACTCATACTGGTGTTATACTGCGACCAGCCATCGCCTCTGCATGGATGTGCAGTGCTGGGGTGGTTTGGTCGGATTCCCTGACTGAAAATATTGATACCCTGGATAGGGACAGTATTTTATTGACTATAGAGCAATTAAAGGATGCTTTTCTTTATATGCGAGATGCTCAGAGGGATATTTGCACTCTGGCATCGAGAGCAAGTGCGATGTCCATATCTGCCAGAAGAAGTTTATGGACGCGACAGTGGTCAGGTGATGCGGATTCCAAACGGCATATGGAAGTATTGCCGTATAAAGGGGAGGAATTATTTGGGGTCGGTCTATCGGATTTGGTGGCCACGGCAACAGCCGGGAAATCCACCTTTTTACCTCAGGTCCCCTCCCAACAGAAAAAGACACCGTCTTTTCAGCCGCAGTCCTTTCGTTCCTATAAGAACAAGCGGGCAAAAGGACAGTCATATCTGCCCCGAGGCAAAGGAAAGGGTAAGAGAGTGCACCAAGCAGCTCCCTCCCAGGAGCAGAAGCCCTCCCCGGCTTCTGCAAAGCCCTCAGCATGACGTTGGGGCTTTACAAGCGGACTCAGGGGCGGTGGGGGGTCGACTCAAGAATTTCAGCGCACAGTGGGCTCACTCACAGGTGGACCCCTGGATCCTGCAGGTAGTATCTCAGGGTTACAGGTTGGAATTCGAGAAGTCTCCCCCTCGCCGGTTCCTAAAGTCTGCTCTGCCAACGTCTCCCTCAGACAGGGCGACGGTATTGGAAGCCATTCACAAGCTGTATTCTCAGCAGGTGATAGTCAAGGTACCCCTCCTACAACAGGGAAAGGGGTATTATTCCACACTATTTGTGGTACCGAAGCCGGACGGCTCGGTAAGACCTATTCTAAATCTGAAATCTTTGAACCTGTACATACAAAAATTCAAGTTCAAGATGGAGTCACTCAGAGCAGTGATAGCGAATCTGGAAGAAGGGGACTTTATGGTGTCCCTGGACATCAAGGAAGCTTACCTGCATGTCCCAATTTGCCCTTCACATCAAGGGTACCTCAGGTTCGTGGTGCAAAACTGTCATTATCAGTTTCAGACGCTGCCGTTTGGATTGTCCACGGCACCTCGGGTCTTTACCAAGGTAATGGCCGAAATGATGTTTCTTCTGCGAAGAAAAGGCGTATTAATTATCCCTTACTTGGACGATCTCCTGATAAGGGCAAGGTCCAGAGAACAGCTGGGGGACGTAGTAGCACTAACCCAAGTAGTGCTGCAACAGCACGGGTGGATTCTGAATTTTCCAAAATCTCAATTGACCCCGACGACACGTCTGCTGTTCCTGGGAATGATTCTGGACACGGTTCAGAAAAAGGTGTTTCTTCCGGAGGAGAAAGCCAGGGAGTTATCCGAACTTGTCAGGAACCTCCTAAAACCAGGAAAAGTGTCTGTGCATCAATGCACAAGAGTCCTGGGAAAAATGGTGGCTTCTTACGAAGCGATTCCATTCGGCAGATTCCACGCACGAACTTTTCAGTGGGATCTGCTGGACAAATGGTCCGGATCGCATCTGCAGATGCATCAGCGGATAACTTTGTCTCCACGGACAAGGGTGTCTCTTCTGTGGTGGTTGCAGAGTGCTCATCTGTTAGAGGGCCGCAGATTCGGCATACAGGACTGGGTCCTGGTGACCACGGATGCCAGTCTGAGAGGCTGGGGAGCGGTCACACAGGGAAGAAACTTCCAGGGAGTGTGGTCAAGCCTGGAGATGTCTCTTCACATAAATATACTGGAGCTAAGAGCGATTTACAATGCTCTAAGCCTGGCAAAACCCCTGCTTCAGGGTCAGCCGGTGTTGATCCAGTCGGACAACATCACGGCAGTCGCCCACGTAAACAGACAGGGCGGCACAAGAAGCAGGAGGGCAATGGCAGAAGCTGCAAGGATTCTTCGCTGGGCGGAAGATCATGTGATAGCACTGTCAGCAGTGTTCATTCCGGGAGTGGACAACTGGGAAGCGGACTTCCTCAGCAGACACGATCTACACCCGGGAGAGTGGGGACTTCATCCAGAAGTCTTCCACATGATTGTGAACCGTTGGGAAAAACCAAAGGTGGATATGATGGCGTCCCGCCTCAACAAAAAACTGGACAGGTATTGCGCCAGGTCAAGAGACCCTCAGGCAAGAGCTGTGGACGCTCTGGTAACACCGTGGGTGTTTCAGTCAGTGTATGTGTTTCCTCCTCTGCCTCTCATACCAAAAGTGCTGAGAATTATACGGCAAAGGGGAGTAAGAACGATACTCGTGGCTCCGGATTGGCCAAGAAGAACTTGGTACCCGGAACTTCAGGAGATGCTCACGGAAGATCCGTGGCCTCTACCTCTAAGACGGGACCTGCTTCAGCAGGGACCGTGTCTATTCCAAGACTTACCGCGGCTGCGTTTGACGGCATGGCGGTTGAACGCCGAATTCTAAGGGAAAAAGGCATTCCGGAAGAGGTCATCCCTACCCTGGTAAAAGCCAGGAAGGAGGTGACTGCACAACATTATCACCGCATTTGGAGAAAATATGTTGCGTGGTGTGAGGCCAGGAAGGCCCCGACGGAGGAATTTCAACTGGGTCGATTCCTACATTTCCTGCAAACAGGATTGTCTATGGGCCTCAAATTAGGGTCCATTAAGGTTCAAATTTCGGCCCTGTCGATTTTCTTCCAGAAAGAATTGGCTTCAGTTCCTGAAGTCCAGACTTTTGTAAAAGGAGTACTACATATACAGCCCCCGGTTGTGCCCCCAGTGGCTCCGTGGGATCTTAATGTAGTTTTGGATTTTCTCAAATCCCATTGGTTTGAGCCACTCAAATCGGTGGATTTGAAATATCTTACATGGAAAGTAACCATGCTACTGGCCCTGGCTTCAGCCAGGAGAGTGTCAGAATTGGCGGCTTTATCGTATAAAAGCCCATATCTGATTTTCCATTCGGACAGGGCAGAACTGCGGACGCGTCCTCAGTTTCTGCCTAAGGTGGTTTCAGCGTTTCACCTGAACCAGCCTATTGTGGTGCCTGCGGCTACTAGCGATTTGGAGGATTCCAAGTTGCTGGACGTTGTCAGGGCATTGAAAATATATATTTCAAGGACGGCTGGAGTCAGAAAATCTGACTCGCTGTTTAAACTGTATGCACCCAACAAGCTGGGTGCTCCTGCTTCTAATCAGACGATTGCTCGTTGGATTTGTAGCACAATTCAACTTGCACATTCTGTGGCAGGCCTGCCACAGCCTAAATCTATCAAGGCCCATTCCACAAGGAAGGTGGGCTCATCTTGGGCGGCTGCCCGAGGGGTCTCGGCATTACAACTCTGCCGAGCAGCTACGTGGTCGGGGGAGAACACGTTTGTAAAATTCTACAAATTTGATACCCTGGCTAAAGAGGACCTGGAGTTCTCTCATTCGGTGCTGCAGAGTCATCCGCACTCTCCCGCCCGTTTGGGAGCTTTGGTATAATCCCCATGGTCCTTACGGAGTCCCAGCATCCACTAGGACGTCAGAGAAAATAAGATTTTACTTACCGATAAATCTATTTCTCGTAGTCCGTAGTGGATGCTGGGCGCCCATCCCAAGTGCGGATTGTCTGCAATACTTGTACATAGTTATTGTTACAAAAAAATCGGGTTGTTATTGTTGTGAGCCGTCTGTTCAGAGGCTCCTACGTTTGTCATACTGTTAACTGGGTTCAGATCACAAGTTGTACGGTGTGATTGGTGTGGCTGGTATGAGTCTTACCCGGGATTCAAAATCCTTCCTTATTGTGTACGCTCGTCCGGGCACAGTATCCTAACTGAGGCTTGGAGGAGGGTCATAGGGGGAGGAGCCAGTGCACACCACCTAGTCCTAAAGCTTTTATTTTTGTGCCCTGTCTCCTGCGGAGCCGCTAATCCCCATGGTCCTGACGGAGTCCCAGCATCCACTACGGACTACGAGAAATAGATTTATCGGTAAGTAAAATCTTATTTTAAAACACATATCTTAAAAGCATTAAAACTTAAAAAATGTAGACTTTCCTGTTGATACATTTGTTCTATTCGTAATCCTTTAGGGTCCTATTCTGGCAGAGAACCATCTTCAGGGTTTGTGGCAGCCTAACTTATATTTATTTCTCTCTGTCCTAAAACTACACTCGGGGACATTTACTAAGCAGTGATAAGAGCAGAGAAGTGAGCCAGTGGAGATGTTGCCCATGGCAACCAATCAGCAGCTCTGTATAATTTTATAGTATGCAAATTACAGATGTTACTTCAGTGCTGATTGGTTGCCATGGGCAACTTCTCCACTGGCTCACTTCTCCGCTCTTATCTCTGCTTAGTAAATGTCCCCCTAATAAGTACTATAAGGGCCTAATTCAGAGTTGATCGCAGCAGCAAATTTGTTAGCAGTTGGGCAAAACCATATGCTCTGCGGGGTGGCGGGGGGAGGCAGATATAACATGTGCAGAGAGAGTTTGATATGGGTGGGGTGTGTTCAAACTGAAATCTAAATTGCAGTGTAAAAATAAAGCATCCAGTATTTACCCTGCACAGAAACATAATAATCCTCCCAAATCTAACTCTCTCTGCAAATGTTATATCTGACTCCCACCCCCATAAGGCTGATATAGATAGACAGATATACTGCCACACTGACACCCCAGTCACACACATGCAGCATGTGAATCATGTGTGATAGATCTGTCCTATTACATTTCACTGGTGACAGACTACAGTTGCCTCTGTATGCCAAGCCGTCCTGTTCTGTCTCGCTGCACTGCAATAATTTAGGTTAGTGCTATTTGCTAGAGACCAGCAACATTCTCAGAACTGTTCAGTGGAATTTGGCCTCAGGTATTCCCAGTCCTACCCTAACTGCACCACACAGCAGAATGCTTTAACCTTTGGTGTCCCATCTTTATTCCTGGACTATAAAGCCATGGAATGCAAATTTAGTGCAGAAGTGGAAGAGGATACATGTTCTTTTGCTGACATAAACCCTAAAACCCTGTTAATATAAATGGAACAGTCATCTTTTCTATATTTTTGGAAGGTTTTCTTACCTTCACGATCAAGCCAAGTTTTTGTATGTGAGGTGTGCCCTTTGCATTTTAATTAAATGTCATGTTGTGTTTCTCAGAGAAACATTCTTTCCGAGACATATTAGAGTAAATCTATTTTTTACATTTTAATTTTAGGATAAATACTTTTTAGCGATTTACGATTTAGCTCTTTATAACGTTTACACATTTAGTGCAAGCCCAGTATTATACCTTTTATATGCAAAGCACTAGCTCTACCAAGTGTATGTGTAGTTCTTTTTACATGTAGTTTGTTTTAAGAGGAATGATTTGCTGTAAGTTATAGCTTGTTTTCCTTTCACTTAGTTTATATTGTTATTTTATCATTTGAGGAGACCTTATTTTGTGGGGGGTTTTGAAAGCACTAAAGGATTCTGGGGAGAAAAAGGCTTGGTTTATATGGTGCTAGCAGGCAGGAAAGAAATGCTATAAGTCTGCCCTGGTACTGCCTTTAGCTGGGGCAATCTTTGTGACATCACAGGATTTCTCTGTAGAAGTTGCAACTGGTCCTTGCATACCCCTTCCACACGTTGATTCAGGAACTTGCCGGGTTTAAAAGCCGCCAAATTCCTGGGTCTCAGCCACGATCCTGGTAAAGAGCAGGGTTGGGGAGCCAGGACTTCTTCATGGGTAGTTTGCATTCACACCTACCAAAATCCCAGGTTGATGTGCGTTTATGTTCAAAAACTCAGAATTTTTAAGGTAGTGTTTTACCCCTTTACCAACAAAATATCGGGTCTGATCTGTGATTTGGAACACTGTTCCAAGCCAGGTCAAACCTGACATTAACCCCGTTTCCACTGCAGTGCCGACCTGGGATATACCCGGGTCGGCAGCGTTCATACTGCACCCGGGTGACATCATCTCCAAGTGCTGCAAAACTCAGAGAACAGCGCCCTGGCTGACCGGTGTGCAACTGCTGACAAGCGGGGCGGGTTCTGGAGGATGCTGCCACACTAGAGACATTACAGCCTCCCGGCATGGTAAGCAGGGATGGGGTAAAATCCGGAACAGTCTGGACCATATGGGGAAGCTGTTTTCACTGCAGCTCACCCAGGTTCTCGGTAAAAACCCTGGCTAGACCTGGGTAGAGCTGTAGCCACTGACAAAATCCTGGGTTAGTGCATGTTTATATGCAAAAACCCAGGAATTTCATGTCAGTGAAAAAGGGGTATTATTTATATTTATCCAGGAGAGTGCCATTGGCAAATTTCTGCCTACTATTTTCTAAAACTAATGCATGGTTGCTGTAGCTACAATTTTAGCATGGAGCACATGTCTGCAAGTAGGCAAATTATCAAATAAAGATATTGCCTTGCATGAAAAGCCCACTCAATATGTGACACTTCTTGTATTACCCTTTAATGCACATGGCTTTTATGTATCCTTAGTCCAGCAGTAAAACATCTATTTGAATTGAAACTGTGGGGTCTATTTACTAAGCCGAGGGGAAAGATCAACTACAGTACCAGCCAACCAGCTCCTGTCATTTTTCATATAGAGAACCTGTATCATGGCAGTTAGGAGCTGATTGGTTGGTACTGTAGTTTATCTCTATCCACTATATGTCTCTAAGGCTTAGTACATAGACCCCAGAGCCTGTAACATGGCAGTTAGGAGTTGATTGTTGCTTTATTTCTTTCCAAGACTTAGTACATAGATCCCAAAATGATATTTTAAGCGCTTAAATTTTTGTTTTGTTTTTAAATCTGAGCACATTGTCAGATTCTAGTGTATAAAGAAAAAAGAAAGACTCTATGGTGGTCATTCCGAGTTCGCTCGCTAGCAGTTTTTAGCAGCCGTGCAAACGCTATGCCGCCGCCCACTGGGAGTGTATTTTAGCTTAGCAGAAGTGTGAATGAAAGGATCGCAGAGCGGCTACAAAGTTTTTTTTGTGCAGTTTCTGAGTAGCTCTAAACCTACTCAGCGCTTGCTATCACTTCAGACTGTTCAGTTCCTGTTTTGACGTCACAAACACGCCCTGCGTTCGCCCAGCCACGCCTGCGTTTTTCCTGCCACGCCTGCGTTTGTCCGAACACTCCCTGAAAACGGTCAGTTGACACCCAGAAACGCCCACTTCATGTCAATCACTCTGCGGCCAGCAGTGCGACTGAAATGCTTCGCTAGACCCTGTGTGAAACTACAGCGTTCGTTGTAATAGTACGTCGCACGTGCGCATTGCGCCGCATACGCATGCGCAGAAGTGCCATTTTTTTGCCTAATCGCTGCACAGCGAACGAATGCAGCTAGCGATCAACTCGGAATGACCCCCTATGTTGGGGCACACTTGATGGATATGAAATATGTTAAAACTTTACTTTTATTACTAGTCTACATATTGTCAGATTCAGCAGAAGACAATTGCTGAGGAAAGCCAGTTGTTATTTTGCTTCAGGTTAATGGACAGTGTTTTGGTTTTTAGTTCTGGGTTTTTTTGTCGCACATAATGTAATCCACTGCTATTAGGCTGACCTGTTCAGTGTGGATTGGATTATGCTGTTTTCTCTAGCTTGTTTTTAATAATAGGAGCTGCTGGTTTAAAGACTGGGTAATCGTGAAAATATTTTCAAAGAGAATGTATAGCCAAATGTTTTTCCCCTCACAAGCTGCTTGCGTGATATAGGGACTGTTTGCCATATGTTTCCTGGCAGTCTGCCCTCTCTACTGTTTACATTCCTGCAAGAAAGATTAACTACTCCCTTGTATGAGCTTTTAGCTGTACATGAATATGGCAGTAATTCAGAGACGTTGCATGCTGTGTACTGTTTTGTCGTACCGTGAAAGCTTGGTCCGCAACAATAGCGGCACCAACTGGTTAAGAAATATGTGGCTAATGTGCTTATTCTTGTGGCAAAGCTACACAATGTATCAAGCATTGGAGAGAGATAAAGTAGAGAAGTTGTCCAAAACAACCAGTTCAATTTTTATCTAGCAGTTTTTGAAATGGCAGCAGCTGTTTGGTTTGTTTGGGCAACATTTCCACTTTCTCTCTCTCTCCATGGCTTCATACATCTACCCTTTAGACACGTTATGTCTATTTACATGCAGGATTAACCTTTGCACCTAAAAATAAATATGTATCTTTTTTTTTTTCTGTAAAGGTCCATACACACTAGACGACGTTGCTTTGTGAGCGTCATCATCTAGTGTTTCCCCTCCCGGGCCGGGCAGACGGTGGCTGCCCGTACATACTGAACGATATGACTGCTCAGTGACCTCACGCGGCAGTCGGCCATGCATGTAGCTCCTGGACGACAGTCCGGATAGAGCATGCATGCACTGCCGACAGCGACGATCGTTGCCAACCCGCGGGTCCGCACATAGATCGTCACTGGCGGCATACACACTTGCCGAGAAAATGAGCAACGTTGCTCAGGAAGGGGGGAAATGAGCAACGTTGCTCAGGAAGGGGGAAAATGAGCAACGTCGCTCAGGAAGGGGGAAAATGAGCAACGTTGCTCAGGTAGGGGGAAAATGAGCAACGTCGCTCAGGAAGGGGGAAAATTGGCAACGTCGCTCAGGAAGGGGGGAAATTAGCAACGTTGCTCATTTTCTCGCCAAGTGTGTATGGGCTTTAAGAGCTGATAATAAACTGAAATGATGACAAATCTTTGTGCAGTGCTGGGTAGGTTTGGGCAATGATCTATCTGCCATTTCCCTTTCTGCTGTTGCTGAAATCCTCTGCAGTACCTGTGTATTAGGGGACTACATATTGCTAATAGTCGTCAACATTATTTACAAAGGAAGTGACTACTTTTATTGAGCTTCTCATTACAGTTATGAGATTACCCATAAATCCCACAAATGGTGTTGTGTTTCCGACACCAATATTGGCATGCCACTGGGAAACATTAGTAATTAACTTGCCAGTAGCTTCTGACTAAATTCGTTAAGGAGCAAGGATGATGCCTTTTGTGTAAGCAAAATATTTAGGAAGAATGGCTTTTCATTTCATTGCATTGTTTGGAAGTTTTTAATTGTTTTGTTTTTCTTGTGTATCATTTTAGGCAGATAAAATTGGGAAATCATTTAACTACTTGGATGCGGCCATGTTTTTCATTGAGTGTGGTATTGCAATGGAAGCAGATGTACAGGCGCCGAAGTCTGCCTACACTATGTTTGCTGAGACCGTTGATCTCATTAAGTAAGTGTTACAAGTGAAAGTTTCTGCTTCAGATAAAAAGGCTTGACTGAAAGTCATCGACTTGACAAAGAGAAGGAAAACAACAGACATGGAGGTGTAATGAGTAACCGATTTTACTAATTGGTTGTCAAACAGGAATAGGTGTGTAGAGTGCCCAGTGTAGGCTATCACAGGCAATACCTATACATTTTATCCTTTAAACTGGAGAGCAAACAATGGGACACCTGCCCAAATTCAAGGGTGGCATCCAGTCTCAAAATTCCAGTTGTGATCCTGTTTTTTAAATCTGTCAAGGTAGGGAGAAAGAGGCGCCTGCTAGTGTGATATTTTAGAAAATGTAGTGGCATACAGTATATAAAGAAATAGTGCCATATAAATAAGTGTGTGCTCATACCAGAGCTATGCAAAAAGGTGCTTACCTCTATTGTCTTTGTATGGAACATCATCAAGATAAGCTTGTTTTGATCTATCTGAGTGACCCCAGATAGGTACCAGCATTGATTACAAGCAAAATATATCCCACATGTTTCTTCCAGGCAGGGACTTCATCAGGAAGGAGTTGGTAGAGCAAACTGGAGATGTTTCTATAACTGACAGAATATGTCACTAATCAGGGGCATAACCAGGACATTGCGGGCCCCATAGCAACATATAGCAAGTGCACCTGTCCCAATGCTTCTTGAGAAAAACTTCTCCACAGCAGTTCCCTAGTTTATATGATGTCACATTGTAGGGCTGCCAGTACCCACTATGCCATGCAGTATCCCCAATTCACATTATGACGTGTCCCCATTTCATATTATGCCACATTAGTGTCCCCTGTTCATACTGTGCACACTACAGTATCCTCCAGTTCAAATTATGGCACATTACAGTTCCCAGTTCTTATGTAACATTAGAGTGCTCTCTACATTCTAATGAGCAGATCAGATTTTGACCCATTACAGTGCTCTCTAGTTCATATTGTGACACATTACAGTGGCCCCAGTTCATATTATGCCACATTACAGTGTACCCTTACCATTTTAACATCCACTACACACTCATCTCACTGAAAATGTGATGTCACACATTTCAGGATGGGCAATGGATCAGACAAAATTGCTTAGCAGACAAATCTGGGAAATTGGTATGCAAGTTTGTAACCTGGATCCAGGCCCCCTAAGCCCCTGGGCCCCACATAGCAGTGGCACCAATTCCACTCACTAGAGTTACGCCCATGCCACTACTGATACTAATTAAATGTGAGCACATGTGTGACTATATGGCCAGAGGTGCTATGGGTCAGATTTCTTGGTATAGCCAATAGCAATGATCATTTGTAAAGTTACTTAAAAATACAAGAAAAAAGGATATGTAATGTTAGAAAGCTTTTTTTCTTGTATTTTTTTTTCCCATCAATAATTTTTATTTCTTTTTGGAAGGGGTACAGAAAGAAAAAAGAAAGAAGGATGGGGTGGGGGGGCTACATAGAACCAAGGGAACAGGATGTAAACATGCAAATTTCAAAATTGTCAGAAGTCAAATATAACAATCCAATATAGATACAATAGGAAAAATACAAAGTCATCTTGGAAAAAGATACAGATAAAGATAAACACCGGTAAAACATGAAAACATATCAATAAACAGATAATCAGTAATAGACACAGGGCTAGTAAGGCACAGCCGGTGCACAGAGCGGAAGTTTAAGCCGAGTCAGTTAGGGGGAAGGCGAAACACCCCCTCCAGCAGTGACGTAGTCATGCCATGCTCTCCATTTCACCTGTGGGGAGGAGGCTGCAGGAGAGTAAGGCATGAACTCAGTTTCCATAGTAAAATGGAATTGAATTTTGTTGGCGACTAGTGATAGAGGAGGGGGCCAATGCAGCCCTGGCAGCTATACAAATATGCCCCACCAGATATCTCTAATGAGGTGGTATCTCAGCAGAAAAAATGTGGAGCAGGGCCATGGCCGGAGAGGGGGTAAGGGACAGGTGTAAGACCGAATTAATCAAAGCAAATATCTCGCTCCAGAAATGTCGAAGGGAGAGTCACACAGAGATACACGTGTTAAGACAACCTGGGATAACGGGTTCGGGGGAGCCACCTGTCTAGGCAAACCTTTGTACCAGTGGTGAATTTGGAAATAATGCAATAATTATCCACTGGGGAGATTATATCGAGACTGGAGTTGAGAAAACGATAGGATAACATTACCATCCATAAGGTCCCCCAAGACAGTCAAACCACAAACAAACCAGGTAGAGAGATTTAAATTAGGGATTAATTTAGCTATGGCTCGTAGTGAGATAGTAGAATATGGAAATTGATGTCCAGGCAGGCGAGTCACCAATTTATCCCAGATTTGTAAAGATGTTCTAGTGGCGGGGAGGAGGGACAATAAGCGGGGTCTAGAGTTTGGGTGTATCTTAAAAAGGTCTTCTAAGGGAAGGTCCAAACTCCCAGTACGTCCAAGAGATACCCATCCCACTACAGGCGCCCCACTCAACCAGTATTTAAACTGGGCCAGCACACATGCCTCCTGGTAAAGGACCAGGTCGGGCATATCTAGCCCTCCCTTTCTACGAGGGAGAATCATTTTGGATCGAGCCAATCGGGGTGGCCGTGCCTTCCAGACATAGCGTAGCATTATAGCACAACATCTAACAAGGTACGTTTTAGGGATAAGAAAAGGTATGGTTCGGTATAAGTACATGAGTTTAGGTAAGAGAGTCATTTTGAAGGCTGCTAGGCGGCCAATCCACGAAATATCGTAAGATAGCCAGGACTTAGTCAGGTCTAAAAAACTATTAATGAGTGGAGGTAAGTTAACATCAAAAACAGAGGCCGTAGAAGGTGGAATTTGGATCCCCAAATACTGAATTGAAGCCAAACGCCAGTTATATGGATAGTGTGATTGAAGGGTGGACACTATGGGAGCTGGGATATTAATGGGGAGAGCACCTGTCTTTGTCGTATTAATTTTATAAAAGGAAGCTTCACTATACTGTCCCAAGATAGCATGCAAACAAGGAAGGGAGGATAGCGGGTCCGTGACAAACAGAAGGACGTCGTCCGCAAAGAGGCACAACTTGTGAGTAGTAGTGCCAATAGTCGCCCCCGGGAAGCCCCCAGACATCCTAATCTTCTCAGCAAGGGGTTCTATGCCCAACGTAAATATTAAGGGTGATAGAGGGCAACCCTGTCTGGTTCCATTCGTAATAGGAAATGTATCGGAGAGGAAACCGTTACTAAATACCCGTGCAGAGGGGGAGCTATATAGAGATAAAACCGAAGAAAGAATATGGCCACTAAAACCAAATTTGTCTAGAACCGAGGACATATATTGCCAGTTCAGTCTATCAAACGCCTTCTCTGCATCTAAAGAGAGCAGGAGAAGGCCAGTGTTAGAGGGAACGATATCAATCAAATCAAAAACCCTACGGGTATTGTCAGACACCTGTCTACCAGGCACAAACCCAACTTGGTCGTAGGCAATGAGAGATGGCAGAAAGACATTTAAACGGAAAGCGACAAGTTTGGCAAAAATTTTAATATTGCCATTCAATAGTGCAATGGGCCTATAATTTTGACAATGTGCTGGGTTTTTACCTGGCTTGAGTATAGTGATAATTTGAGCCTCCAGCATTTCTGTAGGGAAAGCACCAAGAGAGGAGATTGAATTATACAAGGAGGTCAGGGTGGGCGATAGTTGATCACAGAGAGAAACATAAAGTTAATTTATGAAGCCATCTGGACCGGGGGCTTTATTATGCAGGAGTGATTTCATTACTTGAATTACCTCGGAGGAGGTCCACGGGGCATTTAATGTCTTGAGCTGTTCCGCAGAAAGGGAGGGGAGTTTGACGTCGACTAGGAAGGATTGTATAGAATCAGGAGTGGGTTGAAAAGTAAGGGGGTCAGAAGAAAGGTTGTACAGCTTGGTATAATATCTAGTGAATTGATTCGCTATGTCATATGGATTGGACACTTTACCACCCTGAGGAGAAATCCGATGTCTAATCCTATTACGTGCCTGGAGAGCGCGTAGCTTGCGAGCCAGCATTTCCACGGTCTATTACCAGTCAGGTAAAATTTCTGTCTCAACCTATTTAAAGCAAACTGGGTCCGTCTCATAAGGAGTTTCTGAAGTTGGCCTCGGATATCCTTTAATTCCCTATGTAGGGCCCTAGAGGGGTGGAGCTTATTCCTATCTTCAACCTCCTTAAGTTTAGATTCCAAGTCTTGTTGTTGTTGGATAGCTTGTCGTTTGAGTCTAGCACCAGCTTGGATCGCAGTGCCTTGCACAACTGCCTTAAGGGCACACCGGAAAGTCGTGATAGAAGTATCTGAGGGGGAATTAGTTTCCATATAGAGGGAGATGCAATCATCAATCGCTTTTTTAGATATAGGGTCCGACAGCAGGTGGGCAGATAGGTGCCACGGCCGAGGAGGGGTAAATTGGTGGCAAATATTCCAAGACCATAGGAGAGGAGCATGATCGGACCAGCAAATAGGCAGAACATCCACCTGTGCTGATTGCTGCAAAGTCCACTTATTGCAAAGAATAAGATCTATGCGAGAGTAGGAATTGTGCACTGGAGAGAAATACGTATAATCTCTCGAAGTTGGGTTCTGAACTCTCCACAAGTCATACAGGTCATATTCTGCCAGCAAATTATGGAAGGCTAGTGACGGGCCAGCCAGGCCGCAGACATCTGGGAAGAAGACCGAGGAGATCTATCTAATTTAGGATCAAGCACTAAATTATAGTCGCCCAACATAAGCAGGGCACCCTGACGAACCCTCGCAATAGTCGAGCAAACTTTTCTAAGGAAGGGGACTTGGTTAGAATTGGGAGCATAGAGAGATACAATCGTAACCATCTTATCCTCCAATTTTCCAACTAGAATGAGGAAACGTCCATTCTTGTCAGCTATCTGGGACAGCAGTTCAAACGAAACAGAGCTCCGAAAAAGAACAGCCACTCCATTGCGCTTGAAGGGGCCATTTGCAAACAAGCCAACTGTGTATCTCCGGTCTCTCAGAGCGGGGGGACCTGCTGACGAAAAATGCGTTTCCTGCAAGGCAACTATGTCAGCTCTGTGTTTATGAAAAGTGGTCAAGGCTAGCCTGCGTTTATTGGGGGAGTTCAACCCTTTAACATTCAATGAATATATTTGTACCATTTAAAATGTAGAAAAAGCAAATACAGCTGACATTCCAAATTGAGGGGGGGGGGGACAAACTAGGGAAAAAAGAGGAAAGGACAGGCAGGAAAAACCAAAAGGGCCCATTATATCGGGACCGCATTGCTACTGCAGGGGAAAGGTATGCAGTAGAAAAAGTATGGGGAGGTGGCGGTAGTATCACCACCCGGGGTACAAAAGGCACATGTATACTTGGAGCAATAACGTATAGCCAAACTACAAGTACCAATAAGCACATCAACTAATAATGTAAGTGACTAGTGAGATACCCTGATGTGTACAGTAAGAAGAAAAAGAAAGATAAAAGAGATAGAATCAGAGGAAAATGCAGGTACACATAGTAATATAAACAGCAAATGAAGGAACCAAAAGCATACACATATATAACAGATAAACTCACGTATCCGGTATGCATTATAAGGGGGACGGAGTCCCCAAACAAACATGAAGATCAACCAGGAACTACATTAATTGGAACATTGAATACTCAAGTCAGGTTGCAGACCACTCACGGGTAAGTGGCAGGCGAGGTTTCAATGTAGAGGGCACTTTGACCGAAACATCCCAGTCATTAAGCAGCTTAACCCCAGCGTCCAGAGTGGCAACTACGTAGGAGGAATTCTCATGGGAAATCACCAGTTTCACTGGGAAGCCCCATCTGTATCTAATGTCATGAGAACGTAGTGCCTCCGTGATAGGAGCCAGAGCTCTACGTTTAGAGATGGTCAGTGCCGAGAAGTCAGGAAATACTTGTATGCCTCCAAGCGTATCCGAATCAGACGCAGATCTGGCAGCTTGCATTATCCGTTCCTTGGTCGTGAAGAAGTGAACACGGAGGAGGGTATCCCGAGTGTAGGAGGCGGAAACCGACCGTGGTTTCAGAAGCCGGTGAATGCGATCGATGAGAATGCCAGATTCAGTCCGTGACTGCACTTGCTCTCTGTGGCTGTCAGTGACTGACATTGGGAAGTGTTTCCTCCTTCTAGATTGCCAGACCGGACTGCAATTAGAAGAGAGCTGGCTTCCTGTGTGAAGCCACTCCCTGCCTCTTCAGTCCTAGCCGGTTTCTATGGGCTGTAGTCTGTGTAGTCCATAGAATCTGGGGTTTTGTGCATATGCAGCCTGGTCGCCGCTAATACGCATGTGCCAGTCCCGGCACCTGAAAAATCCATTGTGCCAGGACCCGGGGGACGGGATGACTGTCTTCTCTCCTGCTCTACCCTCTTCAGGCAGGAACAGATAGCGGCAGCCCCCCTACCACCATCAGGTAGGAGCCACCGCTGGAACTGACTATTCATTTATTGCCTGATATATCCCACCCCTTGGCAAGTGCTGTTGTAACAAAATAATCAATGTTACTAAATTCACCTGTCAGTGGTTTTAATGTTATGGCTGATGGTGTTTGGTACAGCCTTCAAAAAGTTACAATATAGCCCTGGCTGATATTTGTGTGTTAACAGAGATATATATATATATATATATATATATATATATATATATATGGGCGGGATGTTCTAAAGCTTACTGCCACGGTTTTTCCCATTTACCGCAGAGGTTATTTAATGCAGAGAGCTATGTACTAAACCTCGGGCACTGAGAGATGCCCATCTCACCGTAATGCTGGATAGCCGGGCAGGCGGACAGCCAGCAGCAGCAGGAGCAGCTGACCGGCAACAAGAGGCTGCAGCTTTTGTGACGCAGGGTTCGGGGGATGAGTGTCCTCTGCTGGAGTACTGCAGCTCCGAGGGTGTGGGCTCCGGAGGCTCTCAGCACTGTTGTACTGTATATCCAACTGCCGCAGGTATGTACAGCGGCAGCCCGCACCCTCAGCTGCTGTTCTCCGGCATGCTGCTCCTGCTGGCTGTGTGTGTGTGTGTGTGTGTGTGTGTGTGTGTGTGTGTCGTTCCCGCCCCCCCCCCCCCCTTCCCCGGCTTGGCTACCCAGCATTACGGTGAGAAGGGCATCTCGGTTCCCGAGGTTTAGTACATATCTATCTGCGTTAAATAGCCTCTGCAGTAAGTGGGAAAAACTGTGGCGGTAAGCATTAGTACATCCGGCCGTATATGTTTGATGTGCTTTGAGAATCGCATACCATCTTTGTCAAGTGATATTTTACCAAAATGTCATTTACATCTTTCTTCCACAATGACAGTAATCAGCTGGATGGAAGTCATGCTTAGTCAAAATTGTGCTATAGTGTGTTTTCTCTGACGTCCTAGTGGATGCTGGGAACTCCGTAAGGACCATGGGGAATAGCGGCTCCGCAGGAGACAGGGCACATCTAAAGAAAGCTTTAGGATCACCTGGTGTGCACTGGCTCCTCCCCCTATGACCCTCCTCCAAGCCTCAGTTAGATTTTCTGTGCCCGACGAGAAGGGTGCACACTAGGGGCTCTCCTGAGCTCTTTGTGAAAGTTTTAGTTTAGGTTTATTATTTTCAGTGAGACCTGCTGGCAACAGGCTCACTGCATCGAGGGACTAAGGGGAGAAGAAGCGAACTCACCTGTGTGCAGAGTGGATTGGGCTTCTTAGGCTACTGGACATTAGCTCCAGAGGGACGATCACAGGTTCAGCCTGGATGGGTCACCGGAGCCGCGCCGCCGGCCCCCTTACAGAGCCAGAAGAGCGAAGAGGTCCGGAAAAATCGGCGGCAGAAGACTTTCCTGTCTTCAGATAAAGGTAGGCGCACAGCACCGCAGCTGTGCGCCATTGCTCTCAGCACACTTCACACTCCGGTCACTGAGGGTGCAGGGCGCTGGGGGGGCAGCGCCCTGAGACGCAATAAATCGATAGAAAACCTTTTATGGCTAAAATAAATGCATCACATATAACTCCTGGGCTATATGGATGCATTTAACCCCTGCCAAAACATACAAGAAAACGGATGATAAGGACGCCGAGAAAGGGGCGGAGCCTATCTCCTCAGCACACTGGCGCCATTTTCCCTCACAGCTCAGTTGGAGGGAAGCTCCCTGGCTCTCCCCTGCAGTCACTACACTACAGAAAGGGGTTAAAAAAGAGAGGGGGGCACAAATTAGGCGCAGTATAAACAATACAGCAGCTATAAAGGGAAAAACACTTATATAAGGTTATCCCTGTATATATATAGCGCTCTGGTGTGTGCTGGCAAACTCTCCCTCTGTCTCCCCAAAGGGCTAGTGGGGTCCTGTCCTCTATCAGAGCATTCCCTGTGTGTGTGCTGTGTGTCGGTACGTTTGTGTCGACATGTATGAGGAGAAAAATGATGAGGAGACTGAGTAGAGTGTCTGTAATAGTGTTGTCACCCCCTGGGGGGTCGACACCTGAGTGGATGTACTGTTGAAATTGCGTGACAGTGTCAGCTTTGTATAAAAGACAGTGGTTGACATGAGACAGCCGGCTACTCAGCTTGTGCATGTCCAGACGTCTCATACAGGGGCTCTAAAGCGCCCGTTACCTCAGATACAGACGCCGACACGGATACTGACTCCTGTGTCGACGGTGAAGAGACAACCGTGATTTCCAATAGGGCCACACATTGCATGATTGAGGCAATGGAAAAAGTTTACACTCTTCTGATAATATAAATACCACCAAAAAAAGGGGTATTATGTTTGGTGAGGAAAAACTTCCTGTAGTTTTCCTGAATCTGAGAAATAAAATGAGGTGTGTGATGATGCGTGGGTTTCCCCCCGATAACATTTGATAATTTCTAAAAAGTTATTGGCAGTATACCTTTTCCCGCCAGAGGTTAGGGTGCGTTGGGAAACACCCCCTAGGGGGGATAAGGCGCTCACACGCTTGTAAGAACAAGGGCTCTACCCTCTCTGGAGATGGCCGCCCTTAGGGATCCTGCTGATAGAAAGCAGGAGGGTATCCTAAAATGTATTTACACACATACTGGTGTTATACTGCGACCAGCAATCGCCTCAGCCTGGATGTGCAGTGCTGGGTTGGCGTGGTCGGATTCCCTGACTGGAAATTTGATATCCTAGATAAGGACAGTATATTATTGCCTATAGAGCAATTAAAAGATGCATTTCTATATATGCATGATGCACAGCGGAATATTTGCCGACTGGCATCAAGTATAAGTGCATTGTCCAATTATACCAGTAAAGTGGTCAGGTGATGCGGATTCCAAACGGCATTTGGAAGTATTGCCTTAACAAAAAAGGGGATGTACCCCAGGTCGCCTCTCAAAATAAGACGCCGTATTATCAGGCGCAGTCCTGGTTGGCAAGCGGACAAAAGGGTTCCTCTTTTCTGCTCGTGACAGAGGGAGAGGAAAATGGCTGCAGAGATCAGCCAGTTCAAAGGAACAGAAACTCTTTTCCGCCTCTGCCAAGCCCTCAGTATGACGCTAGGGCTTTACAAGTTCAGGCACGGTGGGGTCCCGTTCTCAATGAATTTCAGTGCGCAGTGGGCTCACTCGCAAGTAGACCCCTGGATCCTTCAGGTAATATTTCAGGGGTACAAATTGGAATTCGAGACGTATCCCCCTCGCCGTTTCCAAAGGTCTGTTTTACCGACGTCTCCCGCTGACAGGGAGGCAGTTTTGGAAACCATTCACAAGCTGTATTCCCAGCAGGTGATAATCAAGATACCCCTCCTGCAACAGGGAACGGGGTATTATTCCACACTATTGTGGTACCGAAGCCAGACGGCTCGGTGAGACCGATTTTAAAATCTTTGAACACTTGCATACAGAGGTTCAAATTCAAAATTGAGTCACTCAGAGCAGTGATTGCAAACCTGGAAGAAGGGGACTACATGATGTCTCGGGACATCAAGGATGCTTACCTTCATGTCAAAATTTACCCTTCTCACCAAGGGTATTTCAGGTTATGGTACAGAACTGTCACTATCAGTTCGGACGCTGCCGTAGGGATGGTCCACGGCACCCCGGGTCTTTACCAAGGTAATGGCCGAAATGATATCCCTTCGAAGGAAGGAAATTTTAGTTATCCCTTACTTGGACGATTCCCTGATAAGGGTAAGATCCAGGGAACACTTGGAAGTCGGTGTAGCACTATCTCAGGTAGTGTTGCGGCAGCACGATTGGATTCTCAATATTCCAAAATCGCAGCTGGTTCCGACGACTTGTCTTCTGTTCCTAGGGATGATCCTGGACACAGTCCAGAAAGAAGGTGTTTCTCCCGGAGGAGAAAGCCAGGGAGTTATCCGAGCTAGTCAGGAACCTCCTAAAACCGAACCAAGTCTCAGTGCATCAATGCACAAGGGTTCTGGGTAAAAATGGTGGCTTCCTACGAAGCAATCCCATTCGGCAGATTCCACGCAAGACTTTCCAGTGGAACCTACTGGACAAATGGTCCGGGTCGCATCTTCAGATGCTTCAGCGGATAACCCTGTCACCGGGGACAAGGGTATCCCTCCTGTGGTGGTTGCAGAGTGCTCATCTTCTAGAGGGCCGCAGATTCGGCATTCGGGACTGGGTCCTGGTGGCCACGGATGCCAGCCTGCGAGGCTGGGGAGCAGTCACACAGGGAAGGAATTTCCAGGGCTTATGGTCAAGCCTGGAGACATCTCTTCATATAAACATTCTGGAACTAAGGGCCATTTACAATGCCCTAAGTCAAGCGAAACCCCTGCTTCAGGGTCAGGCGGTATTGATCCAATCGGACAACATCACGTCAGTCGCCCACGTAAACAGACAGGGCGGCACGGGAAGCAGGGGGGCAATGGCAGAAGCTGCAAGGATTCTTCGCTGGGCGGAAGATCATGTGATAGCACTGTCAGCAGTGTTCATTCCGGGAGTGGACAACTGGGAAGCAGACTTCCTCAGCAGACACGATCTACACCCGGGAGAGTGGGGACTTCATCCAGAAGTCTTCCACATGATTGTGAACCGTTGGGAAAAACCAAAGGTGGATATGATGGCGTCCCGCCTCAACAAAAAACTGGACAGGTATTGCGCCAGGTCAAGAGACCCTCAGGCAATAGCTGTGGACGCTCTGGTAACACCGTGGGTGTTCCAGTCAGTGTATGTGTTCCCTCCTCTGCCTCTCATACCAAAAGTACTGAGAATTATACGGCAAAGGGGAGTAAGAACGATACTCGTGGCTCCGGATTGGCCAAGAAGAACTTGGTATCCGGAACTTCAAGAGATGCTCACGGACGAACCGTGGCCTCTACCTCTAAGAAAGGACCTGCTCCAGCAGGGGCCTTGTTTGTTCCAAGACTTACCGCGGCTGCGTTTGACGGCTTGGTGGTTGAACGCCGGATCCTGAAGGAAAAAGGCATTCCAGATGAAGTCATCCCTACCCTGGTCAAGGCCAGGAAGGACGTAACCGCAAAACATTATCACCGCATTTGGCGAAAATATGTTGCGTGGTGGGAGGCCAAGAAGGCCCCTACAGAGGAATTTCAACTGGGTCGTTTCCTCCATTTCCTGCAAACAGGACTGTCTATGGGCCTAAAATTAGGGTCCATTAAGGTTCAATTTTCGGCCCTGTCGATTTTCTTCCAAAAGGAACTGGCTTCAGTGCCTGAAGTTCAGACATTTGTAAAAGGGGTACTGCATATACAGCCTCCTTTTGTGCCTCCAGTGGCACCTTGGGATCTCAATGTTGTGTTGAGTTTCCTAAAGTCACATTGGTTTGAACCACTCACCACTGTGGACTTAAAATATCTCACATGGAAGGTGACGATGCTGTTAGCCCTGGCTTCAGCCAGGCGTGTGTCAGAATTGGCGGCTTTATCATATAAAAGCCCTTATTTAATATTTCATTCTGACAGGGCAGAATTGAGGACTTGTCCTCAATTTCTACCTAAGGTGGTTTCTGCATTTCACATGAAGCAACCTATTGTGGTACCTGCGGCTACTAAGGACTTGGAGGATTCCAAGTTGCTTGACGTGGTCAGGGCCCTGTAAATATATGTTTCCAGGACGGCTGGAGTCAGAAAATCTGACTCGCTGTTTATCCTGTATGCACCCAACAAACTGGGTGCTCCTGCTTCTAAGCAGACGATTGCTCGTTGGATTTGTAGTACAATTCAGCTTGCACATTTCTGTGGCAGGCCTGCCACAGCCAAAAATCTTAAAATGCCCACTCCACATGGAAGGTGGGCTCATCTTGGGCAGCTGCCCGAGGGGTCTCGGCTTTACAACTTTGCCGAGCAGTTACTTGGTCAGGAGCAAATACGTTTGTAAAATTCTACAAATTTGATACTCTGGCTGAGGAGGACCTGGAGTTCTCTCATTCGGTGCTGCAGAGTCATCCGCACTCTCCCGCCCGTTTGGGAGCTTTGGTATAATCCCCATGGTCCTTACGGAGTTCCCAGCATCCACTAGGACTTCAGAGAAAATAAGAATTTACTTACCGATAATTCTATTTCTCGTAGTCCGTAGTGGATGCTGGGCGCCCATCCCAAGTGCGGATTGTCTGCAATACTGGTACATAATTATTGTTACCAAAAAATTCGGGTTATTGTTGTAGTGAGCCATCTTTTATAGAGGTTTCTCTATTATCATGCTGTTAACTGGGTTCAGATCACAAGTTGTACAGTGTGATTGGTGTGGCTGGTATGAGTCTTACCCGGGATTCAAAATCCTTCCTTATTGTGTACGCTCGTCCGGGCACAGTATCCTAACTGAGGCTTGGAGGAGGGTCATAGGGGGAGGAGCCAGTGCACACCAGGTGATCCTAAAGCTTTCTTTAGATGTGCCCTGTCTCCTGCGGAGCCGCTATTCCCCATGGTCCTTACGGAGTTCCCAGCATCCACTACGGACTACGAGAAATAGAATTATCGGTAAGTAAATTCTTATTTTCTTTTTCATCCACTAGGGGTCACTGGAGTACTCTTGGGATATGGACGGCTTCCGCAGGAACAGGGCACTGAATATTTAAATTTAGAACACTCCACCCCTCCATATCCCAGAGTACCTCAGTGTTTTTTCTGTGCTCATTGTAGCAACAAGGCTTGTGTGGCTTATCCACGCTTCTTTTGAATATATTTTTATTTTTATTATATATATTTTTTTTTTCTTTTCATTTTACCACATCCCTTCCCCCCTTCCAAAAGGCGAGGGTCCGGGATAGTGGAAGCTGCTACAAGCAGCTCTGGCGTGTTGGTCCTCACTAAAGAGCACCCTCACAGCCAAGTGCAGACATCCTGCAGAAAAGGCTGGACGGTGCTTGCAGAGAAGCCCCGTCATAGCCTCACCACAGGAGTCCAGGTATGTTGGAGGATGGGGCGGTCAGCTCACGCTGCCGCCCCGCTGTGTGGGGACACAGTTTCTGAGAGCGCCGCCCGCCGCAATGTAAGCCGCCCGCCGCCGCTGCTTAATGCCCCGCCGCAGAGCCGCGCCGCCCGCAGGTCTTTCATTCATAGAGCCGCTTCACGGCTCCATGGAGCGCGCTCCCCGGCTCCCGCTGTCCGTTCCCCGGCGCCCGCTGGCGGTCCCCCGGCTCCCACCGTCCGTTCCCCGGCTCCCGCTGGACGTCCCCCGGCTACCGCTACCAGCTCCCTGTCCCCTTTTAGATGCTCCTGGTGTTCCAGTACACGGAGCACACGGGGGGGAGCTCAGCACACGCAGCTGCACGGGGGGGGAAGCAGCAGCAGCAGTATGCTAGGCTGCATAGATTATAATAAAAGCATAGGCTATTAGGCTTTTATTACCACTATCCCAGGTTATATATCTGTTTTAAAAAATTATAACCTGTACTGTGATTATAAGTGAAAGCATGGCTTGGGGGCCATTTTAACCATGCTTCCTGTTCTTCCTGTTGTGATTCCAGAACGTTCCTGTCCTACATCTCTACTCCACCGGAGGCGCAGGGGTGTTAGTGGGAATTTGGGATCACATTTCATAGTACTGGCCACGTGTACTGCAATTGGCCAGATATATATATAGACACACCTTAGTACTATTTTACTGAGTCGTGCAAGTTGTCTGTCTTTGTATATTGTATTGTCTGTCTGCATAATGAGTAAGGCACCTGCAAAAACTAAAAAGCAGTTTCACTGCAATGTCTGTAACAGTGTGTTACCGGATGGATCTACCACATGTACAGTATGTTTTGTGAATTCTGCTACGAATACAATTTCTGCTCCGGTTTTAAATCCAGTTTCTTCCCCGGACCCTCCATGGGAGATGCTAGCCAATGTACTGGCTGGGTTGCAATCCGAATTGGCCGCCTCTCGACAAGAGCGGGAAGCGGCAAGATCTGAGTCTAGGGTGAGACCGCCAGAACTACCGGAGGTGTCTCAGCCTTGCCAAAAGTCCAAATCCATTTTGGGTAGACGGGATAAATTTCATATGTCTTATGATTTACCAGTTTCTGCTATGTTGCATTCTGACGATTCCATGCCAGACCTAACTGCGGAGGAGGGTGAAGTGGACCAGCAGTCAGATAGTGATGATTTTAACAGCCCAGGCATTGATAATCTCATCAGAGCGGTGCGTCAGTCTCTGAAGTTTACAGAAACTGAGGAGCCTCTGACAAATGATGAAGTCGTATTTACTAAACGACAGAGATCTCCAATGTGTTTTCCTGTTTTGGAGTCTCTTAATAAGATGTTAGTAGAAACACGAAAGAATCTAGATAAACGGTTTTCTATACCTCGCAGATTTAAGTTTAGTTACCAGTTTCCAGACTCGGTGACAGGTACATGGGAGAATCCGCCAATGGTTGATTCGTCTGTGTCAAAACTTACAAAGAAATTAACCATACCAGTGCCAACTGCTACTACACTTAAAGACCCTTCAGACCGCAAAATAGAAACTATGCTAAAGTCCATGTATATAGCAGCAGGAGTGATGCTGAGACCTGGGTTGGTTGGCATTTGGGTCACTAAGGCGCTCATAGTATGGATAACAGAACTCAAGTCTGCCCTACATGACGATCACCTTATACTTCTGGCTGATCAAATCTGTGAGGTTGCGGAGTATCTATGTACAGCTTCTACTGACGTCTGTCAGCTCACTTCTCGCATTTCATCGTCACTGGTTACAGTACGACGAGCACTCTGGCTGCGTTCTTGGCAAGCAGAGGCAGAGGTCAAAAGAGGTATAGAGGCGTTACCTTACGGTGGCGAGAAGTTGTTTGGTCCTGAATTGGACAAATGGATTTCTGAGGCCACGGGAGTAAAGTTTGTTTTCTTACCATTGCCTTCAACGGTACCAAGACGGAGATACTCTGGACCTGCGTTCAAATCCTTTAGACCTCAGCCCTTTCGCAGGCGTGGCAGAGGAACAGCCACGCCTGGTAGACGAGGTCGAGGACGTGGTTTCCAACAAACCAACACCAGTCGTCAGGACGCTAAGGTCACCGACAAGCCAGGGGCATGACGGGCTCCCAGCCCATCTCGGATCTCCAATTGTGGGAGCACGCCTTCAGACGTTCCATTTGGCATGGTTCCAGACATCCACAGATGGGTGGATCCGCAATTTAGTGTTAAAAGGTTACAAAATAGAGTTCGACTGTCTTCCGACACTGCGGTTTTTCAAGACAGGACTGCCTCTCTCGGATGACAATAGGGCGGATCTGCAAATTGCCATTCAGTCCCTGCTGGATTCAGCAGTTTTGATTCAGGTCCCGGTACAACAACAAGGTCAGGGTTATTATTCCAGTCTGTTTGTGGTACCGAAGCCGGATGGCTCCGTCAGGCCAATATTGAACTTAAAGGGTCTCAATCAGTGCGTCACTTACTACAGATTCAAGATGGAATCTCTGCGGTCAGTAATTACAGGATTAGAGCCACAGGAATTCATGATTGTGCTAGATCTCAAGGATGCGTACTTACACATTCTGATTTGGCCACCTCATCAGAGGTTCTTGCGTTTTGCAATATGGCAGAACCATTACCAGTTTCAGGCTCTACCATTTGGCCTCTCGTCAGCGCCTCGGGTATTCACCAAAATGATGTCTGTGATGATAGCTCATCTCAGATCCCTGGGAGTGACAATAGTTCCATACTTAGACGATCTGCTCATCAAAGCTTCGTCTCAACAGATGCTCCTCCAACATGCGTTGCTAACGTACTATGTACTGGTTCACCACGGTTGGATTGTCAACTTCAAGAAATCACATCTAATTCCGTCTCAACGACTTCAATTCCTAGGTATGATTCTCGATACGGTAAATGAAAGAATTTACCTACCAGAACAGACGATCTGCTCATCAAAGCTTCGTCTCAACAGATGCTCCTCCAACATGCGTTGCTAACGTACTATGTACTGGTTCACCACGGTTGGATTGTCAACTTCAAGAAATCACATCTAATTCCGTCTCAACGACTTCAATTCCTAGGTATGATTCTCGATACGGTAAATGAAAGAATTTACCTACCAGAACAGAAAGTACAGATTATTCGTCATCTGGTACAATTAGTGCTCAAGCCACGCACAGTCTCGGTACATTTGTGCATTCGCCTCTTAGGCACAATGGTGGCGGCTTTCGAAGCGCTTCAGTTCGGAAGATTTCACTCACGTCCATTTCAACTGGATGTGCTCGCTCAGTGGTCGGGCTCGCATCTGCAGATTCACCACAGGGTGAGGTTGTCGGCAAGGGTATCTCTACTCTGGTGGCTCAAAGTACACAATCTAACCGCAGGGAAACGGTTCGGCTCCTGGAATTGGATAATTCTAACGACGGACGCGAGTCTCAGAGGTTGGGGAGCTGTAGTTCAAAATTGTCAGCTCCAGGGTCTCTGGGCGGATCACGAAGGATTGCTGTCTATAAATGTCCTGGAACTCCGGGCAATTTACAATGCGCTGCTACAAGCAGTGCACATGCTTCGGTCTCAGACTGTCCAGGTGCAGTCAGACAACGCGACGGCGGTCGCGTACATCAACAAACAAGGAGGAACGAGAAGCTGCATGGCAATGCGGGAAGTAGCTCGAATCCTCAATTGGGCCAAGCAACACCAAGTGATATTGTCGGCAGTGTTCATTCCGGGAGTGGACAACTGGGAGGCGGATTATCTCCGCCGTCGGGATTTTCATCCAGGAGAATGGGCATTTAATCCAGAAGTGTTTCACATGTTGGTCTAGAGGTGGGGTTACCCTCAAGTGGACCTGATGGCATCTCGCCACAATCGCCAAACGCCCCAGTGTGTGTCCAGAACGCGAGATCCAAAGGCAGTGGCGGTGGATGCTCTCACAATTGCGTGGCCGTACAGCCTCGTGTATCTGTTTCCACCGTTTCCGCTGCTCCCTCTGTTGCTAAAACGGATCAAAAGAGAGTCCGCCACAGTCATACTAGTGGCGCCTTATTGGCTTTGGAGAGCTTGGTTCTCGGATCTCCGCGGACTACTCGCAGATGATCCTTGGCCGCTCCCACTACGTCCGCACCTGTTACAACAGGGTCCGTTCCTTTACCCCGATTTAGCGCGGCTGCGTTTGACGGGGTGGCTGTTGAGACCACCCTCTTAAGAAGAGAGGGAATTCCAGAATCGGTTATACCAACCATGTTACGAGCTAGGAAGCCAGTTACGGCAGCTCATTATTACAGAATTTGGCGTGCCTATATAGGTTGGTGTGAAGCTCGGAAGTTTCCGACATCATCTTTCAAGTTATCCCGTCTTTTGTTGTTTCTACAGACGGGGTTAGATGGAGGACTGCGTTTATCTACACTAAAGGTGCAGGTATTCTGCTTTGTCAATTTACTTTCAAAGACGATTGTCTCTATTGCCGTCTGTACACACCTTTCTGCAAGGTGTCCTCAGAGTACAGCCTCCATTCATTCCACCTACAGCGCCATGGGACTTGAATCTGGTTTTAGATTTCTTACAGTCTTCATATTTTGAACCCTTACAACAAGTGGATATTAAGTTTCTCACTTGAAAAACAATTTTTCTCCTAGCCTTAGCTTCGGCAAGGTGTGTTTCAGATTTGGGTGCCTTGTCATGCAAGCCACCGTATTTGGTGTTTCATAATGACAGAGCGGAACTTCGGACGAATCCCGCTTTCTTGCCAAAGGTAGTGTCATCTTTTCACATCAATCAACCAATAGTAGTTCCTGTGTTAACAGAAGATTCTGGAACTTTGGATGTGGTACGCGCACTACGCGTTTATGTATCCCGAACGTCTACAGTTCGTAAGATGGATACGTTGTTTGTTCTCTATGATGCGGCCATGATGGGTTGGCCAGCTTCTAAACAGACCTTATCCAGATGGATTAAACTGAACATACGTCAGGCTTACCTTCATGCTAGGTTACAGCCGCCTACATCAGTAACAGCTCATTCCACACGTTCTGTGGGAACTTCATGGGCAGCTGGTCGTGGGGCTTCTACGACGCAGCTTTGCCGTGCGGCTACATGGTCATCAGTGCACACGTTTGTGCGCTTTTACAAGTTTGATACGTTTGCGGCATCAGCATCTAGCTTTGGCCGCCTAGTGTTACAGGTGCCAAACAGCTCTCCCGCCCACGGGGGAAGCTTTGGTACGTCCCAAGAGTACTCCAGTGACCCCTAGTGGATGAAAAAGAAAATAGGATTTTGGTACTTACCAGGTAAATCCTTTTCTTTGAATCCATAGGGGGCACTGGACGCCCACCCAGAGCAGTTTTACCTGGTTTGTGGTAAGTTCAGGGGATCTTATGGTAACACATTCTCACCGACTGGTTCAAAGTTTCAAGTTCTATCGGTTATGGTGTCAACTGTTTAGTTGTCAGTAACGTTATGTGTCAACTTTATTGTTGTCCGTTATGTTATATGTAATTCTCCATTGTCAACCTCTCTATAGCTTCTGTTCGGCTCAGTAAAAAACACTGAGGTACTCTGGGATATGGAGGGGTGGAATTTTCTAAATTTAAATATTCAGTGCCCTGTTCCTGCGGAAGCCGTCCATATCCCAAGAGTACTCCAGTGCCCCCTATGGATTCAAAGAAAAGGATTTACCTGGTAAGTACCAAAATCCTATTTTTTCTGGTCCAATAGAGGACTATGGGAACAAACCAGAATATGACATGATACAAATAATGATTACCTCCTGATTACATTTTTATGTATGTAATTGCTTTCAGAAACTGTTTTTATAAGAATGTTATCAGGCAGTTGTAAAATGTGAGGTGACTTTGTGGCTGACTGGAAAACTCAGCATATTGGTATTATCTGCATTAGCAAAGTGCTGCCTTTTTTGTTGTTGAATAAACACTGCATCCAACGTAGGCTTCACGTTTACTTGTTTTGTGTTGATTAGATTTATTATGAAGTTGAAGAATTTCTCTGATTGCTTAGCACCTGCACATGAGAAAGCATTTGCAGTTTTATGGTATGTATGATTATGTTTTCTCTTCACTTTGAAATAGTTGTTTTATTTTTCTTTCTTACACTGTATGCGATTGATATTTTGGGTACCCTTGTTTACATATATTTTCTTGTAATCTCAGTATGCGTTGCCAGTCCGTTCTGTATATGGCAATGTTTCGCTACAAAAAAGACACTGCGTTAAAGTATTCCCGCACTCTTGGGGAACACTTCAAGGTACTAAATCTTTTTTCTTTTCTAAAGTAACAAATTATGGGGGTCATTCCGAGTTGTTCGCTCGCAAGCGGATTTTAGCAGATTTGCTCATGCTAAGCCGCCGCCTACTGGGAGTGAATCTTAGCATCTTAAAATTGCGAACGATGTATTCGCAATATTGCGATTACACACCTCGTAGCAGTTTCTGAGTAGCTCCAGACTTACTCGGCTTCTGCGATCAGTTCAGTGCTTGTCGTTCCTGGTTTGACGTCACAAACACACCCAGCGTTCGCCCAGACACTCCCCCGTTTCTCCGGCCACTCCTGCGTTTTTCCGGAAACGGTAGCGTTTTTTCCCACACGCCCATAAAACGGCCTGTTTCCGCCCAGTAACACCCATTTCCTGTCAATCACATTACGATCGCCAGAACGATGAAAATGCCGTGAGTAAAATTCCTAAGTGCATAGCAAATTTACTTGGCGCAGTCGCAGTGCGGACATTGCGCATGCGCATTAAGCGGAAAATCGCTGCGATGCGAAGATTTTTACCGAGCGAACAACTCGGAATGACCCCCTATATGTCATTGTATCTGTACACATGGCTAGCCATTATACAAAGCATTGCACAGTTACATATGTAATGTTTGGCACAGGCAGTTTTCTAAATGTATACAACGTTATGCTTATGTAAAGATGACTAAGTAAATTGGGTCCGATAACCATGAAAGGACCACCAGTCAGAGGTTCAGCTACTTTATTGATTGCTATTATTTCATAACCATGCAATTTGAAAACTGCATTAGTGTCATAATAGCAAAAAGTTCTTGTTAGGTTAGATCAGTGTTTCACGGTTCTCAAGGCTCACTACTAACAGTCAAGGTTTTAGTGCTATAAATGCTTAAGCACAGATTGTTAAATCAAAATAACTGAGGCACAAATTAAGTCACCTGTGCTCAAGCATGGCTATCCTTAATACCTGGACGGTTAGTGTGTCTTGAGGACCGTGGTTGGAAACCCCTGGGTTAGATGCTGCAGTAAATTTCTTCTCGGTCTCCTCCTCCTCATATGTTTTTTCCTCTTTTTGGAGGACCTGTTTTGTTTCACTGTAAGGGGCAAATTTAACAAAGAGTTATATTCTTGCTATCACTCGTTACAAATGATACATGGTGCTCCAGCCAATTAGCTCCTAACTGTCATTTTTAAAACACATGACAGAAGCTGATTGGATGGAGCACCATTTATCACTCGTAATGAGTGATAGCAAGAATATCACTAAATCTGCCCCTTAGTATGAAAGCTGAATGTAAAATAGAGGGATGGAGGTGGATTCTATGCTATTAAAGTTGGTTACATTTATTTTTTAGACTATGGGGGGTATTTATCAAGCTTGGGGAGAGATAAAATTGTGAGAAAGCACCAACCAATCAGTTTTTACCTTACATTTTTAAAGGCTGTGTTTGAAAAATGACAGAAGCTGATTGGTTGGTACTTTCTCTCTCACAATTTTATCTCTCTCCAAGCTTTGATAAATATCCCCCTATATCTTATAGGAAACAGAGTACTTGGCAATTCTTTATCATGGCACTTTGTATGTACAGTCAGACAGTTAATTATACACTTCACTAATTATGTTTTTTTGTTTTGTTTCTTCAGAGTTCATCCAGAGCTGCACAAGCACCTTCCCCGTGTGTCGCTAGGTAAGCTTCATGTAGTATAGGTGCTAATTATATCTTTCCAGTAAGAGAAAAAAATGAGCGTTTTCTTACAGGCTGAATATGTTTGGTGGTTCTGTTGGATAAGGTTAAATTCTTGTTCTTCACCTAATTCACTGATAAAAAAAAACCCTGACAATTTCGGAGTGGTTTTGGGGGGGAAAAATTGTCCGTTAAGTGGTTAAGCATCAGTTATAGCAGGTTTCTCCTTACTGTCAAATTATAATTGTGCTTGCATGGCTACAGCAGCCTTTAGGTGTAATTCCTACAGTATGAGTGGTGTTAAATGCATCTTCAGTATTGTCACATACTAACAGTGATCAAAGTTGGTCTTCATAAAATGTATGTCATATTGGCACTTCTCGCCGTAATGCTGATGTCATTTGCCACACATACCCCTTTCACACCGCAATCTCGGGTCCTGACTGGGTCACTGAGCACGGGCTTCAAGTCATATCACAGTGGCTTGAAACTTGTTCACACCCCAGGCTGGACCCGGGTTATTGCTGGGGCTTCTCTTTGCCGGTTATTGGAGATGACATAGTCTGCAAGCACCTGTGAGCTGGCCCTCCATAGGGTGTAAACAGGACCCAGGTTGGATGACCCGGGTCACCCTTTCCACACTGCCTCATAACCTGGGTCTTTCCTGGACCAACCAGGGTTGGATTCCCAGGTCACTGGACCTAGGCTATTTCACTTGCGTCCTAGAGGATGCTGGGGTCCACATTAGTACCATGGGGTATAGACGGGTCCACTAGGAGCCATTGGCACTTTAAGAGTTTGAGAGTGTAGGCTGCGTCCTCCCTCTATGCCCCTCCTACCAGACTCAGTTTAGAAAATGTTCCCGGAGGAGCCGTACACAGCTAGGGGAGCTCTCCAGAGCTTCTCTGGTAAAAGTTTATTTTTAGAGTTTATTATTTTACAGGGAAGCTGCTGGCAACAGCCTCCCTGCTTCGAGGGACTAAGGGGGGAGTAGTGTCCGCCCTGCGGGGTCTGAGCCACTATCTCCGCTGACAGGACACTGAGCTCCTGAGGGGATCGAACGTTCCCCGCCACAGGGGATCGCTCACCCCGGCAGCATGCCGCCACCCCCTTACAGAGCCAGAAGATCAGTGGCGAGTCAGTCACCGGCCCCCCTAGCAAGCGGGGAGCCGGTGTGAAGATGGCGGCAACAGGGTATGGAGCGCAGTACTAACTGCACTCCGGGGCTCATCGGTACATAGTGCGGCGCTGTGAGGGGCGCTCTGAGCTAGCGTCTACACTTTACACTGACCTCTCAGCCTGTCAGAGTTCCAGGATCGCTGCCAGCACAATTCTTCAGACCAGTATAATCTCCAGAAGAGCGGGAAGACAGTGCCATTAAGTGGGTGGAGCTTCTCAGAGCGGACCCAGCAGCGTTCAGCATCATTTTCCTGCCTGCAGAAACGCTGTCAGTGAAGAGCAGTCCCTCCATATCAACTCCAGCTATCTCTTATGGTACCAGGGGGTTGTAGAAGGTGGGGGGGAGGCTGTGTACAGACTGTGTAACCTATTAAGGTGCACAGTCAGCGCTGGTTGGGGTCTCCTTATACCTTGAAAGCGCTGTGTGTGTGGGTTGGCTCCAATCTCTGTGTCTCTCTTGGCATTCTTGGGGGTGAAACTCTGTCTATCCTCCCCTGTGTGTGTGTGTGTGTGTGTGTGTGTGTGTGTGTGTGTGTGTGTGTGTATGTGGAGTGTCTGGGATCTCCATTTAGCTATGTCCAGGGACTCTGTTTCATATGCTGCAGAGGATATGTCCTCTCAGGATGATCTCATTCCATGTAATCAGGATTGCACTGTTTTAGTGCAAATACCAGCAAGGGAGCCTGAATGGTTATCCTCTATCAAATCTATAATTTCTCATATTTCTACTAGGGTTGCACAGAATGAATCTGCAACTCAGGTTTTACAGAACTCTATGGCAGTTTGGTCCGGTGCTGTTACCTCAGCGCCCCCCTCTGTAGGTTCCCACAAATGTGTTCTTGCCCATATTATGCAAGATGACACGGAAACCGATTCTGACACGGCAACTGTTGATGGGGATGTGCTCAGGGGGGCCGCATCTCTTGCTAAAGGGGTGCAGTTGATGATAGAGGCTATTAGGGATGTGTTGAATATTTCTGATACAACACCTTAGCAGGTTGATGAGACTTACTTCACTGACAATAAGAAAGCCTCGCTAACCTTCCCTGCGTCCAAAGAATTAAATGCTATTTTTGAGAAAGCATGGGAAAACCCGGAGAAAAAATTCCAGATCCCTAGAAGGGTTCTGGTTGCTTTTCCCTTCCCTGAGGAGGATAGGAAAAAATGGGAAAACTCACCCATAGTGGACGCGTCTGTATCCAGACTCTTAAAAAAGGTGGTTTTACCTGTTCCAGGATTCTATCGCCTTAAAGGAGCCGGCTGATCGCAAACTTGAAACTACGCTCAAATCCATAAACACAGCTTCAGGGGCGGTACTACGTCCCACTATTGCCTGTGCATGGATTTCCAAAGCTATAGTAAAGTGGTCAGGCATGTTACTTGAGGATTTGGATACTATGGATAAAAGTGATGTTGAATTGTTTTTTTACGTAATATTCAGGATTCTGCAGGATTTATGGTGGAATCCATGAAAGACCTGAGTTCCATGGCTGCAGGGATTTCTTCCATGTCTGTGTCAGCTCGTAGGGGACTTTGGCTGCGCCAGTGGTATGCCGACGTGGAATCCAGGAGAGGTGTGGAGACCCTACCCTACACAGGTCAGGCTCTCTTTGGGGAAGCGTTAGATGTGTGGATCTCCACGGCTACAGCGGGTAAGTCACCTTTTCTTCCCTCAGCTGCACCTGCTACGAAGAAACCTTTTTCTTCAGCTGCATCACAGTTCTTTCGGGTTGCTAAAACAAGAAAGGCCAAACCGTCCAACACCTTCTTTAGAGGAGGTCGACCAAAATCCAAGAAACCTGCTGCTGCAGGTTCCCAGGAACAGAAGCCTGCTTCAGGTACGCCAAAGTACTCAGCATGACGGTGGACCGCGCGACCTGGAGGTAGGGCTAGTGGGGGCGAGACTCAGACATTTCAGTCAAGTCTGTGTGTTGTCCGGCCTGGATCCCTGAGTACAAGATATTGTGTCCCAGGGGTACCGGCTGGAATTTCAAGATCTCCCTCCTCACCGGTTCTTCAAATCAGGCTTGCCAGCTTTGCCGGCAGACAGGGCTATCCTACAGGGAGCCATCCAGAAGTTGGTGGAGGCACAGGTTATTGTACCAGTTCCTCCCCAGATGCATAACAAGGGTTACTGTTCAAACCTTTTCGTGGTACCGAAACCGGATGGTTCGGTCAGGCCCATTCTGAACTCAAAATCACTAAACCCCTTTCTGAGGGAGTTCAGGTTCAAAATGGAGTCTCTAAGGGCGGTGATATCAGGTCTGGAGGAGGGGGAATTCCTGGTATACCTGGATATCAAGGATGCATACCTCCACATTCCGATTTGGCCGCCGCATCAAGCTTATCTCCGATTCGCACTGTTGGACTGTCGGTTTAAATTCCAGGCCCTTCCATTCGGCCTCTCCACAGCACCGAGGGTATTCACCAAGGTGATGGCGGAAATTATGGTTCTCCTCCGCAGACAGGAGGTGAACATAATTCCATATCTGGACGATCTGCTGATAAAAGCATCGTTCAAGGAGAAGCTCTTACAGTCCATAGCTCTCACGACCCAGCTTCTCAGGGAACATGGTTGGATCCTGAATCCTCCAAAATCACATTTCATTTCAGGAGGTTGTCATTTCTGGGAATGATCCTCGACACGGAAGTGCAGAGGGTGTTTCTTCCAGAGGAAAAAGCGTTGGTGATACAAACAATGGTCCGGGATGTCCTGATGCGAGCCCGGGTGTTGGTTCATCAGTGCATTCGCCTTCTGGGGAAGATGGTGGCTTCTTACGAGGCTCTGCAGTACGGAAGATTTCATGCTCGGCCCTTCCAACTGGATCTCCTGGTCAAATGGTCGGGATCTCATCTACACATGCACCAGAGAGTACGTCTGTCGCCAAAGGCCAGGATCTCTCTCCTCTGGTGGCTGCAATTACCTCACCTTCTGGAGGGCCGCGAGTTCGGGATTCAGGACTGGATCCTTCTAACCACGGATGCAAGTCTCCGGGGCTGGGGCGCAGTCACTCAAGGGGAAACCTTCCAAGGAAGGTGGTCAAGTCTGGAAGCCGGCCTGCCGATAAACATTCTGGAACTAAGAGCTGTCTACACCGGTCTTCTCCAAGTGACCCATCTTCTGAGAAATTGGGCCATTCAAGTGCAGTTGGGCAATGTAACGGCAGTGGCTTACATAAACCGACAGGGCGGAACGAAGAGCAGAGCTGCAATGTCAGAGGTAACAAGAATCATGCTGTCGGCAATCTTCATTCCAGGAGTAGACAACTGGGAAGCGGACTTCCTCAGCAGACACGATCTCCATCCAGGAGAGTGGGGTCTTCATCTGGAGGTGTTCAAGAAAGTAACACATCTTTGGGGCGTATTCAAAATAGACATGATGGCCTCTCGTCTCAACAAGAAGCTTTGGCGATATTGTTCCAGGTCAAGGGACCCACAAGCAGTGGCGGTGGACGCCCTAGTGACTCCGTGGGTGTTCCAGTCGGTGTACGCCTTTCCTCCACTTCCACTCATTCCAAGAGTTCTAAAACTCATAAGGAGAACAAGAGTTCAGGCAATCCTCATTGCTCCGGACTGGCCAAGAAGGCTTGGTATGCGGATCTTCTGGATCTACTGCTAGAAGAGCCGAGGCCTCTTCCTCTTCGGGAGGACCTGCTGCAGCAGGGGCCGTTCGCTTACCGCGGCTACGTTTTACGGCATGGAGGTTGAACGCCAGATATTAGCTTGGAAGGGCATTCCGAAGAAGGTTATTCCTACCCTGATACAGGCTAGGAAATGAGTAACGTCAAAGCATTACCATCGCATTTGGAAAAAGTATGCGTCTTGGTGTGAATCCAAGAAGTTTCCTACGGTGGAGTTTAAACTTGGACGATTTCTCCTCTTTCTCCAAGCAGGTGTGGATATGGGCCTGAGATTAGGTTCCGTAAAGGTCCAGATTTTGGCTCGATCCATTTTCTTCCACAAACAGTTGGCTGCCCTCCATTAGGTTCAGACCTTTTTGAAGGGAGTTCTGCACATCCAACCTCCCTTTGTGCCGCCTGCGGCGCCCTGGGATCTTAACGTGGTGTTACAGTTCGTCCAGTCGGACTGGTTTGAGCCTCTACAGGAGGTTGAGGTCAAGTTTATCACATGGAAGGCTGTCACTTTGTTGGCCTTGGCTTCTGCTAGACGTGTGTCGGAGTTGGGGGCTTTGTCATGAAAAAGCCCATACTTGATCTTCCATGAAGATAGGGCTGAGCTCCGTACACGTCCACAGTTCCTTCCGAAGGTTGTGTCGGCATTTCATATCAACCAACCTATTGTGGTGCCAGTTGCTACTGACTCCTCAGTTTCATCAAAGTCCTTGGATGTTGTAAGGGCTCTGAAAATCTATGTGAAGAGGACTGCTCGTCACAGAAAATCGGACTCTCTGTCCTGTATGATCCCAAGAAACTTGGGTGTCCTGCTTCTAAGCAGACAATCTCTCGCTGGATCAGGTTCACTATCCAGCATGTGTATTCTATGGCAGGATTGCCGTATCCTGCGTCTGTTAAGGCCCACTCTACTCATAAGGTGGGTTCTTCCTGGGCGGCTGGGCGGGGTGTCTCGGCTTTTCAGCTTTGCCAAGTGGCTACTTGGTCGGGGTCGAACATGTTTGCACAGTTCTACAAGTTCAATACTTTGGCCTCTGAGGACCTGATGTTTGGTCAATCGGTTCTGCAGTAGCCCTAGTGCTCTCCCTCCCATTCTGGAAGCTTTGGTACATCCCCATGGTACTAATGTGGACCCCAGCATCCTCTAGGACGTAACAGAAAATAGGATTTTAATTACCTACTGGTAAATCCTTTTCTCGTAGTCCGTAGAGGATGCTGGGCGCCCGCCCAGCGCTTCGTGATCTTGCAGTGGTTACTTAGTTCAGTACTGCTTAGTTCTTGGTTAAGTACTGTTGTTACTTGGTAAGTAATCCTGTTCAGCCGTTGCTGATGTTTCAAGCTAGTTAGCTTGGTTTGCCTTGTGTGTGAGCTGGTGTGAATCTCGCCACTATCTGTGTAAAATCTTTCTCTCGAAGATGTCCGTCTCCTCGTGCACAGTTTCTAGACTGAGTCTGGTAGGAGGGGCATAGAGGTAGGAGCCAGCCCACACTCTCAAACACGTAAAGTGCCAATGGCTCCTAGTGCACCCGTCTATACCCCATGGTACTAATGTGGACCCCAGCATCCTCTATGGACAACGAGAAAAGTATTTACCAGTAGGTAATTAAAATCCTATTTTTTTATGGACCCTTTCACACTGAGTCGCAACCTGAGTTAACCCAGCAATAACCCAGGTCGAAGTGGCGGTCTGAAAGGGGTATTAGTGATCAGCCTTCTTAAACAATTTTGTCTCTAATGTAGAAGCAATAGTATTTTAGTTATTTACATAGGCCTAAGTGTTTTGAATCCAGAAAAATGGTTGTCTAGAAATCAGTCCTAGAAACACTTGGATGGATGTTAATTTACTGAAGTGATGATCTGCCAAATCTTTTTAAGGAACTTATACTGTATATCTAGAATTCATATCCATATGAAATAGGCATGTACTTTAGTGATAGAGCCAGATTGTTACTTACTCTATGTTGTTTTCCCTCTCTGTTCTACATGGCCGCGTCACATTGTTATGACCACCTCCTACATTTGACATCTGCATCATGTAGCCCATGAAGCCCTCACGTGTTGTGCGCTGGTTTGGTATATAAGGTGTGCGATAGCCCGTCTGCACACATATCACTACTTGCTGTCATGGGTAAAAGGGGCGATTTATCAGAGTTGCTAAAAGGGATGATTTTCAGCTTTCGGGCCAAGGGTGGCAGTATTTTGTGTGCTGCTAAGGTGTATCGTGACTAGACAAATGGCACCATTGTGAATAACCGACATGGAAACTGCAGAGCACCGTGTGCCATATACGAGAGGTGAACGTCGGCTACAAAGGTGCATGAGGGTCGACCGACACGCTACAGTAGTGAAGCTCACCGTTAAAATGTACCTGGGGCTACCAGATGTGTGTCTAAAATTACAGTTCAGCAAACCCTACTACGCATGATGTTCTGAAGCAAACGGATAGTCACTGCACCTAGCTGGTAGTCATAATAATGTGACTCCACCATGTATGTGTGTGTCCATGTGAGAGACATTACAGAATTGGGGGACACAGAGGGAATAGACTTATGTTTGTTTTTTTAACTAAATTTAGGGCTAAAATTGATTTTAAAATTTCCTAACGCTTCACCGTCTTGGTGGCTCCGACCATTCAGTTACATTTACCATACCAAATCATTAGAAAAGATAGAGCTAGTCCCGCACTGAGATTAGTTATGGGCGCCCATAATTGTTAGTCCCTTATTCCCTATCGTTATATTTTATTAGGGGGCTGTTGATTTGACCATTTTGGTGTCTTTTCAGCTTACTAGTATTTTAATTTATTTTTACTTTTTGCAGATCTAAATATGGTTTTATTCCTTCTGTTTTTGGAATGTACATGTGCATGCAGGACCAATGGGGGATGTCGTTAGCGAGGGCCATGCTGCTGAATGCTGCATGGGCGCCGCTATGTTGTGTCCGCATCGGCAAGTGTGTATTCACTTGCCGATGCCGGCTCCCCCACCATGTCTTGTCGCTGCGGATGTTGTGCTGGGTTCACATATATAGTGTTTCCCCATTTTTAGACTCCTCTTGCTTCTCTTTACTTAACATTTACCATACTGTATGTATATGAGCATTTCTACTTTCCAAGGCCTATAACTAATTGTAGAATTGCTCTTTTCTTACTTTTAACCTCTGAAAACCGTTTTTAGGGTGCTATTCTAGTCTAACCATTTGTAAAGATAACTCTGCGTTAGACCTGTAACAGCCAGTGATGCACGCACTGCACATTTCAGGTGCTTGCCCCCAGTGTAAATGGAGTGAACCACAGCATGTATCTATGGCCAAGTATAACATTTGTGTGTGCTTGTAATAATAGAGGACATTGTAAAACAACATGTAGAGGATTTCTTTATCTGATCTGCTCACTGTCTTGTTTCTGCTAGAAGTACTGGTACTCCTTCACCTCTGTCCCCAACGCCTTCTCCTGCCAGCTCTGGGGGATCTCAGCCAGGATCCAGTGCCAGCAACAGCGGGACCCAGAGCTCTTCAGTTACCATCCCCCAAATGATACATCACATAGCATCATCTTATGTCAATATCACCTCCTACTTCCTCTATGCATATGACATATGGGAACAAGCTGATTTACTGGCAAAGAAAAATAAAGGTATGACATGCTTTCCGTGTAACGTGTATATGTGCAGTATGTACTTTGTGTACAGATGTGTCCACATTCACCTTTCCTTAAATAGCACCAAATAGCCCTTTTTAGTGCGCCATAAACTCTGCGAATTAGCCAGAACAGTAATCCTATGTACCTAGTGCGCTATAAGAAGGGCCGGCCCGAGGACACATTTTTTGGTAAGCGAATATATACTTAAGCGCCCACGGAGTACTCATGGGAAAGTCCAGTTGTAGTGCCCCTTACACATTATGCCCACAGTTGTAGTGCCCCTTACACTATGCCCACAGTTGTAGCACCCCTTACACATTATTCCCACAGTTGTAGCGCCCTTACACATTATTCCCACAGTTGTAGCGCCCTTACACATTATTCCCACAGTTGTAGCGCCCTTACACATTATTCCCACAGTTGTAGCGCCCTTACACATTATTCCCACAGTTGTAGTGCCCCAGGATGAGAAGCAAAAGTCAATTGGTCCCTTCCTGTAGCTTTACAGCTGGCACAGGGACAAGCATCAACCCGGGCACTTCCCACCGGGAGCTTCTGGCCGTTAATATGCCGGCGATAGGCCGCAGCTCAGTCCTTCGCCGTCCTCCTCCCCTCCACAACAGTAAGTGTTACTGGCGCTGGTGTACGGCAGTACAGTGAAGTAACTCCAAATAAATGACCGCTCTCAGCAGCCCGGTAGCTAGGACTGCTGGGAGCTGTATTTTATTTTAAGTTTCTTCACTGTACTTAACTGTACTATAGTGCAGTGCCAGACACCGGCGCCAACAACACTTCTGGCTTTGCGCATCTCCACTTTGGGCAGGTACTACCCAGGGGGAAGACAATGTAGCATGTCGCTGGCGCAGCTGAGTCAGGGCACCCTCCTCTAAGCTGCATAGCCAGCATATGCCTAAACCGGGCCCTGACTATAAGCAACCTAAGGCACAAAATGGAGTAAAAAGTAATGCAACTGAGGAAAAAGTAGTTTGGTGAAACCTGGGACCATTCACCCATTTCTAGGTGCTGCTATCAAGATGCTGTAGGTAGATTATTTTTATAAAAGTCTTATATGTAGATCCACTTGTCTATAAATTACCTTCACCTACTAGAAATTTCCTGCATTTTAAAGTGATCAAATGATGTCTGTCTCACATTTGAGCCTCGGGTGCACAGGTGTATTCCTTAATCACCAACACATTTTCTCTGACGTCCTAGTGGATGCTGGGAACTCTGTAAGGACCATGGGGAATAGAGGGGCTCCGCAGGAGACTGGGAACTCTAAAAGAAAGATTAGGTACTATCTGGTGTGCACTGGCTCCTCCCTCTATGCCCCTCCTCCAGACCTCAGTTAGATTTCTGTGCCCGGCCGAGCTGGATGCACACTAGGGGCTCTCCTGAGCTCCTAGAAGGAAAGTATATTTTAGGTTTTTTATTTTACAGTGAGAACTGCTGGCAACAGGCTCACTGCAACGAGGGACTAAGGGGAGAAGTAGCGAACCTTCCTGCTTGCAGCTAGCTTGGGCTTCTTAGGCTACTGGACACCATTAGCTCCAGAGGGATCGACCGCAGGACCCGTCCTTGATGTTCGTTCCCGGAGCCGCGCCGCCGTCCCCCTTACAGAGCCAGAAGCTAGAAGAGGTCCGGAAAAATCGGCGGCAGAAGACTTCAGTCTTCACCAAGGTAGCGCACAGCACTGCAGCTGTGCACCATTGCTCCTCTTGTACACCTCACACTCCGGTCATTGATGGGTGCAGGGCGCTGGGGGGGTGGGGGCGCCCTGAGCAGCAATAATTAGACCTTGGCTGGCAAAATAATCACAATATATAGCCCCAGAGGCTATATATGTGATAAATACCCCTGCCAGATTCCATAAAAAAGCGGGAGAAAAGTCAGCCGAAAAAGGGGCGGAGCTATCTCCCTCAGCACACTGGCGCCATTTCTCCCTCACAGCTCCGCTGGAAGGAAGCTCCCTGGCTCTCCCCTGTAGTTGTCAGGCTCAAAGGGTTAAAAAGAGAGGGGGGGCACTAAATTTAGGCGCAATATTGTATATACAAGCAGCTATTGGGGAAAATTCACTCAGTTATAGTGTTAATCCCCACATTATATAGCGCTCTGGTGTGTGCTGGCATACTCTCTCTCTGTCTCCCCAAAGGGCTTTGTGGGGTCCTGTCCTCAGTCAGAGCATTCCCTGTGTGTGTGCGGTGTGTCGGTACGGCTGTGTCGACATGTTTGATGAGGAGGCTTATGTGGTGACGGAGCAGATGCCGATAAAGGTGATGTCGCCCCCTGTGGGGCCGACACCAGAGTGGATAGATAGGTGGAAGGTATTAACCGACAGTGTCAACTCCTTACATAAAAGGCTGGATGACGTAACAGCTTGGGACAGCCGGCTTCTCAGCCCGCGCCTGCCCAGGCGTCTCAAAGGCCATCAGGGGCTCAAAAACGCCCGCTCCCTCAGATGGCAGACACAGATGTCGACACGGAGTCTGACTCCAGTGTCGACGAGGTTGAGACATATACACAATCCACTAGGAACATCCGTGACTTGATCCCGGCAATAAAAAATGTGTTACACATTTCTGACATTAACCCAAGTACCACTAAAAAAGGGTTTTATGTTTGGGGAGAAAAAGCAGCCAGTGTTTTGTTCCCCCATCAGATGAGTGAATGAAGTGTGTGAAAAAGCGTGGGTTCCCCCGATAAGAAACTGGTAATTTCTAAAAAGTTACTTATGGCGTACCCTTTCCCGCCAGAGGATAGGTTACGCTGGGAGATATCCCCTAGGGTGGATAAGGCGCTCACACGTTTGTCAAAAAAGGTGGCACTGCCGTCTTAGGATACGGCCACTTTGAAGGTACCTGTTGATAAAAAGCAGGAGGCTATCCTGAAGTCTGTATTTACACACTCAGGTACTAGACTGAGACCTGCAGATATTGCTGCTGCAGCGTGGTCTGTGACCCTGTAAAACAGGGATACTAGTTTGCTAACATAAGAGCATATTAAAGACGTCGTCTTCTATATGAAGGATGCACAGAGGGATATTTTACTGGCTGGCATCCAGAATTAATGTAATGTCCATTCTGTCAGGAGGGTATTAGAGACCCGACACTGGACAGGTGATGCTGACTTTAAAAAGGCACATAGAGATTCTGCCTTATAAGGGTGAGGAATTGTTTGGGGATGGTCTCTGGGACCTCGTATCCACAGCAACAGCTGGGAAGAAAATTTTTTACCTCAGGTTTCCTCACAGCCTAAGAAAGCACTGTATTATCAGGTACAGTCCTTTCGGCTTCAGAAAAGTAAGCGGGTCAAAGGCGCTTCCTTTCTGCACAGAGACAAGGGAAGAGGGAAAAAGCTGCACCAGTCAGCCAGTTCCCAGAATCAAAATTCTTCCCCCGCTTCCTCTGAGCCCACCACATGACACGGGGGCTCCACAGGCGTATCCAAGTACGGTGGGGGGCCGCCTCACAAATTTCAGCGATCAGTGGGCTCGCTCACAGGTGGATCCCTGGATCCTTCAAGTAGTATCTCAGGGGTACAAGCTGGAATTCGAGGCGCCTCCCCCCCGCCGTTTCCTCAAATCTGCCTTGCCGACAACTCCCTCTGGCAGGGAGGCTGTGCTAGAGGCAATTCACAAGCTGTATTCCCAGCAGGTGATAGTCAAGGTGCCCCTACTTCAACAAGGACGGGGTTACTATTCCACACTGTTTGTGGTACCGAAACCGGACGGTTCGGTGAGACCCATTTTAAAATTGAAATCCTTGAACACATACATAAAAAAATTCAAGTTCAAGATGGAATCGCTCAGGGCGGTTATTGCAAGCCTGGACGAGGGGGATTACATGGTATCCCTGGACATCAAGGATGCTTACCTGCATGTCCCCATTTACCATCCTCACCAGAAGTACCTCAGATTTGTGGTACAGGATTGCCATTACCAATTCCAGACACTGCCGTTTGGACTGTCCACGGCACCGAGGGTGTTTACCAAGGTAATGGCAGAAATGATGATACTCCTTCGAAAAAAGGGAGTTTTAATTATCCCGTACTTGGACGATCTCCTTATAAAGGCGAGGTCCAAGGAGCAGTTGTTGGTCGGAGTAGCACTATCTCGGGAGGTGCTACAACAGCACGGATGGATTCTAAACATTCCAAAGTCACAGCTGGTTCCTTCCACACGCCTACTGTTCCTGGGGATGGTTCTGGACACAGAACAGAAAAAAGTGTTTCTCCCGCAGGAGAAAGCCAAGGAGCTGTCATCTCTAGTCAGAGACCTCCTGAAACCAAAACAGGTATCGGTGCATCACTGCACACGAGTCCTCGAAAAAATGGTAGCTTCATACGAAGCAATTCCATTCGGCAGGTTCCATGCAAGAACCTTTCAGTGGGACCTCTTGGACAAGTGGTCGGGATCGCATCTTCAGATGCATCGGCTGATAACCCTGTCTCGAAGGACCAGGGTGTCTCTGCTGTGGTGGCTGCAGAGTGCTCATCTTCTAGAGGGCCGCAGATTCGGCATACAGGACTGGGTCCTGGTGACCACGGATGCCAGCCTTCGAGGCTGGGGGGCAGTCACACAGGGAAGAAATTTCCAAGGACTTTGGTCAAGTCAGGAGTCGTCCCTACACATAAATATTCTGGAACTGAGGGCCATTTACAATGCCCTAAGTCAGGCAAGGCCCCTGCTTCAAAACCAGCCTGTACTGATCCAATCAGACAACATCACGGCAGTCGCCCATGTAAACTGACAGGGCGGCACAAGAAGCAGGATGGCGATGGCAGAAGCCACAAGGATTCTCCGATGGGCGGAAAATCGCGTCTTAGCACTGTCAGCAGTGTTCATTCCGGGAGTGGACAACTGGGAAGCAGACTTCCTCAGCAGACACGACCTACACCCGGGAGAGTGGGGACTTCATCCAGAAGTCTTCCAACTGTTGGTAAACCGTTGGGAAAGGCCACAGGTGGACATGATGGCGTCCCGCCTCAACAAAAAGCTAAAGAGATATTGCGCCAGGTCAAGGGACCCTCAGGCGATAGCTGTGGACGCTCTAGTGACACCGTGGGTGTACCAGTCGGTTTATGTGTTCCCTCCTCTGCCTCTCATACCAAAGGTACTGAGAATAATAAGAAGGCGAGGAGTAAGAACGATACTCGTGGTTCCGGATTGGCCAAGAAGAGCTTGGTACCCAGAACTTCAAGAAATGATATCAGAGGACCCATGGCCTCTACCGCTCAGACAGGATTTGCTACAGCAGGGGCCCTGTCTGTTCCAAGACTTACCGTGGCTGCGTTTGACGGCATGGCAGTTGAATTCCGGATCCTAAAGGAAAAGGACATTCCGGAGGAAGTCATTCCTACGCTGATAAAAGCTAGGAAAGAAGTAACCGCAAACCATTATCACCGTATTTGGCGAAAATATGTTGCGTGGTGTGAGGCCAGGAAGGCCCCTACTGAGGAATTTCAGCAGGGTCGTTTTCTGCACTTCCTACAGTCGGGAGTGACTATGGGCCTAAAATTGGGTTCCATTAAGGTCCAGATTTCGGCTCTGTCGATTTTATTCCAGAAAGAACTGGCTTCACTGCCTGAAGTTCAGATATTTGTAAAGGGTGTGCTACATATTCAGCCCCCTTTTGTGCTTCCTGTGGCACCTTGGGATCTCAACGTGGTGTTGAGTTTCCTGAAATCACATTGGTTTGAGCCACTTAAAACTATGGATCTGGAGGGGGGCGTGGCCTGGTTGTGAATGGAGTCAGAGGCAATTTGTCTGAGCTCCTCAAGCTACGGGAGATATAAACATATTTTTACCCCCCTTACAAGCCTTCCTGGGTACACAGTTACCCTCACTGTTTCCCCTGGTCCCCCTACCGAGCCCCTAAAGGTGCCGCAGAATCGGGGAGCAGTTCTAACTGCTCCTGCGGATTGCGGCCTACAGACCAGACAAAGCCGGGGCCTCAATTTTCACATACCACCGACGACGGCTCCTGGACCTGGCTGATCGCGTTGCGGGTCCGTTCCAGAGCCCAACGCGCTCTACAACTGCTGCCAGCAGTTAAAGAAGGACCCCCCACTGCCGGCCAAGTGCTCCAAGTGCTCCAGCTGCCCGGGGACCCGGAGATAGACGGCCGGGAACGGAACGGACGGACGCCCGGCGGCCTCCATACAAGTGAGTGCCTCCACAGCCTGACGGTCCCCCCACGGACCCCTACCCTCTCACCCGACACTGCACACAGCTGCGGACACCCCCCCCCCCGAGCACGGGGCTATTCCAGGAGGCCCTTACACCACAGGCGGAATCGAGGCCTACGCTGACAGCAGAGACCGGGGCCTCGATTTTCGCCTTCCCCCGACCGCGAGCTCCAGGCCCAGACGGAGACTGAAACGGGACCCACAGCGGTGTCCAGCATACCTGCTCTCACCCCACATTGCCCCACAACCTACCTCAATCCCTCAGACACCTACCAGACGGGGACACACCGCCCAAAAGACACAGGGACAACATTTAATCCGATATTTTCCAGGTCTGCATGCACCACGGCGGCCATCTTGGATTCTTAGGCAGCCCTGGACGAAAGAACTCGGAGTCCATACTCACTGTCATACGCACCGATCCTGGGTATACCTGGCATCTATTAAACGCACCCCTACAGCCGTGGTCTGGACACCTGTCTGAACAGACACCTTTGACTGACACTCCCACCTATGCGGTCTTTTACATATTGAAAAAAGCACCCGTGTTGTATATGTAATTCACCATCCTGTCGCTGCACGGCACTGGACAATACCCCATCCGCTTCACAGTTTTTGAATTTTTCCTATACATCTACACATCGTCACCCTAGATCAAAGGGATCATGTCTAACAGAAACCGTAAAGCCCCCCCGGGTGACTCATCGTCATTCTTCGGCCCTAAGCGAGGCAAAAATACGAATCCACACCCGGTTTCACCCGGAAACCTACAAGACACGGGATCTTCTCCATCCAGATCTGACTCAGCCCTCACGGTCGACGCAGATCCATATGACTCTCTAGTACAGCGTATAGCGACCACATTCAGAGTTGAACTGCGTGCAGCTATCCAGGAACTTAAGACAGAAATATCCTCCCTGGGTTCCCGCACCGACGCTTTAGAGCGCAAGACCGACGACCTCTGCAATTACCAAGATGTGGTCACCCAGGAGGTCTCGGAACTGCGATCGGAAGTAGACCTCATACGCGAACAAGTAGAAGACCTGGAAAATCGCTCGCGCAGAAACAATCTGCGAATACGCAATGTACCTGAGTCGGTAGACACCCCTACACTGCCTGAATATCTCATGGGCCTCTTTCAACAGCTACTCCCGGATCTCTCGGACGATCAATTTTTGTTGGATCGAGCGCACAGAGCCCTCCGCGCAAAACCACCTCCAGACCAACCTCCAAGAGACATTATCCTCCGCATGCACTTCTTCCACGTCAAAACTAAAGTGCTTAACGCTTGCCGAGGCACTCCTGCTATTCCATACAAGGGATTAAATCTCCTTGTTTTCCAGGACCTTGCTCTCTCCACCCTCAAAAAACGGAGAGAAATGTTGCCCGTCACTAAGGCCTTACGTAACCGCCAGATCCTTTACAGATGGGGATTCCCGTTTGCCCTACAGTTCACGTTCAACGGCCGAAACCACTCAGTTAAGAATCCCGATGATGGATTATCGGTACTAAGACGACTGGGACTTTTCTCGACCTCTCCTCCTGCATCACCTTCAGACTCAACGGACAACCCGAAGTCGAGAACCCCCCCTCAAGCTGAATGGTCGACCACCCGCTGATCTCCCAGGCTCTCTGATTCATGGATGAGCAGAAGGTTTTCCCCTCCATAAGTTAATGTTTTGGAGACATTGTTTATGTATGTATTGATGTTTGTCTGTCAGTCTCGCCGGATGACGGGGCGGGGCCCCCCGTTTGCGCCCTCACGGGCCGTTTTCCCGACGCTCTGAGTTGGCGGCGTTGTAGACTTAATAAACGGGTGCCGCGGGGCGGCCTCGCCCCGTTGTCCGGCGATGACACGTTTGCTTTTAGTCTTAAAGATTGTTTATCTCCACTAACTGTTCTATGTTTATGTTCACCCATGTTCAAATCTTAAACTGTGATAACTCATTCTGATACGCTAGGGTATCACCTTTCCTTATACTAAGATCACGCAGACGTTGGAGTGACCCTCCAATACCTGCGGTTCATTCAGACCCTACCTAAAAGATATTGGGGTATTCCCCCCTCCCTGCCGTGCAGATTACCCCTTTCCCATGCTCAAGTTCATATCCACCTTTTTTGTGTTACTCTGCTTGATTGACACCCGGCGTTCCTCTGGTCGCCCCCAGGTCTCGCCCCCACAACACCAGACCTCCCTCCCATACGGATGGAGTTCATCAGTGGTGTTGTATGTCGTGTCTTTAAGACTGCGACCGTATCCGGATACTCGGATGGCCGCAAGGCCCCAATTCCCCTTGTTTCTCTCTCCTAGCTTCTCCCGTCCCGCCCACATCCTCCCTACACAGCTTTGCACTACCCCCTCGAGGGTTAGACCCTCCCTAAGCCGAAACTGGCTCTGGAATCCCCCATGACTCTTAAAATTGTGTCACTGAATGTCAACGGACTCAACTCCCCCCAAAAGCGTACTATGGCCATCCAATACTTTAAAAAACAGAGAGCGGACATAATTCTTTTGCAAGAAACACATTTCAAAACGATACACCCCTCTCTGTTCTCAAGAGCCTACCCTCAGGCCTTCTACTCCACTACCCCCCAAAAACGCAAGGGTACCGCCATCCTACTCCGCGCTTCACTCCATTGCGCTATTGAGAGCTCCTTTTCAGATCCTAAGGGCCGCTTCAATATAGTAGTACTTCAACTGGGAAACTCTTTCCTAACTGTGGCCTCGATTTACTCCCCCAATATGGAGCAGGGTACCTTCCTCAGCGACTTCCGCCCTCAACTGGAAAAAATAACAAAAGGACGAGTTGTCGTCGGTGGAGATTTTAATGCAGTGCCGGACCTGATGTGGGACCGCACTCAATCTAGTAACCCCAGTCCATCGACAATCAGGGAATCCAGACGACTGACTGACTACATAACGTCTTCGGGCCTCTATGATGCCTGGAGGGTACTACACCCATGTGAACGCACGTACACTCATTACTCAGTCCCCCACAATCTACACTCCAGACTAGATCTATTCCTGGTAGACTCCTCCACTGTGCAGGGATTGGTCAGAACCTCAGCCTCCCCGGTGGTGTGGTCAGATCACTTAGCAGTGTCCCTGACCATTGACTCCTCCCCTGCACTCCCCACAACTTTCCGCTGGAGATTGAACTCGGCCCTCCTACTGAAAAAAGAATATCTTGTCCAGACTACTGAAGTTTTGAAAGAATTCTTCACTCTAAATTCCACTGATGAGATCTCTCCTGCAATAATATGGGAAGCACACAAAGCCTCCATTCGAGGTCACTTCATCTCTCTAACTAAGGCGCAAAAACTGAAGGATCTCCGAGAGGTCGCGGATCTCGAGAACCAAATTGAAGAGCTTACAGCTCGTCACCAGCGCACCCCCAAACGCACGATTTATAACAAACTCCTGGCTCTTAAAGGCCAACTATATCAAATTCTGTCTGCCAAAGCTGCTAAGACCATGCGATGGCTACAACACAAATTTTATTCTAAGGGTGACAAAGCAGACTCCCTCTTGGCCTCTCGCCTACGGGCCCGCAAACAGAGAAACAGGATCCTCTCCCTAAAAGACCAACATCACAAACTGACGTACGACCCTCAACAAATAGCCCACTGTTTCAAGAAGTATTACCAATCCCTGTATAATCTCCCCACCCCGGAAGACCCCACTAGTTTGCAAAAACGTATAGATAGTTTCCTCTCTACTTGCTCCCTCCCAGCGCTATCTCAACAACAGATAGACTCACTCAATCAGGAAATTTCTACTGAGGCAGTTGATCTCACAATCAAAACACTGAGGAATACCTCAGCTCCGGGTCCAGACGGACTACCGGCCCTATACTATAAGAAATTCAGTGGAACATTGACCCCGGCCCTGACGGTATTGTTCAATGCTATTTTGGCTGGTACACCCTTCGATAGCTCCACCACTAGAGCGGAAATAGTTGTCATTCCCAAGCCCGGCCGTGACCCCACGGAGTGTAGTAGCTACCGCCCGATATCATTGCTGAATTCCGATCTGAAGTTATTCGCAAAAATACTGGCTAATCGCCTTGCGGGGATGATCGCTTCCTTGGTCCATCCGGACCAGGTCGGATTTATCCCAGGCAGGCAAGCTTTTGATAACATTAGAAGAGCTATTGATACCCTACATTTTGCAGACGCCTCCGCAATTCCCTCCTTAGCGATGGGGCTGGACGCTGAAAAAGCGTTCGATCGCATATCATGGACATATATGGACCGCACCCTCCGACACTTTGGATTTACGGGCCGGTACCTCACGGGCATTGCATCCCTTTACTCCTCCCCTTCAGCCTGCGTTCTAGTGAATGGTCAACTGTCTCCTCCGTTCACGATTGCGAATGGTACAAGACAGGGCTGCCCTCTGTCACCCTTAATCTTCGCGCTGATGATGGAACCATTGGCGTCGAGGGTCCGCGACTGCCCGGATATCTCGGGGATTACAATTGGTTCTTCTCAGTTTAAGATCTCCTTATATGCAGACGATATCTTGCTTACCCTCTCGAACCCACACATCTCCCTCCCAAACCTTCTAAACATTATACAGGAATTTGGATTCATTTCCAACTTTAAAGTTAACGATGCTAAAACAGAGGTTCTAGACTTTCATCTCCAAGCCCAGTTAAAGGCATCTTTGTACAGCAATTTCAAATTTGACTGGAAGAAATCCCGCTTGAAATACCTAGGCGTATTCCTCACCAGACAACACTCCCAATTATATAAAGCCAATTACCCTGAACTTATTCATAATATCACTAGAGATCTTCAGAAATGGTCAGATCAGTTTATTTCTTGGTCCGGACGAGCCAACGCCCTGAAAATGAACGTCCTGCCTCGTCTCTTATACCTATTCCAGGCACTCCCGATACGAATACCTTCACAGGTGTTCTTAGATTTGCAGAAGAAGTTTTCACACTTCCTGTGGTCAGGTAAGAGACCCCGGGTTCGTTTTAAGACACTCTATAACAGGAACAGAGAGGGTGGACTTGGAGTACCCAACATTAAATTATAGTACTACGCGGCCCACCTATCTCAGGCCGTCCTTTGGCACTCACAGACAACGTCACGTAGATGGGTTCAATTGGAATCCGAACTCGTACGTATGAGATCCATCTCCACCCTCCTCTGGATCCCTCGAACTTACAGACCACCAGAAAGCGCTAATTTCCCATCTATAGCATTTACTATCACACTTTGGGACAGACTCACTAAGATTTTCTCCTTATTGTCCTCCCCCCCCCCCTGCTCTGGCACCTCTCTGGAACAACCCGTTGTTCCCCGAAGGACAGTCCCCACGTACTTTCCAACACTGGCAGACGCACGACCTGTTGTTCATTAACGACATAGCGCCATCTCGCTCTTTCCCAGCCTTCTCTGATATTCAGAGTAAATATGAACTCCCTCCACACTGCTTCTTTCAATATCTACAATTACGTAGCTTTCACATAGCATACATACACTCACATAGATCCTTAACGCGATCACCTCTAGAATCATTATGCTTTCTGCGCTCTCCCTCCAGGGGCCTTCTGTCATCTATTTACCGCCTCATGCTTACTCATGGTCTACCCACAATGACCCCTCATGAAATAGCTTGGGGAACTGAATTACAGGACCACCTAGAACCAGACACCTGGGAACAAATTAAACAAAACCTAGTATCCTCAGCGACCTCTATCAGACATAGGGAAAACTCGTTTAAAATCTATGTTCGTTGGTACTTGGTACCGACACGACTGAGTAGAATATTTCCTTCCGCATCGGATAGATGTTGGAGGGGTTGCGGTTCGGAGGGTACCCTGCTCCATATATTCTGGGATTGTCCCCGGATAACACCGCGCTGGAAAGCCATTCGGAAATTGATCTTACGAATCACCGGAGTGACGGTGCCCTTCTCCCCAACTTTCTTTCTCTTCCCAAGGCCCCTCCCTGGAACTCCAAAACCTAGACAAAGACTCATCTGGCACATTGCGACCGCACTGAAGTGTAAGATTGCCTTTCACTGGAAATCGCATACAGTCCCCTCCATTGCGGCGGTGATTGCGGCTGTATGGGATACATATCACATGGAGTTTCTCTCTAGCGTGATCGAGAGCAGAGCTGAAACCTTTACTGAGGTCTGGTCCCCATGGTTGGCACACTTTAAATGCCCTCCTCCGTTGACATTCGGTTTCTAATATACTTACATAATGAATAACAAATGCTTGCATTGCTGTACCCCCACCCTCCCCCCATTCCCTTTTTCCTTCTGTCTTACCCACCCCCTACCTCCACTGTATTTTGAAAAAGCTTCAATAAACAGTATTTAAAAAAAAAAAACTATGGATCTGAAATATCTCACGTGGAAAGTGGTCATGTTATTGGCCTTGGCTTCGGCCAGGCGTGTGTCAGAATTGGCGGCTTTGTCATGTAAAAGCCCTTATCTGATTTTCCATATGGATAGGGCAAAATTGAGGACTCGTCCCCAGTTTCTCCCTAAGGTGGTATCAGCTTTTCACTTGAACCAACCTATTATAGTGCCTGCGGCTACTAGGGACTTGGAAGATTCCAAGTTACTGGACGTAGTCAGGGCCTTGAAAATTTATGTTTCCAGGACGGCTGGAGTCAGGAAAACTGACTCGCTTTTTATCCTGTATGCACCCAACAAACTAGGTGCTCCTGCTTCTAAGCAGACTATTGCTCGCTGGATTTGTAGCACAATTCAGCTGGCGCATTCTGCGGCTGGATTGCCGCATCCTAAATCAGTAAAAGCCCATTCCACAAGGAAAGTGGGCTCATCTTGGGCGGCTGCCCGAGGGGTCTCGGCTTTACAACTTTGCCGAGTTGCAACTTGGTCAGGGGCAAACACGTTTGCTAAATTCTACAAATTTGATACCCTGGCTGAGGAGGACCTTGAGTTCTCTCATTCGGTGCTGCAGAGTCATCCGCACTCTCCCGCCCATTTGGGAGCTTTGGTATAATCCCCATGGTCCTTACGGAGTTCCCAGCATCCACTAGGACGTCAGAGAAAATAAGATTTTACTCACCGGTAAATCTATTTCTCGTAGTCCGTAGTGGATGCTGGGCGCCCATCCCAAGTGCGGATTGTCTGCAATACTTGTATATAGTTATTGCCTAACTAAAGGGTTATTGGAGAGCCATCTGTTGAGAGGCTCAGTTATATTTCATACTGTTAACTGGGTATAGTATCACGAGTTATACGGTGTGATTGGTGTGGCTGGTATGAGTCTTACCCGGGATTCAAAATCCTTCCTTATTGTGTCAGCTCTTCCGGGCACAGTATCCTAACTGAGGTCTGGAGGAGGGGCATAGAGGGAGGAGCCAGTGCACACCAGATAGTACCTAATCTTTCTTTTAGAGTGCCCAGTCTCCTGCGGAGCCCGTCTATTCCCCATGGTCCTTACGGAGTTCCCAGCATCCACTACGGACTACGAGAAATAGATTTACCGGTGAGTAAAATCTTATTTTAAAAGATTCACAGGTGGAGCTAATTATTTCACTTGTGATTTTTTTTTTTTGAGGAGACCTGGAAAACATGAACCGTTTGGGGTCTTAAGGACCAAGTTTGAGAACTTGTGGTCTATCTTTTCATTGTGCTTCATATATCTAAACTGAAATTTAAATTTCAGAAGAATAAAATAGGAAGTGCAAACACTCGGATAGTAGTTGCCGTGTGTATACTGTACTATAAATTTTGTAGTTTGTATTTGCTTAAGGGTAGATCTACTTTTGCCTTAAAACCAAGTAATAAATCCTTAGTAAAGCTGATGACTCTTGTAGTTTATCATAATCTGCATAAATATTTACTTTCTCACAGATCTGTGGAATATATAATCAGACAATGTGTACTTTGGTGTTATATGTACATATTTTATGGTCACATGTCTCATGCAGTTTTCTCTCTGCTTCAGATTTCTTTGCAGACCTCAGTGCAATGATTTGCCCCCTGGCTTTGAACAGCACTATGACTGAACTGGTGCACTACACCAGGCAGGGTTTACAGTGGCTGAGACTGGAATCAAGTATGACCTAAATTGTGCTGGAGGGCACTTGCCCCTGAACTATTTTGCACTTTGAAAGCCTGGCAGTTTGTTACATGAATTCTAGGAATGAAAGTATATGGCTCCTGGGATCTGGTATGACTGGAGCCTGCTGGAGATTTCCAAACACGGCAGGCAATCAGCCTCAGCTTGGAGGAGGAGGCTTTGGAAAAAATGATGCCTTTCTAAGTTTCTCATGGGGATAATAAAAAGTGCAATGTGGTATTGAAGGTCGGACACATCAGTGGTCTTTAAACATTTCTTAACAAAACCAGCATGAGAGTGGTGTCTTCTGGGAGATTGTCAGCCTGAACCTATCACATTATGACTCATGTGAAACGCAGGCCACTACAGAACAACTGGAAATAAGACAGACTTACTACACCAGCCGGCTCTCTCCTATCCGCAAATCTGAATAGTTGGAAAAGAAAGTGATTGTGCCCCCCCTTTCCCTCCAGTAACGCTGATTTACATAGTATATCTTGCTATAAATCTGGGATTTACATATGACAGGGCAACTCTAAATACAGGACTTTATGCCTTAATCGAGATACTAAGTGTCCTACTGATTCTGTCAGGTCTTATTCTCAAATAAAACAAAATACAAAAAATATAACTCTTGAGCACAAAGTAGCAGAATGTTTCCCTTCTGGTTATAGTGTTCTCTAAGGAAGTAGGACACAGGATGAATTCTGCCTTAATATAAAAGAGATGGTAAAACTGCATTTTGGCTGTGATTGAATACTGCCATCAGTTATGATATATAAACTCCTGCAATTACTGCCATGCTTTTAAATCAGAGGGAATAAACCTTAATCCTAATTGTGTGATTTACTATTTGCAACACCCATTGCCAAATGAATGATGCATCAACCAAAATGGCAGCCCTTCCATGTTACCACTATAGATTATACAGCAAGGTTCTGATAGGGCCTGTCAGCGTCCCATGTAATGTAATAGGTATGATTTTCAGTTGGTCATTGATAGAATTGAATGGTCACAATTTCTTGCTGCTAAACATTATTGTCAGGAACACTAAAATCCATAGCTACAGAACACAAAGGTTTACCACTTGTGTATTCTACCTTTATGGATCCATCCTTTTCCTTGCTGACCTATAATGGGCAATATCTAGCTATGGTCATATGTATTATTATACAATAAAAGCACTTAATAAAATGACAACACATACTCCCCCAGGTGATTGCACTGAGTGACCAAACTTTTCTTTGAAGTAAATGTATTTAGCCTGGTGATTCCTCTCTGGCTTGTATAGTGTCATAAACTACATACCACAATCTAGCTGTGTAGCGTATGTGGTCAGTGAATACATGTTGGTAATGACCTTTGCTCAGATGGAAGACTCACTGTTTCTTTTTAGGCTGAATTGGTTTAATTTCTAAATACACTGGGAATTCACAATAGGTTATCATTTGGTAGTGAATATAGTAGATGTCATTTGGTTCATTTTTGTTAAGTGAATACAGTCATACTTTCCAAATGCAGCTAACAGGCGAAATTAGTGAAATTGTATGGAGTTATTATAATTTATGTTCCTCTTAGACTAGTGGTAAGGAAACGGATTGGAAATAGCATAGTTGTACACTTCTACATCATTCGGAATGCGAGTGCATGTTTCGTGGTAGAGCGTTACTTGCTATGGGAGTCTGCTGTGGGCTGGTGCCTTCAGGTAGCGCTTTTATGGTTTAATAGTTCTCATTTTTAATGTATTTACCTAAGTACTGTGACAGATTCCATAAATATACCATTTTTATATTCTTTTCTCCTTGTGTAGCAATTACTACTTTATATCACCAGCAGGTCTTATACCATGGCTCGTACAAGCTATTGTGAATGGTGTGTGTATTATGCTACTGTGATCATAACCTACAGATACAGCTGTTATGGTGTGACATTCAGGTGGTGCTTTCTCCACATCACAATTATAGCTATTTATAACACCATTTATATATTCCTTTACAAATGCTAGTTTGCTATATAGCCACAGTAGGTTTGGCTCATCAAGGAATTGCATGATGCTTTACCACTATTTGCATTGAAGAGTAATAGATGCTCTATATGATCATCGTTCACCATCAGTTCTTCGCTGCAATATGTATGGGCCTCTGTTTGATTAGGAAATGCCATATATACCTGCATGGGGTGTGGAACATTTACGCAGTTCGGCGTTTCGTCTGCAGCATCATTCAGAAGTAACTTCTGTATAAATGATGGTTATTGACAAGTTATAAGCAAGATTACAGTGGAACACGTAAAATTTTTGAGTGCTTTGTACATCCTAGTTAAGAGCGCTTGTCAGGGATGAAACTAAGTCAGCAAGGCCGTTCCAATCTTCTAACAGATTGCTCCAGTTTCGTATGGTAGCATAATTACTTTAAAATCATTCCTAACTACATTCAGGTTTCTCAGGACAAACACTAATTAGCTATTTAATACATAAAACAGTCAAGGGCATTTGGAAGACGTGGTTAAGGTGCATTCTAGAGAAATAGAGAGAACATTTAGTACTGCGCCAACAGTCTTATTGTTTTGTTGATAGATGATTTGCGTTGGTTAGTTTATTTGTTTTTAGTTTGAGCAAACATTTTTGACAGTATTTAGCAGAAATCTGTTGTCCTTGGGTAAACTACCGAGGCAGACATATAACATTGGCTGTAACTAATAGGTAACTGATTGATTAAACCAGTGATAGTTAACACTGAAGCAAATCAGAACCCTTCCACCATTAAGACAACCTGCAAGTAGGAGATACTGTTAAGCTCTGGTATGTGTTAGGCTCATAGTAAGAACCCGAGAGCCTAGAGTATGACCCTATATGTAGATTGTGTGCCCATTGTTAGGTTTGAGCATAGCTGCTTATTTTTCTTTTATTTGTGCACAAGGTGTGCTTGCTGGTGAAACTTAAATATAGTTGCACGCTCATAATGTGTGCTGTTACTCAAGTGGCCACTGATTTTAAGTTTGAACCACCATTTATTGTTCTGAGTGTTATGAGCTGTCATTTTATGCTACTATATATCATACTTGATCAGCAGAAATCTATTCTTGTACATTTATACCGTTCTAAGTGCCATGTGATTTGCCCATTTAGTCCTCACTCCAGGTCTAGAGCAGCCGCTGCACAGTGAGCTGCTTATTTTGTTACAAATGAACTATAGTAGTTCTAACTTAAATATGTTTCCAGTATTGGAAACACAATAGGTAACTATAAAACTATGCAGATTATCACCATTGCTTATAAGGTTTACAACATTTTTAGTTTATACCACAAATATATTGTTAAACTGTATTTCGTCTCATTGCCCTGGATACAGTTTCTCATTGATGTTTATTTCAATATTTTAAGTTGTAGTTTGGGGGGAAATACCAGACTGGCCAACTTTATACATTAACGCTACATATGCACTGGGAAAATCTACTAGCTCAGTTATGCATTTTACACGCTCTCTTACCAATACAATGTATTGTACTGTGACAAATTGGTTTTGCTGCGTTCTAAAATTTGAAGGAATACAGAAAACGTGTCTGATAAAAGGCAAAATCATGGGCAAACTTTCTGCATCAAATAGTTGTGCCTTTGGGGATGTCTTTTCTTTCTTTCAAAAAACAAAATTTTTCCTTATGAATTTTTTTCCTTTTTTCACATACCAATCAGTTTAATTTTTCCATATTCTGAAACCATACATCAGTTGTTGAGAGAAGGGTTCTACCATTACTGTGTGATGCATCATTTGAAAACTATCAGCACATCTGTAAAATTTGCGACCTGCAGGTGGCACTGTTCCACTGCCAAGATGCTTCTATAGCAACGAATTTGTGGCAGTGACATCTGTAGGCTAAAAAAAGGTACTACATGCTATTAATAATAATGTTACTAACTAGACTATATAACATCAGTTATATAATATGCATTACCTTTTTAAAAATCTGTAAAACAGCCTCACTACACATTACTTCAAGCATCATAGCATATTTGTCCCCCAATTGTGGATGTAAGTTGATTATTTTACATTGTTTTTATTTATGATAATGCTATATGTAATACATTAAATTTCTTCACCTTTAATTTCTCTTATACCAAAGCTGATGCTGAACTACAATTCCCATGATGTGAAGGCAGCTGAACGTTATGGGGCAGATTTAACAATGAGTGATATTCTTATCACTTGTTACAAATGTTAAATGGTGCTCCCACCAATCGGCTCCTGTCATTTTTCAAACATATGACAGCTAGGAGCTGATTGGCTGGAGCACCATTTAAACTACGTAACGGGTAATAAGAATATCACTCGTTGTTAAAACTGCCCCTAAACATCCATGACTTACAGACTCACATTATATGGTTAATGCTATTTTTCAGTTCATTAGTCAAATCTAACTTGATGGCATCTATTCAATAAATGATCTCCTAATTAAAAAATAGAACAGCCCACTCACTCCTTTATGTCATAATAATTTGTGTATTAATATGTGCAATGGGAAGATGTGCAAATGAAACATTAATGGAGGTAATTGGTGTATTTTTAACTACTTCTGGAATAAGTCTGCATTTTGGGGCTTCTGTGAATACTATAGCTGCCTTGTACAGTTCTTTCAGGCAAGAGACTAAACAGATCTGTGATTTTGTTTATTATGTTATCTTTTATTTAAAGAATAAAGTCTATGCGATATCTCTTTCCAAAGAAGCTGTGCCACTCCTCTATTTTGTTAA